>NC_081193.1:13049191-13747941 GCF_902713425.1 Acipenser ruthenus
AGCAGGAAAAGCAGCACGAGCCAGTTCCACAGCTTAAAAATAAAACAAATCACACTGTGATAGCTGTTGAATAGCTACCAGTTTAAGATATGTACGCTGCTTAAGTAATTTAATTCTCCAACACATTCAATTTGTCTATACTGTACCATTTTACTGTTCTACTAACACTGGTATGTAGTTTTGATTCATGCCAAGTCACACTTGCAATTTTTCAATTGCTTTTTTTATTACCAGCACCTAAGCAATCTATTTATCCAGGTTTGCCGACACAAAAGGCAGACAGAGGTACAATGCAGTAGGCTAGGGAAATCACTGGTACTCAATGACTGCCTGGTGAACACATTAGAATTGAATTTACTTACTTTATTAAAAACAATTCAGTGTTCACTTATACTAAGTTATCCTACATGGAATCGTCTGTGTATACAGATATATTTGCTCATAAAATGGACAAGACATAAAAAAACCAAAGACCATTAAAAAAAAAGTTGAAAAAACAAATGCAGGGCTCAAAATTAGCAGCAGCAATTGCTGTGGGCACCTTTCTCAATTGCCTCAATGTCTATCTATTCACTATAATTACCGGTCAAAATATAACAACTGTACAATTACTACTAATAACAATAATAACAATAAAACTGTTGGACATATAGGGATGTTCAATAACTCTGATCTATAGATTTTAGAAGTCCAACCTTTATTTTACTACGGAGTTGCTGAAGGTCAGGGTGGTAACCTTTTATCAAAACAGGGCCTGTTTTGTAATGGGACAGCCGATCTCTAGTATGTCCAATAGAAATGCATGGGCGGGGTCATGTATTTATGTCCAGTGTTTTGGATCGTTTCCAAGTCGCGTCGGGTGTGGATTGACATTCTGCAACTTCGCTCACATCGCTCTGTCCAGTGTGGATGCAGCTTAAGCCGATGAAATAACAAACAGCAACGTCTATGTGAAGGTTTCACTTCTTATTTATTTCTGTTACTTCCGTAAGGAACATTTCCGTTTAACCATATTTTTGTTGATTGAGACACACCATGAGCCAGATTGCAGCAGGGATGAAGAAACATTTGCTCTTATCAACATTTGGGCTGATGGTTCAATCCAGAGAAGCTTGGATGGAAGCGTATGTAATAAACTGCTTCCAGGGCATTGATAGGCGCATTGTGTACTTGCGTCTGTCACCCAGGTCAACCCTGGTTTATCAAAACCAGTGTGACACCAGGTCCTGACCCAGGTAGGTTCTGACTCGGGTAGAGCATGCCAGTGTGAAAGGGGTTTACATGGAATTCTAGTAAGTATGTGGTCAAGCACCTTTTTTTTGTCATAATCAACCAATTATTATTCATTTACTAATGCCACACCTTTGCTTCACTCGAATCACATTACCACTTACCTTTACTGAAGGCAAATCCCTTGCGGTAACACTCCAGAGCTCGCTGGTGATTCCTAATCCTTTCAAACAGGTCTCCAGCCTACAGAGTTACACAATTATTTTCAACATCACTTCACCAATACTGGATATTCTTCCAGGTTTTATTTCAGGGCAAGTAACACAAAGATCACAGCAAATGTACTGTACAACATCCCTAAATGTATTTAGTAATGTTCATATGGATTACCTGTAACAAGTTTGTTTGAAGAAAAAATGTTGCTAAAAATGTCATTTTAAACTAAACTAAAAATGGTAAACTGTTAATAGTCAGCCCCCACTGAGTGTGGAGAAATGGTGACAGTTTGCTGATTTGATATCAGGAGTTCACTAAAAACCTGGCAAAATAAGCATGTCTGGCTTCCATTAATAAAAAAAGAAAGAAAACAGTTATAGTACATTGTCATTTATCTTAATGTAGTATTTTTTTCTGTACATGTAGGTCCACAACAAATTAAACATACAGTACTTGAACATAATAATGCTGTACTGTATGTTGTTAATATAGTCATTCATTTTTTAGTACCCTCTTTACTGTACATATACAACTCAGCGTTACAGTAACATCAAAATTATTTTAAAAATTGCAGTCATATAAAAGCACGGCGGAGCAAAATCTTTCAATATTTACATATAAACTGTCCTATCTTGCTGCTTTATTTTTAAAAATAAATAAACAAAAGCTGTGACCGCAACTACTGCAACTTATACGTACTGTCCAATCTTCATGTTTCATTTCCCAAAGAGTGAGATTTATTTTGTATTTGTAAAGTAAAATGGAATTATCAAAAATTCTTGAAATATTTACATGTGGGGCCTCTACCCTCCACCCATTTCCAAAAACAAAGGTAAAGAGTTTTTTTTTTCTCTCAATTGTCTAATAGAGCTAACATTTCAGCCATTGTGGTTGTGTCTAAATGTTTTTTGTTTCGATCTTGTTTCCATTGATTCCTATTGTATTCTGGTTGAAACATTTCAATGTGGTGATACTATGCAGAGTGTGCCATTAACAGGAGTGACATTAAGCGGGTTTTACTGTATACATTTAGTGATTTTATTAAATGCTATTTATTGTGATGACATTTATATAAATATATTCCTGCATTTCTATTGTTTGGTCTGCCAAAAACCAATCCTTTTTTGTGGGGTGGGGGATTACAAAGTTGATTTAGACCAGCAACAAAGTACTGAAAGCATACTGCTTTTACATTTTTTCTGGGCTTTGCTTTTTCAATGGGTAGACAGGTTTCCCATGATTATTTTATGTCAATTTACCTTTGACTGATCTGTGAATATTGTAAACTTACATTCTATAGCCTCTCTTACATATCTAAGCAATTAAATATAATCTAAACTCTATTGTATATCTTTTAATAAAAAAGTTTGGTACTGAAAAAAAAATCCAATTGCTTAATGCCTACCCTTTCGTAGAAGTCCCCTTTGATCAATGCAGCAGCAATCCGGTTGACAATATCACTGTTAGCCATGAGCTCGTCCCTGTTCATTGCCAGACGGGCAGCCTTGGCTGGGAGACCCGCCTTTAGATACAGATTAATGGCCCCTGTGTAGTCTCCCTCGTTTTCCTTCACCTCTCCTGCCTTCTCATCCTGTTTGGTTTCCATGAGCCACTGGTAGTAACTCCTTCTTAAGTTGTCTAGTTCAGGATGTCCCTGAAGAACACCAAGGAAGGGAACAGAACAGTTTACTTATTGCCCCAATTATCCAACTAAACTGTTTATAATTACTATAAGAACGTAAGAAAGTTTACAAAAGAGAGAAGGCCATTTGGCCCATCTTGCTTGTTTTGGTTGTTAGTAGCTTATTCATCCCAGAATCTCATCAGGCAGCTTCTTGAAAGATCCCAGGGTGTCAGCTTCAACAACATTACAGGGGAGTTGGTTCCAGACCCTCACAATTCTCTGTGTAAAAAAGTGCCTCCTATTTTCTGTTCTGAATGTCCCTTTATCTAATCTCCATTTGTGACCCCTGGTCCTTGTTTCTTTTTTCAGGTCGAAAAAGTCTCTTGGGTCGACATTGTCAATACCTTTTAGAATTGTGAATGCTTGAATCAGATCGCCATCTTCTTTGTTTAAGACTGAATAGATTCAATTCTTTAAACCTGTCTGCATATGACATGCCTTTTAAACCCGGGATAATTCTGGTGGCTCTTCTTTGCACTCTTTCTAGAGAAGCAATATCCTTTTTGTAGCGAGGTGACCAGAACTGAACACAATATTCTAGATGAGGTCTTACTAATGCATTGGAAAGTTTTAACATTACTTCCCTTGATTTAAATTCAACACTTTTCACTCTATATCCGAGCATCTTGTTGGCCTTTTTTATAGCTTCCCCACATTGTCTAGATGAAGACATCTAGTTAAACACGATCTACTATTAGACAAAATAAGCAAGTGACAATCTACTCTGCCATTAGATCCTTGAGCAACACTGAATCAGGCGGCTCAATTCAAGTATCTTTATAAAACGCTTGTTAAGTACCTTGGCTTCAGCGACAGCAATGCAGTCATCCCACATGTGAAGCTCTTGATACATCTCCATCACTTCATCAATAGCATTCTGGAATAACATAATAATAATATTGATTCACAACACCAAGATTCAAAAGCAAGATATACTGGTGCGAGACCTCTAACATTTCATAGCATTTTATGACTGAATTTCTAATCAGGAAAGACATTATTTTAATTGACCTGTTACTAAAAAGCAAGAGTTTACCTTGCAGCTCTTAATTATTTGGCAATATTTACCTGCTCCAGATAAAACATTTCTGCCAGTTTATAGTTTTTCTCCAACATTGCAAGGCGAGCTTTCACCTGATAATAGTCTGTTCCGTCACCACCCTGAGAAAAGGGAAAGATTTTTAATGCAGACGGGTTCTCAAAGTTGTTTGTCTACTATTTGAAAAGGATAAGGTACAAACAGAATGGTGTAGCAGACTTTTGAGAGTGCCCTTGGTATTCCAGCCTTTCTACTTCCTTGGACAGAACCCCACTGACCTCTGAGTCAGTAACCATCAAGATCCCAAAAACGCCAAAAAGCATACTCATTACAAGGTCAATTCCCCTGCTGGAATTCGGCACTTGTCACTGGAACGCAGAGGGCTGAAGCATTGAAGCACAGTGATTTAATGTTCTGAGCCAGTGCTCTAGCACAGCAATAAAATATAAAAAAACAGAGCCTTACAAAATATTTAAAAAACACCCAAATAGAAAAATAAGTTAAAATGTAGGTACGTACATATTGTTTTGCTATTTGATCTGCAATTTTGTTGGTCTCATTCAGAAATCGGGCTTTAGCCACATCTCCCAGAGCTGCAAAGCACCTACAAAAAAATTAAAATAACATCAGTCCTATGTAAAATCAGGCTTATTTTCCAATAGTACTTGTAGTGAGTTTTTACAGGTTTTACTATATCTGTAATTACAAAATTAGAGCTACAGATGTGAAAAAATAGACCATGACCTGATCTGATAAGATTCAATATTTTATGGTAAAATAAAATTTTAGTGAAGAATGTTGTTATCAAGTAATATCGCAATTTGATATTTTGCTTCTCAGTCTATTTGTTCTAAAGAATTCCATTACCAAGTTTCATCACTCATTTCTAAACCAAAACTAATCTCTGCGCTTGGGTGGGAAACAGTACCATGTTGGAAGAATTTGTCAACACCAAAAATGTCAATACTCATGTACCTGCTCTTCATTGACAATCACTGTCACATTCACATTTAATGGCAGTCAATACTAGCAGAACAACAACCGCCACACATCTTTCAAGACATTGACATTTGCACTTTGATTAAATGTTTGTTTCCCATAGTTTATTGGGATTACTAAATCTTACAATAAAGTTTTGGTTAAGATACACTCATTTAATAAATATTTTAAGGAAGAATTCAAACATGCAAATTGTTGGTCAAGAGACTATTGGTTCATCTACTTAAGCAGATCCATTTTACCATAGCTATGAATCTGAATATAGAATTTTTCACAGACCTCTCTGCAATGTGCAGCTGTTTAGCTTCCAGCGAGAGTTTGCTCAGTGTTTTCCACATGGCTTCGGTCTCAGAAGACATCTCCAGGGTCTCCAGGAAAGCTGTAGCCCTAAAAAAAGAATACAGGATTTAAATTACGGATATAATAGGTTAAATGAGAATTATTGTGGAACTGCCACTGATAATCTACAAAATGACTAAGAATGGCATTGTTTATTTACACAATATGTTAAAGTACTAAAGGGATGATAATCCAAATGCCAATGCACAAATGTTTTAGTCCAGGGCAAACATTTTTCTAACATGACATTATAACATTATAAGACCTTGTAATTTTGATCATAGGGTATCTTGTGCAGAAATCATTAACACAACTGCCATGTTAACAATGTTAAAGCAGGATTAAAAAAATTACAGTACCTGTGATAGTCTCCATCATCAATGGCTGTCCCAAACTCTATGAGCCCCTCGTCCAGAGTATAGGAGATGGTGTTTACCCCTTCAGTTACAATCACCTCTGTTTTACCATTGCTTCTCTCTAGGTCTGCTATATCACCCTGTAAAGAATTCAAAACATTTGTGCTACGATTTCACACAAACTATGACTTTCAGTCCATTGTTTTCAGACTACAGTACAAATTGGCGTCTCGATTATTTATTTATTTTTTTTACTGTTGCTGAGGGAAAGTTTACCAGTATCCCCATATGCCTCTGCATTACTGTAAGGAATACCCTAAACACATGCAGAACCATACAAACACTTGTAAGTAAACTGTATTTTCTCACCTTGAGTGGGAATATGGTTACTCTCTCAGGGCTATCGATATTATACCAGACACAGAGATTACCTCTGTTCTGTGCAACGACCACATCACTGCCAGGCACCCACTGAACATAGGAGCAATAGTTCAACACAGTTGTCTTGGTGCTGCTCACAATATCGTACAGATGTAACTGGAGAAGAGCATAAAGTGAGGTTGGTCACAATAAAAGGCAAAAGAAAATGTGCTGGTCAGAAAAGTAAATTATATGACTATTGCACCCCTACTTAAAAATGAACCATCTTACCCGAAGCTTCTTGTCCCTAAAGAGTAGCTTGTGTCCAGTTTCATTTAGCTCCAGCCAGTCAATTTTAGTGTCATGGCTGATGGTTCCCAAGTTAAAGCCTCCAGTAAGATTGACTTAATGAGAAACAAAATCATACAATTGAAATTGAGTATGACAGATTAACAAACAGTTGGAATAAATGTTACACTAAATAGAGGTGAAAACCAAAGAACATAAACTCAACTGTAGTAAAACTGAGCTTTTACATGCAAATGACAGGTTATCAAACTTCACCTCTGCCTGCACCGAAAAAAATAAACTGTAATGATTATAAATTTAACCCTCTGCGGTCCTATGTCGGACCTGGTCCGACATTGCAATTTTCCCTTTCCAGGTCCAATGTCAGACCCTGTCCGACATCATCAAAAATACATGAAATACAGGTCTCTAGTCGTTTTTTTCTCCGGAAAAAGCTGAGAAAACCATTCAATAGCCGAGTGAGATCGACAGGAGCTGAGAGAAGCCGGGGAAAAAAATAAAAGTGGGGGGGGGGCGTATCTCAAGAATACAGATAACCCCGGCATCACATAGATAACACGGACATAAACAAACAAGATAGCTGCTTCTGCATCCAGCGCTCAAAGAATATCAGACATTTGCAGAGCTTTTTTTAGATGTTATAGTAATAAAATAATGACTTGGATCGCATTATTGAGGAGTTTGGTGATAAAACGAGTGATCAGGAGATGATTTATTGGTATGCAGTACTATCAAGAGGTATGTGAAAATAACAGCAAACGAAGGGTGGGGCGGGGGCTGGAGATGCAGTACTGAGTGTCCTGTTGATATGCAGTGCCTTTTAAACCTGGTTTTACTGTGAAAAAAAAATACTTTTAAAACAGCGCGTCTAAAATAAACTGCGTGTGTGAAAATAAATTGGACCTGACGCTCCTGAGACGTGCTGAATAAATGGACCGCTAAGGGTTAAAGACTAATTATTTGAACAACAAAAGGAAGTAAAAGTAAACACTGCTAGCATTTTAAAGGGGTTATAGCAAATGGACGTCCTATGTCTTTCCCCAGGCCATTTCACCTGTAAGGGATAAACAACGATTAGTGTTATCAAGTGCCGTTAGGCATGAGAAACTGTGGATTATTTTTTTCACGGTTCAACACTTTGAATTGTTTATGCCTGTAACAGGGGTAGATCTGTGCTGACTATCTGACACATGCATGGTACTGCAGGAAGAGCCAGTGGCAACTGACGTGTGACAGAAATACAGTGATTCTTGGTTGTAAATCTCCCTCCCGACCTGTGAGGGCACTAAACAGTGAGAACCGAGTTCTTTGGACGGGCTGGTCTGACAGTTCTTTCCCATGGTCGGGAAGTCGGCCAGTCTGGATGAAGGCGAAATTCTCTTGCAAGAACGCAATGACCTGGAAGGGAAACGACGTGGCAGCTGCAGATTGGAGAGGTGATTGCACTCGTTTACCAAGGGGTCATGTGTGACGGCATAAAAGGGGACGAAGAATCGTAATCTTTTCCTTCATTTGGTTTGCATACTAAACCTGTAAGGACCTGTGGGAGACCCAGTGAGAAAAGTACTGTGAGTGTTTTGTTTTGTTTGTCTATAATTGTTTGTTTCTTATTATTAGACGGCTAACACGTTCTGGAGCTGTCGCCAAGGGCCTGCACAAACCCGGAACAGCACTTCACTTTTGTCACGAATAAACTTGTATCACCCACCACGAGCACTACAGCACGCACCCAGGACTGATGACCGTGTTTTGTACATTGTGGGAATACGTGTGTTTATTATCTGGGACTGTAACCCGTTTATTTACTTCCAGTGCATTACACATTGTTGTGTATTGCCTGGAGTTATTGTTTGGTCACCAGACCGGGATTATAATTAGGGCTTCTGATTTTCAGTTTTAACCGATAAAACCCGATAAAACACCCCCAATACAAAAAAAATTAAATAATAATAAATACATTTCCCAATGCTATTGGGCAATGTCCCGCCTCTCTGACTTACATCTATCATTGATTCGTTCTGAATGCTTTAAACCCTGCCCAACTACTGAGTGACAGCACATTCCTACGTTTCTATTGGAGACTCCGCTTGCAAGATTTAAAACAAGATTACAAATCGGGAATGAAGGTTTGTTAGTGGGATTTCAAGCTGTATTACAGTTAAGATACGGATGATTTAAAATACAATTGTGGCAAAATGTACAAAAATCCTACACACAAAAACCCCAGAAGAATGTGCCCGTGACCATAGGGATTGTGGAAGACAGCAAAGGAAAGAAGGTACAACTTAAGTGTGCAAGTACTGTTGAGATACTACTATAAATATTTTGACAGAAAAACAAAAAAAACGCTCAAGCATTTTGAAAAGTAATCGAAAACACTAATTTCACAATATATTAAAAACGAAAGCCCCGAAAAAAACGATTTACAAAAAACTGGAAAATAGCTCAAAATAAGCACCGAAAAATACAATTAATAAAACCCGAAAAACAGAAGCCCTAATTTTAATCAATAAACCCTGTTTCCAACTAGAATACAAGTCTCTGATTGTTCATTGTGCACTGCATCACTCCTACAGCTGTACACAATCAGCTACTTTGCCACAGGTGACATCACAGAAATGTTTTAAATACAGTTCATTCTCTCCACCCCTTCAACACCCTTTCTTTCCTGTCATGAATCAACCACCTGGTTCCCATATTCACTAACATGCTTTGCAGTCAGTGCTTTGATCCAATCGCACTGCCAAGTTGAAATGATCTAGTTAGCGCACATTATTATTATTTATTTATTAGCAGACGCCCTTATCCAGGGCGACTTACAATTGTTACAAGATATCACATTATTTTTACATACAATTACCCATTTATACAGTTGGGTTTTTACTGGAGCAATCTAGGTAAAGTACCTTGCTCAAGGATACAGCAGCAGTGTCCCCCACCTGGGATTGAATCTACAACCCAAGAGTCCAGAGCCCTAACCACTACTCCAGACTGCTGCCCACGTACATGTACGTTACATGTACGATACATGTACTGTAACAGACTATCTGAAAGTAGGCATGCAAACAGATATCATTTGAAATAAAATACACGTTTGCTACATGTGCTTCTTCAAAACCAGAACACATCAGATCTGCATACATAAATCAGCAAGAACTTTTTTTTTTTTTTCTCAACACCATAACTAGCTATAAAAACAAGCAGGAGGATAGATACAGAGTGAATTTCAGTTAATTAGCCACAACTGGACAAGGTTTAGCAGATGGTGCTCAATTCTGATTGTTCTCAACATTTCTGTCAAAAGGTAATTTTGCAATTCAAAGATATTTGCAGCACAAGCAGTTGTTTAGCAGATTCCAAGATTTTCAAAGTTATATTACTGTGACAAAGTCACCTTAAACATACATTTACCACTTTTGATGTGTTTGTTGTGCCAGCATTATCCAAGTAAAATAATGTCAATTTATGCTGTCTACTGCAAAGTTAGAATGAGAGAATTTCAACTGAAAGAAATAAATTCCTTTTCCATTCTCTTTGTTAGCTTCTACATTTTGAACAGGTCAAATTATTACTTTTTGTAATTCATGCCAGTTATATCAGTTGTATTTGTTTTCTAAACAAAATCACTTGACATGACTTGTTTTCTTGTATTACCTCACACCAATTAACTTACCAATTGCAATAGTCTTGATATCAATAAGATAAGCCAGCTTTTTGTTGTCTTCCACTCCTCTCTGTTTTCTCTCATTCAGCCGAACACTGCAAAAAGAAAAAAAGGATAAAAACAGAGATATAAATAAATCAGATACCTTAAATCCTTAAAATAGGAACATGTAATGGTCTAGATTCTAGAATCTAGAAACGGATTAGTCGGGATTCTACAAAATACCAGAACCAAATAAAGGAACTCCAACCTCATTAAGTCCTAGTTAGTCTTTTCATTAAAAAATATAAATCTGAACATTGAAGAAACAATACCACACAAACAGCTGGCTTATTATAAAACGTGTTTTTGTGATCATATCTAAAATTATCTCTTATTGTGCTGGGGATAATCAATAATAAGAGAGGCACTTATTTCCATCCAATTTGTTTCTTACTTTATATTTTATAGAAATGGTCAAAACTTTGCACTTTGATTCATAAACAGAGCAAACCTGACCCTTTAAATCTTACAAATCAGAGACCCTACACAAGGCCCAACAGTGCTACCTGCTGGAACACTGCAAGAGTTTAGCCCAATGAGTGTCTTTGCCTGCTTATTATACAAAAAATAAATACATAAATAAACATTAAAGTAATTTTCCTTTCATCCAGAAAGAGGTTCTCCTCTGAAAATGAACACCCAAAAACACCAGGCATAAGAATCCTGCCAGAAGCACCAGAGGATAGTATAGACTGAGGGTCCATATGCTAAGGCACAGGATTTGGCATTTTATGTTTTAATGTGAAAATAATTTCAGGAAAGTTCACAGAAAATTGCAAACCTGATGAGATGTGGGTTCATGAATTCCGTTCGAACAGATCCTAGGATTTCATTGTTCCCGTATTCTATCATAGTCAACTCCCCAGCATTGAAGACCATACACACCTAACAAAGATAATGCAATACTCAATTACATATACAATTTAATAAATATGGAACAAAAAACAAGTTGGAAAAGGAGCAGTGGTTATTCAAAAGATAAGTCTGTTTCATTAAGGAAGTATAGACGATACTGTTAAAAACATTAATAGATGTTTGCAAGGTGTCACATTTGAAAGGTTCTGATTCTCTTACATTTTCGTTTTCAAAGAAAAACTTCTCATTTCCTCCAGACCCTTGCCATGCTACCTGTCAAAGAGAGGTACAAATTTATTTATTAAAAGACAAATGAGAAGTTATCTGCTTGTAAAGTGCTACTCTTCTCATAATACTAAAAGTTGGTAGTCCAGACACTCAGTTTTTAACTTTTAAACTCAGGAAAGAGTCATCAGGATCAAATGCCAGATCAGATATTTTTGCCATCATTTGCTGCTGCACTGCTCCAACCTGATATTCCTTTTATTAAAACACAAACTGATTAATGAAAGATAAAACATCTCAAATGTATGAACATTACCTCACTCAATTTGTTAGTCCCCAGATCTCCCAGAAGCAATGTGTCCGAGGTATGGGCCACTAGGTATCTATCCTTTCCCATAATCTTAACTTCATCAATCTGATAGCCATAGTGTGACTTCAAAACCACACGGGTTCCAGTTGAGAGGTTCTTCACAATCACCTGGTGGGCAGAAACCAAAACTGTACCAACACTTTTCCCACACACAGAAGACATAAAAACGTAAACTGCAATATAAGCTTCTATGATTTTACCATTATACATTATCAGTGGACATTATGAAGCTCAAAATCATGCAGATATACTGGTTCAAACCTTGTTGTTCAACTGAAATATGTGCAAGTAGGAAAATAATATAATAATTACAGTTTTAACAAGCTGCAAACTAAGCAAGTCTATTTAAAAACACCTTACCTGACTGAGTCCCACGTAAGTCATTTCAAATTTGTTCTTATAAATGCTTCTGCGAAGGCAGCAGTCAAACTGTTCCACTCCTCCACACAATGTACCCTGCGTGACAATCAAAGTTTGCAAGTCAGCAGCAAAAAAATAAATTAAAAAATTAAATACATAGGGGCCTATGTAGTAAGAGTTGTGCATGTGCAAATATCAAAATTGTGACAAGTATGAAAGGGAAATCACAGACCCTACACAAGGAACCAAAGCCCAACAGTGCTACCTGCTGGTACACCCAGTGCATCACGAAAAAGGCGCATGTGCAAATTCGTAAGGACAACATCACGCCTCCACAACAAGATACTACAGGGAATATGCAGATAGGTCATTAGCATCTCATTGACCTCTGAGATGCTCCTGATTACATATGCAGAAAGGAAGCGTCTGTGCATAATGATATGTACTAAAGTGAGCATCTCATCGCTCCATTAGTTGCACATGCTTAACTTTGCGCCACTAATTTCCTGCCCTTGCAACTTACAATATGTTGGTAAACCAAAAGACAACTACGGGTGCGCATTAATGAACATAAAGGTGCCATCCGTAGGAAAGACGTACACTCGCCACTAGCTAGACATTTTGCAGAGGTTAATCATTCAATTTTGTGGAATACAAAGATTATTTCAGTCTCGTAGAGGGGGTGACTTGAATCAAAAACTACTTCAATGTGAAGCAAAATGGATCTTCAAGATCTACAGCCAGAAGGCATTAATGAAAAACTTGGATTATCATATTACCTATAACTATATAATTAATATTTTTTATTGTTTTATTGCTTTTGCATTCTTTATATCATTAATGTTTATTTGATAAGTAATTCATTATGTTATACTTAAGACTTGTTACCATTTGGCTCCATGGCCACAAATGTTTATGTCTACATTAATATCAATGTTATTTATTTTGATTATTTTTGGCTTTAGCAGACCTATATGAATTGAAATAGTCTAATCAATAGATCTTAAAACTCAATAATTAACAATATGATGTATTTAACTGATGATTTCTGTCATTGTTATCTTTGCTATTTTTCTGTAACTCGTCCTACAATTAAATTATATAATAGTATTTAGTAATATATTCCCTCTAATGTCTATCAATATATTAACATATTAATTGGTCTGTGTACATGTTGTTTTGTCTTTAATTGAACACCTGACCTCTGATCTTAAATACTCGTGTGTTCTTCATTCGCTAGCACTGAGGATGGTCATTTTTGCACTATGTCAATTTTTTTTGCCTGTTCTTCCATAAATAAAATACATAATTTTGACTGCTCTTCTATAAATAAAAGGCATCGTTTTTATTTTGTAGTGGTTTTTTTATCGCCACTCTTCAAAGAGTAGTGTGTGGATCATTTTGGACTTTAAATTACTTCATGCATTTGGAGATCTACGCACCTGGTTTTGTTTGTTTGTATGGACTTCTCTTTTAAGGTGCAGTAAGGACTTCATTTAAAACTCCAGACAGATAAGTCATGAAAAGCCATGATATACAGCATTTCTGTCACAGGCTGATGTGGCAGTAACATAAAAATGCAATATGTCATGGCCGTTAATGAGATATCTTGTTTACACCAAGAATACATAAAATCAATAATATACTGTATATACATATTTAATTTTATATATATTCAACAGTATAAAATCAATAATATACTGTATATACATATTCAAACACATGCCTTCAGGGAAAAAAAATGTGACGTCTCTGACTCTGTGCCTGCATTTGTGTGGCTTAATTTGTTTGTGAAGTGCTATATTAAAAGTAAATTGTATATTTTATTGTAATGCGGTCAGCGTTTTCGCTGTCGCTCGTCACTCTCGCCAATTACAAATGTTTTTTGACAATGACAAAGAAAAAATCAGCCCAACAGTCACTAGAGACGACTGCTTCTGTTTTGTATAATTTGTTTCATTTTTCAATAATTGTTTACTAGGATGTTAGAAGTTAAAACACAACTGCACATTATGACAGAGAGACAGATAAAGAAGATTATACTACTATAATCTCTATGGAACTATAAAAAATGTTGCAAGTACTACCCACGTTCCATAGAGCTCATTTTTTCATTTGTTAATCTTAAAAAGAGTGTGTCTCTAGACAAAATGTATCTATTTTCTGAAATAAGTTGTGTGTACAGTACTGTAGTGACTACATCTCCCTTACAGGGAGAGGAAAGCAAACAGTTTTGTTCAAGTCATGATGTACAGGAATTGAGATGGTTTAACAATGGTAATGACAATTAATACATAGTTGTAAATTAAATAAGGGTGTTTAAAATATTGAAAGGTGCCCCTTACAAAATCTTCATATTTGTTTTAAATGATACGCAGTATGCAAGGTGTCAAAAGAAAAAAATATATATTTTGTTGAAGTGAAGTTTCTGTAGCCATGAGAACAATCTGTTGACTGTCATGATCCCTTTGCCTGTGTGAAAGGGTTATGACGGCATTATACCAGCATAGACTGCGCAATTTCGTGCTGTGTGAATGGGTATTTTAAATATTTTTTTTAAACATCTCCGAGATGGCTCAGTAGCAGCATTTGTGTGTGAAAGGGGTATTGGACACGGTGCCAGGATTTCAAGCAACAGCCACATAACTCCTCCTTCAGCCAAATCCAGAGCCTACACTATTCTAATGCGCGGCGCATTCACTTCATTTAAATACTCCGGCCCACATTCAGGGGCACAGGTGCGGTTTTCAACACTCCACAGTTAATACATAGCCCACAGCTTTTGAGATGTGCACTTATCGCAGCTCAAATTACATACACACTCACATCTACTTGCGCTTGCCGGCTCTTAGTACATAGGCCCCATAGAAGTTAGCTGATGTTCTTAATTAGTTTATTTTTATTATTTTAAAAAAATGATTTTAAAAAAGTGTCATTTTTCATTGAATGTTTTTGTTTTGGCTATGATGTATAATGAGTGTAGGTAAGTTGTATACATAAAAAACGAAAAAGTTTATATTTCTATTAACAACTATGCACACACAGCAACATTAAAACACTATATAAGCAAATTCTGCGCTACATAGAATTGAACATATCTCAGCTTCACCTGGTAGGGGCTTGTAGTAAACTGCACATTGTGTACATTTCACCACTGATGGGTGGCATTTACAGATATTTACAAAACAAACAGGTGCTTCATTTGTTTTGCATCATTTAGCAGATCTATGACTTACTGATTTGGAAGGGTGGTCTGCAAACTACAAATCTACAACCTGCTAACTATCGGTGTGGTAATATATTGCAACTGCAATAGCATTTTATCTTAAATCTGCCCCTGAGATTATATGGCAATGAATACTGACCGCGCACAGTCTTGATCCATCTTTCTTCCAGGACAAAGCTGTGATTGTGTAAAGATTGGCTATTTCCTTGGGTTTTGCTTCCTCCCAGGCACTTCTACGGGGACTCCAGTTGAAAACCCTTAGTCTGGAACAATAAAAAAAGGACCTGCCACAATAAGTATTATAACTGAAAAACAGAAGAATGTGTATCTAATACCTTTCTAAATCAATGCATCCTCAACTTACATGTTGACATAATGATAAAACTTTAAACATATTTAAACGTATATAAAATTAAAAATATATGGTTTGCATTCATGAAAAAATCCTTATCTCCTATAATCTCAATGTGGGCAATGAAACAAATAGCTAGATACAGAGTCCAGCTCTTAAAGATCAGGTCAAATATGCACATTTAGAAATTCTGTGAAAGTAATGAATGCTTGCCTATCTCAGGTCACACAAAATGTTTTAAATCCTTTACAAATTTCAATGACTGTGACTGCCTTTCAGGTACATGTTGATTCATTGCATCCTGAAACCAACGCCAGCATAGCATAAGATATTTTTTTTTGATTACCGCGCACATTGTTTTCATACTCTTATAAGATGGCTTTAATTTTTCTGTGTTTATTTTCCTTTTAATGGTTTGCCTTTAAGTCTTAAGCTGCTACATCCGAATTATGAGAACATTCTATTAAATTGGTGGGAAAGAACAACAGAACAAGAAACGGACACGTTGGAAGCTACCTAGTTCCCAGCAAGTGCGACAACAAAATGCAATTTAAAGTAGCATCTGGGGGAAGTGATTAATGTCATTGCTTGCTCTTGTGTTCGAATAATGAAGAAGGTGAAACAGAATCAGCAAGTCAATCAGGACATCAAGGTAAAAAGAAGCGACTTTGTTTAGTAATTAACAGTTTAATTAAGATATTGAATCGGCTCAAAACACGGTCACGTGGACAAAAATAAAAACCTAAAACTTCAAGCCCTATTTCTTTCCGTTTCAAAATGCTGTATCTGTGTCTTTTTAGTGCAGAATTTTTCAGCAGTTTTTCTGGCACTTGCTGTCTTTACAAGTTTAATAACTTTAATTCTGTCATCTAGGAGGACCTTTTGTTTCTCCACATTTCCTCTCTACCTTTACAAGAGAGTTCTGTTGTATTATTGATTACGGATAAAAGACCGCTAAAATGGTTACCGTATTCCTTTGAATTTAGGAAGCACCACTTGAAACCATATTTTTCATATAACAATAGCCCTGTATAAGGGTGCTTTTTGTAAACTATAAATGGCCTGGTTAAACGGCGGTCAGAAGTTCTGTTTGAAGTGACAGACAAGCAAACCAAATGCAAGAGCGGGTCGGGAGAGGGGACTAGGGAATGGGCTTGCCCCAGGTTCGGCTGCGGGAGCGGGGCTGAAGCGAGGCTGAAGCGTGTCGTCTCCCGGAGAAAGCCGCACCTCCTCTCACAGCAAAAAAGTAAATACATTAGGAAAGATAACAACGTAATAGGCCTAATATTTATTTAGTTGTAAAACGAATGCTGAATAAGATGTCTGTGTTATAAAGTGTCAGTGCAGCTTTTCTTCATTTCAGATACTGTATCAAAAGGGAAAGACAGAAACAGAAGTTAGACTGAGAAGTTGTTTACAGTTTGAACAACACCGGTACTGTATTTACTGTAGAAATATTGCATGAATTACTAGTATAGTGAATTGGAGGGCATGCTGTAGGAGCGTTATATCCAAGGCGCGTTGTAACCGAGAGCCTTATAGCGAGACATAGCACTAATATATATATATATATATATATATATATATATATATATATATATATATATATATATATATATATATATATATATTCATAGAAAAAAATAAGTCACTACAACTGCCTCTGACCTGTCATAGCTACCAATGACCACAGACTGGCCACTTGGGCTGGTGGCTGCCACAGTGAACTCTTTTTCTGAGACATCCCGGCTGTAGTCAAATGTCTGGGTCACATGGCCCTCTTTCCCATGCACCACAATCTTCTTATCACATCCAGCAACTATGATGCTGTTGGCAGCCCACGCCAATGAATACGGTGGGCAAGAGTGAGTGAACAGTTTACCCTACAATAAAGACAGTAAACAAAGAAATTTGTTAAGTGACTGACACTGACTAGAACATGTTTATATATCAGTATCCATTTAAGTTAATTAGTGCTTCTGATTAAGATTCACCATGTTATAGATTTTCAATCCTAGAATGACAAATGCAAGAATATCCTCATACAACTAGGTGGAAACAACACAACACTTATCCCTGACAATGTTCGTTAATAAACAGAACTAATAGTTTGTGCAAAATAGAATAATACCCGTTTCTTTAAAGTTCCTTTTGTTCTTTTTCAAAGTGTCTAAATGTAGGGGATATAACTCAGTAATGTGATCATTTCATGAAGTCTCTGTTTTATTGATTTATTTATTTTCAATCAAAATTTATGATTAGATTTAAGACCCAAGACGTTCCTGTTGTACATTTAAAAGAGAGATTAACACACCTGAGATTCCCCAGAGCCTTCATCATCAAAAAAATAGCGCACAACAGTGCCATTGGCATGACCAGAGAGGATGCCCTTTCCAGATACACTAAAAGGGAGAAATTTAAATAATAATAATAGTAATAATAATATAAACCCAACTGTGCAGAAACTGTAGAACTAGCAGAATTAGTTTTTAACAATTGAATAAGTTCTGACAATAACATTGGATAACAGACCTAATCACCACCTAATCTTATTATACACGGTTCTCACGTCACGACCATGTATAATAGGACTGTAAAACATTGAAGTATAAAGGAAAATTATCATTCACAATAATAATAATAATAATAATAATAATAATAATAATAATAATAATAATAATAATAATAATAAAAATATGAAAGTCATAATACCAGCCTGAGCCAGGACGAGGACAACATTTCTGCCTTTTGATATTGTATAAAGTATGACCAGGATACTTACTTTGATGTCAGAGAAACCACATAGGACTCTGTTCCATATATCGTGGAGGACTTATTGGATTTAATATTAGCAAGACGAACCTGGAAAAGTTATGTGCAATATTTACAGAAAACAAAACTAAAAACTCATAGATGGTACATAACAGAATATTGTTGTTGTGGTAAATTGGACTACTCGCATTTAATAATAAATAGCAGTATAGTTCAATGTTTTCTTTACTGTTTCATTTTTGCACCTTTTTACAAAATGGATGGCAAGTTTCAGTATAAGACCAGTAGGTGGCTCCCAATGACCAAGTGCTGAGGTTAACTGCTCTAAGAAATCTTACATAATTTTTGTTTATATATACATATACATATACATATATATATATATATATATATATATATATATATATATACACACACACACACACACACACACACAATATACAACCAGAAAAATGTGTTATTTTACAAGTTCTCAGATTAAAATAATGTGCGGATTGTAAATATTAGGATAGGTCAACAAAAAAGAAGTCTAAATATTGCAATGCAACAGTAGGCCATATTTCCCATTGAACTATAATCTTAGGTCATGTCTAATTTAGTAAGGTCAGAAACAGCCATTTTAAATCAAACTTTCTGTTGGCATTACTGCTTTATATCCCTTTTTCGTTATAAATTATATTTACGTTCATACGGCATGTTCTTAAATACATTTTAATGCTCAATAGAAGAACGTGGAAAATTCAGACCAGTACAGGTACAGTGTGACATACCTTTCCTTCAGCCAATCCAAAAACAATAGCATTTTCTGCAGGCCACAGCAGACAGATCACTGCACTCTACAAGATAGTTAATATTGATCATTTTCATGGTGAAAAAAACAACATGTATGTATTTGGATCCTTGGATTAAATTGCAATAATGTTGACGCGATCCTTATAGTGGCTTTTACAAAGTACAAATTACCAAAAACTAGGATAACTTAATAACATATACTATAAAATGCCTTCATCACAGTTGGTGTTTGTTTTGTTATTTGGTACTTTTAGTCAGTGTAGAAGGGTAGTGTTGCAGTCAGGCAAGCTAGCACGCAGAGGCAGGACACTACAGGTAGGCATTTCTGCACCCTTTTATTATTTAACAAATTAAACAATACCAAACAAAAAAAAATCAAGTTAATGCTATCTAACTGCAGAGACACCGAGCACAACCTGCTGCTCTCAGTCTTTCTTGAAACTGAACCCAGGAGCCGTCCCCCAGCTCCCTTAATATCATGTGTCCAGGCCTAAATGACAATCAATAAATCGATTAGAACCTGGCCACATTCTGCACATGTTTTTGTAGGGATGGGATTTAACCAAATTATCCATATTTTAATCAAATGTTACTTATACAAAACAAAGAAACACACACTACATACAATATTTAAATCTCTAGCTACAGAGT
This sequence comes from Acipenser ruthenus, assembly GCF_902713425.1. NCBI lineage: Eukaryota > Metazoa > Chordata > Actinopteri > Acipenseriformes > Acipenseridae > Acipenser > Acipenser ruthenus. The sequence goes on from NC_081193.1 coordinate 13,069,033, forward strand.
AATACATAAATGCTTTCTCTAGCTGTATAATAAATTGTACTTATTTTTATGTTTCAGACACAAACAGTGTACAAGTTCATTAAATGTCTTTTTCTCTATAACCAGTTTGCCTAAATGTTGGGCTTGTAAAATAGAAACGTTGGCTAAGTTTACAGCAAAAATAGAGGTAGCACGCTATGATAGTAGTTATTTTTCCTGAAAAATATCCACTTGACTTGGGTGTAATTTTATGGCACTGTCCTACCCCTGGCCTACACATCTCCAAAATCTAAAAAAGTATAAAAATGATGATGTTAAATTCTAGATAAAGAATGTTCCATTCTGAGGGTTTAAAAATTGTTGTAAACTTAGACATTGTTGGTTTTAATAACAAAAAAAACATAAAATACAATACATAATGCATTAATCAATCACACAAAACTAGCCTATACAGTAATAAAGCAAAAAAATAAAAAAAATAAAAAAAATAAAAAGAAACACAACATTGTACCAATGTACTGAAAATGTCTTATTAACTCACCGTCTGCACAAATTTATTGCAGATAACCTTCTTGTCACCCCTGTAAAGAAATGTTTTAATAAATGAGTTATATAATTTAAACTGAACAAAAAAACATGACGAAGATTAGGCCCGGAGGCTTCTACATACCGGTACATAAAGTAATTTGCATATGCTCAAATAATGAGGAAATAAAAAGATTCTTCAGTTGTTAACACAAATTTCAATTTATTAACTGGAATACCATGTTTCACTTCCATGGTAGCACTGTATAACAAGGCTAACATAATTTTCCAAAACTTTCTATATGTGAATACAGGAACTGCTAAAGTGAAAGGGAAAAAACAGGTTTAGCCTGATTTGGAAAAACGATGGACCTTCACCTTAAATTATAACATTTATTTTAATCTGGTGTTATAAGAAATATAAAACATCCTTACCATTCCTCTCCAATTTTGTAAACATAAATTACATTGTCAGTTTGTCCAATGGCAATTTTGGTGGAGTCAGGGGAAAATGCCATGGTTTTCACCGCATAGCTTTTCTTTCCATACTAAAAAAGGAGAATATTATAATGCACTGTTTATTCAAAATGTATCCAATTACAACATTTGCATACAGAAATAAATGAATCACTTCATTACATTATATAAAAAGCATCACTACAGTTTATATTTGAGTGTATATACCATAGCTGCCTTCTAACTTACAGTCGTTTAGGCCTGATCTCATTATTTATCAACCCTTTGGCCTTTCTCTTATCCTATTCACACAAGTTAAAACAACATATCTACACCTGGGAATTTGAAGTATGTTTTTGTATAGCTAAATCATTAATATATTGCTTGTATTTTTATAAATAAAACAACTACTGGTACCAATTGCCAATTGGTATACCAGTAGCTATTTACTTTCAGAAATATTTGCACACAGGAAAGTTAGATATCTGAAAATTGAAGTTTGTGCATTTAAAAGGAAATAAAGCTGGGTCACTACCACAACTATGGTAACCAAAAGTGTCGGTATGGTTTTACAGTAATGTCATCTCTCTACCTTCGAATCTGCAGGTTTGGTAGAGAACTTGTCCCTCCTTTCTCCTTGTTCATCATAAAGCAAGACCACCCTATCTACAGTGCAGACTGCAAATTTCCCATTATTAGGAGACCAGGCCATGCAAGTAACTTTGGCTGCTCCATCCTGTAAACAAATAAGAACATGACAATAACATAGCAATAATGCATTGGAAATAACAACCAAAGCCAACATACATACCGTCATATGTATCAGGGGCGTTACTACGACTACTTTGTCAATACATTTGATATGTTTCACATAACTCAACAGAAAAGGTAAACGTGAAATTAGTTTTACTAATAATATCCCAAAAGCTTTATTGCGAGACTTGAGATATACTGAAAATGCAAACTTACTTGTGGCGTTAGAAGTGTCTTCAGATGTTTGAGTTGCATTGCTGTTTTCACTGCATTAAACATTCACTAGAGAATAGCAAAACGACCCCAGAAAACATTAACTCCTCATTTTAGTAAAGTTGTTACAAAAAAAAAAAACTGCGTTGTTTCGATTTTCTGATAAAGTTATTAAAGACGACAGTTTGGTGTTGTGTTTTTGTTGTCGCTTGCACAAGCGTCAAGCTCTCCCTAGTAACCATATACACAGAGACTGATGACGACTTCACACAGCACGAACGTCGAGGTTGTGGTGTTGCGTGATGATGTATACCGCAGAAATCGTTTTCGTTTTGAGTTTCTGACAAGAAACACAGGAATATTGTTAATTTTAATAGCTATGTTTATTGTTTGTCTAGATGTATAGAACATATCGTTCTTTATTTAATAAAAAAAAAGGAGTGGAGATGCCGGGGATTGAACCCGGGGCCTCATACATGCAAAGCATGCGCTCTACCACTGAGCTACATCCCCTACTTGATAAACCACACTGTCATGGCTTGTCATCCAAATACAGTGATTTAATAAAATGGTTTTAAATGATTGCTGTTTTAAGCAGGCATGTCAAGTCTCAAAGTTTACGCTTGAAACTCACGGTTTTTCACAATTTTAAGGGTCTCACGTCCGTGCAATTGATTCTTACGGTTTTTGTTGTCTACCCGGTTTCATTCTAAATATGGAATCAGATTACTGTCTATTCTGCGCGCGCTCGGTTATCTTTCTTATAAATCTTTTCTCTGCTCACTCTCGAATTTTTCTCTGCTCACTCTCGAATTTTAACAGTAGTTTCTCACTCAAAAAGATCCACAAATGTGTAGATCAGAAACAAGCCTAGTAGTTGATTCTCGGCTCGATCGATGGCCATTTCAACTCAATCATAGAGGAAAACCAAGTACCAGCTGCTTCACAGCCTAAGGTATAATTTGATTTCGATCATTTTATATGGTTTATGTGTTTCGTAAGTGTACATAACGGTATTTTATTTTTTGACACTTGTGCCTACGTAGGTGCAAAAAAAGTATCGTTAAGTAATTACCTGCATGCAAAAAGCGGGGTAAGTTCTGTGCTAGTGGTACTGTCGATAATATCAATTGCTTCATTAAGCGAGGCTGACAAGTTATTAAGAAAATTCGAATTACAACTACAAAACTGTCTTAAGGGACGTTTAAGGCACGCCTAACGAATGTTTGTGATACACAAAAACACTTCTTCCCACACTCCGACTATTTAACGAAACAGTTTAGTATGAAACACGCAGTATTCACAACACCGATGGACAATGACACCTGTGCCTCAGTAGTCGTAGTCACCGTATGACATTTGTGGAGCACGAAACTACAAACCAAAATAAAATGCCAGAGGAAGGTCAGCAAAGTCCTCTTCGCGCACGGAAAAGAAAAGTTTTCGGAGAAGGAGCTGGGAGTCCTTATGGCTGAGGTCACTGGTTTGGAAAAGCCTCAGCCAACATCAGTTATGCCAGTATCCTTAGGAAATTTTTTTTTTTTTATATATATATATATATATATATATATATATATATATATATATATATATATATATATATATATTGGCCTGTCCTTTTTAGCATGATGTCCAGATATTTGCCTAGCACTGTGGTCTGAAAGGAACCAGAGGCTAAGTAGTGCAGAGAAAAGAGCACTTTCACATGTGCAGTGATAGTGGTCCCTAGATTGACGCTGGGGTCTAGCGCATCCTTCAATTCAGCTATGAGGTCAAGAATGACCTGAGGCGTGAGACGATAATGCTTTAGCACCACATCCTCCGGCATCCCAAACAAAGTGACCCTGGGATTGAATATGCGGGGTCTTCTTCTTCTTGCCCTTCTCTTCCGAACGTGCTCCTGTCTCTCCTCAACAACAGCCAAAAGTGTCGCCACATCAGGAAGTACACCACAGCACCCATCCTGAAGCCAATGACAGGTCTCTGCAGGAGTGTGCTTTTATACAGCTCTCAGTTACTCACTTCTATAATGGTTTGCACCTTGTAAGATCTACAGCTTGCTTACGTAATGTCCTTGACCAGATTTGGTCTAATTTCCCTAACATGATGCATGATGTGAGACAAAGCATATTAACAGTTAACATCTATGTTTCTTCTCACTTCACCAAGGTCAGCAGAAACCCAGATAACAAGAAGTTACACTTATGAGTTTTGCTAAAATCTCACAGACGGCAAAGCGCTATACTCACTCATCACAAGGTCAAACGACAAGGCTGGTGATTGCAAACTGCTGATGTAAACCAGCTATGTACAGCTTACTTTTAAGAGTTCATTAATCCTATGTTGATTCAGAGCTTACATTAAACACAGGAAAATCACACACTGTTCAAAGTTTCAATGATTTCTCACTTTACCATTTAAAGGGGCACATAAGGAAGGGTTGCATAATGGAATGGAACAAACGGCTGATGAAACAATAAAAGCTCGTGCCATTTAACTGGAACAGAACCATGTGTACACCTCCCTGCACAGGGTGTGTGTTTATCAGAAAAAGCCCATGTGTTCCATTTGTATGTGTGTTATTATTTCTTACATAGCAGAGAATGGGTTTCAGTGTATCTTACTGTAACAGAAAATGTGGATCTTCCAAAGCTGCTAGTGTGGTCTGATTCCCCTTGGTGTATTAGGAAAAAGAAATCCCTTGTTTCAATTGGGAAAACCTACACGTGGTCATTCCCTCCTGTTTTTATGTTTGCATCTCCAGCAGTAATAAAGGGTTGCTATAATACTTTCTGACTTTGCCAGACATCACAAAAATATCTTATTTAGCTTAAGTACTGCCATTCATGCGCTCAACCTCCAGTTATACCATTGCGTCTTCTTCCATCAAAAGTCTCTGTTGGTGGATACATGTTTAAAAGAGAAATCATGTGGCAACCCTCCAGAGTTTAACTTACTTATGTGTTTATATTTTATTAGTTGGTTAGTTTTAAATGTTTATAATTCTTCATTTGCTTTAATATGTCTGCTATGTCTTTTCATTTGCCTTATTTTTTTTCTATTTTTTTCCATCTGTAAGAAACATGAAGAAAATGTATGTAATATTTTCATATTTTGTTTAATTTCTGTAAGTTATAATAATAGTAATAATAATAATAATAATAACAACTGCTGACATTGGGTGCTTCTCCTGGTCAAAATTAAGGAAGTGCAGGCCTAAAGGCTGGCGTTGATCCACAGGGCCTCTAGTTGAGATGAAGAAGGTGAAGATGAAGTAGGGAGAGGGAGACAGAGACCATGTTCTTCTTGAAGCAGCACTTCTTAAACATCTTTGCAGAGGTGGGTCGTTGTTGGAATCATCCATAAAGTTTGTCTGCACAAATGATGGAAAGTGAGTGATCACTCGCTCCTCCTTTCCATGTCTCTTCACTTCCTAATAACGTGATATACAAAACCAGCCAGTTATTACATAAAGGTTATCAAGAGGACATATTCTGTGGAACTCAGCGTCTGCAGCATGTCACAAGTGACACTTACTGGTTAAATAGCCTCTTGGATTCTGATGAATCTAAGTAAGGCCATAAAACTCTCACTTCACTCTTAATAACAGAAATGTACACTCTGGGAAGTGTTGCAAATGAGCTACTGCTCATGCTTTTCAGACTGAAATTGCAGTACAAAACATACATTACAGTAAAATACAGCATTTTTACTCCACACGACCAGCAGAAAAAACAGAATTTCCAATTGGGTCAGCTAATGCCTATGTTGTTTGAGTCTGTTTGAATGGGTGGTTGACTATCTCCCTGCTGCTAGCCTTTTACATGTTTGTCTATTTAAACAATACATAACAAACTCCACCACGTGCTTGCTGTGCAAAGGCTTTTTGAATTTCACTGCAGGTTATTCAGCTTCTGAAAGTCCTCCAGGCACTGGGTCATATCATTTAACAATGTGTGACGACTGGGATTCCAATCCAGAAATACATCACACTCACACATGGAGCAGGATTGCCTTTAATTAACACTGAGGCACCGAGAAAAGAAAAACACATTCACTGAACAGCTGGAAAGGTGATGTTTCTGTACAGACAAGCAGGAAGTGAGATAGTTTGACCAGGCGTCTCAGTTAAGCTTGAGCAATCAGAATCAGCTGTCATGCATAATTTCTTTATTTACTATATTGAGAGAGCCATGATCAGCCTGAAGGTTGTGAAAGAGCTCTTTTGTTTAACCTTCGGGACCTTCTTCTATGTTTTTGAGGCCTTTGCGCGGCTGTTGGTCCATCCACCTAGAAAGGATGTTGAAGGGGAGATAATCTTGGTTACTGGTGCTGCCCAGGGTATTGGAAAGCTTATAGCAGAGAAGTTTGGCATGCTCGGGGCCACCCTGGTGCTTTGGGATAATAACTTGGAAGCCATTGAACAAACAGCAAAAGAGCTGAGACGCAGTTTGGATGTCAGGGTCTATGCCTATGTTTGTGATTGCAGCAGACGGACAGAGGTTTACAAAGTTGCAGAAATGGTGAGTAAAAACATCCTGAGAAACAACTTTTGAAGAAACTTGCTGTAGGTGACATGTGAAGTAATTTTCACCGTTAAATGGTGTGGCTTTAACATGTGAACAGCTAAAGCCACCACATCTAAACAATCTTGTTTTGACCTACTTTATGAAAATTGTTTTAAAATGTCCCAGAAGTGGATGTTAGTTTGTGCATTTGTTCAGCGTGTATCTGTTTTCACTCTTTGTGTAGGTATTTGTCTGTGTATGTACTGTATGTGTGGTTGTCTCTGTACCCTAAATGTGCCTGCTGTTTGAGTGTGAATGGCAGAGGCAGGGCTGTGCTAAGTGGAACAGAGGTCATATTTGCTGTTATGGTACTGTCAGCTATCAGCACCAATGCAGTGGACACAGTGTATACCATTATGACACTGTACTATGCTGATATTAAGAAGACTTGTCTATGGAGGCCTGGGTTTGGTGCTGGCTCAGTTCACAAATTATCCCATACTTACCCTCAGCTGCCAGAGCTGTGAGGGGAAACTATCACAGAACCTGAAAATACTTTACCTGACTGTAGTCAGTGCCATTGTCACTCATATATATTTATCAGCCAGGTACCTGTATATTTAGCACCGAGACCATGGTAGTACTTCACTTAATAACATTTCTCTTCTTCCTTTATTAACTAAACATATTTATGCACTAAAAACTCATTCAATTCCAAAATACTGTTCAACACTCATCATATGGTAGTAAATAATTTATGAGCATAGAAACCAAATGCAATCATGTTTAAATGGAAGTTTTATTAATATCCAATTAAAGCTTAACAGGAAACAGCCCCAGAAACGTAGACGTGCCCCCTAAAAGACTTAATAGATGAACACTTCTGAGATCTAATATGTAATCTTTATCTAGAGGGTTTCTTTTGTGTCTTTGTTTGGCAGGTGAAGAGAGAAGTAGGTGATGTGTCCATACTGGTGAACAATGCCGGAGTGGTAACAGGAAAGTACAATTTTACAGATGCTCCAGACAGTTTGGTGGACAGAACCTTAAGGGTTAATGCAGCAGCACATTTTTGGGTAAGTGGATTAGCATTGCATTATGCTCTACTCAAAGGTGCTTAAAGCCTGTTTGTGTACACCTCACTTACTTGCATTGTGTAAAGTATGTGGACACAGGGTCAGTGGTTCCTTGAGCACATTGCATGTCTGCAAGTAACCATGTATCATGTAAATCAATGTTTAAGCCTTATGTGGGCAACAATGAAAGCAAGTTTAAGTCTTTTTTCTTTACATTTTCAGACCTACAAGGCTTTTTTACCTACCATGATAGCCCGTAATCACGGCCACCTTGTGTGTATTGCTTGCCATGGAGGACTGTTTGCAGTGAATGGTTTAGCAGGCAAGTCAGCTGTGTTCTACTAACTAAATAAGGCAACATTTTTCAGAGTCCTCTTGTAACAGAACACAATGACATTTTAAATGCACCTCCAGCTTACTCGGCAGAGCTGGCCCTCAGACACATTTTACATTCTGGGACTCATCAGGATTAGGCTCTTGTTGGTGCCCTTATTTTACAATGGGTGGCGTTAGGTCTTGTCCCATGGTGTTTGTATTGTGCCTTTCAATCAGGTAGCCAGCCTGCCTGAATCTATTCCACTCAGAGCTCCCTATATGGGTCTACTTATTTTAGTTCCCTCCTTCTCTTCCATGGAGATCTTGTGATAGTTTGATGAATGGTTAACTGTGGTTATCACTAATTATGTACTGTATTATTTATATTATGGACAGATTTTTCATAAACAGGATCTGGATTTATCTAGTGAAATAGGTCCTTCCAAAAATAACAGATCGATCATTAAAACTATGTAACAAAAGTATTCATTGTTTTTGATTTTGTGTTGTTTTTCTCACATAGATTACTGCGCCAGCAAGTTTGCTGCTGTGGGTTTTGCTGAATCCATAGCTTTGGAACTTCTTGTTCTTGGAAAGGAAGGTGTTAAAACCACGATTGCATGCCCCTACTTGATCAACACTACTATGTTTGCAGGCTGCCAGACAAAGTAAGTTATCTGGGTTAAAAGGATTGTGTACTCGCTAAAGTGATTGTAGCTAACACAATAACTCCATAAATCTTACCTGCTGTGCACTTCCATCGTTATATAGGTCACAAGTGGTGTTTGCCACTCCTATTTTTGTGTCGTCTGCAAGTTTGCTTACTATACCAGAATCTAAGTCATTAATGTAGATTAGGAATAGCAGAGGACCAAATACTGATCCCTGTGGTACTCCACTGCTTACCTCGCTCCAGTTTGAGGTTTCTCCTCTAATCAGTACTTTCTGTTTTCTACATGTTAACCACTCCCTAATCCATGCGCATGCATTTCCTTGAATCCCTATAGTCTCACCCTGTTCAATACAGATAACAAAAAACACAGAAAAAGAGATGCATTTTAGAAAAAAACAGTATTTATTGTTTGTAAAATGTATTTTAGCATGGCCAGCTAAAATCTGACAGTGTACAATGAAACATCAACATGTAGGGAACATGAAAAATGTTTTCTGAACAAATTGGATAATAAAGGAATTATGGCCATATATACAAAAGGACCCCCCCAAAAAATGAACAATTGAAAAATATGCAAAACAAAAAACAGCAAATATATATTTATCGGAAAATAGGTCCTTATGCCTTTGAAGTCGCCATTTCTCTTTTGTAAAGATTTTGTGTGAAAAAGTTTGTTTACTGCACAAGGTAGGTCTGTCTTACAGCAGAGCAGTAACATTGCAAAACCCTCGCTTTGACGGCTCTCTACTGACATGGTCCAATTCCAGATATACACGAATAGGACCTCGTTTTGAAGCTCGGGCTCTGCTCTTTCCAGTGGTGTAAAACCAATGTCTCTCACAATGCCTAAGTAAAAAGATTTAAAGGGCTAGGTCGTCGGCGGGATTTTTAAAATTAAAGTGTTAACCAACCAGTTGCTTTCTCAATTGACTGACATGCTTTGACCCTGAAGACATTTTAAAGTCTATTTGATGTTAGACGTTAAAATTGTTTTATAAATGGAAACAGCCAAGTAGAATTCTTGGATACAGCTATGGTGTATACTTCTTCAAGCAAGAACAAAATAGCAGTATACATTACATTGCTCTGGTGATCAACTTGCCCTAGTTTTATTTAAAGAACAAAATGATGTGATTCTTAAAAATGCATTAGATGGACACCCCATATGTGTGACATTGCTAGTAATATGCTCATTAATTTGCACTTTTTGGTTGTGGTTAAAGGTGGCCTTCGTTTTTGCCTATCATGGATGGGCACGACGCTGCAGAGAAGATAGTAGACGCCATCTTAAGAGAGAAGCTCTATACTCTGCTGCCATTTAGTTTATACTTATTGATGGCCTTAAAAAGGTAAACATTAAATTCCTCAGTCTTTTCATGATTGTTGTTAAACATATTTTAAAATATTATTGATGCAACCAGACCATGGGAGCAAGACAGACCCACAACACAGGAAATAAAAAGAACCAGGAAGTGTCAGTTTAAACTTTTGAATGTATAGGTTTGGATAATGTAAGCAAAGAAGCAAACAAGTAAAACAAAAATAGCACAACAATAAAAAGACTGATGACGAGGCTGCTTTTGCTAATAAGAAATGGTTTTCCTAGGTTTTCCTTATTAATTCCTTATTTAGCAATATTTTTGTAAAATAATATTGCTGCAGACCTTATTGCTGGTCAATTAAAACACTGTAGAGTTAAAGATATAAATGTTGTACTCAATGGCCAATGCTGGGAGTCAGTTCATTGATATAACTCTTTACTTTTTTGTTTCAGTATCATGCCAACCAAACTTGGAATCATTTTTGTAAACTTTCTGGGAGGCTTGGACCTCATGGACCAGTTCAGCGGTGTGCCCCTATCACCAGCAGCCAGCTGCAGAAAAACACAGGAACCAGCCCAGCTTCCCAAAGAAGAAACAAATCTGAAGCAAACAGCAGGAAATATCTCAGAGTAGAATTAACATGAGTGTGACCAGGTATAGAGGAGTAGATGTACGGGATGCAGTTTTCTGTTACAATGTGTTTGTTCTGTTACAATACTTTGAGAAAAATGAATTAAACTATTCATGGACAGTCATATTTTCATACAGAGAGTGAAATTAAAGGAATCTACACATACTGATTAACAGCTGCATTTTTGAAAGACAAAGAACTAAATCAAGAATCATAAGCCAGATAAATCAGTGGCTGTCAAACTCGCAAACTTGTTTTCAGGAGGGATCACAAAACCTCCTGTTTGTAATGACGAAGTAGAGTACACAGTAGGACATATGTTACATAAGTGTAAAGAACAGGGTTTTCTTGTTTTTAAAGTCAGACAAATATAGTTATGTTCATTAGCACAAAAGTATGAAGGACAGTTTTTTTTATAATTTAATTAGAAAAGCAAGAATGATCATTTTTTCATCAGAAAAGTGTGAAGGACAGGGTTTTTTTACTAGAAAAGTGTGAAGGAGAGGGTTTTCTCAATGGAAAAGTGTAAAGGACAGTTCTTTACACTATTTTTGAAGAATTATTGATGTCAGTAAAAATAACTAACAGGCGGTACTCACTAGACTGGTTAGATTTGTGCTCTAGGCACCAATTAAAATTTAGTCATGCTTGGAAAAGTAGTATTTCTAGAGATTCAACTATTAAACTACAATAGCCAAAAACTAGTCAAGACATGTAGCTGCTCCTTCCTGTAACCAAAAATAAATAAATAAAACCTATTGAACAATGTACAGAATTTAACAAACATACTGGCGGCCGAGCCCAGTTTTCAAATAGGCAGTAATACTAAGGCATGAATTGGCTAATTTTATTTCAAATAATGCAGTAATATTTCATACATTTTGGGATATATAACTTAATTGAAGGACCACTGTCAACACAACCTAAAAAGGGGACATGGAAATTCCATCCTGTAGTACTTCACACATTTTTTAAATTTCCAAACCATTTTTCTTTCACTTCTGGTGTAGGTTTCAATATGGCTCCAGTTGAAATCATCCTAGGCATTATTTTACAGACATAGAATGCTAACGAGACTCACACTCGTTGTTAAATCTAAGACACAGAAAGGACGGCACTGACTTGAGTCTACAAGGTATTTCAATTCTCCTAGAGTGGCTTTAAAATTATTCATGGAGGATGGGGGACAAACAGCAGCACGCTCTGTTTTCCAGAATGGCCTTTGATGTCACTTTTAAAGTGTTCCTCATCAATAAATTGTGACGTTTTGGAAATGGAAGCACCTACCAAGTGACAACATACTATCATCAGCCCTCTATCAAAGTGTGCAGGAATTTGTGTGCAGAATACATGTTGGGGATTCAATTTATACAACTCAGTTATACAGACGTGGGAAAGGCAGTCCGTTAACACAAAAGTATGTGCTACATACCACATGTTTTTATTTGTATTGGGTTTTTTTTTATAATTTATTTTTCTTAAATCCATATCCTTTCACTTTACCTCCTTTTACACAATCTCCTCCCTTTTATGCACTGTACGTGGTGACGTAGTAACCGACGCAGAGATTGTAGTCCCAGCTGCGCCGCTGGATAGCTCCACACTGCTTGAGAGGCAGTGTGAAATTAGTCCTTTTCAATTGTATCTGGTTAACATTGATAAGGAATCGCCTAAAAACGCATAACAAAGAGTTCAGGAAACTAACGCGGGCCTTGATCTTGATCTCATTGCAAGAATACAACCGACAAGAAGGTTACATTTTTCCAGCAGGATTTTAAAGTGTACTTTTACTGCAACTGTGCAAAAAAAAGTAAGCGGCGTGGATTTCACGTGGGGCTGCACAAATTTAGGCCGATTGATTTTGTCTTGCTGGGCGCCTGACTGAATCTTTCTGTTTAAACTACAGATTGCATTTAAGAGTTTAGTTGAAGCGATCGATTTTTTTGTAGAAGAATGGAAGTGAAAATGGGTTCCCTTATTTTAGAAGACGGTTCAGTTTTCAACGGCCGACTTTTTGGAGCCATCACTTCAGTATCTGGTGAAGTTGGTAAGATGTTTTATTATTTGAATAATACTGCAGTTGTGTCTGTCTGTTCTTTCTAATTAAACAAACGTGTTAAGAATTAATAAAATACTGTAACTTGCATTACACGGTGGTGGCTTTAAGAGACGTGCAGTTCGTAGTTGTTTTTTTATGATTTGTTTTAAAATAAGGGGAAAGCGTAATAAATAATTAATACATCATTTGTTTTTTGTTTTTCTTTCAAGTAGACAGTAAAACGTAGCTAACCTTTGGGATGTGTGATTAGTTTGGTGCAGCAGCAGAGTACTGCTGCAGTTTTCAGTCCATTTGTGTAACTTGAGAGAGCTTGAATGAAAATTCTGCGCAGTCCTGTAAGGCCATAATGTTGTCCCATAATTTAAAGCTCCCTACAAACACAAAATAAAAATATATGTGAATTATACTACATAGTGTGTCACTAATGTTTAAATCAGACAAAAAAAAGCAATATGTACCTACATTAATCCTTTTTTTTATTTAGCTTATTTTGGTACACAGCAGTTTTCATTTTATATATATATATATATATATATATATATATATATATATATATATATAAAATGTTGGGCTAATGTTTGTTAACTTGTGTCCACTCTGATTTAAGACTTTTGTGAGACAGTGTAGGCACAGTAATTGCCTCACTGCATTTGATGTCTGAGTTATGTCAACACATTTATTAGAAATGAATGGTGTTCAGTTAATTTTAAAACTGTTAATAGCCCACAAAAAGTAAGTAACAATACTTTTTTTTATTTTTCGTTTGTTTTACCTAAAACCACTTGTGAATTTCAAAAAGCATTGTTGTGTCTGAGAACCCATACATCCACTTAATGGCTCAAAATGTGAGACTTCTATTGCCTATAGCTGTTCAGTAGGGCTTGTGAAACCCCAGAATTTACAGTCTGCTGGTTCTTTACGTCTTGCATATAGAGGTCCTGGAAAGTCCCACAGAATTGAAGTTTAAATTTTCTGTTCTGAAACCTGATTAACTACAGAAGGGTGACATGAATAGCACCTGTAGTTAGTGAGTCTCTATTGCCTGGGATGAATGGTTAAATGTACCAGTTACACATATAATCAAATTAAAACTGTAGTGTATAATAGTTGTATTCTGCTTGGATGAAGTAAAGGCATATTAACTACTCGAACTAATCTTTAAAAAAAAAATATTGAAATGAAAATCCATTCTTTTGCTGAAGCTATTTATTTTAACATCTTTCATCCTTATTCCCCCCAGTGTTTCAGACTGGCATGGTGGGCTATCCAGAGGCTTTGACTGACCCTTCTTACAAATCCCAAATACTTACTCTCACATACCCCCTGATCGGAAACTACGGCATACCCAAAGATGAAGAGGAGGATGGTCTCAGCAAGGTTAGGGACCATTCTAGAGCTTTTTGCTTCCAATTCCTTTACCTGTGTTAAGTATTGTTGTGTTTAGTTATCTTAATTTGTGTAGGAATGGTTTTTGTTTACGCATTGATTTGATCTGTCTGCAGTGGTTTGAATCTTCTAAAATCCATGTTGCGGCCCTCATTGTTGGGGAAAACTGCCAGAATCCCAGTCACTGGAGCTCTGCTCTCTCTCTGGACCAATGGCTGAAAGAACAGGGCATTCCTGGACTCGAAGGTATGACCACAAACATTAAGATGGAGGCTGTGTGGTCCAGTGGTTAAAGAAATGGGCTTGTTACCAGGAGGTCCCCGGTTCAAATCCCACCTCAGCCACTGACACATTGTGTGACCCTGAGCAAGTCACTTAACCTCCTAAGTGACTCTGCAGCTGATGCACAGTTCACACACCCAAGTCTCTGTAAGCCGCCTTGGATAAAGACGTCTGCTAATAAGATGAACAATAAAAACAAAACAGTACCAATGAAAAATCCTATGATTTCTTAATGAGCCAGCCTAGTTTTATATACATATGACAGTGGTGTGTCAAAGAGGGACAATCTAGAACAAATGAACAAATCTGCATAAATTATATATTGCATCCAATTTGTGTAAAGTTTAGGTCCTAGTCAATAAAACGTAGTAATTTTATTGGTCATAATCCTGTAAGTAATCTGATGCTTTTATGAGGTTGATGTTGTTGTTTATTTATTTCTTAGCAGGTGCCCTTATCCAGGGCGACTTAGTCGTAAACAAAAATACATTTCAAAGAATCACAGTACAAGTATTAATACAATTAAGAGCAAGATAAAATACAATGACTTTGGTTCTAGCAAGTACAAGTATATGACAAAATACGATTCAATAACGGAGCAGATAGCAGTGTCAGTGATAGTTACATCAGATATAATTAAATACAAAATACTACAGATTAAATGACACTTGACAGATTTCAGTACTCTAAAGTACAGCATTAAATGCAGTAAAATAGGGAACAGATAAGAGCAAGTAAAGTGCATTTAAGGAAGAGTGATAGTGTCCAGAGGGAAAAGAGGAGTTCTACAGGTGCTGTCTGAAGAGGTGAGTCTTGAGGAGGCGCCGGAAGGTGGTCAGGGACTGAGCAGTCCTGACATTTGTAGGAAGGTCATTCCACCACTGTGGAGCGAGGGTGGAGAAGGAGCGGGCTCTGGAAGCAGGGGAGCGTAGAGGAGGTAGAGCCAATCTTCTAGTGCAGGAGGAGCGGAGATGTTAGGGGATAGTAACCTTCATAGGAAGAATTATTGCTTAGATGCAGCATATAAGTAAATGGGGTATCAGATTTGTTTAGTGTTTTGGTTTGTTGTATTTTATGAAATACTCTCAGGTGTGGACACAAGGTGTTTGACCAAGAAGATCCGAGAGAAGGGAACCATGCTAGGAAAGCTTGTGGTGGATGGGACCAGCAAGGAGAGCATTGCATTCGATAACCCAGACAAGAGGAATCTGGTCAAAGAGGTCTCTTTGAAGGTAAATCATTGTGAAGAAGATCAGTATAAAAAATACTTTAAAGTTTGTTGCTTTGTGGAGCTGGAAGAAATGCAGCATACTCTGTCATGTGAGCTGTCCATCCTGATGGCTTTGGCATTTTATCTTTAGTACATTCAATACCACAAGATGCATTTGGAGGATATGTGTTAAAACCTTAATTTAGAATGAATTAAAATGTGAGTTCATTAAATTCATTCTGTAACAAGATTATAATTCAGTTCCAACAATGTGCTAATTGAAGATTTAACTATTTTAAACAGAGTGTGAAAGTGCAGCTGAAATGCAACTGAACTCCCAGAACTAACAGTTTCCTTTGGTGAAGTTGCTATTGTCTGTGCCACCTAACTGCATTCTACGTGATGACATAGATGGAAGTTTTATCCTTCCTTCCAATATTCAGTTGCTTAACCTTTTTTGTGCATCTTCAAGACCTGATTGCATTGGATTGTGTTTTATTTTTTTTCTGTTTCCTTAAACAGGAGCCAAAAGTGTTTAACCCCAGTGGCAGTGTGAAGATGGTAGCCGTGGACTGTGGTATTAAATACAATCAGATCCGCTGCCTTTGTCAAAGAGGAGCCTCTGTTACTGTGGTACCCTGGGACTACCCTCTGGACAGTAAAGGCAAGTACAATGCATACACAGCATTTACTATAATAATGTATTCTCACTGGAAACATCTTTGTATTCGCTACAAATATGTATAACCGAGCAAGACTAACTGTAACACATGTACAGCACGTTTTAAAGTCCCTAATAAGCACAAATCTAACACAAAGGTAACATTAGGTTTGTGAAACCAGCCATGAACATTGTAAAATACGTACAGTAACATTTTAGCTTTACAAGCTTTAAAAGTGTAAGGTTATTATGTTAGGATTTACTCTTAAGGGTCTGTTTCGATGTTTCTCTGTCACACTTTCAGCACCATCTCCGAATAATTTGAGAGAGTTCTTTCTGCAGGGTTTTGGAAACTCCTTTACAGAAATGTACCTGTGACCTTATCCTTTGATTTTAATGCAGCTGCTGTACTGTGGTCATATGACTGTTTTACTGGCTAATATAGACCTCATGCCTTACACAGAGGTGTATTCTCTTGTCATGTCTCATATTGTTTAGCTGAAATACAGACTTTATGCTGTATTTGCATTGCAAAAACTGGTGGCGTGCAATTTGTATCTCTTTCTAAATTCTTAGAGTATGATGGATTGTTTATCAGCAATGGCCCTGGAGATCCAGTGTTTTGCAAAGAGACTATTGAAAATATCCGTAAGGTTGTATACGAGGAAAATCCTAAACCTGTCTTTGGAATCTGCCTGGGACATCAGCTCCTGTCTCTGGCCATTCAAGCTAAGACCTTCAAAATGAAGTAAGTCATTTTCCAGCCTGTAACGCTAATTAATAAAAATGAACAGATCCGATTGTTGATATTAAATGTTATCCCTGCTTTTAAAATATTCCTCTATGTCTTATTGTTTCACCTCAGAATGTATGACAGATTGTTTACAGTGTTACATTTCACATGGGTCATACATTTCACTGGGTTGCTTGCTGGCTTTAAATGAGAGTTTTGGCATAGCTACGAGTTGAGATGTCTCTTTGTGTCCTGTTTACATTGCATTAAATTATGACCTTGTTGATAGTCTGTTTTAACCGTAGGCAGAACATTTTGTATTTGGTAACTTCTTTAGGATAATGTGTTCTTTAGTGTTACACAAAGCTGTATTGCTTAAAGCATAGGTCACGGAGTTCTATTGGAATCCTGCCTATATTGCATACCAGTAGAATGTGTTTATTTGATCATAGTACTGAGATTGCTGAGCCAATATTAAACTGAAGCCAAAACTGCTTGCTTACATCCACTGTCAGTCGGTTGCCTGTCATCTCTGTTATACACCTTGGATAACCTGACTATGCATCACATGCTGATATCCTAGTATAGGAACTGAAACAGTATGTTTTCAATATTGGGGTGGCATGACATGCAGTAATTGTTGGTCTTCTGGCACTGAGTTGCTGTTGAATTCCTGAGGACTGATTGTTTTCAGTCAGACGCCTCTGTTTTTTTTTTTGTTTTTTTTTTTAGTGAAGGTCAGTAGAATGCCGGACTGTTGGCCTCACCTCACAATAGAATTGCTGGGATGATGACAGAACTTTCTCTAAGCTTTACCTTTAAGAAATGGGTAGAACGTTAAAGAAGCTTCAGCTAAAGGTTGTTTGTAGGTTTAGTGATAACTAGCACCAGGGGTCAGTATTGAAATTAACATTCAGAAAAAGCACTCCACCACAGAACAATATCAGAAACAAAAAATGCTTTTGAGCTGTTGTCCAGACGTGAATTTGTTTTGACTTCAACTAATGTTTTACTTTGCTGATATGCAAAATAGAAAAAGTAGGACATTTGAGTGGTATATTCCAGAATCATCCTGCACTTGTACACACAATAAAAAAATACAAAGCACTTCTACAAACAGTTAACTTTTGAACCTTGAATTAAAAACTGGTATAGATTCACTATCCATAACAGAATTGGCACCTAGCATTAAAAGAAAGAAGTGAGCAGGAACATGCTCCTAAATACCCAAGTTAGCCAATCTTAACAATGTTAAAAGCAAGGTCTTAATCAATTTAATATCAAACTGCTAGCCAAGGGAGGTCTTGCAAAACAGGTGAAGTGTGCTCAGTTACCTTTATTTCCACTTCTGAAGAGGTAACTGCACAGTTGTTTTCTAGGTATGGTAACCGTGGTCACAATCAGCCCTGCATCCATGAGGATACCCAGCGCTGCTTCATCACCTCACAGAACCACGGCTTTGCAGTCGACCCCAAGACCCTCCCACAGGACTGGTCAGTGCTCTTCACCAACGCCAACGACAAGACAAGCGAGGGAATCGTTCACAACTCCAAACCCTTCTTCAGGTAATGCACAGAGATTCCATTATTTCCACACTACTAAGTAGTACTAATGATTATATAAAAAAGGGAATTCAAGTCCGAACTGGATCATGGAGACATTCTTTTGTAATATTTGATACTTGCATATGAGGTATGCATTTTATTTTTTTTTTAACTATTTTACAGTGTCCAGTTCCATCCAGAGCACATGGCAGGACCAACAGACCTTGTCAGTCTTTTTGATGTGTTTTTAGAGACTATCCAAGATGCAAAACTGGGAAAAAAAGGCAAAACAGGTGAGAGATGATATATTATTTTCTGGCAATCATTCGATGATATGCCCCTTACTCTAACCGCACACCCACTGTACATTTTTAATATAACTGACTTTAACGTTAGTTTGGGGGAGAATTACATTAGAGTACTTGATTTTATTTATTTTTTTAATTTATTTTTTTTAAACCTAGTTAAACAGAGGCTGACTGAACATCTGACGTATCCAGCTGCTCCCAAACCAGGCCCCCTTGTCCGGCCACACAAGGTCCTTATTCTTGGCTCTGGTGGCTTGTCCATCGGACAGGCAGGAGAGTTTGATTACTCTGGATCCCAGGTAAGTAGACATATTGGGCCTTATCAAAGTATTTCCTCCATTCTTTAACTTCTGTTTTATGGAAAGAGAAATAAATCATGTTCGTGTTACAGAATGAAAAACAAAACACATTGAGAGTCCTTAAGATGACTTGACATACATAATGCAGTTGTTTGGTTCTAATTTTGTGGCCTGTTGTTCCATCCAAAAGAACAACCACAACTTTGCTCTATGCCCACCCTTAAAGGGTACATAAGGACCTTTTTCTTTTTATTGTGTTACATGTTCCCATGTGTTGCTACAACTGTTTACGTAAGGTGTGTGTTTAAATTTTTTTTTTTTTACAGTTTGACCACTTTTTTAACTTTTAAATTGCATTCCCTGCCTCAAGATGGCTTCCCATGTACCCACACGGACCTCTCAAAACTACATTTCCCATCATCCTCCTGCTCACTGGTCAATCAATCAATATTTATTTTATACAGCGCCTTTCATAGTGGACCACCATCACAAAGCGCTTTACAAGATAGTGAGGAACAATGAATAATACATTAAATATAGTGAAATACAGGGCATAGTACATTAAATACAACATTAAAACAACAATGCAAACACATTACATATAGGCATAATACATTGAATAAAAGGCTAGGATGTGAATTCTAAACATTGTGGATGCGTGTGTCAAGCAGAATCATACAGATAAGATGGAGTAAAAAACTTGAAAAAGCAATTTAGACAACAGCTAATAAGATACCAGGCTTAGAGAGCATTAAAAGCAAGAGGGAACAAGTGGGTCTTGAGCGTTGAAGTGAGTGACTGTGGGAGCTACACACAGTAAAGCTGGGAGAGTTCCAGAGACTCGGGGCCATGAAGCTAAGAGCGCTCTCTGAGTGTGGCGCGCTTTTGCTTGGGCATAACCAGCAGGCCTGAGTCAGAGGACCTCGGCTTGCGTGCAGGGACATAGTGGCTCAGCAGGTTGGAGAGATACTCTGGACCTGTGTTACCTATGTGACCAGGAGGATGATGGGAAATGTAGTTCTGAGAGGTCCATACGGGTACATGGGAAGCTATCTTGAGGCAGGGAATGAATATTGAAAGTTTAAAAAAAGGTCAAAATGTAAAAAAAAAAAATTTAAACAATACACACACCTTACGTAAACAATTGTAGCAACACATGGGACCATGTAACACAACAAAATAAAAAGGTCCTTATGTACCCTTTAAATCTACAATTCTCAGAGGTGACATGGTGAAATATCTTTTAAGCTTAGGGAGAGATTTAGTACTCCACAGGTAGCCAGAATAAAACATAAATAAATAATTGTGATCTGTAAGTAGCAGAGGACTGTGATTAAATGTATATTTTACCGGCACTGAAGGAGACAGAAAAACTCTTCTTCACAGTGACTTTTGGAAAGCAGTAAATTGTTACTAAAAGCTTCACTCTAAATCTTTGTTTTGTTGTAGGCAATCAAAGCACTAAAGGAGGAGAACGTTCAGACGGTTCTTATAAACCCCAACATTGCTACTGTACAGACATCAAAAGGGCTAGCAGACAAGGTCTACTTCCTTCCAATTACTCCTGAGTATGTCGTTCAGGTAAGAGATGAGGATGCAGAACAATGCATCCACTTTTGAGGTGTCAAATTGAAATTGCAGGTCAATGTATGTTTCACTTCCATGGTAGTGGATGTTTTATTCAGTTAAATATAAGTATAAACCTGTTTAAAACATGGATAAGACATGGTATTAAATATATACTAAATTAGTGAACGGTACAATTACTGTTGCATAAACAGTAAGGCTGCCGTCTATTTTGACATGCATATTTTTGACGTTTAAATGTTTAAGCAAAATTTGAAACGTGTAAATCATAGATAAAGTTTGAGTGTTTTAAACTCTATTGAACATGCTCTATAACAACAACGAACACCCCCTCCTCCATCTGTTTTACTCCCAGGTGATTAAAAACGAGCGTCCCGATGGGATCTTGCTGGCATTTGGAGGGCAGACGGCCCTGAACTGTGGAGTGCAGCTGACGAAGCTGGGGATCCTGGAGAAGTACAAAGTGCAGGTCCTGGGCACCCCTGTGGCCTCCATTGAGATGACGGAGGACAGGAAGATCTTTGTAGAGAAGATGGAGGAGATAAATGAACACGTAGCTCCTAGTGAGGCTGCATGCTCCCTTGAACAGGTGACTGGAAATGGGATGGGATAACATGTATAGAAAATATGCATTACATATATGTGTGTGTATATAGATAGACACAATTTGATAAACTTTGGAATTGCTATTCCTAGTTCTACTCTCTGATTGGTTGGTTGGAATAATGAAGGCTATGTATCTAGTATTGCTTGTACAAATCTGTCAAGGTATTGTGCTATGGATATTTGCTACATCATCAAATGTGGGTAATTCATAATACACATTTTAATAGCCAATCAGATGTATTTTGACTTGTATTGAAATGGAACCAGTTTTGCAGTTTACACCCCTGAATTACTTGGTAAAGGTGCCTTTCACATAACACCCATCCATGTATTGACCACATCCCAAACCTGTCAAGATTGGAATGCTGTAATTGTTCCTAATTATACTGTGGTTTATTTTTAGGCTCTGGCTGCAGCCGAGAGGCTTGGTTACCCTGTTCTGGTGCGCGCCGCCTTTGCTCTAGGGGGACTGGGATCTGGATTTGCTGATAATAAGGAGGAGCTGAATTCTCTGGTGACGCAGGCTTTCGCTCACACCTCACAGGTCCTCGTTGACAAGTCCCTCAAGGGCTGGAAGGAAATTGAGTATGAAGTGGTCAGGGATGCTTATGATAACTGCATTACGGTATGTGTGCCTGGCAGATTGCATTTCAAGCCCTGGTGCTTGGTAGCATATGTGGTCACTGATTGTCTGTCTTTACACACAGGTGTGTAACATGGAGAATGTTGACCCCCTCGGTATCCACACTGGGGAGTCTATCGTGGTG
Organism: Acipenser ruthenus; assembly: GCF_902713425.1. NCBI lineage: Eukaryota > Metazoa > Chordata > Actinopteri > Acipenseriformes > Acipenseridae > Acipenser > Acipenser ruthenus. The sequence continues at coordinate 13,090,926 of NC_081193.1, forward strand.
GCTCCCAGTCAGACCCTGAATGACCACGAGTACAATATGCTGAGAAGCACGGCCATCAAAGTCATCCGTCACCTGGGGATTGTGGGAGAATGTAACATCCAGTATGCTCTGAATCCAGAATCAGAACAGGTATCTTCTTAGAAATCAGATCAGTAGTAAAATATTTCCTCGGGCTTAGTTTTTTTTGTAACGGTAAAAGTCACAGCACAGTCACGGCTAAAACTAGAGAATTTCACAGAATGGCCACGGCTACAAAGATTTGAACTTTATGTATTTATTCATGTAATATATTGTCATATTTTAGTATTTGTGCAAAGTTTTTTTTATATATATATATATATATATATATATATATATATATATATATATATGTATGTAAGTAGTTGTCATGCTGTCAAAAACCTATAAATACCTCCAATGTTTTGATTCAAACACAGGCTCCCTTGAGAAAGATATGTACAACATATCAAAACGTTGGGCAGCTGGCTCTTTGAGCTAATATATAATTATTTTTTTAACAGTACCTTTTAAAAAAAATAACAGTATATTCTTACCTTTTTAATTTTCAACTTGTATACTGATGTAAAATAAATAAATGTTCTGGTTGTAAATTGAGGATTTTGCAGTATCCTTTCTTTAAATGTCTATTTAAGCACAGCTGTGGTTTTGATATTAAAATATTAGAAGGGTCGTTCTGGATTTACACTGTTGACAGGTTAAGCACCTCAGGGGAATGACTGCAAGAGCTGCAAGTCAGGGTTCATGCTTCTCTGGAACTGTTAACCGTCCTCCCTTTAGGTTTTGCATTATCAAGTGTAGCAGAGGTATATTTTCTGCACAAAAAGCTTCGGTTAATTTTGAAGTTTGTTTCTCCTTAAAGCTGCTCCTTCCGCTTTCATGAAATTGTTTGTTCTATTGCTCTGCTAGTTGCTTCGAACTTAATTTCGACCTTTTTTTAATAGTTCGGTGTACGTATCCACCTTTTGTTTGACGTTGCTAACCGCTTTAACTTTGCACTGAAACCAATTCAAAGACGTGAACTGCTCCTTTCCTATTTGCGCTCTGAGTGGAAACACATGTCAAAATTCACAGGTTCCACTGTGTCAAAATTGCATCCCTGTTCATAACTAAGTCTATTAGATATTTGTGTTAACTTATTCCTTCATCAGTGTTTAATTAAAAGTGCATTCAAGTAAATATTAGGTTTAGTAAGTAGTTGTAAATGCCAGTGTTTCATTTTTTCTATTGCAGTGTTTTTTAAAAAATGTTTTTATTGGAATTCAGTAACTGTAACCGTTTCTCTTTGATTTCAGTATTTTATAATAGAAGTAAATGCCCGTCTGTCCAGAAGTTCAGCTCTGGCGAGCAAAGCAACTGGCTATCCTCTAGCATATGTGGCTGCCAAGCTCGGGTTAGGCATCCCACTGCCTGAACTGAAGTAAGTTTGTTTTTTAATTTATTACAATCCAGGTGTTCTTGTAAGAACTGAAACGACGAGGGATACAATTTGATGTAGAATTTTCAATGAAAAGAATATCTCCAACAAAAGTAAATGTCATCACCTGTGTTGGGGGGTGGGGGGGGGGGGGGGGAAGGGGTGCACTTTGGTCACATTCCTCATCAGTTGACTTAGCTGTAAAACTAGGCAAAAGCAGGAATGAACCCACTGGAAACAAAAAAGTGGGAATATCCAGTAGAAATTTTATTGAACTAATATTTCATAAAATGTAATCTCAACAAAACCTTTGGAACTAAGTGGCTTATCTATTTTATACTTCCCCCAAAAAGTTCTCATCTTGTCTGTAGACACAGTAGCAGAAAAAAAGAATATATACATTTTTTTTATGTTTCATAGATCTGTTGTGGCGTGGGCAGCTGCAGCTTTACATCTCATCACTGTCACAGTTCTAAGAATTCCCTCTTAAGTAGCCTGTTATGTGATTTATACCTCTTTCACACAGATGAGTTATGACGGCACAGCACTGAAAGCTGATGCAGCATTTTGGTCTGTGTGAATTGCCTATGTCGTCTCTGAACCACCTCGCGAGGTGGTTCAGGAGACAGCACTGAACCGTTTTAAGTCCTGTGTGAAATGCTATGCCGGTACTGTAGCGCTATAGTTGGCATGGATTGAAAGTCAACATCCCACATGACTGTATACCGGATGTGTTGGGTATTTTTGTCATCGGTGTTATACGCTTTCATTTTTCAAATACAATGGCTGATCAAGGACGAGGTACTAATTGGATAGTTGGAGACTGGAATTACAATTCTAGTGGCAGCTACTAAACAGATGCGGCACTATGAACTGTGCAGTAAAATCTGGGGGCACAGACCCTCTGCAAATCCAGTCGATGTGATCGGGGGACTTTGAAGCTGCAGAGGAAACTCAAAGCGAGCAACAGACACAACAGACTTTTAAATATATAAAAAAACAACACATCTGCAATTTTTTGTAGCTGTTGACGGTATATGCAATATACTTTTTTTTTGATGGTTTGACAACCTTTTTTTTTTTTTTTTTTTTTTTTTTTTACCGGCATAGATTGGGTATTTAATTTTTTTAAACGTCTCTGAGATGGCTCAGTAGCGGCATTTGTGTGTGAAAGTGGTATTCGATACTTTCTTCCCCTAACAGATACTATTTTCTTTGCTGACTTGGAATCCTTAAAGTGTTATGTTGTTTTTAATGTCATTAGAAACTCTGTTACGAACTCCACGACAGCAAATTTTGAGCCCAGTCTGGATTACTGTGTGGTGAAAGTTCCTCGCTGGGATCTTAGTAAGTTCCTCCGTGTCAGCACCAAGATTGGGAGCTCCATGAAGAGTGTGGGTAAGTCTGTAGGATACATAGAGTCCACAACCCAGCATTGGATAGGATAAGGACTAAATTATCATTAAGATCTATCAGCTTTAACATAGTATTTGTTCTATCTTACTTCATAAATCACAGACTAGCAAGGGCTCTTAAAGCCCTGACTTTTTCTTTCTTTATTGGTCAGTGTATTAAAGAACAAATATAGAAGCATGCATTCTGATTGGGGTGAAATTATTTTCATTTTTCAGGGGAGGTGATGGCTATAGGTCGCAGTTTTGAAGAAGCATTCCAGAAAGCTTTGAGAATGGTCGATGAAAATTGTGTTGGATTTGATCACACCATAAAACCACACTCTGATGAGGTAAATGTCTTTTAGAATCTCTTTTATCCTGGGTCGTAAATAATTAAGAATGCTACTGTAATTACTTTTTTTTGTCCTATCTAGGAACTGCAGACCCCTACAGATAAGCGAATCTTCGTGTTGGCTGCTGCCCTTAGAGCTGGTTACTCGGTGGATCGTCTGTATGAGCTGACCAAGATCAACCGCTGGTTCCTGCACAAGATGAAGAACATCACCGACCACACTAACATCCTGGAGACTTTCAGGGAAGAAGAGAACAAGATGCTTCCAGAAGTCCTGCGGAAGGCCAAGCAGCTTGGCTTCTCAGACAAGCAGATAGCAATGGCAATACAGAGGTAAGCAGTAGGTGACTTTGAGTGTGTACGCAACAGTGTCATTTTAGTCATTGGTAGGGATCTGAACCATGTTGTATAAATTACCTTTAACCCTTTGCGGTCCATTTAATAAATGCGTGTCAGGCACGCCAGGTCTAATTAATTTTCACACGCGCAGTTAATTTTAGATGCGCTGTTTAAAAGTAGCCCCGCCCCACCCTTTAATTTGCTATAGCGTTCACCGATGTAAGAAATAAATAATAATAATAATAATAGTCGTACATACCGATCGATCATCTCTGGATCACTCGTTTTATCACCAAACTCCTCAATAATGCGATCCAAGTCATTATTTTATACTATAACATCTCAAAAAAGCGCTGCAAATGTCCGTGTTTTCTGTGCGCTGACTCAGTCAGCCAACTTGTTTACTTCAGACCGCCCCCGTTATCTGATACCTGATACCATGTATGACTAATCATGAGATACGCCTTTTTATTTTTATTTTTTTTTCGACTTGACTCGGCTCCTGTCGCTCCCACTCGGCAATTGAATGGTTTTCTCGGCTTTTTCCGGCGAAAAAACGACTAGAGACCCGTTTATTGCGTTGCTATAATGATGTCGGACCCAGTTTTCTTAGCTAAGGTATTAGCTAAAATGGCTTGTTTTCTATAGGCCATTTTAACTCCTGAAATACTTAGAGAAATTAAAGGGAAATCAATGATAGAATGTAAAGAATAAAAAAAAATCCAGCATATCAATAATCTGGTCCCTTCAGCACTGAACTGGCTGTAAGAAAGCTGCGTCACGACTGGAATATCCTTCCTGTGGTGAAGCAAATCGATACGGTGGCTGCAGAGTGGCCAGCCCAGACCAACTACCTGTATCTGACCTACAACGGCATGGAGCACGACCTGGACTTCAGCGAACCCCATGTGATGGTGATCGGCTCGGGGGTCTACCGCATCGGCAGCAGTGTGGAGTTTGACTGGTGTGCCGTGGGATGCATTACAGAGCTGCGCAAGGTAAGCCGCCTCTGGTCTCTTTAGTTGTAGTTCACTAACTTATTATAAGCCACTTCGTTCCAATACTTTTTTTTTTTCTGGATAAAATTGGTTTTAGGTGATTATGAAGATTTTGTTAGTCATCATGGTATGCTCTGATTTGAAGTGTATAGAAAGCTTGCTGTATTGCTTTTTATAATTTAATTTGTTTATAATAACAAGTAGTAAAAAACCTATACACACACACACACACACACAGTCTAACTTCATTATAATGAACCTGCCTGGGACCTGGAGAAATGTTCGTTATATCAGGTTGTTTAGTATAATGGGGTTTGGCAATTTGCAGTATTAGCAGTAATGAAAAAACGCCCAAATTGAATATCTTTATACAGTGTACAGTAGTTCCTTCAAGACAACTTCACATTGAAAACTGCATATGTAAAAAAACAGTAAAGAAATGAAAAAAATAAAGTACACTTACATGCTGAATACAGTAATTATGTGCCCTTTCTCTTAAAAACATATCCAGCGTAGGTTGCTTCGTATTTTTCGTGCTTTTCTCAATGCACGCTGTTTCAATCTTGTTACCTCCTCACGCCTGTTGCCATGGTTGCAGTTTGTGTGAAGATGGCAACGGTTGCATACGTCACACATGATTCGCACTACAATAGATTACATATGAATAAGTCTTATCTTCGAATTAGCCTACCAAGGTCTTTGTTTTCACTGAGAGAATAACACATTCACACTGGAGAAAGTTCAGTGTCAGTCACTACGTAGATCGTTTTATCCGGGTAGATTTTGTAAAAGTGATCGTTCTAATAGGGCTAATTTCCATTGGAGGGGAAAATTTTTTTTTTGCTGCTTGGATCGTTTTATATATAAAAAAAAAAAAAAAGGGGGTGGGGGGGATGTTTGTTATAAGAAAGGTTTGTTACAGTGAAGTTAGACTGTGTCTCTATCTATCTATCTATCTATTTATCTATCTCTATCGATCGAAATGGTTAAACCATTATTGCATTTTTATCTCTTAAAAAACCATTGACTATTTAATATCTGACCTATTGATTTCTACTTGTTTTTTTTATACCAGATGGGGTACAAAACTATCATGGTGAACTACAACCCGGAAACTGTCAGTACAGACTACGATATGTGTGACAGACTGTATTTTGATGAGATATCTTTTGAGGTAAAAAAAATAAATAAATAAATAGTTGTTTGAACCACAGTTGTAAAGCCATTTCCCCCACAGTAGGATCATGTAATAAATCTAGAAAGAGGTGCTAAAAAATGAGTAATGCTGTACTGTAAAATAAACATTTTTAACATGCTAAAACTTTCATATTTTAGTCGTGGGGAAATATCTTGTGAGACTGTGTATATTCTGCTACATTGCTTTTTTGCTACATTGGATGTACTGCTTTTTAAAAAATGTCCAAGACTGTTGTTAGTTGCTAAACATCTTTTAAAGCTCACTACTGTACCTCCAATGTTACTCTGGAGTGATGTTTGTGTGCTATGTTTTCCCATTCCATATAGACTGTAATGGATATTTATGAATTGGAGAACCCTGATGGAGTGATACTGTCTATGGGAGGGCAGCTTCCCAACAACATTGCCATGGCACTACATAGACAACAGTGCAGGATCCTAGGCACCTCACCGGAGTTTATCGACTCGGCGGAGAACAGGTTTAAATTCTCCAGAATGCTGGATACCATCGGAATAAGCCAGCCCCAATGGAAAGAGCTCTCAGAATTGCAGGTATATATAATTTTTTTTTTTTTTTGCAGATACCTTTATATTCTGTGGAGTATTCTGTATTAATTTGCTGTCTGATCAACTCATTTTCCCTTTGCTCGTTAACCAGTCTGCCAAGCAGTTCTGTGAAAAGGTTGAATACCCCTGTCTAGTCCGTCCCTCCTATGTTCTGAGTGGGGCTGCCATGAATGTGGCCTATTCTGACAGTGACCTGGAGAAGTATCTGAACAGCGCAGTGGCTGTATCCAAAGAGCATCCTGTCGTTATCTCCAAGTTCATTCAGGAGGCAAAGGTAAATGTTTGTTTATATAAATAAGTCAACCCCCAGTGAAAACTAAAACAATCCCTACCTAAGAAATAGAACCCTGATTTACAGCACTGCCTTGCAGTGGCTTGTGTCAGGAACTGACAAGGTTTTGTGATTGGTGGATTGTTTCTGTTCTGAGGTTTCTGATGTACAGTAGTCTTCCTTTTTGGGTTTTTGTGGATTCTTTGTTTTGTTACTTTAATCTGAAGGGGAAATAGTTCGATTTGAGGTGCTGGGGCTGTACTGACTTGTGTCATTTTAGAATTTTACTACAGATCTCCTGAATGTTTAAGGCAATAATCTATAATATAACTGAATATATTTTTAGGAAATTGATGTGGATGCCATAGCCTGTGACGGGCATGTGATCGCCATTGCAATCTCTGAGCATGTTGAGAATGCAGGTGTCCACTCTGGAGATGCCACTCTGGTCACCCCTCCCCAGGACATCAATCAGAAAACAATGGAGCGGATCAAGGCCATTGTGCACGCCATTGGTCAGGAGCTCCAGGTGACCGGGCCATTCAACCTGCAGCTTATTGCCAAGGTGAGGAAAGAACCATGAGTGTGAGTGGGTGTGGCAGGATGACAGAGGTTTGAGGCTCAGAGACAGTGGAAGGGGCAAAATAATGATCTTTATTAAACAAAAAATAATCAAATAAATAGGCACAAGGGCCCAAACAAAAGGTTTAAACAAAATACAGAAATGTAGGCTGGGCATTAGCCTTCACTACAGTTTCTTTCTCAAAAAAAAACAGCACAGCACACCAACAAACAAACTCACCCAAAAAAACCCTCCACACAAAGGGTTTCACCTGCCTTTTATAGTCTGTGGCTGGAGCCCAATTAACTAATAATTAACAATTAAACACTTAAGGCTCCAGCCACATTCTCACATGTATTTTACAGGGAGGAATTTAACCCCCTCCCTGCCAATCCAAAACAAACAAGAATTCTAAGAAAAACAACAGTAAAAATAACAATAATAAACACAAATTATAGGAGCGAGCTGGCACCCCATCACAGTGAGTCATTTTTGATCCTAGATGCTTTACCACAGACCAAGCAGTTGTGAGGTTTTAATGAGAATCTCTTTGACAGGATGACCAGCTGAAGGTGATTGAGTGCAACGTGAGGGTCTCGCGCTCCTTCCCTTTCGTCTCCAAGACGCTGGGGGTGGACTTGGTTGCTCTGGCCACCCAGGTCATCATGGGAGAGGAGGTAGAGCCTGTGGGGCTGATGAAAGGAACTGGGATCGTTGGAGTGAAGGTAAAGACAATACAAGAATCAGTAATGTTCTTGGACAAGAATACCACCTTCAGAGAGAACCTTAGATGGCCAAAGCTATTTTACATGTCAGTGGTTCTTCTCTCTGGTCTTATACCTAACAGCCCTGACCGAAATAGGTCTCAAAGTCTAGTGTTTTATTTCTTTTATTTAAAACAATACAAATATGTTTTTTAATTTTCATGATAAAAACAGGTCCCACAGTTTTCCTTTTCCCGTCTGGCTGGAGCGGACGTTGTCCTGGGTGTGGAGATGACCAGCACTGGGGAGGTCGCCTGCTTCGGGGAGAATCGATATGAAGCTTACCTGAAAGCCATGCTGAGCACTGGGTTCAAGATCCCCAAAAAGAATATTCTTTTGTCTATTGGCAGCTACAAGGTAAATACATATATCCTGTCACATTTACAAACTTATAACTACAGAAATTAATAGAATAAGTAAAAGAAAAGCAATAGGCAAGTGTATGTTAATAAATTATAGTAATAAAGTAACAGACAAACTAACGTTAATAAACTGTCAAACTAGATTAACACAGCACCCCTGCACATGTTAAAAAATGTGATGAACACTCTGCATTTCTATACTTATTGCAATTCAATTTTATTTCATTCCACCACATGGCTTGACCGGGGTGGGGGTGGAGAATCTATTCCATCTATACCAAATATGGCTGGATTACTTTTTGCGACCTTTTCCAGATGACAAGCGCCTGACATACGTTGCTTTCAGAATCTGTTCACAGTCACAGCTGTATTCTATGAATCGTTCAGTCAGGTTTGATTATAGGTATATTCCAGTAAAACCATTTCCTTAGGGAATTGTTTTTAATCTCTTTTCATATCAATTATAGGGCCTACTGACCTGAGATATTGTGCCCTTTTCACAAAGTTCTTTTAAAACCTCCCACCACACTGTCACTGGGGGTTCTTAAAACACTGATTGCTACTTCCTGTTTTCATTTTCAGATTTATAGTGCCACCTGCTGGTAAGTCTTACAGGCATGCCTGGTAGTGTGGGTGCTTCAGGCTTTCAGCTGTTTGAAGCAAAATATTTTTTTAAAGCCTTGGATACTGCATGTGTTCAATAGATACTCCAAAAAAACAATAACTGACGATATGGTAGTATCCTGCTGGCTGTACGTAGTTCATGAAATATACTAAAGCATTTGTTTCTCTAATTGTGGTTATTGAGTGAATGTGTTTGTAATAACGTAAATATGCTAATTTCTTTGAGGGGCATCATCAGCATGGACATTGAATGTGTTGTACAATGCACTTTACCTTTTTTTTTTATTGCGTTTCAGAACAAAAGTGAGCTGCTGCCTACAGTCCAAGCACTTGAGAGTCTGGGGTACAATCTTTATGCCAGTTTGGGTACAGCAGACTACTACACTGAACACGGCGTCAAGGTGAGAAAAGACTCTAGTATGTTCCGAGTACATTATTGCATCTTATTGTTGAAATGTGTCAATTCTGGCTGATTACTAGTTCAAACCCAGTATATTACACTATAATACAGTAGTCTCCGGCAAAGCAAGCCAAGTGTTCTCTTAGCCGAAGTGTTCTTTAAGACGGAGATGACCACCAGACACCAATATGAATCAATAAATAAATATACATTTATTATTGTCATGACGGACATGCATCAGCATATGAAATTAACAGAATAAGTCAAAGAAAAGCAATAGGCAAGTGTATGTTACTAAACTATAGTAATAAAGTAACAAACTAACATTAATAAACTGTCAAACTAAATTAACACAGCACCCCTACACACGTTAAAAAATGCAGCAGCAGCAGCTTTAGATTAATTATGAATACCTGTACAGGAGCAATATTCAAGACATGCACAACATCATTTAACAGAATTGGTGAAGAAACTCCAAATTGCTCGGCGACTTGTGTCTGATTTCAGGTTTTTTTCTGGCGCTCAAAGAAACAGCGGAGCATTTTGCCTTTTTGTTTACATGCCATTTTGTAGTGATCCACTCATGGAAATCGGAATACAAAATGAGGCAATGATGTGACGGCAGTTCTGGAAAGATTGAATAAACCAATCCGTGTGCACCAAGACACTCTTGCGATGACAAGTCTGATGATGAATTATCAGGTTACAAAACAGTACAGTATCGGTTGTGGACAAATCGCTAGCGGTGCCAAAAAAGTGTTCTTTTAAGCAAAGTTCCTGTTCCTTTAGACGGAGCATTTAAAATGGGGGAAAAAATCAGAACAATGGTGTGTTCCTATCCTCAGACTACTGTACTCCTTGTGCAGTGTCTTTCTTTTGTTTGAAATAAGGCTCCGATTTCTTTTTTCAATATGGTATCCTCCTATAAGCCGCCCCCTTCTTGATTGTTGAATGCCATTTTGCTTGCTGTCTCTAGTTAGGATCAAGGCTCCTAATTGCTGTCATTTAGTAGATGTGCACCCATATTTTATTCATAATAAAATTCATGCTTGGAATTTTATTAGCTTTTCTTTCCTAAAAGATAAACGGTACATAATGTAGTCCTTTTGGTGGTGTCATCTGGTGTATGTTAGAATGACATGTCAATCTATATCTGTATTCAATTGTAGCACCAATACATTAAGAATATTTCTGTAGAACAATAATTTTCCTCTCCTCCTCCTTCTTTCCCCCTGTCCCCCCATGATCTCCAGGTCATGGCAGTAGACTGGCCCTTTGAGGAGGAGGAGAATGACAGCCCCTTGAAGGAAAAGCAGAGGAACATCATGGACTACCTGGAGGAGAACCACTTTGACTTGGTGATCAACCTGTCCATGAGAAACTCCGGGGGCCGCAGACTGTCCTCCTTTGTCACCAAGGGCTACCGGACCAGACGGCTGGCTGTTGACTACTCCGTCCCGCTCATCATCGACATCAAGTGCACCAAGCTCTTTGTGCAGGTCAGTGTGGCTGGATTTCATCGGATATTTAAAACAAAAATAATATAATTTATATATATATATATATATATATATATATATATGCACACACATAGTGGTTTGCAGAAGTATTCACCCCCTACCAATGTCACATTTTGTTGAATTACAAATAATGTGTGCAGTTATTCAAAGCTGTAGTGGTTAAACTGAACATTGTTATATGAGGAGGAGGTTAAATGTCAGCAAAACTTGCAAAGAAAATGTACAAAATGAAATTTCCTGGTTGCATAAGTATTCAGCCCCTTAAGTCAGTACCAACTTTGCACACCTACATTTGGCAATATTTGACCATTCTTCTTTACAAAACTGTTTCAAGCTCTGTCAAGTTCCTTGGGGATCGTTGATAGACAGCAATCTTCAAGTCATGCCACAAATTTTCGATTGGATTTAGGTCGGGGCTCTGACTGGGCCACTTAAGGACATCTACCTTTTTGTTCCTTAGCCACTCCAGTGTAGCTTTGGCTTTGTGCTTTGGGTCGTTGTCATGCTGAAAGGTGAACTTCCGTCCCAGTTTCAGTTTTCTTGCAGAGGGCAGCAGGTTTTCCTCAACGACTTCTCTGTACTTTGCTCCATTCATTTTCCCTTCTATCCTGACAAGTGCCCCAGTCCCTGCCGATGAGAAACATCCCCATAACATGATGCTGCCACCACCATGCTTCACAGTAGGGATGGTGTTCTTGGGGTGATGTGTTGGGTTTGCGCCAAACATAATGCTTTGCATTTAGGCCAAAAAGTTCCATTTTAGTTTTGTCAGACCACAAAACCTTTTGCCACATGGCTACAGAATCTCCTGAGTGTTTTTTTGCATACTTCAAACGGGATTCAAGGTGGGCTTTCTTGAGTAATGGCTTCCTTCTTGCCACCCTACCATACAGGCCAGATTTTGTGGAGTGCTTGGGATATTGTTGTCACATGCACACTTTGACCAGTCTTGACCATAAAAGCCTGTAGCTCTTGCAAAGTTGCCATTGGCCTCTTGGGAGCCTCCCTGATCAGTCTCCTTCTTGCTCGGTCATCCAGTTTGGAGGAACGGCCTGATCTAGGCAGGGTCTTGGTGGTGCCATACACCTTCCACTTCTTAATAATCGTCTTGACCGTGCTCCAAGGAATATTCAGGGCCTTATATTTTTTATACACATCCCCTGATCTGTGCCTTTCAACAACTTTGTCCCAGAGTTCTTTTGAAAGCGCCTTGGTGCTCATGGTTGAGTCTTTGCTTTGAAATGCACTACCCAGCAGAGGGAACCTACAGAACTGCTGAATTTATCCTGAAATCATGTGAATCACTACAATTTAACACAAGTGGACGCCACTTAACTTGGTGTGTGATTTTGAAGGTGATTGGTAACACCTGAGTTAATTTATGATTGCTATTACAAGGGGGGGTGGACACTTATCCAATCAAATTATTTCAGTTTTTATTTTTAATTAATTTTCTACAAATTTCTAGAATATTTTTTTTCACTTGGAAGTTCTGGGGTAGGATGTGTAGATAAATTTAAAAATATATATATTTTAATGCATTTTAATTCCAGGCTATAAGGCAACAAAAGGTGAACATTTTGAAAGGGGGTGTAGACTATCTATAGGCACTCTGTCTATATATATATATATATATATATATATATAATATATATATATATAAAATCTCTCTCTCTCTCTCTCTCTCGGTTGTCAGATTATTGTGTGTCCTGGAAAAAGTAATCGCAAGTTGTTTTTTTTTTTTTTTTTTTTTGGTCCTTGCAGGCACTGAGGCAGGTTGGAGATGCTCCTCCAGTGAAAACCCATGTGGATTCTATGACATCACAAAAATTAATTCGCCTACCAGGTAAGGCAGATATTTGCAGGACCTTGAGAGATGTTTAATGCACCACCATTGGGTGTTTGCGACTTTTAACCCTTTGCGGTCCTATGTCAGACCTGGGCCGACATCGTAATTTTCCCTTTCCGGTCCAGTGTCGGACCCTGTCCGACATCATCAAAAAGACGCAAAAAACAGGTCTCTAGTCGTTTTTTCTCCGGAAAAAGCCGAGAAAACCATTCAATGGCTGAGTGAGACCGATAGGAGCTGAGAGAAACCAAAAAAAAAAAAAAGGCCGTATCTCATGAATACTGATAGACCCGACACCACATAGGTAACACGGACATAAACAAGATAGCTGCTTTCGCATCCAGCGCTCAAAGAACATCACAGACATTTGCAGAGCTTTTTTTAGATGTTATAGTAATAAAATAACAACTTGTATCGCATTATTGAGGAGTTTGGTGATAAAACGAGTGATCAGGAGATGATTTATCGGTATGTACTACTATTACGAGGTATGTAAAAAATATAGCGAACAAGGGGTGGGGCAGGGCTGGATATGCAGTACTGAGTGACCTGTTCATATGCAGTGCCTTTTAAACCTGTTTTACTGTGAAAAAAAATACTTTTAAACAGCGCGTCTAAAATAAACTGCGCGTGTGAAAATAAATTGGACCTGACGCGCCTGAGACACGCTGAATAAAAATGGACCACAAAGGGTTAAAACCTTTTTTTAAGCTAATAGTCGCATGTCTGTGTCTCAGGGCTTATTGATGTCCATGTCCACCTGCGTGAACCGGGAGCCACCTATAAGGAGGACTTTGCCTCTGGCACAGCAGCTGCCTTGGCAGGAGGGGTCACCATGGTGTGTGCCATGCCCAACACTAACCCTGCCATCGTAGATCAGAGCACGCTCACTCTGGTACAGAAGGTACATGTTCCACTGACTCTTCATATTCTCTACATGTTTGCATTTTCTAGACTTGCTTAACTGATTTGATGATGTGTGTACAGTCCCCAGTTTAAACGAGCATAGAATTATGTGATTGTAGCTGAGTCGAGAAATTGTGTTGTAGAGTGCTAACATGCTGAAGATTTGAGCTTTTATTATTATTATTATTATTATTATTATTATTATTATTATTATTAGTTTATTTAGCAGACGCCTTTATCCAAGGCGACTTACAGAGACTAGGGTGTGTGAACTATGCATCAGCTGCAGAGTCACTTACAATTACGTCTCACCCGAAAGACGGAGCACAAGGAGGTTAAGTGACTTGCTCAGGGTCACACAATGAGTCAGTGGCTGAGGTGGGATTTGAACCGGGGACCTTCGGGTTACAAGCCCGTTTCTTTAACCACTGGACCACACAGCCTCCTTTTATTCTCCCTGTAACTTTTTAATGGAGTAATTCCTAATGATATGTGACCCCTAAATACTGTTTTGTGTTCTCCCCTCCCCCCCCCCCCCCCCCCCCCCCCGCCCCCTTTCTCAGTTGGCCAAGGCAGGTTCTCGTTGTGATTATGCCCTGTTTGTTGGTGCCTCCTCTGACAACGCTGCCACCTTGCCTTCAATCGCAAACGGCACTGCTGGTTTGAAGATGTACCTAAACGACACTTACTCTACGCTCAAGATGGACAATGTCTCCTTTTGGATGGAGGTGTGTTGAACAGATGACCATAAAACTGTAGACCTAATAGAAATGGCCAACATGTAGAAATCAGTGAACATTGATAGACTTTGTGGTTAGCAAACCACGCAGTTGTGCAAAAGAGGACAGAGTTGTTACTAAGCAAACAAGTGCTGGAAGGACTTCTAAATACCTCCCCTTGTTCTTTCAGCATTTTGAGAAGTGGCCAAAGCACTTGCCAATTGTTGCCCATGCAGAGAAGCAGACTGTTGCAGCTATCTTAATGGTTGCACAGCTGTACCAGAGACCAGTTCACATCTGTCATGTTGCAAAGAAGGAGGAGGTAAGAAGACCATATTGCTGCTGTTAAACATGTTTAGAATTAAAGCAAGAACGCATCACATACAGATTGTTAGTACTTCATGGCATTCAGTTTGTGTAAAAGGAAAGTAACCTTGCCAAAAGACTTAGTTTTATATTCTGTTTTTAAAAAGTTCAGTTTGAGTTAAATGTTAGCAGAACTGCTTCTGTTTGTGTCTCAGAATAGTCGCCTGGATTTCTTTTCGTGGCGTATCACAGAGAAATGAACCCGGTACTACACTAACGCAGTTTATTACGCCTACAGATCCAAATAATCCGAGCTGCTAAACAGAAAGGCATCCAAGTGACGTGTGAGGTGGCCCCCCACCACCTCTTCCTGTGTGAGGATAATGTACACACACTTGGGCTGGGCAAAATGCAGGTACGCCCCATGCTGGGCACGAGGGAGGACATGGATGCCCTCTGGGAGAACCTGGATATCATTGACTGCTTTGCCACTGACCACGGTGAGAGCTACAGCTTGTTCACAGTTCCAGCAAAATGTGTGTTTTCTGCAGACCAAAAAAGCAAATGATATGAAAACATAAACATCAGAGACAGTAGCAAGTAATTAAATGTAAATGATAAACTCTTGTCAAACGGACTGGAGAAATATAAAACTAGCACCAACATTTGTTATGTATATAACGAGCTAAAGATTCACCTCCTACTATAAACATACTTTTTGCTAAGCTTTCATACATCTGATAATAAAATGAAGGGTATGCATTTGTTTTAGTGAGAAGTGAAGCCTTATGCCTGTGTGTGTCTTGGTTCTCAGCCCCTCATTCTGTGGAAGAGAAGAATGGAGAGACTCCTCCCCCCGGGTACCCAGGCCTGGAGACCATGCTGCCCCTGCTGCTCACAGCTGTCAGTGAGGGGCGCCTCACTGTCGATGACATCATCAAGCGCCTGTACGAGAATCCACGCGCAATCTTCTCTCTGCCAGTACAGGAGAACACTTATGTGGAGGTATTGTGATTCTCAGTTGTTGTATTATTGTTATTATTTGGGTGATTCATTCATTTTTACCAAAGAAAAAGCAGCAACAGATTGACATGAAGTCATTTGATTTTAAATGTCCTAATTGCCTTAACTGTATGGCTCCTTTTTAGTAGTCACATTCTGATAACTCAATTACAGCGTGCCTTGCAGGTTATTTAACCATTTAAAGAGACGTGACTCACAAATTTAAAATTAATACCTTTTTTTGCAATGAGGTGCACAAAACAGGGTTTCAAATGTATTGACAGGTTGGATTTGGTCATCCAAATGGTCAGTTTCTTTGTGATACTTGAGTCGCTGTCAAATGTATTTTAAGAAGAAACAGTTTGAATAACCACTTAGTACCTTGTGTACCCTAATTGTTTAACTCTTTCAAAGATAATAGTTTAACATAAGGAAATATTATACAGTGCTCTGGCTTCACTTTTTCTATTTTGACATATAAAAAATTCTGAAATATATTGAGGATTGTAAACAAGTGAAGGTTACTTCTACAGTATAGTACAATTTATTGTCAACATGACCTAACTGAATTTAACAAACTGCATTGTAAGATAAGCGAGCAATGTGTCACAGACGATTCTGGCACGTCCCTTTTGTGCTGCAAGTCATTAGATCCTTTTGCATGGAAGGCCTCGGTTGCAAGGATGTGCGGTTCTTTGATGGACCCAGATTCAGTTAAAATGTGTTTGCCCACCGACGATGGGAATGAGAATGTAGAGATGGGAGCCAAGCTAACAAGATTTAAGTTTGTTGCAGATATCAGGCTTTTAAAGACTGTCACCCACACCTGTGATGGCTTTGACAGACTCACTGAGAGCAGAAACTGACCCAAGACTGTCACCGCTACTGGAAGCAGGCTGATCTTTGGGATACAAATTAAACATTTATGAAACTGCAACAAATATTGTAATGACTGTAATGTATTTTAAAAGAATAAAAAATCAGCAGAAATGTTATTGTAGCAAATTATGAGCAGAATAAGAATTTGAATTAAGAAAACTGAACAAATGTTAATGTTAGAACAAAAGGCTTGTCTGTGTGCCTTTGTTATTAGAGTGCATGTTCACTCTTGAAAGCTGGTCAGACTCAAATAGGTGTTCCCCTATCTTTAAATTAATAAAGACAGTCTTGCGGAAGCCTGTAACCTTGGCAGAAGCAAAAGAAAAAGTAACCTTTTCTAGACAGAACAAACGTTTAAAACTAAAAAAGCTATGTTATACCTAATTGATTTTATTGCAACTAAGCACAGAGGTTTTAAAAAGTAATTTGATCTAATAAGAAACAGAATATTTGAACTAACGTGTTTTTGCCTGTTTTGGGCTTTAATGTAATACAAATAGTAACAAAATCTTAATAATGTTTCCTCCTTAAACGTGTCCCCTCCGTTTTAAGAGTGTGCTCAGGGCAATAAAAGTATGACGTGCGAAATCTGACAAATGTATGTGGGCATACCCAGTACTGCAAAAAATAAACTTGTCTCCTGTGTTGATTGGAGTTACTGGTCTGCAATGTTCAAAGACTTAATGTCTCACTTGTATCTGGTTTCCAGGTGGACCTAGAGCAGGAGTGGACCATTCCTAGTCAAATGCAGTTCACCAAATCCAAGTGGACCCCCTTCGAAGGAATGAAAGTGAAGGGCATAGTCAGGCGGGTGGTCCTGAGGGGAGAGGTGGCCTACATCGATGGTCAGGTACAGTAGGTGGTGCCTTTTTTAGAATTCGAAAGCGTTAGTGGTTGGACCAGGAAATAATAATAATGGTGTTTACTAGACAATGCAAAGTCAACATTTATTGAATACCTGCCTTTTTTTTTTTTTTTTTGTTTTGTTTTTTTAAACTCAGACAATTCTGAGTGGCGAGCTTCTGCACACCCTACATGTTACACTAAGCATCTAGAGTTCAGCTATTCCAAAACCATTTTTCTACACTACATGCTATTGTAGTCATAGTAGGACTCGTATACGCAGGTGCTGTGCTTGTATTTGCATGCCCCAATACAGTCATTACCCAATAATGAGTTTGCAGTTGTGTTTTACCATGCTCGTTTCCTGTGGGGCTGAGAGTTCAGGCTTGCTTGTGCTTGTGCTGCACTGTTTGTTTTTTGTTTCAATCTGTCTTTGCTCCTCATTCCCAGGTTCTGGTGCCTCCAGGGTATGGTCAGGATGTGAGAAAGTGGCCTTTAGGAATGCCTGCACCACCATCATCTCAGCCAGTCAAGGAGATCGTGGTAAGATTGACACTGTTTATATATGTATAAATATATAGGGCAGCTGGCTCATTCATGTAATATATATATATATATATATATAATATATATATATATATATATATACTGTGTATATATCTATATCTATATATATCTATCTATATATATATCTATCTATTTATATCTATATATATATCTATAATATATACACACGCACATATATATATATATATATATATATATATATATATATATATATATATATATATATATATATATATAATGGGGATGTTGAAACAAAGCGGCCAAAATCTGTATTTAGAACCATAAACTACCCCTGCCTAGAACTTAGGTGATGGTGTTTTACTGTATATGTATGCTGTAATGTTGCAGATAGACACAGTTAATAGTTGTTTTTATCATCCAGACACCAGAGCGCCATCGTCCATCGATGCAGACAGAGACGATTCGAGCCCGGCCGCCTAGCCCCCGGAGAGCAGCTGCTGGGGAAAGCCGCTTCATGATTCCTCCCAGGATCCACCGCTCCTCTGACCCGGGACTGCCTCCAGGTAACGAGAACTAGCTCGAGAATGAATAGAGCAGCTCTGAGAACTAGCTCGAGAATGAATAGAGCAGCTCTGAGAACTAGCTCGAGAATGAATAGAGCAGCTCTGAGAACTAGCTCGAGAATGAATAGAGCAGCTCTGAGAACTAGCTCGAGAATGAATAGAGCAGCTCTGAGAACTAGCTCGAGAATGAATAGAGCAGCTCTGAGAACTAGCTCGAGAATGAATAGAGCAGCTCTGAGAACTAGCTCGAGAATGAATAGAGCAGCTCTGAGAACTAGCTCGAGAATGAATAGAGCAGCTCTGAGAACTAGCTCGAGAATGAAAAGAGCAGCTCTGAGAACTAGCTCGAGAATGAATAGAGCAGCTCTGAGAACTAGCTCGAGAATGAATAGAGCAGCTCTGAGAACTAGCTCGAGAATGAATAGAGCAGCTCTGAGAACTAGCTCGAGAATGAATAGAGCAGCTCTGAGAACTAGCTTGAGAATGAATAGAGCAGCTCTGTTTAACTAGGTGCAATCCGTTACACAGCATTGAGTAACATTCATAGTTCTAATTTTGTAAGCCTCTGTCCTAGTCCCTGTTTGTAACCTAGATCTATAGTCTTTCAGGTGGATTTTGCCTGCTTTATTGTGACAGGGGGGTTAACATTTATGAAATGTTAGAAGTAGAAATTGCAAGAGCAGGTTTGCCTGAGAAAAGGCTTGGCAGATTTTGCTATGAAGTACTATGTATAACTAAACTACAACAGCTATTTTTTGGTGTTGCTCTGCCATGCTATATAAGGTGTGTTTTCTATATAAAAAGTGAGACATGGAAAAGTGCGCCTAACCTTCATTTAATTTCAGATGATGCTTTTATAGTATTAAATAGTATTAAGTTAAAACTATTTACTATACTATCTGATTATTATTTAAAAAGAAACCCTGTGCCTCATTCGATGTAGTAGCACCTTCATTATTGTATGTATTCCTCACAACCATGTTTACTTTAAGTCTCTCTGATGTTGCCTGCAGGTTCAAGAACACCTGCTTTAAAGTCATGTATGACCAGCAAAGTCATTGGTAATTTTTGGGGTCTTTTGGAATGAGAGAAATGTTTTGAAAATCGGCACCTTTGTTCAATTCTGTTAATATTCATTGTCACAAGTCAGTCACGTGTCAGAAAAGGTGCTTCAATATGTTTTAGGTGTTCCATTAAGTACCAAGGGACTGGCAAAGATGTTTTCTAATGCAGTAACTGTGTTTAAATTCCCCTGAAATAGGTTAACAGCATCACAGGGAACTGTTTTCAGTTTGTCCCGTGGTTTGCACGCATGATTCCTTGGTTGCGAGAATCATGGTTGAGTCATCATCAGACTCAAGGGACAATGATTGCTTTTTTTCTTGCAAACATTTCATTCTAATCCATGTACCAAGTACTGTTGTACTGTAGATCTGTGTTTAACGGAAAACATCTAGGCCAGTTCAAATAATAACGTAGCTTACAGGTGCCTTTTGTGACACAATTGATTCATAATTTCCTCCCTACCCTGAAATACCATTCATTTGGTTTGTTAACACATTGTGTGTGTGTGTGAGTTCTGATCTCTTTAGCTCAACATGCACTGACACGGGGCACCATAAATTCATTGATGAGCAGCAGCATGCAGTTTTTTTATTCAAATAAATACTAATAATAAAATAACAGGTGTATATGTAAAACTTCAAAGCTAGCTTGGACAACATTTGCTTGAACATCCAGTAAATGTGAAGAACAAAAGCTGATTTGACCAAATGGACCACATGTTGGACCTGGGTGGTGATTTGTATTCTTGACTAGCTCTCTACCACATTTTGAACTTTTAACAACATCTGTCATTTTATGCCATAGTACCAAGATTATTACTTTCCTGATTGCAATCATTTTTATAAATGTCACTGATTTAGACAAGCCGATAAATGTTACTTCTAGCAGGTGTGCTTAAAAAGCTTTCATCTGGGGGCTCCCGAGTGTCGCATCCAGTAAAAGCACTCGCTAGAGTGCAGGATGCGCTCTATAGCCTGGATGTCGCCGGTTCGAGTCCAGGCTATTCCACAAACGACCGTGGACGAGAGCTCCCAGGGGGCAGTGCTCAATTGGCTGAGCGTTGTGCGGGGGGAGGGAGGGTTAGGTCGGCCAGGGTGTCCTCGGCTCACCGCGCACCAGCGACCCCTGTAGTCTGGCCGGGTGCCTGCGGGTAAGCTGCCCAGAGCTGCGTTGTCCTCTGACGCTGTAGCTCTGAGGCGGCTGCACGGTGAGTCTGCAGAGTGTAAAAAAGCGGGCGGCTGACGGCACACGCTTCGGAGGACAGCTTGTGTTCATCTTCGCCCCTCCCGAGTCAGCGCAGGGGTGGTAGCGGTGAGCTGAGCCTAAAAATAATTGGGCATTTCAAATTGGGGAGAAAATAAAAAAAAAAAAAAAAAAAAAAAAAAAACTAATTGGCAACGACTAAATTTAAAAAAGAAAAAAAGAAAAAGCTTTCATCAGTTTCGATTGTTTTGCAGTATCTTTGTATTTGATAAGATTGTACTGTATGATTCCACCTGCTTTTGTTGTGCGCTTGTGTAAGAAGAATCAATGCATCTGGCTATGAAAAATAAATCGCACAATTCATGCAAAATTGTACAATTCCTTATTTAAACCAGCAACAAAAAAGACACAGGGGTGCAAGAGTAACAAAGTAAAACTACATTTAAAAATAGCTTTGTATCACTAGTAAAAATCCTGAAGACAACCCTTGGTTCTGTCTGAATAGGATCTCATATAATGGGTAGAGTTACTTGTATCTTTTGTGAGATTTACTTTTTGTGTCAGTTTCTACCTTTTAAGATTAGAACAGAGGTAACAAGTAAAGATCTTTCTGCAGATGATACTGTACTCCCGGACAGCCCTTAATTCCAGACTATACAAGTACATCACTGTGACTGTACTAAAATAAGTCAGATGTACGGTTCATTTTGGGGTCCAGGTGGGCTGTATTTACATCTTGAACGCCTGAATACATTTTTTTTTGTTTGTTTTTATAAAGAGGTTGTAATGCATATGTTTTTAGTGTGTAGTTGTTCATATGACTAACTTCTGATGTGTTCTGATTTTGCATGCTGATGTTAAACAGCTGAAGATGCAAATGAGAAATCCTTGAGGAAATCTGTTGAACCAGGTTTGTTTGTAGCTGTGACTGTCCATTTCTTGTGACTTGTATTTCAATGTAAGCCTTTTGTCCTAACAGCTGCCTTTTGCTACACTTCACAACTGATCTACATTGTCCATTTTTTTTTATTTTGGCATGGAGGGGTGGCTTACAACATCTTCTATGGTAGTGGATTTTCCCAAGATGTATGCTATTTATACAATACGTTTCTATGTGCTATTTTAAGAATATTGTGCTCATCAACTACACAATCTTTTAAAACAGCAACACACTTATTTTGGGGAAAATGTAATTGTAAATGCAAATGGCAGTGAATGATTAATTCTGTCATTTGGAATTGGTGGATAAGTAAAGACCAGGATGTTGCAGTAGGTGGCTGTGTAGCTGAATTTAAGGCTTTTGTGTGGATGCAGTAACCTAATCTTGAATGCTGGGACAAATAAGGAACCTTTCAGCATGATTAAAATAGTTGTACTAATACAAATTGTTTTTTTATTAACAAACTTTGGCTGTGCCTCCAGATAGCTTACAAACTACAAGAATTGATAAGCTTAACATGTTGTTGCGAGTGCTTTTTTAATTTTATTTGTTTGGTATTCTTTGAAACCCCAAACTTCTTGCAGTGACTGCAAGAACCGCCAAGGTATTTGTAACTCTAAACATTGTTCATTTTATATTTTATCCCCTATAAGCAATTGCAGAATGTTCACCTTGGCTGGACAACTACGTGCACCCACCTCCTCTGGATCGCATCCTGTCCCCACAGAACCTTGCGTCTCAAAGCATTCTCCACCCACAGTCCTCCCCTCTGCTGTACCATTTCATAGGACAACACATCCTCTCTGTCCAGCAGTTTAGTAAGGAGCAGGTAATTGTTGGATAATCCTATTTTTTTCAATATTTTGAGGTTTCTGCTTCTTCACTTCCATTGTCTAAAAGTATTGTTTCATTAACAGTACTCAAACCACTGAATAGTTTGGGGACCATATAAAACTACTGCTGCAACCACAGCCTTAAAAACGGAATAGTAGCTGATCTACTGTGGGAATGAATTCATCTTCTCCAGTATCGCAGAGATGTGGCTTACTTAGTGCTTTTTGAAATGCTGACCGTAAAGCTGGACATTTGTACATATTGCATATTCTAATGATGCTTTTTATTCTTTGTTCCAGATGTCACACTTGTTCAATGTTGCCCATAACCTTCGCTTGATGGTTCAGAAAGAAAGAAGTGTGGATATTTTAAAAGTAAACTGTCTTTAAAAACATTTTTTCATATAATATAATTTAATTCACAATCATTTTTTATTACATAGATTTGGTTTTAACTGTGCCTTTGGAATTACCATTAAGTTAAACAGTACCCATATGTGTGACTAATGTATATATTCTGTAAGTAAGTAAAGCATATGTGCAAAATAAATGCATAAATGCTATTATTCGGATGCAACTTTTCATAATATAGAACCTGAATTGTGTGACAGTTGGTAGTTGCAGTACACTGGAAAATATAATAATTTTTTAATTTCAAATGAAAAGTTGTGAAACAAACCTTTCCTAATCTAAATATATGCAAAATTGGAGCACAGTGAGAAACGTCTTGTATGTACAAACGTCTTAAGTTTTAGTTTTTTGAAAA
Source organism: Acipenser ruthenus (assembly GCF_902713425.1). NCBI lineage: Eukaryota > Metazoa > Chordata > Actinopteri > Acipenseriformes > Acipenseridae > Acipenser > Acipenser ruthenus. The sequence goes on from NC_081193.1 coordinate 13,114,113, forward strand.
CTAATAAATATCAATGAGGTATTTGTTTTGCTTTTTCTAACAAATACTTCAGTCTCGTACACTGGTGTAGGAGTATTGGTTTAAGGTTGGAAGTGAGGATGTTGTTTTGTGTGCCTTGCAGGGTAAAGTGATGGCTTCGATGTTCTACGAGGTGAGCACTCGGACCAGCAGCTCCTTCTCTGCTGCTATGCAGCGCCTGGGGGGCTCGGTTGTCCATTTCTCCGAGTTAACGTCCTCCACACAAAAAGGGGAATCCCTGGCTGACTCTGTGCAAACCATGAGCTGCTACGCGGACGTGCTGGTGTTGCGCCACCCCGAGCCAGGGGCTGTCGAGGTGAGGAGATTGTGAAGGGTGAAGGGTTAAGGGAGCGGTGGGTAGGTTGTGGAATATGTACGTCGTTGCAGAGTATTTGATAACTAACCCAATATCATATGAATAGTGCTTGAATTAATATTAAGGGGTGAACTCTACTTCAAATGTGCTGTTTATACATGATGGAGCATTCTGTTGCAAACGCGTAACACTGTTTAAATCTGTTAAGAGTGCTGCCAAGCTTTGTCGGAAGCCTGTGATCAACGCTGGAGATGGTGTGGGAGAACATCCGACTCAGGCTTTGCTTGATATCTTCACAATCAGGGAGGAGCTGGGCACTGTCAACGGCATGACGGTAATTTCATTTATTCCTATTGTTTGATTTTTATGTGTGTGTGTGTGTGTGTCTATATATATATATATATATATATATATATATATATATATATATATATATATATATATATATATATATGTACAGTAACAACACAAATTATAGAATCAAAAACTGGTTTATGGAAAGACTATGGGGTGATTTTATTGCCGACTTATCTTCTCTCATAACCCCAAAATATCATGGCATCCCTGAATAGATCGATGTCTCCTCTTTTAAAAAAAATAAATAAATAAAATGCACAAGATTTTAATGAGCAAGCCATCTCTCAAGTGTAATGTTTTCTAGGAAAGAAAGCAATCCAGCTGAGGATGGGGGGGTTGCCTGGTAACCTGAGCACTAAATATATTGGTATCCCTGAAATAGATATTTGTCTTTAGAAATATGCTAAATACCAATGTTGAACGACTGGGTAGAGCATTTGTTCTCTGTTTCTTACTGCCAGAGTGTTTTAATGTAGCATTGTCCTTTGCGAGAAACCTGTTTTTGAGAGCAAGATAAAGAGAAAATGCCATACCGTTTTCTGTTTCCATATTCAGTGTTGGTACTATGTAATGCCAAATCATTTGTGTGTGTGTGTTATGTAAATATAGATATTGATAAAGATACATAGATTGAAAAGCTGTTCTGTGTGTTTAGATCACAATGGTTGGAGACCTGAAGCACGGACGTACAGTCCATTCCCTGGCCAAGCTTCTTACCCAATACAGGATCACTCTGCGCTATGTTGCCCCAAAGAACCTGCACATGCCTACAGAGATCATCAAGTTTGTGGCTGCGAAAGGAATCAAGCAGGTTAGTGTGTTTTTTATTTTTTTTATTTTTATTTTATTTATTTATTATTATTTTATTTATTTATTATTTAGTAGGGTAAGTTCTGTACATTATTTGAGATGTTCTTCACCCCCTTTTTGTATACAAAACTGAAAAATCACCATTTTGATGAGACCCGGTCCTCGTTTGAATAAATGTTGATTTTATTGGGCTAAAGGGCCATTTCATGAACATGTACACCTTGTCAGAATGTCAAAGAAACTGCAAGCTTAAGGCTTTGTGTATTAGGGAATGTTCAAGTGGCCCTACAGGGAGATTCCAGACTGCCAGCTGCAGAAAGGTTAAAGTTCTACCACCGAGTAGCTCATTGGCCCGCCCTTCCTTTTCTTTTGGCAGAACAATTTATGCATTTCGGACATTATATTTTTAAATAAAACCAATCGATAAATTTAACTAATTGAGTGTCTTACCTTTTTTACTCGCTTCTTGCATGTATGTTAAGGCTAAACCACGGCAGCCTCCGAGGGACAACCGGAAAGGTGCTAGAATGCTTTGTGACAATGATTTTAGCAGAATGTGTCCTGTTTTTAATATAAATTACAAGTGAATATGACGTTTTGTGTATTTTAAATTTGGTCTGGTTCTGATTTGTCATATATACCCAATACTCATCAAGTTGAGGTAATTATTATTTTTGTATTTATTTATTTAATATTTTTTTTTTTAATCATTATTGGTCCGGGGCCCCCTTTGAGCTGGGAGCCCTGTGGAAGTCCACCTAGTGCACATTGGTTTAATCCATGACGTTTTTAATTGTGACATTTTCTATTGATTTTTGATTAATCATCCGATCTGCGATCAATTTAATAGATTAATCACACCTGTTACTAGTGACATCAAATTGTATTGAAAGACAATTACAAGTAATAGAAAGTATTAATACAGTGCTATTTATTGCAAATGATTCATAATGCCAGCTATGTTTTAATACACATATATTTACTTCCATGGAATTTGACCGTTTTTTTAAACGGGTAATCTTTATCTTAATTCTAAATTGTGCGCCATTATTATGATTTATATTATTTTGTATTTGTATTATGATTTCTGTAAATATATATGAAGGTGAAAAGCTGTGTTTTGTTATTGTTTTAGCCGAACGAGCGAGATACCGTCCGCCATATTATTGTTTTGTATTTTGGTTTTAGAATACCTTGTGAGGATGCGTGACTGATCAGCTACTGATTATTTAACTAGCTGACAGTCACGCATCCTTATGAAACTCGTGCAGACTACGGCCGAGGGGTAATAAGATAATTACTAGCTAGTTAACCCGTCGGTCATAATATAAAAGACCTGCAGCTTTGGCTGCACAGGTGGAGTGTGTTCAGAGTGGAGAATGGTAGTCGAGAGAAAGGAGGTAATTAAAAACATAGAAAGCTTAAAACAATTGCTATTCATGCTAGTTTGTACCAGTGTGATACTTGTTTGGTTATTTGAGTTATTATTTGTTTGTTCTTTTGGCCAACGTGCCCTTTTGTTTTGAAAGTGTTTTGTAAACCTGTTTGTTTCTATTATTTAATAAAAAGCTGAGCGCCTTGGCGCCTCAGTTTGCCCCGCCATTACTTGTTATGGTTTCATTTCCCTGGTTTGACGTCACCCCTAAAGTCATCCTATTCACAAGAATGTATTTCAGTTACAAGGAGTAATGTACCGTACTATGCTGTTCATAGGAAGAGTTCGATAGCATTGAGGAGGCTCTTCCTGACACTGATGTGCTGTACATGACAAGGATTCAGAAGGAGAGATTTGCTTCAGAGGCAGAATACAAGGCTGTGAGTATTTTATTTGAAGTTCTTTCTCATTTATTTATTTAAACTGCTGCAATACGTCCCTACAGCTATGGCCAAAAGTTTTGCTTCAAAAGAAATGTCAGTTTTTCGTGACATATATGGGAAACTACAAAGCGGTGTGTAATTAAATATGTTAACTTAACATTATTCAGCAGATTTCATTCTGCTTTATGAAGCAAAATTACTTAATTCTATAGGGTGATTCAAAACTTTTGACCATGGCTGTACATTTCCTCTTAGAAATAAAACCTCTGTTCACACTTACTAAAAATGCATTATGGTTTAGGCTGCTGGGACACAATTCACATGTGAATGCAACCTGAGAATTTTCATTTTGTTTTTGTGACGACAGGGTTTATGAACCCTCATGTCTGTTGAAACATCACTGCATCTGTTGGGTAAATGGCATAGCGGCAAGCAAGCAGTGTTTTGTTAGGCTCATCTGTCACTCACGGCTCTCTGCATGCTCAAGGGGCATGAACAGTTTTTTTCTAAATGTTCCCAATAAAGATTGATGGTTTTAAAATCCACAACAGTGCACTGTGAAAAACCAAACAGGATCCTGATGCAAACTTGCAATTAGTTGGTGTTGACCCTTATTTCTATCAAAATGAAATATTGTGTTACTGACTAATAGATATCATTGATTTGAGTCAAATGACAAGAGAAAATATAATAAAGTAAACATTTGCATATTTCAGGGACAATACCATAGACAAGAGCTCTATCTACTCACTAAACCACACAGCGTCTAGCCAGTGGGTAGTTCTCACTGCATATATGCCAACTCCTAATACTGTATTCCTATTGAGGAATGCTCCCTTATGTCTTACAACCATCGCCTATCTAACCAGACTGTAGCTCACTTTATTTTGATTCAAGCTTTGCCCTGTATGTCAAAATGTGAGGCGTGCCCAATGTCAGAATTTTTTGAATAACGGTGAAAAAAAATATGAAATCAATCGTGATGTTGCCATGCATATTCAAAACCCCTAAAAGGTGAAACACCAGAGGGACAGATGAGCCAATCAAAACTTGCTTGCTGTTACAGGTGCTTTAGTAAAGTTTTGGTGACCCAGATACAGTGATGTTTAGACCAACGGAACATTCATAATTTGTCTGCCGAAAGCAAGTGGTCAGCAATGATTTATATCCTAGGATATGTGAATACAAATATCATAACAATTGTGATTCTAATGAAATGTATATTACAGGGATACATTCACCTATTGAAGGCAGCAATGCATTGCAGTTCACAAAACCCTTTTCAACTGTTACAGAGGGATTACATCGTGTAACAATTTTTTTTTTTTTTTTGTTCCTGGGTAGTAAGTGTTATTTCCTAATTGCTTATGCCTCAAAAGTATAGAAAATGGCTATTATTCCCCACAAACTTTGCTTTTGTGACCAGGACAGTGATATTTTGAAATTGACCTATTTCCAATGAGAAAACGGACGAATTTGTGTCTTTTCGTTCACATAAAGTCAGAAAAAAACAACATATGAATCCAAATTAACATGTATTTATACTAAAGGAATACAAAAATGACTACAAAAGATTTAGAAGTGAGTAGTTTTTCGAGATTTACGATTATACTGTAAATCACTTTCACGAATCAGCCCCCAAATGTAGTCTCCCATCATGTTCTCGTTATACTGTCCTTCACTGACAGCTCATCCAGGAGCCTCAAAGCCATGCTGCTCCATTATGGTAACAAGTACCCGTCTCTTCCCCTGGCTCACTCGGTGCACCTCAAAGAGGATTACAACAGCATCAAGACCTTACTGGACGCCTTGAAGTATGCTGAGTACGGCTGGGACCCCCGGAAGGTGCTGATGCCACCACTGCACATCAAATTGGGCCTTATGAAACAATTTGTCAGAGCTCTAGATAAGGAGTCGGCAGCCTTCAAGTACCTTCAAGACTTCTTCCCTAAGCTGTCTGAGGCAAAGGTCAAAGCCGGTGTCTTCGTCGGACCACAGATAAAGAAGATCCTGGAGTGCAATGAATTCCCCAAGAAGCTCACTAGTAAGGAGAAAGCGGCTTGGAACAGCTTTGTCGCAGTGGTTCGGGGCTTCCTGGGCAATCACAAGGCCGAAAACTATGTGGAGCTGGTTGAGACTCTGGTGAAGAACTACGGCACAATGGGCTGTAGGATGTCCCTCAAAGTCCATATCCTTGATGCTCATCTTGATAAATTCAAGGAGAACATGGGAGCGTACTTGGAGGAGCAAGGCGAGCGCTTCCACCAGGATATACTGGACTTTGAACGCTGCTACCAAGGACAGTATAACGAGAACATGATTGGGAGACTACATTTGGGGGCTGATTCGTGAAAGTGATTTATAGTATAATCATAAATCTCGAAAACCTACTCACTTCTAAATCTTTTGTAGTCATTTTTGTATTACTTTAGTATAAATACATGTTAATTTGGATTCATATGTTGTTTTTTTCTGACTTTATGTGAACGAAAAGACACAAATTCGCCCGTTTTCTCATTGGAAATAGGTCAATTTCAAAATATCACTGTCCTGGTCACAAAAGCAAAGTTTGTGGGGAATAGCCATTTTCTATACTTTTGAGGCATAAGCAATTAGGAAATAACACTTACTACCCAGGAACAAAAATTGTGTTACATAGTGTTATTAGTGTGTTTTCATTTTTCAAATCACTTTAACCTCCTGTAACAGGGTGATGTTACATACAGTGCCTTGCGAAAGTATTCGGCCCCCTTGAACTTTGTGACCTTTTGCCACATTTCAGGCTTCAAACATAAAGATATGAAACTGTAATTTTTTGTGAAGAATCAACAAGTGGGACACAATCATGAAGTGGAACGAAATTTATTGGATATTTCAAACTTTAACAAATAAAAAACTGAAAAATTGGGCGTGCAAAATTATTATGACAGAACTGAAAACTACAAAAGCTGAAATGAAGAATTTTCTTTCCTAAGTAAAGCATTTTGCATTGAAAAGATTGGAGGGTGTCTGTACTTTTGGGAACCACCGTATCTAGAGAACCGCTTTATTCAGTTGTATTGAAGCGTGGTTCTAATGTTCTGAGATGTAGCCGTATCATTCCAGAGGTGATCGACAAAGAGAGGAGTATAGTCCTTCTCCTCTTGTAATATCCTGAAACGTTCTGTGGAGTAACATGATCTGAGGATACATGGTGGCACCTGCCCTTGTTTCCCTTACGTGTTCACATGTACAGCAGTATTATGAGATTGATATACAGTTGGTTGTGGTAAATCTGCTTTTTCATGATGCTGTTAATACCTTTCCCACTTGACTATCCAGTGCTTTGGGCAGTTTATCCTGACTCCACACATCATGACTCGAGCCAAGGGGAAGATGGTGGTCATGCATCCTTTACCCAGAGTGAATGAGATCAGGTAGGCAACAGCGGGCTTTGCTGGAAACCCATACTTTTATTTCCACTTTTCAAGTAATCTTGGAGTTGGGTGGTCCATAATTTATTTGGGAAGCTATTTTATTGGCAACTTTTGGGTCTTGGTAGTGTATTGGAACACTATTACAGCAATGGAAATAATTAAATTTACATTATTTGTCTTTTCCATTAGTGAGTGATATCTGTCATCATGAAAAACAAATCCTTTGAAAGTGCTGGTACTTTTTTTGTAATGAAGTTGCAAATGAAGGCTTTGCAATGAATTATATTTCCTTATAATGAGTGGTATTCTTATTAGTATTTGCTCATGTTAAATTATTATTTATTTGGCAGGCGCCTTTATCCAAGGCGACTTAAAGGTGTTACAGAGCAATACAAGGTTACAATGCAAGCTTGATATATAATACAGTAAAGTTTACAGCAAATGCAAATAATACCACAAAAATACAATATGAACAAGGATGCAGAAATTTAGGATTACAACAACAAGTTATATCAACAATGACATAATAGTAGTGCAATAGTGAGGATCCAGTAGCGTGTTGCGTAGATCAGGGAAGTCCAGTGCATAGTACCAAGGGGCAGATCTAGAGCTGCAGTCTAAACAGGTGGGTCTTGAGGAGGCGGCAGAAGGCAGTGAGATGGTTCCACCACTCAGGGGCTAGGGAAGAGAAAGGCATGGGAGGATGGAGAGTGGAGGGAAGGCATGACCAGTCAGCCAGCAGAGGTGTAGCGGAGAGGGTGACAGGTGTAGGGAGACACGAGGGATTGGAGGAGAAGGGTGTTGTGAGCGGGTGTAGAGTGAGCAGAGGAGGGGTCCCAGGTCAGATCCTTGAGGTTCACCTGTAGAGAGAGGGTGAGGAGAAGAGAAGAGAGAGAGAGCCAAGCCAGGAAACCTGGAAGGAATGGTTAGAGAGAGAGAGAGAGAAGAGGAAAACCAGGCAAGAGCAGTGCATGAGATCCCCAAGTCACATAGAGTAGAAGAGAATAGTATGATGAACAGTGTCAGACAGAGGAGAGGTCATGGAGAATTAGAATAGAGGAGGGAGTCAGTTAGAGGAGGAGGGCAGATTCCGTCGAATGTGCAGGATGGTACCCAGATTGAAGAGGGTCAAGCACAGAGTGCTCAGTGAGGAAGGATGCAAGTTAGCAGTGGACAGCCCGCTCAAGAGTTTGAGAGAAACGGGAGGAGAGACGGCAATAGTTCTGGGCAGAGGAAGGGTCAGGAGCAGGTTTCTTTTAAAGGCTGAGGGAAAGGAGCCAGAGAGCAGAGAGGTGTGTAGCCAGAGAGCATGGAGCTGTGTAGACAGTGTAGAGGCAGTAAAGGCAGAGTGTCAAGGTAGGAAAGAGGCTGTTTTGGGACAAGCTGCACTGTTTTGCTGTCAGAACCTACAGTCATGTAACAGCAGTTGCTATCACCTGTGCAAATCAAACTGGCTAGACAAAGCAGTTAGCACTAATAAACCTTAACAGCACATTAACCGCAAGGGCTTCTAAGCAGCAACAGTACAATCAACAGCCCAGAATTAAAACCAGGTTGCAGTAATCACAACTAGAATTTTAAAAAGTAATACATTACATTATAACCCTAATCACAACGAGAATCAAGTTACCTGAAACCTGCTTGCAGATCGATTACACAGCTGTTTTGCTGTCGGAACCTATATAGCCATGTAACAGCAGTTACCATCATCTGGTAGCACTAATTAACTTAGGAATGTTAACAGCACATAAATGGCACAATCCATTTTAATGGACCAACTGGACAATCCTAGAAGTATACGTATGCCAGGGCATGGCCCATATTGGGTTATAGTGAGGATATAGATATATCCCATTCCCAGTGCCAGTTGTAGATAGCAGATCGTGGTCCCAAGGCCTGATTTTTAACCCAGTTTCAGAGGTCAAATACTTTCCAGCACCCAAAGCAAGCACCACAGGATGAATGGTATTGGAGCACCTCTGTCAATAATATTCTCTCCTCGTCTTTTTCTCATTTCCACTTTGCAGTGTTGAAGTGGACACCGACCCGAGAGCTGCCTACTTTAGACAAGCTGAAAACGGAATGTACATTAGGATGGCTCTGTTGGCTACAGTCCTTGGAAGATAATACAAAAATCATCATAATGAAGCTACAGTTGCCTGCTGGACCAATTAATGAATCGGTTTTCTTCTGGTGAGAAAAAAAAAAAAACTTGAACTGAAAGTTACAATTCTGGGTTTTATGCATAAGATTACATAATATTTTCTGACTATTTAAATACAGCTCTGCAATTTTCACTTTTTTTTCTTTCTTTCTGATCCCTAAATGATGGGTTGTCTGTTACAAACAGAACAGGTTTGGGTCATTAAAGTTAGTCCAAACGAATCCTCCAAACACAAAGTTTATATTCTCATTACTGAAGATGTGGAGCTTGGGTTTACTGTGTTTCACAGTACATTGTATTCCTAGCTAATGGTTGGAATTAGTCAGATTTGCTTAAGACCTGGTCAGATCATATCAAGTTGCAGAGTAATGAAAACCTAAATGATATGCAGAAATGTTTACTTCTGTTATGAAGAATAAGCAAAACACCAAAATAAATCATTGATGTAAACCAGTATTGCATTATTGTAGCAGATAGGGTTAACACCACCAAAACTGTCTTAGAGAAATCATGGAAATGATGAATCCCCTACGGTTTATCTTGCATGGAATAAATATCTTGCTTGTTTTTAACTATTAATAATACCCTCTCCCTGAATAGTGGATGCTTAAATCTGGAACGGATTACAATGTGATCTTGAAAAGTTCCCCAATGTACACCTTCTGTTGTAGCTTATCAAAACTGAATGACTTTGCCCTGTTTTCATAATGGTTATTGTTCTGAACAACTACAAGGATGTATGTAGTGGCTGTATTAATAAACACAACTTTTTTTGTATGTGTGTTTTTTTGAACCAGAACTGGTTTAGACTCTCTGAAAACATTTCTTAAACACTGCTGTTTGTTTTTATTCATATTATTAAAGACTGAACTTCATGTGAAAATACTGGTTTGTGGTGTTTTTTCTGATCAAATTGTAATTCTTGTTGATTTTATAGTGCTGTGTTACTAGCTAGCAAATGCAATATTATATATACAATAAACCCTATATATACACATATATATACACTATACAATAAAGGCATTATATCAAAAGAATTTAAAAAATACATGCAGCCACATAATGCAAGAACAGGCCTAGCAAGAGGAAATCCTAAAATGCACAAAGAAAATCACCCTATGCGAATGATAGTCAGTACAATTGATAATCCAACACACATAATAGCTGAAGTAGCAGAAAAACAACTTAGGTCACACGTTGAGAAATTACCAAGCTATGTTAAGGATACAACACAATTTTTAAAAAGACTTGAATCAATAAAACACAACCTTCCAGAGAATACAATTTTATTTTGCATGGATGTAAAATCCTTGTACCCAAGTGTCCCTCGTAAAGAAACTTTAGAAGCTTGTCAAAAAGCACTAGATAACAGACTAGATAAATCAATACCTACAGCAGAGGTACTGAACATGATCAACATAGTTTTAGAAAACAGTTATTTTACATTTGTTGATAAGAATTACAAACAAAACGATGGTACAACAATAGGATCTAAATTAGGAATGCATTTTGCCAGTACATACATGGGGAAATGGGAAGAACAATTACTTAGAAAATCTGAAAGAGAACCTTTAGAATACATTCGGTTTGTAGATGATATTTTTGGGGTTTGGACACATGGAGAAGAATCTCTTTTCCAGTTTCATAAAATGGCAAATGAAATACACAGTAATATTAAGGTGGACCTTCGATGGACAAGGAAAGAAATAGAATTTTTAGATACCATAGTAAAACTTGAAGGTTCAATTGAGACTGACCTCTTCTGTAAACCTACTGACATGCACCAGTATTTACACATGTCCTCTGCACATCCGATACACACTAAAAGGGCAATCCCAAAGGGTCTAGGAATAAGAATACGAAGAATATGCTCAAAAGAAAGTGACTATGTAAAACAAAGAAATGTATTAAAAACAAATCTTAAAAAAAGAGGATACAAAGAAAGAATTATAGAGACGGAGTTAAGAAAAGTGGATAAACTAAAAAGAGATGATCTACTAGATTATAAAAATAGAGATAAAAAGGTCAAAAGAGTCCCATTAATAATGACTTACTCTAAACTTTTGCCCAATATTTCTAAAATAGTTTGGAAACACTTGCGGATTCTACATAATTCAGAAAAATTTTAAAAAGTATTTCTTAAGGCCCCAGTTGTAGCATTCAAAAGAGAAGCTAATTTAGGTGATATTTTAGTTCACAGTAAACATAAAAGAATAATTGACAAAATAGGTTCTACGAACATGTGCACTAGTAGATGTAAAGTGTGTAAATACATAGACAAAAGTAAAAATATAATTAAACATAAGAACACCACATATCCACTAAAAACTAATACCTACTGTAAAAATAGCAATGTTGTTTATGGAATAGCCTGTGAAAAATGTGATGAAATCATGTATGTTGGAGAGACTGGAACTACTTTATATAAAAGAATTCAGAACCACCTTTCATTAATTAGAAATAAAAAAATGAATGAACCAATAGTACAGCACTTCACCAGTCAGGGACATGACATAAATGATGTAAAGTTTGTAGTATTAGAACAGCTCAAATTAGACAATGCGACATATAGAAGAATAAAAGAAAGTAAATGGATAAATAGACTGAACACGATTATGCCAGAATGAACTAATTAACGTCAATAAATATATAACATTTAAATAAATAAACAAAATTCATTCAAAAGTTGTGCATACTGATGCGCTGAGGAGGCCAAAGCTAGACTGATCCTCAGAGCCAGCATTGCATGATATAATAAAAATATAAGTTTATATAAAGTAGTGTTAATTAGAATTAATACAGATTCAAAGATAGAAGTAAAAATGATGTCACAATATATAGAACACCATTACATCATGTAAGAATAAATCATGGATTTGAATGTAAACAATAACAAGTAGTTGTCATGCCGTCAAAAACCTATAAATACCTCCAATGTTTTGATTCAAACACAGGCTCCCTTGAGAAAGATATGTACAACATATCGAAACGTTGGGCAGCTGGCTCTTTGAGCTTATATATATATGAGGTTAATTTAAAGTCAAGACTTTATAAACTTGGCAGTCCTTACCCAGAAACCTATTTTTTACAGGAACATGAAAAATCAGTCGTTCTGCATTTAGTAGTAAGATGATCATATCTGGGGTACCACTGCTTATTAAAATAATGTGCATATATTTAAAGAGGAGATTCATATATTTAAAGTAGTTCAGGTGTGTCCAGAAAGTGACACGAAAGCTGCGTCAACACAACAGTGTTTCCGTAAACATGTACAGGTGTCGTTAAGTGACATAGTAAATTATTATTATTATTATTATTATTATTATTATTTATTTCTTAGCAGACGCCCTTATCCAGGGCGACTTACAATTGTTACAAGATATCACATTATACATTATTTCACATTATACAGATATCACATTATTTTTACATACAATTACCCATTTATACAGTTGGGTTTTTACTGGAGCAATCTAGGTAAAGTACCTTGCTCAAGGGTACAACAGCAGTGTCCCCCACTGGGGATTGAACCCACAACCCTCCGGTCAAGAGTCCAGAGCCCTAACCACTACTCCACACTGCTGTACTTTATTAGGATGAATCTTATTGTAAGATGTATGTACAGTATTGTTTGTATTGTGATACAAGATTGAAAGTACAACAGCTCATTGTAATTCACAAAAACTGTATGCTGTACAGTTGGTATAAAGACTCTCTCTCAGATGCTGTAGCCTGTCGGGGGAGGGGATCAAATGTATCATGATACATATCTTATCGCGACCAGCATATTGTGATTACATAGTGTTTTTCATGGAGAATGGAAAGAAGACCATCAGTTAAGTGGATGCTGACCTCATGTTTTCAGTTCTGTGGAAACTCCTCTGGCAAAATGTAATAGCACTTCATTTTGACCTGTGAAGCAAAACTGCCACTATATTGTGGTCACGTGACTTTGGTATCTGAGTGACATGGAGATAAAGGCCTCATGTTCTATATACAATTGTGTTCTATAGGTTAACTTTCATCATGGGTATTGCACAAGAAAAATACCTTTTGGCAGCAATTTTGCAAAGCTAGTGGTTGCCCATTTTTATGTGTTAAAGATATTTTGCTTCTTTTTTATGCATTCATTTGAGTATTTAATTACAAGCTGCTGTTTCCTGGTACATACTGACTTAAGGTGCTGTAAACCAAACTTAATCCGTGTCTAGTGACAATCGGACCACGTGACGTACAGCAACTGAACCAGAATGTGGCCATTTATCTCGTGATGTTTGAAATATTTGCATACCCTGAATTGTAAATAAAATGGGGACCATTGCTAATTCTTAATGAAACGAATTAATGTTGTGAATACTTTACATTTTATCTTTACTATATCTAAAAACACATTTGATGTACTCTGTGGTCCTATTTTGTACAGTGATTAAACTTCACTACCCATTATATATGTACATTAAATGTACTTTGTTATTATTTTACGTTAAACAAGTCGGCTACAATCTGTCAAAAGACAATGACTTCAGTTTACCGCAGTTAAATCCCTGTCCTACGCTCTGAAAATACGCAACAGCATGCCTGCAAGCCTGCTTGACTTTCTTTCCTGATCCTCTGCTGATTGGCTCAATTCATTTCTGCCGTTCCGCTTCCTGCTGCGAAGAGAAAGCCGAACAAACACAACCTGTCTGACACTTCCTAGGAAGGGTAGGAATCTGACTGTCGGGAGATCACTTATGAAGGGGATTTCTCTATGATCCTGCAACAGCCCGTCGTAATTGAATTAACACAAACAGGTAAGGAGAGAGTGTGTAGTATAGTTTGAAATAACCTCGGTAATTTAAAAAATATATATAATCCTACACCCAAATCAGGGTCGGAAAATTAACGAGGCCATAGCTTGAGCCTGGGGCTGGATTTGTGCTAAAACTGGGTGTTAACATCTGACATTTAACAAGTGGACAGTGCGTTTCGGAGGTTGGTCAAGTTTTCAGCGCGTAGAACCAGTGAGTGTTTGTCCAACGCGATCAATATCCCGAAACTAACGTTTCTGTGTAAGTACAGTGATGTAGACCTTGCACGAAATGCGGCACAATGTTAATTAGCAAAACCTCATGAGTGATTTGCATTATGTTTTTTTTTCTTTTAACTAAACAACTAACTTTTAGTTCACACTCGAACGATTTTGATTTATTTGTTTTATCCAGAGTTACTGGTAAGTGAAAAGATGGCGCCGCAAAGTTACTTAAATATAAATCAGTTGTTTTTTCCTTCAATAAATGTATACTTTAAAATAGACGCAACAACCCGTTTACAGAACATGAATACGTTATATATATATATAAATATATATATAAAAAAAGGATAATGTGTACCTATTTTTATTAGAAAGCAATATATATATATATATATATATATATATATATATATATATATATTTACCGGGGATACAAATCGACTGGACTGCCAAATAGAATAGATATCATGTGTACAGAGAAGCGATTGCGATTTCTTTTGTGTGCACAAGTTACAACTTTCACAGCCCTGACAACAGTCGAATTCTATTGCTCATTCTGAGTTCAGTCACGTGTTCATTTCTGGTTACTTTGACGTCAGATCTCCAAACGACAAATCCATCCTTTTAGTTTAGATGAAGAGTGTCAGTGAAACTGTTGATGTGGAAATCTAAATTAAGTCATAGTAATGCAGCAGTTGCTTTAGTCGCTGTTTTGCAATATACTGTAGCTTCCAAAACTTTGGTGTGTAGTGTGTGCATTGCCGGCGGCAGGATTTACAGGGCCCTGGTGCAAGGCTTTAGTGCCGGCCAACCCCCCAAAAGGAAAAATAAACACGGAGCGCATTTTAAAAATGAATGTATGAATGTGAACAAGACAGTAATCAGTCAAGTAACAGTATATCTAAACATTTGATTAATTACTTGATTTAGTTAATATTGAAATTAGTCACAAAAAACGTATTACTCATAAACATCAGTTGGATTTTGAAATGAATATGATCAAGTACAAAACATTTATATATTTAAAAAAAAAACCTACTGTAGCGATCTCGATTTACGCAGGCAGGCGCATCACACACAGGCGGCGGGCGAGAGGGGTATTACTGCAGCTTGTAGCTGCTGTCTTTATTTATTTATTTATTTATATATATATAAATAAATATATAATCACGCGATAATTCTTAACACATAGTACTGCAACGCTGGTTATATTCAGAATGACTGTGTGGTCTTTCATTTCCATGTACTAGTGACACCGGCTTAATTCAATTTCAGCAAATGTCATATGATTAGGGTGACCACCTGGCCTCAAATCTCGGGACACTTAAGACAACAGGATTTTGACTTTGCCCATCAACTGAAATGAATGAACGTGTTACTTAGCTACTGCCCCATTTGCTCAAATTAATAACTGTGCTTAATTAGCGTGCGCAGCCGACAATTTTATTATAATAATAATAATAATAATAATAATAATAATAATAATAAATAATAATAAAATACTTATGTATTATTATTTGTATTATTATTTAAAATAACAATGCTGTTTATCTTCTATTCATTAATATTAATATGAATCAAATCAGTAACGTTGCTCAGCTGTTAGTAGCTATGTCTGATCAGAGGCAGTGAACAGCTGATCAGTATTACTTGTTTGCTGCACGCAGCAATTCAGCAACAGTGTTGTTATTCATCTTCGCAAAGGTGTAGCTAATTTACACGTTCATTTCTTTCAGTTCAGGGGCAAGTTCAAAATCCCGTTCTGTCTCAAAGTATCCCGAGAATGTGGGGCCAGGTGGTCACCCTACATATGATACTTGTTTGTATGCTCTTAGTAAATTAATGTTACAACCAAAAATTTAAAACAAACAGCATTTATTTAATTTAACAACAGGTTTATAGACTAGCATAAACATTATGCATGGACAAATGTGATCGCAAAGTTACGTTTTTCCAACGGATTTACTCATGAGTAAGGGCAGTGCATGTGCTTATTAGAGTTACTGTGTATCCTACGTACAGTTTATCTACTCAAACAACATGATTAAATAAAAAGCCACAAATAAATTATCCTTATGACGAAATTACGTGATAATTCCCTATCACGTAATTACGTTTTTTTAAATGTATGGCAGCAATGCGCTTCCGTAGTTTGGTATGTGGTGGTCGTACTTTTGTTTCAGCGTGGCAGCTCATTCATCAAGAAGTTTTCAGCCACCGCTAACTAAAGGTGTCTTTGAGTGAATCTGTGAGTGATATATTGGGTTTTAAAAGCTGTATACATGTTTAAAAGTATTATCCCGTTTAAATGCCGACTATGAATAAGTTTAACAATAGGCAATTTATTATAACAGATTTGTATTTATTTACATCCAAACAGTGTTTGTTTTATTAAAATGCTCCATGAGAGTTTGAATGTACGTAAAATAAAATGAAGTGTTTTTTTTGTTTTGCTGTAGCTATTATCACGCTTATGGGATTAAATCAAAACATTGACCTACCCGATAATCACAAAGTACAACCCTGTACTTAATAGCGATTTTTTTTTTTTTTTTTTTAAGAAATTTATTTGTTCTACACTTAAACACCCGCTATCAAATTCTGGGTTGTAATTTGCGATTAGCGGACGAGTCAAAGTTTTGATTTAATCCCAGCCTTAAACACAAGCAATGTATATGTTTATCGATAGCTAATAACATTTTATTTCGGACATTTTTATTACATCAGCCGACTTGTATGTAGTTATTTGAATTTCCTTTGTTAATCCCGTTGCTATATGAGAATTCTGATCTACATAAATTACAATAAAGAAGTGTTTCACAATTTAATTCTCCAATTTATACCCTGTCATCATTAACAATATTAACAGCAATCAGGTAATCTATTTCCCTACTTAAGGGTTTGGCATCTGTCATAAGTAACTATTGTACTTTTTGGTAAGGGCACAAATAAGCATCCACCAGAGAAAGTAAACAAAAACAAACAATATATGGTACAAGATGTATTTAGATAAAAACAACATTAAAAACAATTACATGAAATACCAGCGCAGGCGTTTGAAACATGACAGCACATATCATTACCCTGTTAAATACCCCATTCAGATGAACGCTAAAGTTAAATAGAATGTTAACATTACACATATTATTTTCAAATTAGCGTGACAATTAATGCATTTCTGTTGGTTATTAATACCACTACATACCATGTGACAACTTCAACTTCCACTATGAGACTACCGCTATGAGCCACCAACTCCAGGCCGCAGGGATACCCTATTGGGGCGGGCATGAACCCGTGACCTCATGCACTAAAGCATAGCACCGATACCGCTGTACAAAAGAGCTGGCTATTTCGCAATGAGTGTATATCTGGCTCATGTCTCTGTGTATGATTACGTCACCTACCAGCCCTGCTGCTGCCTTCCCACATGCGTGCTATGATACATTTAATCTTTGTAAATAATGTAACATAACAATAATAAAAAAATCTTACCTTTTTTTCATGTTCTTAACTGCACTACAAGGTCTACACACAAATTTAAATAATACAAACTTCAATGACATCAACAGTACAGCCAATGCAGACAGTCTCTCCTGTGACATTGTTGAGGTAATTCTTTATCAAAGACGGTTTACTGAAGGATCTAGCAACTATAATTGGAATTGTAAGCAGTGCTACATTCCAATGTGGCTGCTGGGGAACCCTCTGCTCAGGTCTTTCTGAATCAGTTACTGTACCACTTGAAAGAGACAGTTCACATCATCAGGTAAGAGATGAGCAAGCAAGGTTATTTCTCTAGCCATGTAGGCGCCCTTTAATCTACTGGGATTAGAAAAATAAACTGTAGCAAGGTTGTTAGTTAGTACCACATAGTCTGTTGGTTAGTATCACATGTTCTGCGTCCTCTGCACCCCGCCTCCCCTTTATCTGGGATTTAGTGTGTCCTGTCCTATCTCCACCTGTTCTTTTTGCTCATTAATTGATCCAAATTTGTAATCAGTGGCAATTTTGGATTCCCTTTGTGTGTTTACCATGTGTGCTTCATGTTTAATTTTTGACAGCTTTTTATTCTAATGCAGCAGGTATCTCACAGTTACTGTAGGTATCCAAAATGTACAATAAGATTGTATTTATTGTTTTAGCCACTGCTAAGGTTTCGTGGGCCCTGGTGCAGCAATGTTACTGCCTTTTGTTATCCATCAAACAGCCATCAGTGCTTCAATGATTTGCCACCAATCACAGAAATCTATGACACAAACACAACCAGGCTGGTTCTGAGTGAAGGTGTAGGCTGACACCATTCACATTTCCCTAAATCAATGCTGGCATAACAAATTAAGCAAATTTAGGGCACACTGTGTATTCTGAGCCCTTGGTGTGATGGTGCATGCTGTATTGGAAGTGTCCATTTTCTTCCAAATAATTGAGTTGCTGTTATTCTGTAAATGACAAGCCTGTGGTATGAGAGTAATACAATAAAATACAATTCTTGTCTTGAAAGTTTTTCCTCTCTTCCCAGATTAAAGAGATGAGTCTCACACCTGGACAATGTAAATTGGGAGTACACAATATCTGTGTGTCAAAAAACATTTGCAGTAGAATTTACTGTTGTTGGTAGTATACAGTAAGCACACTGTTATAATTTTAGCTACTGAATAACCTTAATCATCCTGATTGGATTTTGAAAGAAAGTCCTTATAGGACAAATTCCATTGTGAACTGCTCCTGTAATGGGAAGGTTTCGGATGCATTATGTCCATGGTATCAATTTTGAATAATGAAAATATTGCAATCCTCTCTATTCCAGACAGTATCTGTAAAAATAATAGCAAGCCACACCTACTGTACAGCACAAAAAAACAGCAGTTGAAATAAGAACCATGAACCTTGTAAAAGTGCTGGAAGCATTGTGGACAGAATTAAGTGAAATTGATTTTAACAATCCTGCACTATACACTTTGCAAGGAATCCCTGCAATTGCAATACTATCTGCACTACAGTAAATACCTGGCATTTCATTATTTATTTTTTTGACACATTTGTATTTTACTTGACTTTTTAATGTATAGAAATAGCTTTTTGGTGCCATTAATAGTGCGTGATCTTGCAGAAGTGTATTTAGGTAGAATTTTTCACCCTGCATATTTATAAAACAGTTTAGCCTATTTCAAAAATGATGTGCAGTTGTTTTATTGTTTGCATCATCAGTCATCCGTAGCAGTTAAGAAATGAAAAGACACCAACGCAAGCAGAGTTAATCGGAGTACTTTCTGGATCTTAATTTGTATATTAATAATAGTAATTAGGTGTTGCTTCCCATTTGAATCTAAATTGAAACTGCGCGGAAGGGTTTGCACAGGTAACACTGCGGAAGGCTGGTCTTTCCGAAGTGGGAAAACGAGAGAAGAGCAAAATGTCAAAATGCTTAGAAAAATAATGCGTGAACAACACTGTGAAGGTTAAACTATGATACTGGATCTTTAACACTAAAGTGCGGGGGAAAGATCATCCGAGTTGTGTTTCTGGGTGGACTCGTGTTTGTTTGAGACCAGTGGATGATTTGTTTTTGATAATCCTTTAGCACAGATTTTCATTAAGGACACTACATCCTGAAGCAGATGGTTCATTAGAAATTACGTATTTGTAACCCATTCAAAATACTGTAA
This sequence comes from Acipenser ruthenus, assembly GCF_902713425.1. Lineage (NCBI taxonomy): Eukaryota > Metazoa > Chordata > Actinopteri > Acipenseriformes > Acipenseridae > Acipenser > Acipenser ruthenus. Next base: position 13,133,695 of record NC_081193.1, read on the forward strand.
GTATGATCTGTCATTGAACCCCTAATCCTATCAGCGTGTTTCGTGGTTCAACATGATATATTCTGTGCCAAGTCAGAGGAAGATAAGCCAGCAATTTGGGGTTTTTGCTTGCACATTTTTCTACACTCTTGAAACCAGAAATTGGATCTGTAATGTAAAATGTATTTGATTCATCAGTTCCACCTCTCTGACCACAATCATATCCAGAGACAAAGATCCCTGAGGCAGATTTTTGGGGACTTGCTGTATATAGGTAAAGTTTTGAACCAGCAATGCTGCTTGCTAGAAAGCCAACAAACACAATGACGCAACAACAAAACAATTCCATGTTAGGGCACTGCTGAATTCCATCATGTGTCATGGTTAAATAGGCCAAATTACAGTGAGTTTTGCAATTGCTCATATTGCATTGCCTGTGGCTTGTTCTGTGCCAGTGTACAATTTTGCATTGTACAGTACATCAGCAAGGTGCAGTATAGCATGTGTGGATGCACTTAAAGCCAAGCTCTGACGCATTGTAAACACAAAGTATTCACTATGGCTATACAATAGTTTGCATTGACCTGTAGTTAAAGGGTTTTGCTTAGTTTGCCTGGTCACTGTGACATGCAGTGTAGACTGGTTCTAATTGACTTGGAGTGTAATCGGAGGGCTCAGCAAAACAGATAGATAATCTTCTTAATCCCTGTATTGAGTCCAGTACTACTGTCTTATATGTGGTACAGTCCAGCAGAGTTGTAGGCCTTTTAATAGGCACAAGTGTCTTCCCACAGTCCGAGAGAATAAAGGTAAATAGGAAGGAGGGAGCCGGGGGGGAGAATGTTAATATTTGTTTTTAATTACTAAGAAGAAGTACATTGGACTGCATTTTTCCGAAGTGAGAGGATTTTGGAGTAAGTCCTTCTGTTTACAAAGTTCTCTCATTTTAAGCATTTGTTGATTTGTAAAGTGAATTTAATTTAAAATCTTAACTGTGGATATTTAACTTGACATGCTAAGGAAGAATTCCATTTGTATGTCAGACTGCTCTAACCTTCTAGAGGCTAGTGCAATTGAAAAGTTCTGCAGTAGACCATATATAACATTTAATTGTAAGAAAGTTAGAACAGGCAAAAACAAGAAAAAGCCATTAGGCACTAGCGACCTCGAAAAGCACTTAATTTCCCTCTAGAACTCTCTTATCCACTGCTTCAATGGCCTGTCCTGGTTACTTATTCCTGTTAATTACCCTTTGTCTAATCATGTACTGTACTATATTTGTGTTTTGGAGATCATGTCTTTACTTGTATTATCAAGGTGCTACTGAGAAGTAATGAGTGACCTGGAGGTTGATAATAGTCATTTCATTCATCAACACCATGCAAAACAACATGCAAAAAAACTAAAACCATGGGCCCCTAATTATCCAAGTGTTTTATTTCAGGATGCTCTAGTGATGCTCACTGAAACTCGCACTAGCCCTGCACACAGTCCTGGGTTTCAGAGCTCAATTTATTTAACATCAAGAGTTTGATGTTAAATAAACTGTTCCTACCTTGTACAGTAACTACTTGATCAACTCCTATTAGTAAACCTACAGAGTGTGACGTATTCATCGTCTGATAAGTAGTGTATGATCAGTTCAAGCTGATTTAGGCCTTATTGTTCACAATCCTGGCACCTGGTCATTTCAATATTATACTGTACCTAAAGAAAGAAAGCTCTGTAACCACAGACTGGGTGCAGGGTTAGTGTGAGTTTCAAGCCTGTTGTGTGCAATAAAGGTAATTTCCATACTGATGACTGTAAAGATCAATCATTTAATAACAAAAAAACCCCCAAAAAACACTGTTTATTTTTAATGTAACAATCCTCCGAAGTGATATAATGTGACGCGGTGCGCCCCGCCCCTGTGCATGTTTTGTATTTTATGTATTTTATATATGACAGTGAAAAGGCAGTGTTATTATGTATTATTGTTTGGCAGGATGAGCAAGGTGTCGTTCGCCATTATTTGTTGTTGTTTTAATTACCTCTTGAGAATGTGTGACTGTCAGCTACTGATTGTTTAACTGTCTGACAGTCACACAGATTACGAAACTTGTGCAGACTATAGCCGAGGGATAATAAGATAATTACTAGCTAGTTAACCCCTCGGCCATGATATAAAAGACCTGCAGTTTGGCTGCACAGGTGGAGTGTTCAGGAAGTGGAGAACGGGAGTAGAGAGGAGATGTAAAGTATAGGGCTGCAATGAAGTGTACATTTTCACCTTTGAAGGTTCGAACCTTCAATGGTACTCATTTGCATAATTTGTTGGTGACGTCACCATAACTACTTGTTTATATTTGATTGAAAATCCTATTATTTTACAGGTAAGCCATATAAATGGAATAAAACATTCATATGTAGTTTAAAATTACATTATATAGAACAGTAGTCATGTTTTTATAATTTAAATAAAAATACACATTGTTTATTTACATGTAATTGATGCTGCTTGTGATATATACAGTGAGCTTGCATTGCAGCAGCACCAACTGCAGCGGACTGAGGCAAAACAAAGCTTTATTTAACAGTCACCATTCCAAGCAGGTCATCAGTCACAGTCGCATTTTACTACTACTACTACTACTACTACTAAATAATAATAATAATAATAATAATAATAATAATAATAATAATAGGAACTTATGATTGTAAAGTGACCCCAGAGATTGGATGTGCCTCCATGATACATCAACAAACGCTTGCACAGTTTGCATTCAACCTTTTTTTTGGTCGCCTGGGCATTTAACAAAAAAAATCCCAAACAGCAGTGGGGTTTCGAGACATTTCTTTCAATACAGCTTATGTAGTACAGCGCTTTGCTGTCGAGATGTTGAATGAAGAAATGTGCCTCTGGTTAACAAGAGCTGGAGGGGGGAGGGACGGACGGTGCTCAGTTTTTTCGAAATTAAAATGATTAGTTTTAGAATATATTTTGTATGTTTCAAACATATTCTACCATAGCACTTATCTTGCACTGTCCTGTACACTAGGTATTCAGTACATGTTTCACTGAAGCACTACAACCTCTATAGGTACCCACCAATGCTTTGGATACTGTACCCTGCTCCAATACATGGCAGCTGCGCCATATAGAGTTGCTACGATTTGGTTGAATTTTAATACAACAACTTTTGTTTAAGTAATATGCATTATACAAATAAAAAGATATAATTTTGCATGTGAGTGACGTTTAATGTGTGATTTATAGTATTCACACATTGTCAAATGATTTCTGTTAACAAGAAAAAAAAAACACACACAGTCTGTGAATGGCGTCTGACGAACCTTTGAAGGTTTAAAACTAACTTTGAATTCCTGGCTAGCGAACGAACCTTCGAACCTTCGAACACAGCCCTAGTAATGTAATAACTAGAAGAAAACACTCGCTACTCGTTGTAGTTATTATTTGTTTGTTTGTTTTGTTTTGGCCCACATGCCGTTTGTTTATTTTTGTTTAATAAAAGTGGAGTCTGTTTGGCCCCACAATTACCTGTGTTGTGTTACATTCATTTCCTGGCCTGACGTCACTCCACCAGTCATCCTTGTCACATATACACACCAGACTTTTGTGTACATCTTAGAGTATGATCGAACAGTCTTAAATAACAAAACAATTCCAACATTGTATAGTGAACCTCAGGTTCTTATCGCAGTGTATGCTAAAACTTAATAAACTTTAAAAACTTTGAAGAGTTCATTAAAACAAATACGTTGATATAGTTATTGCCCTCCTGAGGAGTGGGTTGTTTATGGCAAACCTCATGAGGGAAGTAACAGCACTACAGAGTCCAAAACGAGATCCGGTAAGCTAGGTGTATTATTGCTATTATGCGCAACTGGCCTTAAAATAAGTTTATTCCACCAAACTTTTAATTCTCAGGTGCAGTGAATACTTGTATTTTCCCCTTTCTTGAAGTAACATGGTGTTCCTGTCCCAGGCTTTCTAAGTAGAGCAGGATGACTTATTTTTAGATTAAAGAAAAAAAAAAAAAAATTCAACAGGCCTGTGTCATCCTCATGTGTCCTAACATCTCTCTGGTGTTAACCTGCTAACCCCTCAAGAAATATGTGAATGTACAACTAATAGCACTCATTCTACAATGCTTACACAAAAATACTGTAGTGTATGTGAGGCCAGGAAGTACATGGGGAAAACCAGCCTTGCTGTATAGTGGTGTTGAAAATGAAAAGATAATGTCTGAACAGTAAGAGGAGGAAAAGCAATACAAAAAGGGACTAAAGAATTGTTCATTGCACCTGTTACTGGTTTACCGCCTTGTATTGTGACTTGTGTGAATTCTGTCTGGAAAATTAGAAACGACCAGAATTTATTTTGTTTCTTGCAGCATCAAATCATGGCAGATCCCAACAAACCACAGAGAAAGATGTCCACGACGGGTGAAACCCTGTACAAGACTTTAGGACTTGAGAAAGGGGCATCGGCAGAAGAAATCAAAAAAGCTTACAGGTACAGTATAGAGGAAACTTTTTGGCGAGCATTTCACAACAAAAAGTAAATTGCCAAGAGTCAGTTCCATACAGTAACTGAAAGCAAATTGCTTTCACGCTATCTGTCTTAGAGCCCTCTTATGTATAAAATAAGACATGGACCCCCTACTTTGTCCAAAGTAATAGAATGCCATACATGGGGGGTTTTAGTAAACAATTGCAGAAAATAAAAAGGGGAACCATATTTTGTACATAAATATTTATTTAAATTACTTACCAGGGCAAAATAAAACATTGATAAAGAGTTGAACTTTTACAAACATTTTATACTTTTAAAAGGCTGAATAAATCTCAGAATACCCTCAGAGTTTATATATAATGTACATTTTAAGACCTAAACATTGAGTGCTGTATTTATCATGGACGGCCTAATACGGTAAGTGCTGTGAACCCCAGCTTTGGAAATGCTGCTCTAAACCCCAGCTACTAATGTGAGTTCAACTAGCACAGTGTGCATAGTAGTTGCATTATCAGGTCTGCGTGATGTATTCAAGTGTTCAATAAAGGCAGCTGTTTTTATAAACTTTTTTTTTTAACTATTAACTTACAGAAAACTTGCTCTGAAGTATCATCCTGACAAAAACCCAGATAACCCAGAAGCAGCAGACAAGTTCAAAGACATAAACAACGCCAACGCGATCCTTAATGATGACACCAAAAGGAAAATCTACGATGAATACGGTTCTATGGGACTGTATGTGTCTGACCAGTTTGGAGAGGAGAGTGTAAAATATTACTTCTTGATGTCCAAATGGTGGTTTAAGGTGGGTAGTCTTTACAGAAAGCAAACGTTTGTTTCACTGTGCCAGGTGTGTAAAGGCAAGGTGTATCTAACCCTTCCTACCAGTATGTTTGTATTTACTTATTGACATCCTAGCGCACAACAGCCCGGTTAGTAAATGCCCAAACATTTTGTAGGAATAAAATAAAAATGTATATTGGTTTTCAGTGATTTTGTGCTGCTGGACTACACGAAAGTAGGACTGGAGCCAGAACCCTGCTGGCATGGTTCTTTTCCTGGTTGGGTTAGTGAGACAACTCCCTCTGGTGGTATCTGCAAAAAAGTGAAATCTAACAACAGTACGAAGGTCACTCTTGACAGCAGGACATAAAGGATGTGTTGCAATAAGAATACCTCTATTAAGAAAGGGGAACAAGACTAAAAGGCTAAACTATGCACAAGAACACAGAAATTGGACTATGGAACAATCGTCAAAGGTGCTTTGGACTGTTGATGGATGGACAACGACACCTGTGCCTTCTGCCAGTTCTGTTGTCAATTCAATGCTTGTCTTCTTTCTGTCCCTTAAGGATATTATTTTCAAGTATTGCTCATCCTTGTTAGACAGCTTTTTGGGTGTTCCAGTCCTGGGTTTGTCAATTACAGATGATGTTTCTCTGTACTTGTTGATTTATGCTTTGGATACCACACCTTGAAAATCGAGTGATGCAAGATAATTCACTCAATGTTTTTCCTTTATGCAAGTGAAGGTTGTTATAATAGTAGAAAACACTAGTGGAGGCTTTGAGTAAATTGTTGATGCTCATAATGCATCAGAGTAGAAAAATGCACCATGTTTAAGAATTTTGCACAGCAGTGTGTGTGTGTGTGTGAGCAATTTTTTTCCTGCCAGTTCTAAAGTTCTGTGTTGCTTGTTGTGGGGGAGTTTACTCTACTTAGTTTATGTCAGTGAGTTATTATAGAGGGTGACCTGCATAAAGAATTGTATTTAAAATAGTAACAACTTTGATAACTTGAACAAAATGTAAAATGAGTTTTGCATTATGTGAGACAGTTCAGCGAGTGAGTTCTGTTGTTTTTTTGCCGTCAGACTTCCGTGGCAACGTGTTTTTTTCTCGAGGAGGCTGGGAAAAAGGTTAGGTAGCGTGTTGAAATTACGCACTTTAACATTTTTTCTATGCAACTATTTTGCCATTTTTATGTTCATTAGTTTGTTCCGAGAGTGTTTGTGTTTGCTAACATTTCTGGGTATCTTTTTGTGAGAAGTGACTTATCATCAGAGTGTATTATAAAGCGTCTTCGTCTATGGATGGGAGATTTTTCAGATAGACGATTTATAGATGTTTACAGTGACTCCCTCATGGAAAATGCAGTTTGGCTCGAAGAATGAAAGCAGAGAGTCTGTTGCCGAGGTAGAGCAAGTTATACAGAAACAATTGAGTAAAAATGTATTTAATGAATACATGTCTCTATTTCAGCTTGGTAATACATTTGTATAAGAACAAGATCATAATCCCATTCACCCTTTGATTTGCTCTGCTAGGTGCCATCAGTTTTCATCCTGCTGGCTACTTTCAACATGTTACATTAGAAGCATGTTTATATATATATATATATATATATATATATATATATATATAATATATATATATATATATATATATATATATTCAGCTCAAAAAACAAAACCAAAAAACATTCATAAAAGTGCTTTTTTTCGGCTAGTTCAGGCAGGGCCAGCCTGTATTGGTTAGCAGCGTGAGGAAATAACCAGAAAACGTCAAGTTGTAAAGATGAAATGGTAAATCCTTCCACAGAATGCTTTTAGAAACTGGGGGACAGTTCTATCTTTTACTAGACTGTCAATCAGTGAAGCAATTTTACCAAACCGCTGTGTTGACCCAAGCAGGATGAAATAACAGGAAAAGGACAGTGAAAGCAGCATCGCCCCATCAGTGTTGTTCTATTTTTACGAGAGTAAGGTGCCTCACTTACTTAAATAGACACTATTCAGTTTAGTGCACTCCACATTCACCAAGGATAACCCTTAAACCAGAATCTGGGTTTCAATGGCAGGTTTCCTCTTTCTCCTGGAGATTATCAAAACGTCTCTTGTTAAAGGTATTCTCAGTTAATAGCCTTGCACCTTGAGTAGGAGCCTGAAACACCAGGCTCTGGTCTTGCATTGCGTTAGACTATGTCTTTGCTGTGTTTGAATGATTTTTAACACATGTTTTTTTTGGTAATGGTCCAGGGTCTGGTTTTCTGCTGTGGTCTTTTCACTTGCTGCTGTTGCTGCTGCTGTTGCTGTTTCTGCTGTGGAAAATGCAAACCACCAGTAGAGGATGAAAACTACCAGTATGTGGACCCAGAGGACCTAGAGGCACAGATCAAAGCAGAACAAGAAGCAGGTAGATAATTTTGCTCAGTTTGGATTCCTTATTTTTTTTTTTTTTTTTTCAATAGCACATTTAGATAATTGTACAGGAAATGTTCACTTCTTTAAAGACAACAGAACATGCCTTTGGACCAGCACTTATTTCTGTTATTGTATTAGGCAATGTATTGATGAGGAATGCTGAAAAATGTGTTCAAACCAAATACCCGGTGTATTGGTATGTCAATTTATGAAATAACAATGGTGGAGTACCCTTCACAAATAGGTTGCCGAATGTCAAGATTTTTCAATACTGAAGTGCATTCATATTAAAATAAATAAATAAATAAGAAGTTCTGAAGAAATAAAAAACACCTGAATGGCTCTAAGTATATTGGGAATGTATATGATAAAGTACTAACATGCTTGTGTCAGGAAGTACCGGCAATGTAAGTAATGCTTACACTCTTATTTGTACCACTAGGGGGCACAACAATCAGCAAAATAAAATGCTCTTGTTTATTTTTTCCCATCCTTAAGGGCAGTGGTTTTCAAACTTTAGGCCCCAGGCCCAATACTCCAAATAATGTAGTCTACTGCGTACTCCCATCTGAGACAGGGTCATAATTTACCTATGAAAACAGGAAAAAAAAACTTTTTTAATTACTAGATTAAGTACTGAAAATGGAAAACTGCTGTTAACAACAAATGAAATAAAATACAATTAGTTAACCACGGTGCAAATTCACCAACTAAAAATGCCGTGTAAAATTATTACAAAATCCAGACTCCAGTAAGTTTGCTGAAACGAGTCCAAATTAAGAGTCCAAAAACAGGTTATGCTTCTGAAAAACAAAACTAAGGTTCCAATTTAAAACAGACTGCAGTAACCAATGCATAACCCAGCTTGAAAACTGCATACACACAAAAAGAAACAGTATTATTTAATTTACTTTATTAAAAGTACTTCAGGTTACATTTGCTGTTCAGTGGGAAAGGCTAAAGGAACATATTAAGAAACCCTTGATAATAAAAAATAAAAAAAACTTACAGGCAATCCAATAACAAAAATGAATGTGTGACTTAACAATCTATATAAACAAATTAGCAGGAAAAGCTGCTTTATCCAAGATGTTATGAACAAAGATATTTGAAAAAGGATATTTAAGCCATTACTACTCCACAGATTGCCTAGCTTTAGGTCAGTGTTATAAAGAGAGAAGTCTTGTGTGCAGCTATATTGAAAACATTTTATTGGATCCTTTATTTTTTTAGATTTAGCTTGAAGGCATTTCCATTGTTGTTAAGAAAAAAATTAGGTATAGCAAAATGAATGTTGCTTCAATGTTAGAGGGCTTCGTCAGCCTAACCGATGATCCTGTAAATGTATTCATATTTCAGGGAACAACTTTTCTGTCCTTGATGGTATTAATAGACGGGTGAATGGAGTATGAGTCAGTGTTTGACTCGTGGCAGGTTGTGTTTGAACAGCTAAGGGAACATTCATCAGTAAGTGGTGTTCAGGATAACCAACTGCTAATTTTATAAAATTGGATATAACAGGTCCAGCAAGTTGCTGTAAGTGTGTTTGTTTTTCTGCATAGATCCCGTGTACTTGAGTGCTGTAAATAAAATAAATATATTTAATAAAACGAGGGCTGGGGGCAGGGCCTTGATAATTCCTATTATGAGGAAATCAGGAGCTTCAGAAATGGCAGCTGGCTGCTCCCAGTGATTGCTGTCACCAGGAACAACAATGGGCATGTTTCTTACAAGGAACTGCAGGAGCATAGTGCAGGTACAGCAGGGAAATATCTCTCTGCCCATTAGTGTACAGAGCCACTTTAATTTGTTTTAACAAATTAAATAAAGAAAAACCTCACTTAAGAGTGGAAGCACACTGTTTTATTAGATTATTAAAAAGTCAAGCTGTTCCCTACTCGGGATACATTTAATGAGAAATATTAAAATGTTCATAACAAAATAGGAAGAGGGTCATATTCAGCAAAAGTTGGCCGTATGCAGACTTCAGTACATTTTAAAGTGTATCTGAGTATTGTATTGTTTTTGCATTACTGGGATTGGAATTTAATTCAAAATTGAAGTAAATTTTGCTTTTAGATAAGTGGCCCTGAAGAAAAGTTAGTCAAATGTTTAAGGGGGGACCTCAGGAGAGACAGTGGGATATTTTCTCAGTGAGCAGATTGTCTCGGCAGCATGTTCTCTAATTGTATTTAAGATGCTGTTCTCCTGCAAACCTTCAATTCAACTCCAGACAGCAAAATAATATGCAGAGTCAACAGTCAAAGTAACTGCCAAAGCAACATTGCCCATTTACAGTATTTTCTTATTTATTATTTTTTTTTAACTTTTACATTAACCAGGACTTTTAAACTGGTACTTTATAAATACTGACCAGTTCAGGTAAGTTCATTTTAAGATTGCAAGATGGCATTTACATTCAGGGTTTTACCACTTTTTATATTCAGGGCTTTAACCACTGTGAAGTCATAAGCCAAAGAAGTTACCCTTGCTTTTTATTTTTCTTATAACTCTTACAATCTTTACATGTTTTTCAATGACGTTTTGTTTAATTTATCAGGTGACCATGTTATAATTATACAGCCTGCCCCTAGTCCAGATCCAGAAAACTCAGGTGAAACTCCGCAGCAGTCAAAGTGACTCGTAAGCATCCTACACTCATACGTTTGTCTGTGCCTGTGATCGTCGCTCTGCAATTTCACACACCCGCTGCATGGCAACAAGCGCTTCATTAATTCATTCCACTGTCAATCACTGTTTTGTTTCATGTTTGTGTAATTTACCAGAATTTCACCTCCAACGTGATTAATTTCAGCACCTTCATTTTCTGATCGTATTGCAAGCTAATGCTAAGGCCTGTTGTAATGTCCTTGTCTGATAATGAAAAATGATGTCAAAATGTTTTTTGTGGACCGAAGAATTTATTGAGTCAATACAAAGTCCACACCACCTGACTATCAGGGAGGACTACAAGTGTGGCGAAAGGGGTGCAATATGGTTTGTTTTTTAAATGCAGTCATGCTTTTCTGTCATTTTCAATGTGGAAGCTATTCAACAAGCCAACGTATATCTGGTTTATATTAAAAGGCATGTTCTACCATGCCAGTCAGTTAACTCCATTCCATTCAAGGTACTGACTGTATTGATCACATAGCCTTTTTAACAGACTAGGTAGTGGGAGTCTGAGACAGTACCTCTTTTGGACTGTCCTAAGAAAGTCCATTTTTCTTTTTGGTGAAGTAAACTAATTGGCTAAGATTATGATAAGGGAGAAGCCAATGAGTAGTCTGGTGTACCAGGGTCTAGCAGTGTTTGGAATTACGATTATTTCTTATTTTACTCCTTGCTTCATTTGGCTTTCTGGGGAAAGGATCCAAGTGACAGTTCGGAAGAGCTGCTTCGGAACAAGGGAGGTAGGCTCTGTAGATTTTATGTTTTTCAGGACTTGCCCTTACTTACTGAATAAATGAATGAGCATATACACTAGACATAAGCTGTAGGTACTGTAGTGGCACACAGTGTTTCTGAATGCACATTTGGGATCTGAAAGCAATAAGTCACTTTGTACACATTTCATCCCTTGTTTTTGTAAAGCTCTACTGACATATTATGGCTGATATTGTTTATTCACAAAAAAGACATACTTTCCATAAGGCAAGTTTGAAAATAAAAAAATAGAAGTCATAGGTACACCTTTTAATTCTAATGTAGCTAAAGTGTTTAAGAAGGGAAACTTGCTACTGCACCCTATTTCAAGATGCATAATTAATGCTCTGATTGTGAAAATAGATCAAAAGACTATAGAAGACTTGATAAATATGATGTTGGTTGGTTGGTTGGTTGGTTGATGAGTATAGAAACCTTAATGAAGGATTACACCTAGGCTGGTTTGTGTAATGCCAACTGTCCAGTGCTGGTGGCAGTGTTATGGGTCAGGTAATGTTTTCTTTGGATGGACTTGGACTTCTTATTCCAAGGAGGGTCATGTTGATGGCACTGTATGTATTAGAGAAGTATGACGGATCATGCCCACACAACAAGAGCGTTTAATATGATACTAAAGTACTGTAAGTTGTAAATTTGCTAATCCTTGCACTTTACTGTGGATCACTGCTATTTTAATAGCTCTGCCCTGTAATAATGTCTGCTAGTTTGTAAAATCATACAGTGATTAGAAGGCATTGGGGACTGGCTGTGACATGGTTTCGCCATACATAACCCCCTGGAGTCATTGATATTTTGGTTTCTTGCAGTCCTTTACTCCTTATCTGATACTGTCACTCTGATCCCATGAAGTACAGTACAGGCTGCAAAAGATTGTTATTTGATCTGTATGAGTTGCCAATAAATGGCATGTATTGGGTGTCTTTCACTTGTCTTTATTGCACACTTCCTGATTCAGTCTCTATTTGTTCTTTTTTTAGCTTCTAGAATCCCTATCGTGATCCAGCCACAGGCTGCTACCAGCACTTCGGAGTTCAGCCAGCTTTCTATGGACCAGAAAGCCTCCTATAAAACTGATAAGTAGCAAAGCAAAGCCACACAGTTCTGAGGACATCATCAACGGGTTTAAAATCTAGCTCACCGTTGCCAATATTTATTTTTAGAATTGTATATGTCAAGACTACCATGACGTGATATCTATGTATGCTGGATTAAGTGAATTACTGTGTAAAATTTGCCAAAACAATGCTAAAGGAAATGAATGTGCTTGTGCTACTTGCTGTGCCACACAAACACCTGTATGTGTTGTACTATGCATGGATGTTTTCTAGTCCTAAGATTACAAATAGATTGGTACCACAGTTCTTACAAGCCTGGAGTGGTGATTTGTAATATTGCAAGTACAGGGTGGTTATACTTTGTGCTTCTCCTGTGGAAAACCATTCTGAACTGAATTGACTCGTCTGCATGTTGATTTTATCTCAAAAATAGACAATGTTCTTGAGAGGAACTGTGGCCATATTAAATCAATAGTATATTGCAATAGGCATTGGCTACAGTCTTTTTGCTCTTCAGGGAGTGTTTTTTTTTTTTTTTGTATAAAGTGGTTGAGTGATTTTATATTGAGGTGCACAGCAGTGGTTCATCTAGCCCAGATATTACACTTTACTTAACCAACTAAAACTCTAGATCTTAGTTATTTAGTAATTATTTAATGACGCCTATAAAACCTGCAGAGTCACCACTTTATAACCACCCTGTATTTTGGGGCTAGTGTCATCCTGATTGTATTGCATGGATTGCAGGATATTACCATGTGATATATTCATGTACCTGTTTAAATTGCCCTTGACATGTGTACTTGATGCTGTATAATAAGAAGTCTTGCCGTGTACAGTATGCAGCCCCTGGACCATCGCTCTTTATAGAGTGGAGATGTTGTCTGGAGTAGATGGTGTACAGAAATGGTAGCACATGCATGCCACTGTGATGTCACAACCTCCACCCGCTTGCTCCTGCATTCTGTTCACTTGATAGTAACCAAATAGGACTATTAGGGTCTTTTATTGAGATGTTTAGTGAAACCAGCACCATAAGGCAACATCCCAAACTAACTAGACACATTCATATCTGCCCTCACCATGAGAACTAAGCATGTGTCCCACTTCAAAACATTTATAGTCATACAGACTCCTAAAGATTTACTGGTATGATTGTATTATTTTTTTTTGGCTTGGTAGCTTATTGGTAAAATGTTTTCTATCAGAGCTATTTCTAAAGAGGGTTTGGAGTTTGTTCTCAGTGTTTCAAACATCAGAGAATTTTTTTTTTTCCAAACACTCTTCAACATGCTTTATAAAAGTGTAAAATTTGTGACGGTCCAGAAAGATATTTTCTGTTCGTTCTGAACAAGCAAAGGCTTAAGTACACGTAAGGTAACCGGGAGCAAGCAGCTATGTTACCTAGACAGCAAAAAAAAAAAAGAATTGCTTTGCCAAATGTTGCTTTCTGTGCTCCTAGATGATTCCTACCACATAAGTTTACTGGTGTTCAGAACATGTGGCTTTGCTGACATTGCACCACCACACTTTTGCGTTCACAAAACCTTTTTTTTTTGTTTCTGCTCTTGCATAAAATATTGGCTGTTGGAAGAATAGAAAAAAATAATTTTATTTTTTTAATGCTATTAGACTGAATTAAAGTGCTTGAACCCTTAACACAAAACATCATGCAAAGCCTACCAAGCACTGGGTTTCTTGAATAATAAGACTCCAGTCATTGAATATGGTAGCTCATTCCACCCTGGGTTTGTGCTGTTGTTCTAAGACTTTTCTCTGTGATTACAGCATCATTTACAAGTTATCATATGCTGTAGGTTACAAACACAGGCATTTCAGAGCACCTACCATGTATGATTTTGTAGATGCATTTTTTCTTATCTACACTACAGTTTGCCAGCCATCATTTGTTCTTAGTAAGAAGTTCTCAAGTTGTTAATAAAAAAATTAAGACAGTTTGTATTGGTAAACCACAGGTAAATTGTATATACAGTTTACCCTTGCAGTACAAAAATAAAATAAAATATTGAACTGTTACTATTATGTTATTTGCACAGTTGGAGAGATTTGGAATGCCCTTGCACTGTACAGATACATTTTCTGTATGAAGATTAGGCCTATGTATCCTTTTCTCATCCTCGTCACTTTACCTCCTGCTGGTTTATCAATACGCTTTTAAAAACCATTCATTCCAAACATGCAGCTTCTCTTCATGCTCCAAATGACTATTTCCCTATTGGACTGCCCAACCTCCCCATAAACACTTTCTATAGCCACAGACAAAGAAATTGCACTTTGATTACCATCCAATTCTTTGGATGGTAATGATGAAAACAGCTCACCTGAGAACTCCACTTGCTTTGCAGCATGCAAACAGCATCAATAGTTTTGGCTGTAGAAGACCTGGTGGCTGAGTTGGCTTTGCTTTTGGATGGTAACTGAAGGGACCTTGGTTAAAGCACTAGTTAGGGTTATTAATTATTGTTGCATATAAAATCTGTTTTAAAAATACACACTGAATCTACCCCAAATCACTGAATGTAGGTTAACTAATTTTGTACTGACAAAAATACCTTCTGAACTATTTTTTACAATTGGTGCATTCATTGTGCAACATGAAATACTTACTAATAAGATTATGTTTTTTGAGGAAATGGCCACTATTTTATACCAGCAATCTATATATATCTTTAAATACTCCATGATTAGAAAATACTGTGTTTCCTCCCTTCCCTTCATTTAAAATAATTGTTTGACAGATTCTAATGTGTATACAAATGTTTTATGAAGTGTGTACTTTTTTTTATTATTATTCTGATGCTTACCATAATAAATATTTTGTTTTTAAATGGATGTAACATGTTTATAGACAGTTTTGGAACTTTGACCATAGCCAAAATATAACTATAGAAAATAAAGAAATGTCATGTTTGTGGTTAAAGATATTAACCACAGTTATGTTGATAACAATACTGAGTCAATATATCTTGCCCTAGTCACAAAACGTTGTCATTAAGGTAAGGTACTGTGAAACCTTTTTTAAAAAGTAAGTGGATCATTCTTTGTTAAGGCTGCTGTAAATGACCAGTGTTTGCTTTTGTTACAAATTACTGTTTTATTTTTTGTTCCAAGATGTTTCTGATGAAAACTTAGCTGTAAACATGTATATTTGTAAACCATTAGATCTAAATAATAATAAAAAGGGGAGTTTATATCAAGTTCTGTTTCTCATTCTGTCATTGATATTTTCAGAATGCTTAGTCTGCATACTGTACAGTACTTGGCTAAAATACTCCCAGGACCATGCTCTGCATATCAACTTTTTCTCTGGCACAGAGTTTACTAGTGTCCGTAAAATGAAAGAGCATTAAAAAGCAATATAGAAGCGTGAGATACCTGTGGACTGGAAGCTTGCAGATGTATAAAGAGTCCCAGGTAAGACGGACCCAGGTAATTATAGACCTATTGGTTAAACTTACGTAACATGCAAAATAATGGAAGCAATATTAAAGGGTAACCTTAAAGACTATTTGTACATTGACAATATTCTAGGGGATAGCCAGCGTGATTCAAAAGAGAGAGGTCATACTTAACTAGCATACTTGACTTGGAGGATGTTACAACGAATGTAGATAATGTCAGTAATTACGATACAATTTGCCTATGATAAGGTCCCACATGAAAGTGAGACATATATTTTAATTAAGAGGAATACAGGGAGGACATTTAATTGGATACAAAACCGGTTAAAAAACAGAAAGCAGAGAGTCATTGTGAGAGGTGTAAAATCAGATTGAGGGGATGTGCTCTGGGGCGGTACCAAAAAGGTTTGTATATAGAACATAAGAAAGTTTACAAACGAGAGGAGGCTATTTGGCCCATCTTGCTCGTTTGGTCGTTAGTAGCTTATTGATCCCAGAATCTCATCAAGCAGCTTCTTGAACGATCCCAGTGTGATCCTTTACTGTTCCTTATTTATATTCAGTCGCAGACCAATGTATTTGGGCAGTTAAAAAAAAAAAAAATTAGAAAAAACACATAAAGTGATTTCTATAATTTCTAATTGTTCTATTGAAAGGTGTAAACTGAAGTAGATATTCAGCTTTATAATAAAATAATTATTACATAACATGCATAAAATGAAAAATAACATGCAAAAACGTATTGGACAATCAACATAATTCGTATTAATCCCATTTGTTGCTAATTATTGACAAATATGATTGAAAACCAACACCAGACAGTAATTATAGAATAAATAAATACATAATCATCAAGTGCTGAAAAATAAATTGAAAATTTGTGATTTAAGAAAGTAACAAAAATGGTTAAAACTAAAGAGTACAGTAACAATCTCAAAATGGTAGTGATACAACTAAATTAAAAAGGAGAAACTACCAGAAAAATAGCAGAAAAGCACTGTGTGGGCTATTATTGACAAATACAGAAGAAAAGAAACCACTGCAACTAGCTCCAGGTGTGGAAGACCAAGAAAGATTCCTGCAAAATCTGGAAGCAGAATCTTTCGAGCAGCCCTGCAAAATCCTTGGATTACTGCAAAAGATTTGACACAAGAATTGAGAGCAGATAGTCAAGAAATTCACGAGCGAACAAGTCAACGATACCTTAACAAGATGAATATCCATGGGCGAAAACAAAGATGTAAACCTTTGTTAAAAACAATACACAAAAGAAAAAACTTGGAGTTTTCCACTGAATACTTGAAGAAGCCTGATGATTTCTTCAACCAAATTTTATGGCCAGACAAATCCAAAATATAACTTTTTTCACCAAGAAAGCAACAATGTTTGGAGGAAGAGATGAGAAGAATTTAAAGAAAAGTTCATGCCCAGTGTTAAACATGGTGGAGGTTGTGTGATGGTATGGGCTTGTTTTTCTTCCTCAGGCATTGGCGACCTTTGTATTATAGAAGAATCAATGAATGCTGCAAAATATCAATAAATTTGGCTTATTGGACCCTAAGCATTCTACAAGGTCTACAAAGGAATTTCTGAAAAAAGGAAGATTACAGGTATGGATTGGCCATCTCAGTCCCCAGACTTGAATCCCATCGAGATGTTGTGGATTGACTTGAAGGTTGCTTTTGCAAAAAGGAAAAACCAAAGTCGATTGCAGAACTCAAAACTGTACATGTTGAATGGGCAAAAATATCTCCAGAAAGATGTCAGGAACTGGTTTCAAAATAAAATGACTGCAAGCTGTAAAGGAAGCAAAGGGTGGGCACACAAAATACTAATATAAAGGTGCCCAAATACTTTTGTCAAAGTATGAAATTAGTTTTTGCATGTTCTTTTTAATTTTAGACATGTTATGTAATAATGTGTTGTTTTATTATAAAGCTGAATCTCTAATGTATATCTTTCAATAGAACAATTAGAAATTACAGAAATCACTTTCTTTGTATTTTTCTTTCATTTTTTAACTGCCCAAATACTTTTGTCTGCGACTGTAAATGACAAGGACTAAAATAAAGCACTGTTTTACAGTGTTATAAATGCATGGAATCGCCTGCAAGGTGACGTAGGATCTAAAACACAGAACATTTAAGAAACATAGTTTCTGTCCTATTAAATTAGAATGATGAGATAATAAAGGATAAGTCTTTATGGGCCGAACGACCTCTTCTCATTCCCAAACTTTTCTTATCTTGTTATCTTAGATTAGGTTATTTTAGGTAGATTTTTATGCAGTGGTAAATGCAAACCGTTTATAGTAGATTTAGGCATGACAGCTTGAATTCCTGGCACCTGGTAATTTCAACAATAGATGAACCAGGGGAGTTCTGAAACCAAAGACTGGATGCAGGATGAGTGTGAGTTTCTAACCCTGGATAAGACATTTACTTTGACAATCCAAGACTTTCTGTTGGCTAGTTTCACAGACCCGCATTAGCTCTTATCTTGGATTACTCTACCTAAATTAACATTGAGTATTCTCAGATTTGTGCTAATCGGTCTGTGAAACAAGCCGAAAGAGGAAGTCTTCTAACTGACTAGTTTAAATGTTTGTCAAAGAATGTTACTAGTTTCTTTTTGTATTGCTGCATATCATATTATTATTATTATTATTATTTATTTCTTAGCAGACGCCCTTATCCAGGGCGACTTACAATCGTAAGCAAATACATTTCAAGTGTTACAATACAGGTAATACAATAAGAGCAAGAAATACAATAACTTTTGTTCAAGCAAAGTATAAGTGTGACAAACCACAATTCAATAATACAGCAGATAATAGTGATAGTTACATCAGGGTATGATTAAATAGTGATAGTTACATCAGGATATGATTAAATACAAAGTACTGCAGGTTAAACACTTGGCAGATTACAGTATTCTGAAGTACAGGATTAAATGCAGTAAAATAGGGGCAGATAAGAGAAAAATAAAGCACATTTACATGAAGGGTGATAGTGTCCCAGGATACAAACAGAGGAGTTCTACAGGTGCTCTTTGAAGAGGTGAGTCTTAAGGAGGTGCCGGAATGTGGTCACGGACTGGGCAGTCCTGACATCTGTAGGAAGGTCATTCCACCACTGCGGAGCAAGGGTGGAGAAGGAGCGGGCTCTGGAGGCAGGGGAGCGTAGCAGAGGTAGAGCTAGTCTTCTAGTGCAGGCGGAGCGGAGAGGTCGAGTGGGGGTGTAGGGAGAGATGAGGGTCTGGAGGTAGCTGGGTGCAGTCTGGTCAAGGCATCTGTAGGCTAGTACAAGAGTGTTTAAATGCTTGAGAATTTAATATGTAGTTATGAATGATCATTCTATAGTGTGTGTGTGTATATATATATATATATATATATATATATATATATATATATATATATATATATAGGCTTCAATTGGCTGATAATGGATGACGTCTTTGTAATTAGACTTCAAGATCTAAACTCTATATATACATTCATGTGCCAAGTTAATTAGAATAAGCCCAGTTGCCCTTTTACAGTATAGTAGATGGATTCCCAGCAGCTCAGTGTGAACATTGCCACTGGGTACTGACCAGCAGCTTTGGTTGAGGGTGAATGTGGTCTGTATGGTCTGTCTGCTTCAGACAATCCTGGATTTAGGGTACATGGCTTGTTTTAGTTACCTTCAACCTTGCCTTCCAGAGTTCTAGCTGTTATCTGTGATGACATCCAAAGAGTAAAGGCTGTCTCTAACTGTCTGAATTCAGTGCAGTACAAAGCTGATGTGAAGGAAGATGTCACATCATGGGGGGATCACAGCTGACCCTCATATGGCCTAACTCCACACAACCACTCCATGTACTATAAATGAATCCTTAAGCTTCCTGATTATCCACTCATCCTTGAGCCCATCAGAAGCTGTAAATAATGGATCTCACCAGTGCTACACACACACAGAGTGAGAGAGAAAGGTACTATGGAATCTACATAATCAAAACATAAAAATCATCACTGATGCAATAAAACAGTTCTTGACCAGAGCCAAAATAGAGTGACTGGAGAGAACTTCTTCACCCTGGCAACAGGTGGTTTTGACCTCTAGAGCAGTGGTTCCCAAACCGGTCCTTATGACCCACTGTGTCTGCTGGTTTTCATTCCAACTGAGCTCTCAATTACTTAACTAGACCCTTAACTGAACTGATAATTTGCATAATTAAAATTTTTTAAAATTGTTTTCAGCTCTTAACAGTTGCATGTTTCAAGTTAGCTGTAACATTTTAAGTAACTTGAACTCTGCAACTGTTTAAGAGCTGAAAACAATTTAAAAAATGTCTAAGCAGTGGGTCCCCAGGACTAGGGTTGGGAACTACTGCTCTAGGGGAACAGAAGCAATTGAGAAAGGGTACAACTGGCACACTCAGGGCATGTTTCAGCAGAGTCACTCAAATGGCATGCTTGGTGCCCTGTTAAACCAAGAAGCCAGCAAAAGATTCACAAAAAAAATATGGTTAGTTCACTGCATTGTTACAGCAGACAATCTTGATTTTTATTTATTTATATATATATATATATATATATATATATATATATATATATATATATATATGAAAGAAAATAAAACTTCACAGCAACCAAAAAAAACAGTGCTAGTGAGGGCAAATTTAACTGAAATGCAAAACACTTTTTACAAAGAACCGTACTTTGATTGAGAACACTAACACAGTAAATTCATATGGTACAGCAAGGGGTATCACTGCTTTAATACTATGTTACACTTATCTTAACAGGTTGTTGGTGTTTTGTCCCTAGCCTTCTGATGTTTGCATCAGTGGTTCTGTATTGTGTTGCTTCAGTTATTAGTTTTAATCAGTTTCCTTTATTGTTTGCCAAGTCTTTCCTCATTCCAGAGTGTTGTGAAATACAGTTGTTACATTTCAACACTGTTAGATCCAATGGCTTTGAACAAAACTATATTTGTACTGTGCAATTAGGTGCCCAAGTGTATACTTGGTTATGCACTGTTTTTTGTGAAAACATAGTTAGTCCTTTGGTTTCTCATACTGTATTTGCACTGAATATAAGTGAATAATACTGACAAGGATAATAGCGCCCCATGGCTCAAGATGAGTGGCAAATTCAGGAAGGTATTTTTTGGTTTCTTTGTTAGATGTACTCTACAAATTACAGTTAATACTAATATAATTTTATTTGACTAAATTGTAAAAATGTCCAAATGTGGAGTGCTGCTTATGTTTCCCAGGCAGTGTTTTAGTCAGTGCAGTCCTGACTGTGTTTACAGTTTTAGCAGTCTATGTAATCAGCATCTGCAGTTCCAGCAGTCTTTCATGGCTCTATGACTAAAGAACATCTGATCCAGTATGGACAAATGGTCCCCATCACTCACATTTCAGGAGGTATAAATAGAATGAGGAATGCACGCAGCCCCCCTGCCCCCCCAGTCCAATTCCCTGTGTGATCAGAAGTTTATAACAGTAACTCTACCCTGAACAAAGTGTTGCTAAAATTATCTGGGATCATTCGGCTGGAGGCAGCTCCTGGGAGAAGCAGCAGAGCAGAAGGCTAGAGAGTGTGAGGGAGGAAAAGGGAGAGAGCAGATAGAGAGAGAAAGGGAAGATTGTTATTTTAACAACTTTCAAAGAGTTTTGCTGTGCGCTGAAGAGGGGATGAACTTTGCAGTAGGCTACAAACCGATGCTGGGGGACTCGAACACGATGGATAACCTGGAGAAGCAGCTCATCTGCCCCATCTGCTTGGAGATGTTCACCAAGCCCGTGGTGATCCTGCCCTGCCAACACAATCTCTGCAGGAAGTGTGCCAACGACGTCTTCCAGGTAGGGGCCTGTTTGTTTGCTTAACATTTTCAAGGTCGACATCATATCCCTTGCTGATTTAGGAACACATACACTTGCCTGATCAATGTTTGGATATTACTCAGCATTCATCTTGTATTCAGGTTTTCAGTTGGACTGTTATTTTAACATGTTTTCTGTTGTTTGTTTAATAAACCGTGTGTGTATGGAGGGGGGATAACGGACCACTTGAAATGTCATCCAAACTAGTGTGAGTGCCCTTCCCTCAGCATTGAGAATCTGTTTTAATCAAAGAGCTGCTTCTGTGGTCCGTTAGTTTTTTTCTGTTCTAAAAATGTTATAAAACGCAGTATGCTTGTGTTGCAAAAAACAGTTGGAGTGCTATTCCTCTAACACGTTAACTAGAGGGCTTCAAATTTTAACCAAATAACCACATCTATAAGCCTGTAACATATTCTACATGTTGTGTAGTACTTTTACCTTTCAACTCTGTTAGCACTACTGCATCTAATTACACAACTAGGTTCACAGTTTTCTGTAAAAATGCACTTAATCCTGTTGTATCATATATTGTCCACTAGCCCATTATATACCTTTAATTTCTTCTTTCCAGAATGCAGTGAATGTACTTGTTCAGAACAAGGCTACAGTCAGCTGTCATTGTTTTTGATGGTCTTAAGGGTGGGTCATGGTACAGAGTGAGAACTTTGTATTGATGAAACCTCAGCTGAAAAAATGAGATAAAATAGCAAGTAGTAAAATTGGATATCATTTTCCTCTGTCGTCACTCATTATATAAAAAGCATATCTAATGGCCTGGAATCAGCAATAACCAGCACATTTGATTGAGATTTCCTGCGGTCTCTCAAGGATTGCCCTGCATCTCTTCTAGATGTCAGGATGGGCATAACTAAGAGAGGGTTCAAAAAGTTCAAGACGACCTGCATATTATTACAGAAGCATACTCAGTTATATGTTGCATCTGCCCATGGAAAAAGGTGTAGGTTGTTTTTGCTTTGGTTGTTTGGCTAGTATGGTATGAAGTCTGAGGTATTCTACAGGAGATATTTCCTCGTGTCAAAAGCAGACACAACCATTGGAGGGGTCTCCATGGAATTAGATGTAAGTTTGCCTCGCACCACAATATAGGGCAATATAAGTATTTTCCTTTTGCCAGTCCAAACTACAGTTTCACACTGCTGCTTGTTATATCTGAGACCAAATGGCCTTTGTTTTCAGTTTTGCACAACTTTTCACACTGCCTAGTTTTAACATAGTGTTTACAACTTGATTTATGTATGGGTGTGTAGCCTCTCTGAGCATGCCTGAGATGCAATGCAGTCAGTATTAAATTGACTAATGAGTGCATGATGATTTAAAACACACATTACGGGAGAATCACCAGATACAAAATTAAGAGTAATGGAAGTTCAGTGGGTACAAATTATTCCTGTACCCCTATGCTAACACTTTGGTTGTCAAACTAACTTGGTCTTCTCTAACTTACCAACTGTTAAAAGACTTTTCTATTCAGTGTGATGTATTTCCGAGCAGCGAGCCACACTTTCACAGCAGCTGGTTTGACACCAGGAAAAATGTCCTGTAGACTCTTCATACCACTACTACACAGTATTACATATGATTGAATGCTAGCACTACCCTAGCAAGCTAGGTACTTGAATGCCTGCATCTTTTTTCCATGGGAAGATATGAAGTGTGTATGTTTCTCTCAAACCTGGAAAATGACGGGAAATGAAAATCATATCATTACATACTCCTCATCATCACAAATGGCCTAGACAAAACAAGTACTTTAGCACAACTGCATGCTATTGCATACTTCAGCCAAATTACATAACTAACAAATAAGTCAAGTATACAGTAGAAATATTCTATTATTATAAAGAACAATAGCAGAATGTCTCCTGTATACAGAATGTATAAATAGGATGCTGCTTTTTCTGTATGCTAGTAGGTTATGAGGTCAAATAATTCCTCTACTACTCAGTAGTGAGAGGCTCAGATGCTGCATCCTTAGAGGCTGACCAGTAGTACAATGTTATGCTAAATAAGATAATAACCTGCTGGCTTTGTTTACAGGGAAGTGATTTAGATAAACAGTTCAAATTATCGATGCAAAACTAGTTTTATAGGACACTCATAATAGACAGTATTTATGAGTGTACAATATGCCGATAGATGTGAAATCGTATTTTTGATGGCAGTATACTGAAAGCGCCAGTCTGAATTTTTTCACTCATCCAATAGCTGAAAAACGTTCTACGAACTTTCTTTATCAGAAGCATTGTGGGTATTAGGGGATTATAATCTAGGTTTTTACAAAGTACTACCACATGGTTTGCTGTCAATTACCAGTAAGGACCATGGGTCTTATTTTCAAAGCGTTTACTCCAGACTCCAGGTAAAACACCTGATCATTTTACAAATATAGAACCTAACAAGTTATATATTTCAAGTCCTCTTTAGCACTCTCAATGTGTTTAGTTTTTCATTTTGTAACAATAACTTTTTTTTTCTCCTTACAAAACTAGGAGTTAATTAAAGAATAGAGGAAACGATTTGACAATATGGCTCTTTATCTTCTGCTCGTCTCTTACAACGCACCTAGCTGTGCAGTAGTTCCACAACAATGCACACCTTGTAGCATTTTATTGCTTAAGTACAGTAGGTGGCACAGTAAGTGAAACCCTGCAACTTGTTGGGACTGAGAATGATAGTGACACGTTGTAATTTAGGCTATTAGGCCCCTCTTTTAGCGTCTATTTTTCTGCTTCCCAGGCTTCTAACCCGCTGTGGCAGTCGCGAGGCTCCACAACTGCGTCCTCGGGGGGGCGTTTCCGTTGCCCTTCCTGCCGACATGAAGTGATCCTGGACCGGCATGGTGTCTACGGACTGCAGAGGAACCTCCTTGTGGAAAACATCATCGATATCTACAAACAGGAGTCCTCCAGGTCAGTTAT
Source organism: Acipenser ruthenus (assembly GCF_902713425.1). NCBI lineage: Eukaryota > Metazoa > Chordata > Actinopteri > Acipenseriformes > Acipenseridae > Acipenser > Acipenser ruthenus. The sequence goes on from NC_081193.1 coordinate 13,158,132, forward strand.
GGTTTTGTATTGGTTGTGATTGCACACCAGGATATCCTTTGTGACATCATTTATACAAGTTTAGTGTCGTATAATGACATGGTAAAAGCATAGCAATGTTTATTACATCAAAGTAAAAAAAAAAACAAAAAAAAAACTTTGTAAAGTATGGCTATTGCATAGAATGGATATCGCATAGCCACATAGCTAAGGGTCAGAAATTATTCAATATATCAAGGTGTTAAAAAGACCAAATGCTAGACCAATGCAGACAATTAACTAATTTTGTTGAAACAAGAACAGTACAGTGCGGCATATTCATTTACCCATAGCTACGTCGCTGATGCAAACAAATGCATTTTGAATGGTGGTGGTTCTATTTACAAGATGTCTCCCATAGAACACATGTGTTTACTTTTGCCCTGCTTTTGGAATCCAGTTACAACTGTAACTATGTAGACATGCAGTGCATTTCTGTACTCCATTCCATGTGTGTAGCAAACACATTGCTTAACACCTTTCAAGCTGTCAGTCAGAGAGGGCCTCTCGGGATCCCAATATCTCCTGCCTTGATGACAAGGGCTTGTGTTTTGGCTGGCTTAAATTCCAGTTCAGGAAATCTGAAGAGCACTGGTAATCAAGCACCTAGTGGTGCATTTCTGAAATAATTTGACTCTGGTGTGAACTCACAAACATAGTAAATATATCAAATAAAATCTTCTATTTGTGTTTTTTTTCATACAAAAAATAAAAATATTAGCAAATAATGTATTATTGAAGAAATACAAATCAGCAAGAAAGACTGCAATTTGGAGTTTTTCCATGAAAAAGTAAACATACTGTCGGCAACAAATAAAACAGGGCATACATTAATTTAACCCATACATTAATTAAATCAGAAGTGGGCAAAGTTGGCCCAGCCAGTAGTCTCCCCATGTTCGCAATTGTTTAGTTCAACCAATTAAACAGCTACCCATGTCCAAGAGTAGTTCATTATTTCAGTCATCCTAAGCAGCCACTGGTATGAATGATTGGATTTGAAGCATGGACTTTACAAATCCCATAACCTTACCTGTACAGGCACTTTCCAAGGAGAACCACCAGATAGTGTTCATATGTAATCCTGTATAAAATCTGTATCTAAATGACCTGTGTTGTGGACATCTGAAACTTCAGCTTTATTATTTTGAATATCACTGTATGAGATGTTTGATTGATAGGAACAGAAACCAAGTATGTTCCAGCTTGAAAAAAAAAATTCACAACAGCACTGTAATTTAATTTCTGTAGATATGACCAATAAAGTAAACCATTCAGAGGATGAAGCAATGACTGGACACACTGTGACATATTTAGAATGCATTTGAAAGCTAGAAAATGCATGCTTCAATGTGGGCATGCCGTATTTTGTGAACATGGCGTAGTGAAATACAAACATGCACAATGATAATGAAAATGAAAAGAATCTGGGCACACACTATTGCAAACACTTTACATAGTGCTTTGTAGTTTTCCATATACTTAACGAAAAACTGACAAAAATTGAAAAATGCGACATTTTTAAATCTAACATGAAATATTGTACTACTATTATGGCTTCCAGTAGACTTTTGCAATATCATTTTGTAGTTTCTTTCATTACATGGTGTTAAATAAAATATCTAAATTATGTTCATATAGTTTTAAAAAAAGGGTCAGTCCTAAAGTTCTAGGTGGTGCAAAACTTTTCACGATAGCTGTACAGACCTCTCAAAAACACCATGGTATACCCTATAGTATTCTACTCACCTTGTATGTAACCCTAACAAGTAAATAACACACAGGAATCATCCCATCCTGGCTTGTTGAGTCTGATGTAAAGCTCTGCAGATTAAGCTGTCATAGTATAAATTCCCCCTCTTTCAGGCCCATCCACACCAAGTTGGAGCAGCAGCTGATGTGTGAGGAACATGAGGAAGAGAAGATTAACATCTACTGCCTGACCTGCGAGACGCCCACCTGCTCCATGTGCAAGGTGTTCGGAGCTCATAAGGACTGTGAAGTGGCTCCTCTACAGAACGTTTATCAACAGCAAAAGGTACAGATGTGTATGACAGGTGCAGGAAATGAGTTTTGCCATGGAGTCTGACAACCAAGACTGGTATGACAATGTAGGGTTATTCATAGAAGCTTCAGATACATAACTCAGGAGGCTAATTTAAGAGCTTCCTTGTGAACCTTATTAGTTATTGCGGTCTAAATCTAAATCTGTAACATTAGCATTGTTTTAGCTATTATGTGATAATGGCAAGAACTGTACACTGGAAGAATCCCTTTGTGAATAGGAACCTGAATGTTGTACCAGTCATAGAAGTCCCCATTTCAGAAATCCAGTCATTGTGCAGTAAATGGTTTTTGGGGTACCACTGTATTTTTGGGACAGGTTGCACATTCAGATATTAGCACATATTTAAAGAGGAGATGAGTATCTATTCATGGAAATTCTATTATTCTTAAATGTGAATCAAGACCTAGCCAGAACTGTGGCATCTAAGCTGGTCTATTCTGCTAGCGTTATTTGAGAAGATGAAATAGGAAACCAGGTTGTGATCATGCATTTTGCCACTGGGTGATTTGTATACCTTTGCCACAGGATTTAAACCTTATATTTAATAAAGTCAGTGTTTGTTGTTTATGTAGACTTATAGGTTATAGCCCACACATCTCTCAGCCAAGGAATGACTGGAGGCTTGTAGAGACAGCAGTCTCTCTGATATATTATGAAAAGCTCACAACCTTTAATGTAATACCAGGGATTCTTACCTTTCAGACTGAACTGAGTGATGGCATTGCTGTGCTGGTGGCGGGAAATGACCGAATCCAGGCTATGATCTCCCAACTGGAGGGAATTTGTAAAACTATTGAGGTAAGCAGAGCAGACTACATGCTATATGTACAACTAACCACATCTGTATGTAGCAGTTCATCACTGATGTACAAACCAAACAGCAGAAAGAGGTTAAACATTTAAAAAGAGACACCTGCCAGAACACTGTAAATATGCAGCTGTGCCACAATGCAGCCATGACAGCCCTGACTTGAAGTGACAAGTCTGCAAATCAGTGAAATTGTCCTGAAGGCATATGTGACCAATTCCTCAGTGATTAGTGCCTCTTCATGAAAGTCAAGGAGAGGACATCAGTAGTGAAGTCTGTTATTTAAAATGGACGATAAATTATTTACTTTTGAGACTGCTCCATGCTATATTAATGTGTGCATAGCCTTAGGCTTATCATAGCCTTGGGCAATTGACAAGAGAGGTTCTGGTTTGGTATCTTACCAACATCTAACATGGCAGAACAGGAGCACTTGAAATGGACGACTGCTGCAGTTTTCATTTTGACCCTTGCCTTTATCAGTTTTGTTTTTGATTGCAGGACAATGGGCAGCGGCAGAAGCAGCACCTGTGTGAGAAGTTTGACGCTCTCTACAGCGTGCTGGAGGAGAGGAAGAAGGAGCTCCTGCTGTGTATTACCCGGGAGCAGGATGAGAAGCTGGGCCATGTCAGGGCTCTGAGCCGGCAGTACGGGGACTATCTGGAGGGAGCATCCAAGCTGGTGGAGACATGCATCCAGTCCATGGAGGAGCAGCAGATGGCCGCTTTCCTACAGGTGAGTCTTATTCTCCCCTTAAATATTTTTTTCTTGCGCTTGATTTTGTGTTCACTGCTCAAATATTTTGATTTAAATATTTCAATTTTGTCTTGGAATTATTTTACATACTATAAATTTGTCATGCATATAAACCTTCACAAAAAATGTTGTACTGTGTGTGTATATATATATATTGTTGGAGTTACATCAGTATGTTGTTATTTTTATTCGTCAAATGTCTCGGCGTCTGCAGTATATTTCAAAATATTGGCTAGTTGACCTGTCTGGGAGATCATTTTGCACTCCCCCTGCCCTTGCCAGTGAGTGGGCAGTAACATATGGGATCAGGTGGCAGGGTAAGAGCCTTTAATCAGGTCAATGACCAGTGATGGAGACTCTTGCTGTGATCACGTCATTGAGATGTAGGGCATAGCAATGAAACACTGACCAGCAATTAAAAGCAATTAAAATGTTGAAGTGTGCTTTAAAGGAACATTAATGCATATTATTAATTTCTTTAGACCCATGTTGGTCATGCTTTGTTCTATGGACACTTTTTCAGTTTATTAACTGTTAACAGCTCGTTTACTAATGCATTAACAGTTGTTCATTTTGTGTTAACAGTTAGTTAACTACAGAAACTCGCTTCTAGAGCAGCATATAAAGATTATCTTGTGTTTTTAAATCACACATTGAATTTAACTTGCTTTTCTCTCATTTCACACAGCATGCTAAGGAATTGATTAAAAAGTAAGTGAACTCCACAGTCACCCAATCACATTTTATTTTTTACTTTTCTTTTAGCTACACTGATATTACGTTTCTATTCCTATTTCCTGTTGGGTGACAGGTCTACAGTGTCCTGGTATTGACTTTTTAGATTTGTCAGGGCACCATTTGTAGTATTTATTCCCTGACATCCCTGATAACCTTTTGTTTCACAGTTTCACTGTTGTGTTTTTTTTACATTTATAGTAACAAACACATCTCATATAAAGCAGATAATTACAAAATATTATGTTTATCCTGCAAGTAATTCTTATTAATTGAGTGTAATTTATTGCAATTCTAAATATCATTTATCAAACGAGTCAGCAGATTTTCAGAAATGGTGTCAATGAGATAATTTCATTTAATAATTTATAAGTGATTTATTTTATTTAGTAAATTACTTTTCAAAGTCCCCCTGATCTCTCATTGCCAATGTCCGATTCTGACTATTATGCTGTTCCCACTTCAGGATGACAGACACTGCCAAAGCATCGAACATGGAGAGGACTGAGCCAGGGTACGAGAACATGGATCATTTCATAATCAACACTGAAGATGTTAGCGGCATGCTGAGAACCATAGACTTCCAACAAGGTACAACAGCACACAAGCACAGACAGCTGGTAGAACTCTTCAGTTATGCATTATATTCTAATTAAGTATCTATGAGTTTGTCACACCTACTACTGATTTGGTGACAATAACCTATATTCTGAAATCTTCAAGAACGTGTGCTCAGTAAAACACCAAGTTTCCATCACAATTTCATTGAGCAGCTTACAAAAAAAAAAAAGTGTGACAGCTCCCCATTTAACCTGGAGATAATTAGGTGGTTAGTAAAGATTTAGCCACACTTGTAAATCATGCTGATTTGGGTTGGTGCTTCGTGTAAGTAGTCCAATTTGAGTTGACCTGAGTTGAATCATCACTACTAGCACTGTTTCAACTGCTGCTGGAATTAATTAATTAATTAATTAATTAATTAATTAATTAATTAATTAATTAATTAATTATTGGCATCTGATTAATGTAGTTGGCCCTCTGCTGGTTAGAATGAGTTACAGTGCACTTGAGAAGGCAACATGATTGGTGCTTTCGTGGGAATTGATTCTCAATTTAATCAGTCCTGTTTTTTTTTTTGTTTTTTTTTTAAGTGTCCCAGGGAGGTGACAATGAACCGGTATATGAGGCTGAGGAAGAAGAAGAAGTGGCCCAGCAAAGCACCAATGGTTAGCAAAGTGAGACAAGCAGACCTTGCTGTACTTGATGGACGTAGTACCTAACTAAAACACATTACAAATGCATGTGCAATAGAAATATAGGAACTATGACCAAAACAGTGGCGGTCTATGGCCTAGTGACGAAGCGCCTAGGCTTTTAACTCTGTATTAATCCTGCTGATGTATCCCCCCCCCCCCCCTCACCACCACCACCACCACCACCACCACAGGCTGATTGACCAATTTAATAGCATTACTGTGTACAATAAAAATACAGTGAAATGTGGTAAGTGAAAAATCAGGATTTAAAAAGGCAACAGTAGTTATATCCTCCACTGTTTACATCATTAAATAGACCCCTGAATAAGTTTGTAATTGTTATAAAACATAGATAACTTGGAGAGTGACTAATAACTAACAGATTCATATCTACAAGGTAAATCTTTGTGGAATAACTTTTTATTTTTACTTGAACTTTTTCCTCATAAGGCAACACATTTCTAATGTGAGAAGCTGTGATTCTCGAACAGCAGACTGTCACAGAACAGACACAGGAGTCATTACTGGAAGCTCTAATTAAGCATAGCTGCATAACACAAGCATGAAACACAGCTCAGCATTGGTTGTGAGTCGAAAATGTGTCAGTATAAATTAAAAACAAGCTTCTATAAAGAAACATATACGTTATTTATAACGACACTTGTGAGGACACTCGACTCGACTGAATAACCTCTGTACTGTACTCCATGTACATTCATTGAGTATGCTCTACTGAACAGATTCTTAATACTTCAAGGGGGTTGTGTATACATGTGGATTAATAGTTCGAAAAATGTACATTCCTCTTTTTTGGACTTTACACTAGCACTAAGGCTATCAGGACCTAATATTGATCGCTTAACTCCTACCCCAAAAAGGTGGGGCATGAGCTGTTTATAATCTTGACAAAAAGTGATAATAGCAGTACTTAAGACAACCGTTTTCCTCTCTAGTATCAAACCTTAATACATTCAGAAGTCTTGTTATCTCTCAGATATCGTCTACCTTTCTATTACATGCATAATGTTTCCAGTCGCTCTAAATAGTGTCGAGTTCAGTCACACTTTTAAGGGCCACCTTTTTAGTTTATTAACTGTTAACAACAAACGTACATTAAGAAATGCTATACATGAAGAAATGCTATACATGAAGAAATGCTGTTATTATTATTATTTATTTCTTAGCAGATGCCCTTATCCAGCTATGCATTTTCTGTTACTAATTAGTTTAAATATATTAACTATTTATGGTATTAACAAATAAAAAGGGATTCTAAAATACATTTAGAAATACTGATAGAAACTTAAATTCAATGACAAAGAGAAGTTGTTTTCATTGTCTTCAAATATTGGAATGGTTTGAGCTCCACTATATACTCATTTGGAGTGTGGAGTGTATGTCACTTAGACAAGAATGCAAAAGGGAAGAAAATAAAAGAAATACGTAGAAATAAAGACGTTGGTACAAGAGGGGAATACAATAAAAATAAAAAAGATGAGAGGGTGGGAGAGGATCATAGATAGTGTGAGCTCTAAGTGGGAAATATTTTCTGATACAGTGGTGCTATTTGATTAATTCTGAACCAGTTACTAGTTGTGCTGTTTCTTCTTGCTCTCTGTTCTCTCTTTCATTGAGCGTTTTGGTTGCATATAAAGCTGTGCATGCGTGCAGTTTGAAATGGTGGTCATGTTGATTGAAATGCAGTGAGACTGGAGTGGGTCTGGACTACCATTGCCTCGCAGATATATTTATGTTGTGCTAATCTGATGGCTGCGGGTAGTTCCAGCGATATACTGAGCTGTGCATTAACAATAGTGATGGATGATATTATGAAATTAAGCCTGAAATGATTTGCTAAACATCAATACAGTGCCATCTTTAAACAAATGTAACCACCTTTCAATGATATAAACTGTGTTTGCTCAACATTTTAAATAAATAGGTTATTTACAGTATTGACCATTCACAAAAAATGAACAGAATGTGGTAATATCTTATATAGTTTCTATTCTCTATTAACTGCTACCTGAGGACTGCTACTATCTTCCATTAATAAAAGTAAAAAAAAAAATGATTGCATTTAAAGCAGTCAGTTTTCTGCACACTGTGCTGTGTCATTAAATGAAATACCTTCTCCAAAGAATCTAACCCCCGATCTGTAGGAGGCCAATGCTGAATATGTTATCCACTGCGACTGTGGCTAGGCTACCATGGTGAACATGTATTTAAGATCATCCATTCCAATAGATTGCTATAGCACTCTTCCATTTGTTAATTTGGGATTGTTTTACGTAATTGTATTACAATGGGTTAACCCTGCTGCTCTTCCTGGCAGGGTGTACCTGGTAATGAGGGTTGTAAAATCCCAGTGGAATACCCTGTATAAACAAATAAATTGAATATCAGGTGTGTGGGTCAGAAAGGTGCAGTCCCCAGATGCAATTGCTGAGTGCAGGTGGTAAACAGTGGGGCAGCTTTGTGACTCACACCCTAGGTTATCATTTTAGTTGCAGCTGCCTCCAAAGCTGGGAAAAACCAAGCAGTTGTGAACAACTTTGTTAAATACTAAGAACTACTTTTTTTATGTGCTGAAAGATGTGTTTGCATTTTCAGCTTTGAGATGATGCCCATCAACTCGGCAGACACAAATTACATTTAATAGAGAAAAGTGTAAGGTGCTGCACGCAGGCAATAAAAATGTGCATTATAAATACCATATGGGAGATACTGAAATTGAAGAAGGAATCTGTGAAGAAGACCTAGGAGTTTATGTTGATTCAGAAATGTCTTCATCTAGACAATGTGAGGAAACTATAAAAAAAGGCCAACAAAATGCTTGGATATATAGTGAAAAGTGTTGAATTTAAATCAAGGGAAGTAATGTTAAAACTTTACAATGCATTAGTAAGACCTCATCTAGAATATTGTGTCCAGTTCTGGTCACCTCGCTACAGAAAGGATATTGCTGCTCTAGAAAGAGTGCAAAGAAGAACAACCAGAATTATTCCTGGTTTAAAAGGCATGTCATATGCAGACAGGCTAAAATAATTTAATCTATTCAGTCTTGAACAAAGAAGATTAGATAAAGGGGCATTCAGAACAGAAAATAGGAGGCACTTTTTTACACAGAGAATTGTGGGAGTCTGGAACCAACTCCCCAGTAATGTTGAAGCTGACACCCTGGAATCCTTCAAGAAGCTGCTTGATGAGATTCTGGGATCAATAAGCTACTAACAACCAAACAAGCAAGATGGGCTGAATGGCCTCCTCTCGTTTGTAAACTTTCTTATGTTCTTAATTTATAGTTACAGTATATATTTCCAAATTATTACATTTGAAAGCCAGTAAACCAGTGAAAACTACACTAGCCCACTCCTCGATATTAGTCATACACATACAAGTTCCACAGGATTTATTTGATAGACAGTTTTTTCCGTGTCATCTTGCTATGATATGGCATAAACTGATTAAATAAAGCTCCCCACCACCTTTGTAGCTCTCATGTCTGAGGCAGTGTTTGTTCCTTTACCAAAGGTCAGCAGCCACACCACATTACGGCATAAGCAGGTAATATTTAATAGTAAGTTAAGTTCTTTCATTTCTTATATAAGACAGTCAAAGCGAAGTGTCTCCATGAATAAAAATCACCCTCAAAATAGACAGCCTATGGGATGCCTTTTTCACCTTTTGAACCCAAAACCACATTACTCAGTTGGTCATAAGACCTCTGTTTGATTAATAGTCTGTTGCCTCCCTTCCATCACTGCCACACACTTGGGCTGTGTTACCATACCTGCTCATTAGTTAATGCTGCTTCCCGCCACTCTCTTAAGCTTCATGATCGTAAAAATATACATGGCTGTGCCATTCCTCCTGAGGATATATAGAGAGATCTGTGCGGAGAGGGTCTGATCTTGTCATGTTTTTCTGAAACCCTCTGATTGATTTACAGGGGCCGTGTGAGGGCAAAGCAACAGGGCTGTGTTTTAATTTTGCTGATAGAGAAACATTGTAAATCAATAAAGATTCTCAATGAGCACCCAGAGCACAGATATGCAAATGCACAACATATATTCTGGGGCTTCTGTAGGCATATTGAGTTGTCCAGAACATGTAACGTTTTCCTGGTTATAATCACATTTTCGCTGTTTTATATGAATTAATTAAAACTTGCCAACCTTGCTTTCAGAAGAAAAGCCAAAAAGTTCAAATTGAACAACTGTTGCCATCACAAGAACCCAAACAAAGCTGTAAAAACAAAGCAGCTCCGGGCCTGTGGTGAGCCTCAGGGGAAAGCAATGCTTCTCTACTGCTAATTACTGTTTAGGATTGACAGTCATGTGTAATTATTACTGCTTATGTTTGGAATGAATTGTACACTGTGGTTAAACTGTCTTTTCTTGAAAATGGTTTAGCTACTTATCTCTCCATTAGTGCATGCTTGTTTGTCTTCCTGTGCACTTCTTACTTAAACTGTACAATTTCCCTCCAGATATCAGATTGAATTTGGATTTATATTGTGAATTCAGATGTCATATTTGCATATTAAATTATTGTTTTTCAGCCCAGGTCCAGTGAAGAATGAAGAGAAGAGATTGTTTGCTTTATAGCCCCAGTTGCAACCTATCATTAGCATAGACAATGCAAGTCTGCAGTTGGTTTTGCCCACCCATAATTATGACACTGTTACAGTTCTATATGTGGTCTGTGACATGGACAATTCACAGTGATGTCAACAACTGTACAAACTAATAACATGTTAGAGATGATGGGTGATATTCTGTACATGCAATTGGATTTTATGAATTGAATACAGTATGTTGTCAAAGGCATTATGATGTTTTAGGTTAGAAAGCCAAAGCAGTGTAACTTTACAGAAGCTGCTCTTTCACACACATATTTCCCAGGCATACCAGGTAATAATTTCACACTCGTATCTCTTAGTTTGACCTATTCCAGTGTTAATATGACCTGTGTTGTGTGCTGTGTCTAGTTAAGCTCACTCTATAAGTTTAAATAGCTCAAACTGCTGTGCTGTTTTATACTTACCAGCAGAGCAGGTACAATCTCTTCTAGACATGTCTGCAGAGGGGCAGCTGAAGGAAATACCTGTAAAGGAATAGCATCATTTGCTGGAGTGAGATAGTAACTGTTGGGTTATCATTCTCTATCCCAAATAAGTATAAAAAGTTACCCATGATTGGTTTATTATTTCACCAATAACAGTAAACTCTCATCCGTTTCTTTCCAATATCCACTCATTCTGAATCTTTACTGTCATTAGTGGTTGTTAATGGACACAGACAACCAGCGTGGTTAAGATTGTGTACGAAAATAGTTTAAGTCCCGTTCAGTTGAATTGACAATATGTAATATGAGGGAGTTGGCCAAAGTGGTATTGGTGAAACCCATATTCAAAAGTCTGCTGGTGAGAACTGCAGACTAAAGAATACGGTAGTGAAACTCCCAGAAAGAGAGAACCTGCCACATGCTGGTGGTGGTGGTGGTGGGGCAGGTGTTGCTTGAAACAGACAGTAAGTGCTGGTAGGTTTAGTAGGTAAAGATTCAGAATGGTTGGATATTGGAAAGAAACGGATAAGAAACAAAAAAGTTAATTGAACAGGTTGAAGAGTTTGAAAAAAAAAAGCTGTGGTTGTCTCTGTCTCCTAAAACACTGCCCAGCTTTAGAAGTTCTTGTTATTTATTCATGTTACCTTCCCTTTTTGTGGTTTATATCACTTGCTGTTATTTATAATGATGCACACGTGCTTATTTAAACAAGGTGATCTGCAGTATGCTCTTGAGTTTAGAAGCCACTGATTCACATGTTTGATGTTAACCATCCAAAAAATACTGATGATTTCCATGTACAACATTTATTTCTGAATACACTGTAATTGTACATATCTTTAAAATAGTAAAACAAAATAATCGTTATAAATAAAAACTGAAAAAAAACAGAATTATGTGTCCATAATTGTCTTTGCTACCCTGATTATTTTTACATCCTGTATAGCTGGGGTGTCCGAACCCAGTCTGGGTTGAAACGTGACCTCCCAGCGACTCCTGTGTTCATGATGGACTTGGACACACTTTAGCATGCAGTTATAGTGAAACTGTTCCTGAAATGTGGTCTTTTGGTTTATGATTCTGAAAAGGTCAATATAGTCGACTGTCTGCCTTCACTTCAGATTATTGTGTTTGACTCCAACATTTGAACATTGGTTTTAAGGGGAAACATTTCAAGAAAATTCTGTGCAGATTATACTCTTGTTTTTGTTTTCTGGTTTGTCCTACCCTTTAAAAACATTAACTGTGGTACCATAGTAAAAGCATAGCAAAATGTGTGACACCAGTGAAGGAATAATAATGTGAGTTAACATTAGAATAAAACAGGGAAAATAGATGTGCTTAATAATAGCAAGAGGTCATGAATAGATCAGAGAGAGGTGGAAGAGCACAGGCATCTATGACTACTTAATGCTGCAGAAAAGTGAAATGCAGTACATGCTCTGTGACAACCTTAAGCATTGTGTGCAGCAACTACTTTTGAAGTATTACTGCTATATTCTCCACCATACACCAGAAGATCTTCCGTTAAGAGAAGCAAGGGTATAAGCCGTTATGACATGTTTAACAAATTACCATCAGTTTCCATTTGTCCAGTCATTACAAAACCTTCTAATGAGTATCCTGTACTACAAATGCAGTTGTACCCCAGCTATTTTTGTCCATCAAGACTAGTATAAATGAATCTGATTGTATTTAAGGTTAGACACCCGTCTATAAAGCTGTACACGTCTGATCACGCCAAAGTCACAACTGAAGCCTAATGAGTTTGTTTAAGCAGAACTCAATTGCTGACATTGCTGGGTTTGTAACAGTCTTCAGAATGAAATGTTACACAGGTTAGTGTTTCAGAAGTGTATAGGCATTACTATTCATGCATAGTAGAATGATATCCATTCAGGTACAACAACATATTAAGTGTTGTGCAGAGGGGTTTCAGTTTATAGGTTCAAACAGTGCTTGTTCTTTTGGTTTGGGATACAGTAGTAGAAGGAAAGCTACACTATATAACTAAATAAGCAAATAGTTTCAGTGTCTGGAAATAATTAAAACATGCAAAAATGATATAGAGGTAAACCCCAACCTAGGACTGAGACTGTATAACTCATCTACTGTGTTGAATGATGTTATTTTTCCTAGATTAGCATTTTACCATTTTGAGCATCAGTTCAGAGGTCTGAAGTATTGCAATAGTTAATGTTTTTAAACTGAGTCCTCCTATCCTTAAGGCATATGCACTTCCTAATGAACCATCGACAAGTCTTAAAACATTGCCATTCCTGTCATTATATAATGGCTAACAAATGAGTTTGCTCACCACAGGCAAAAAATATTACAATTAGACCCAGCACACATAAGTCTACCAATCCTGGCATTGTCGGATCACTGTGCTGTAATGATAAGACATGACTTGTTTAATTTAGTAATGTTAACAAATGATGCTATCATTACCTGTTTTGTAAATACAATTTAACTGGGATATTTCAAGAGTACGTAGTTCCAAATCATTTGCAATAATTTTACTTCTAGGTGCCTGCCATAGATTATATGTAACATTGGAATATCACCCAAAGTGTCTTTATTGAAGTAGAATCTAGTCATCATCTGCCACAAGTATCCTTTTGATTTTCTGGCAATACACAGCTTTGCACTAGATGGTGCTGGTGCTATACTTCTATAAAGACATCTAGCCTACAGAAAGCACTCCTAGTCCAAGCACCTAAACACCTAAAATGTCATAGAATGTAAGGGAGCAGTGAAAAATAATAAGAACATTTAATATGAAGCTACTTACTCTTTCAGTTATACAAAGCGGAAGATGTGCACAATGGTGAATGTGTATCATCTTGCCAACCATACTGCAAGATATGTTGGGCAAGTGCTGAGCCCTTTAGATGCTATTGAAAGGTCAACAAAGGTTAAACAAATATTGTGAGCACACTGTGGCTCCACACAGCTGCAAGGTGGAAGGATGTTTCCAAACTCAGCTAACAGGATACAGAGGAACAAGGAGCTGATAAAGTGGGGTACATTTGACCTTCTGTAGAAGAGATGTATGTTCTGTGTCTGCAATAAAATTGATAGTTGTTTAGATATTGTTAGGAAATACGAAGTGTCAGCAGAGTTCACAAAGTTCAGCTTCACACACACACACACACACACAGTTAGGCAAGATATATAAGACAGGCACTCATTAGTGCCAGTGAGTACCTGAATCATTTCCTGATAACAGACCACCTCCATACTTGAGCTTTCTTCCAGAAAATTAGGTAATTGATCACTATCTGATTTCTGTTCATAACAAGTTGCTACATTTTGTTTTATCTATCGATAATGTTTAAGCTGTAAGTGTATGACTTGCGAATACTGGAATCAATAAATGGAAATTTACCAACATAGCAATTGGTAACGTGCACACTCATTGACAGACATCAAATTAGTTGCCTTACACTATGGATACAAAGCTGCTGTTTTTCCCCTACAGTGGCTTCTTGCACATGCACCTTAGCACTCTCCATACAGTTATTCGTTTTTAAAACCCAGAGTATGATATTTGGGTGTTATTGCCTGCTGGGACTTATAATTAAGAAAAATCCTATGCTGTGATGTCTTTGTCATCACAGCTCAGCTGTGTAGAGGTGAGCATTTAACCAGAACACTATTGACCTGTATAGAGAGCTAGGAAAGAGCTCCACTGAAAACTGCAGACAGGTACTGTATATAAGGAAAGATAACACCAAAACAGCATTCTAGCAAATTACACTTGTGCTTAACACGCAATATCAATAAATGTGCAAGGTTTGCACCATTCATTTTTTTCAAAGAAACCAGTCATTTTCCATAACTAAACAAATAACTATTGTGAACACCCAAATAGTCTGCATTTTGTGAACAGTTTTGTAAAACTAACCGGTCACAGGCGAGACTAAATTTCTGACAGATCACTTAATTCAGAATAAGAGGCAAAGGAGAAGCTCTTTCATGATACTGGCCTATCAACACACTATTATTAAAGATGAGACATTGAGATTAAACAATTCACAGATGTGTTGCACAATAAGGTATTTGTGCTGTGTACTCTTAGTGTTAATGATCCCAAACAATCATCATACATGCTATCTTAATCATGTATAATAATTTCAACTAGCTGTAAGAGAAATGTGTCATTTTTATTTGCTTTGTAGATGACATGCATATATCCTGATCAGTAAAACAGAAATAATTATCTTTATTACAGTGCCCCAATATAAGCAATTTTGACAGAGTCGACAGACATTTCATTCAGATTTTTTTATTACAAAATATAAATGGCAAAAAAGCTTTTCTTTACTGCTAAACAGTTGTTTATGAATGTTTATTGTGTTTCAGTAAAACAATTCACAAATTGTACAACTTTTTTTATACTAGCATGCTTTTAAAGACATCTGAATAGTGTATTGGTTTGGTGGAAAGGTAGTGGCTTAGGGCAAAGGGATGGATGTGGAATTTGAAATTAATTTGTTCAAGAAAAATATATCTCACCAAGAAGCCATGCGCACTGCTGAACATCATACCCATTTACACTTCTAGAAAGAATCAGTCCATGCATTCAGTCCAGTCTTACCACAGTCCAAATGTGCAACCCTGTGAGGTTAGCAATGACAAAATAAGGACTTTTCAAGCTGCCCAGTGGTTGTAGTAAGCAGTAAATTACTTAATTTGTGTTTAAACATCCTTTAGTTATCGCTTTACAAATGTAATAATTAAGGGTCTTGTAACTCTACCACCTCTTGAATAATGTTCATAGGTTCTGTATACATTGTGTGTTTGATTAAGGAAAGCACATCTGTTGTCCTTACTTTTTAACACATATCTTTCAAGTATACCACCTCCCAATATGTAAACAGTATGCTATAGTACACAGTATGCTATAGAGAGAGGTAAAACTGAGGGGTAAGGAAAACACAAAAGAACCATTACATAGGTGTGCACCACCTTGAAACTGTATTGCTGTTTTAAAACATGATTTTACTCTTTAAAAAGAAAGCCAATCTTAAATATATGGTGTATACATTGTGAAACCTGCCCAAAATTATACTCCAATGTACAACCAGATGCAAAGGTTAGGATTGTTAATCAAAATTCAACAGAAAAAGTGAGGACATACATAGTTTCACAATAGCTACCATCTATAGGACTGGGAAAATCATTTTTTACTATGTAGTTGTATATAAAATACAGACTAAAAATGTTCTTGTCTGGATACCATTTTTCATGGGATAGTAACATATTTCCTAGAAAATGTATACACATTATAATTTAAAGTATTGTAGTTTGTATTTTACTTATACTGCATTTTCTACCTGGGGCTAGCTTTCAATTACAGTGATTGAAACTTTACGACAAGAAAAAAAAACAACAAAAAAGGGTAATTAATTAATTAATTTACATATGAGCATATTTTACTTTTGTGTGACGTGCCTATTTGCATTTCATACATTGGATCATAACCTATAATTCTCCAACATTGTAAATCTTGCCAAACAAGTTGCTTAATTCTTAGCGTAACCTCTAATGCATGTTTACATAATTAAGTTTTTAATAAAACCTACAATTTTCCCCTCTAAAATAAAGCCAAATAACATATTTAACACAAGATGTGTTTCACATCCACCCCCAAAATCAAAGCCCATCCCAGTGAACACAAATGTCCACAATAGCTTCAGTGAAGCTAGTGTAATGAACGTGGTGTAAATTGTTAGGCTTAGTAATAGGGTTAACATGAAGAAATGTCATGTACTATTTCATATATTATGCTACTATTACGAACTTTCCACTGTATTTAATGTATTATGCATTGTTTTATTTTACTGTATATCATGTATTATGCATTTCTCTGTATTTAAAGTATTATGGATTTTCTTGTTGTTACTGCATCTTGTAAAGTGCTTTGTGATGGTGGTCCACTATGAAAGGCGCTATATAAAATAAAGATTGATTGATTGATAACATGGGCATGTACATGGCAGTGCCGTTGTTAATCGCTCGTTGGTGAGAACCGTTTTTTTTCCTATGTTGACGCTATCATTTGCCAACCTCATTCAAATATTTGCGGTTCAGACCCGCCTGTTCCTTCTGATTTTCGATCCTTGCCATCTCGATCATGTTTCTCAAGAGGTGGAATGTGAGATCGATAGAGATGGGAGGGTCTTCGGCCCTCTTCGAGAGCTCTGATAAGTCTTTGAGGCTGATGACCTCCTCCCTCGAGGGCTCCCCTCCGTCGACCACCTGTATGTTGTACGCGGGATGAGCCAAGCCTTTTGTGGACAGCGTTTTCACAAACTGAACGTTGTCGGGAGGTAGTTGAGAGAGGTTTTTCTGAAATCTAGGGTTTTTTTCCAAATACCTAAGCAGCTTTTCTCCCACGAGGTAGGACATAGCATTATCACCAGCATTTACCAAGACGTGGTGGTCCTGGAGCCTGTAACCATGACGGTTAAAGGTGTTCGTGCCCATAGGACGGCAGACACTGGGTGGAATATGAGACACAAGTAATATACTGACTGTTAGCAAAACCAAAAGAGTTGTCTTCATGCTGGATGCTTTAAAATACTCTAGGTCTGAAGAGAAAACAAAGCAAAACACAAAGCAAATTAACATTTAACGCAAAAGACCGGAATTTGGTTATAAACTACAATATAAATTAACTGAGAGTTTGCAAGCCAGGGTAAGATGAAAGCGTTCATAATATATCGACGTATTAATGTGGAACACTTATCCCCCATTGCTTTTCAGAGTAGAAACTTTATTCAGGAGGACCAGTAATTAACAACATAAAACATACGAGTCTTCCTCTGTCAGACATATGTAGCCTAAATAAAAGTTTTAATTTGAGAATCAAGTCCAAATAAATTCTTACTGTATATTTCCAGTACATTTACCTTCATATTGACTTAATAAAACTGTATTTGTAGATTAATTATAGTGTATATTTCCATATTATTAAAGGTATTTTTAAAAGTATTTTACACTAATAATAATACTAAAAACTGAAAAAAATTAAGGTAAAAGAAGAAGAAGAAGAAGAATTCAGGATACATTATACATGTTTATATATAGAACTCTACAGTTAGAGAATTGCAATAAACTGATCCGGGAACACTAAACACTGAAAGTGAAACAGGATTAGTTTCAGTGCATTACACGTTTTACTGCATCTGCTGTAATGAAGTATCCCGGTGAAAGCCATCATTTAAACTAATAAACATCAATCACAGTTGTTTCTAAAACAACTCAAAGTTATAATTCTTTACAAAGCAAATGTAATAAACCAATTCACACTGGTTGGAATGTAATCATGATAATTATAGTCTATAAGCAATCTTACATTCCAGCTTAGGATGTGTGTTCATGATACAATAAATATGAGATATATATATCTATAAACTGATATTTACATGTATTTGACGATTTTAAAAAATTATAGACTTCTAAAACACAACTTATGTACAAAGTCCCTCTTGCAGACTGCTAAATGTACATAAGTTCAACCTCGTAGAGAGTCACAATAGAAAGTATCGACTTACTAAATTATCCGTAGAAGAATATCACAACGTTTTCCACACAAGCTTGGAAGGAAGAACCCAGAATATCAGAAAAGTCCTGCTTGATGGAGATTTGACTCGATCGCTCCTTGCAGAATGTTTATATACATCCAAGACAGCTCCATTGACGTCAGTGGAAGTGCATGTACTGCTTGTAAATTGAAACAGTACTTTTGAACACAACGTAAATAAGGGTGATATCAGAGGTTGCAAACACTTGGACCATCAAAAAACGACAGTTAAATAGGGATGGGCTATTGGTTATTTTTGGAAGGTTAGGGTGGCAAAAATAAATGAATCATCCAAAACTTTGCCGTGGGCTAGAAAAAGTCAAGTCACAGGCAGTCTGTAATAAGTTAAAACATGCTATTGATAGAACAAAATGCATCACTAAAAAAATCCTAATAATAATGTAAGGATTATATATATATATATATATATATATATATATATATATATATATATATATATATATATATATATGGTAAAAAGCTGTACTACTTTCCCCCCCAATAGATAGTGCAGTATCCGCTTCAGCACTCTGGACTGCTCCCTGCTTTCCCTCTCTCCCAGTCTATTTCCTAATGATATAATCCTTCATTATCATAACATTATTTTAGTAACAGAGCGAGCCCATTTATGGTTAAGTTATTTTTATTGAGTCATTTTATATTGAATGTATGTATGTATGTATGTATGTATGTATGTATGTATGTATGTATGTATGTATGTATGTATGTATGTATGTATGTATGTATGTATGTATGTATTTGCTTTGCTGTCAGTTACATGCATGTATTGCTTATCTACACACGTTTAACTGTTCATTTTCTTGACGTGCGTGCATGAACATAATTATTAGGCTACATTGAGACTGTGGATCAGATGTAGATTCGCCCCTAAGGTGAATGTGATAATTGGACGTATTGTCTCCCTATTGTTTCTTATTAACAAATTCAGTATTGACTGACAGATAGCTATCCAAATGACCTGTTTAAATATGTCTAATGATTTATTTCACGTTCACCGTTCCTGTTTCAATGCATAGTGTTTTAAAACTATATATATATATATATACAGACATGCTCAAATTTGTTGGTACCCTTACAGCTCATTGAAATAATGCTTCATTCCTCCTGAAAAGTGATGAAATTAAAAGCTATTTTATCATGTATACTTGCATGCCTTTGGTATGTCATAGAATAAAGCAAAGAAGCTGTGAAAAGAGATGAATTATTGCTTATTCTACAAAGATATTCTAAAATGGCCTGGACACATTTGTTGGTACCCCTTAGAAAAGATCATAAATAATTGGATTATAGTGATATTTCAAACTAATTAGTTTCTTTAATTAGTATCACACATGTCTCCAATCTTGTAATCAGTCATTCAGCCTATTTAAATGGAGAAAAGTAGTCACTGTGCTGTTTGGTATCATTGTGTGCACCACACTGAACATGGACCAGAGAAAGCAAAGGAGAGAGTTGTCTGAGGAGATCAGAAAGAAAATAATAGACAAGCATGGTAAAGGTAAAGGCTACAAGACCATCTCCAAGCAGCTTGATGTTCCTGTGACAACAGTTGCAAATATTATTAAGAAGTTTAAGGTCCATGGAACTGTAGCCAACCTCCCTGGGCGCAGCCGCAAGAGGAAAATCGACCCCAGATTGAACAGAAGGATAGTGCGAATGGTAGAAAAAGAACCAAGGATAACTGCCAAAGAGATACAAGCTGAACTCCAAGGTGAAGGTACGTCAGTTTCTGATCGCACCATCCGTCGCTTTTTGAGCGAAAGTGGGCTCCATGGAAGAAGACCCAGGAGGACTCCACTTTTGAAAGAAAAACATAAAAAAGCCAGACTGGAATTTGTTAAAATGCATATTGACAAGCCACAATCCTTCTGGGAGAATGTCCTTTGGACAGATGAGTCAAAACTGGAGCTTTTTGGCAAGTCACATCAGCTCTATGTTCACAGACGAAAAAATGAAGCTTTCAAAGAAAAGAACACCATACCTACAGTGAAACATGGAGGAGGCTCGGTTATGTTTTGGGGCTGCTTTGCTGCGCCTGGCACAGGGTGCCTTGAATCTGTGCAGGGCACAATGAAATCTCAAGACTATCAAGGCATTCTGGAGCGAAATGTACTGCCAAGTGTCAGAAAGCTCTGTCTCAGTCGCAGGTCATGGGTCCTCCAACAGGATAATGACCCAAAACACACAGCTAAAAGCACCCAAGAATGGATAAGAACAAAACATTGGACTATTCTGAAGTGGCCTTCTATGAGTCCTGATCTGAATCCTATCGAACATCTATGGAAAGAGCTGAAACTTGCAGTCTGGAAAAGGCACCCATCAAACCTGAGACAGCTGGAGCAGTTTGCTCAGGAAGAATGGGCCAAACTACCTGTTAACAGGTGCAGAAGTCTCATTGAGAGCTACAGAAAACGTTTGATTGCAATGATTGCCTCTAAAGGTTGTGCAACAAAATATTAGGTTAGCGGTCCCATCATTTTTGTCCATGCCATTTTCATTTGTTTTCTTATTTACAATATTATGTTGAATAAAAAATCAAAAGCAAAGTCTGATTTCTATTAAATATGGAATAAACAATGGTGGATGCCAATTACTTTTGTCAGTTTCAAGTTATTTCAGAGAATATTGTGCATTCTTCGTTTTTTGTGGAGGGGTACCAACAAATTTGAGCACGTCTGTATATATATATATATATATATATATATATATATATATATATATATATATATATATATATATAACGCAGTTTAAGAGATGTAAATTTGATATGAACTGACTGCAGTGTATGTGACACATGTTTACCACAGCATTTACATTTATTTACACAACATGACCTTTAGTAATTTTACTGTCAGTGTACTGTCCACACAGTTTAATGTCAAAGTTATACAGTACTCCATACTTCAGTTTGTAGCCAAAAACAAACTGTTTTTGTTGTTGAAGTAAATATCACATTATAGTTAAGTAAGGAATGCAGCAGCAGTTTATGCTCTGTTTGAAATGGGAACATGTGAGATATTACAAGAATGTTATAACTCACTTTGCATTCACTCATAGACTGTTTGAATTGACTTTAAAACTTGACCAAAGAATGAACTGAGCTGCTAAAAATATACAACGCTGTTAGAAGATGACTTGTTACAACAATAAATCATTCAGAATGGATTTTCAACAGTAAACCTTTATAGTGGGGTTAAAAAAAAACGCATAACATTTCAATGAATGTAATATTTGTTCTTTTCTACAATACATCACTCATATTGGTGAAAATCAATTTCGTTTTACTTGCTATTTTTTCATGATTTCTTTGACCCGCATTTTCACACACACACAAAAAATTGTATTTTATGAGTCATGTTGACTTCGAGCCATAAACGACCCTACAGCTCTAAACACGAGTCCCCATACATAACAAGGAGAAGGGTTGGAATACGCACTGTGGCCAGAGGGACTAAAAGCACACCAGTTACAAAATCGTGACTGTGCTGCAGAGAGTGGCCTTTGCCCAACAACGTTTGATCCAATCATAACTTATCAATAAAAATGACATGTATTCTGTCACATACAGTATAAAACTGCATGTCCTGTTATAAAACAGTTTCAGTAACCTTCAAATTGATGAGTAGATCTGACTCTGAAGGGGACTAAAAGTAAGTGTTTTCAAATCTTTTGGGTTCGAAAAACCATATTAGAGCGCCAGTAGGACTGGATTAGTGGTTGTTTTAAAGATAACATAAATACCTTATTTGTATCTTTTTTATTTGTCAATGCATGCTTGTGCGCAGGAAGGCAATAAGTTACAGTACATCCACAAAGCATATATTTTTAAGATAGTTTTGTGTTGCATTTGTATAACTTAAGATGGAATCTAGATCAACAAGAGTGAGAAAAAATGACTGTAAAAGTCACAACATACAGGTAAAAAGCACAGATGGACTTTCTTACATCACAAGTGAAGTGGCAGCCAATTTAGTGTATTATTTTCTCTATTCCCTTAAGACAAACATTTATTATACCAATTCCTGACTCCAGTTTTCCAGCTCCAAAAAGTCCTTCCTCCTTATCGATGTAGCTGGGTCAGGATCAATCCATGACAAGTGATTAAATGGGAGGCCAGCAAATAAAATGATAGAGTAATCAACATGTGTAGTTGTGTAGCAGTGTGGAGTAGTGGTTAGGGCTCTGGATTCTTGACCAGAGGGTTGTGGGTTCAATCCCAGGTGGGGGACACTGCTGCTGTACCCTTGAGCAAGGTACTTTACCTAGATTGCTCCAGTAAAAACCCAACTCTATAAATGGGTAATTGTATGTAAAAAAAAAAAATAATGTAATTGTATGTAAAAACAATGTGATATCTTGTAGCAATTGTAAGTCGCCCAGGGCATCTGCTAAGAAAGAATAACAATAGTACTCTGCAAACTTTCAGATACAGTTTTTTTCTATGATGACCATACAATATATTAATGTGTATTTCTAGCCAGCTCACTTGGATACACACATAAGAAATAAGATACTGATATTTCTTGCACCAGACAGAAATAAGTCAACATAAATGAGGGGGATTTTGTAGGGGATTTTGGGGGATTGTTTTTTTAAATAGTAATTTGTAACTAGTGTGTTAGACATGACATTAGACATGTGAAATGTGTATTTATGCTTGTACAGAAATGATCAAGTCTTTTGTCATTGCATCACCTCAATCTTCTCAGCTTTCTGTCCACCTCATACATTTATTTATACTTCATTTCCACTCCTACAGTATGTTGATCTACTAAAATATATGATCTTGAGCATTGTGTCTTTGTTTTTATCTCAGGACCAATATGGCTAATCATAACAATTTTCATTTGAACTTTATGGGTTACAAACTGCTTCTATTTTTGGCACAGTATAGTCCCCAGTTACCCATTCTTTGGATCTCGAAACAAGGCTATTCAATTACTATAGATCATTGATCTGCTTAAGATGTGTCCCATAATTGGATTGCCCAAATTAAAAAAAATAAACTTGTATTAGATAGGTGGGGGTGTGTGAGCCAAAAACATTTATAAAACAACAATGGCAAAAAGATTGAATGGAAAATAATACAATAGTATTCTGTTTATAGGAAGGCCCAATGCATAATGGGACTTTGGTAACAATGAACAGCCCGCCTCAAAAAGGGTTATAATGTTATAGAATCAAGAGCTGCTGAACTAGATGATGTTCTCATCTTTAAAACATAAACATCTGATTAAGATACCTACTTTGGAACAATGTGATTCGTCTGGTCAGTCTGAAATTGGATTTGAATGAATACAAGAAATACAAAAAATGAATTTTGTGTTAAACGCTACTATAAATCTCTTACTTAATGCTACTTTATAAACACGTATTCTAGCAGCAGCGTGGAGTAGTGGTTAGGGCTCTGGACTCTTGACCAGAGGATCGTGGGTTCAATCCCAGGTGGGGGACACTGCTGTACCCTTGAGCAAGGTGCTTTACCTAAATTGCTCCAATAAAAACCCAACTGTATAAATGGGTAATTGTATGTAAAAATAATGTGATATCTTGTAACAATTGTAAGTCACCCTGGATAAGAGTGTCTGCTAATAAATAAATAATAATTAATAATATAAATAATAAAAGAGAACAAGAGAGCAAATCCAAATTGCATTTCATAGTAAATTAGCTTCTATCTAAAATAACATTTCATTTTATACACATTATCTCTGTGTCTTGTTTCCATTATGCAAACCGCATGAATACCTCCAGTCATGTGTTAAAAAGGGCAAAGCTATGTATCATTTCATGCTGCTCTTCTCTTCTCAACAGAGATCTTAATCCCCACTGAGAGGTCCCTTGCTTGAGGAAACAGGTTCAGAGTAGCAGGTGAATGCAGGGACTCTTACATCTGGAAGGGACTGATATAAAGTACAGTTCAAATCTTTTCAACAAAATGCATCCTTACATTCTGAAAACTACTGTATCCACAGTTTTTAATGATAAATACACAGTTCTGTGTTTTCTTTAAGTAATCTATCGTTTTATGGTTACAGGAAGCATTTGACAAAAGATGAAAGGATGGTGTAATAGAAATATTTGAAGTTAGGGTAGTCTTTCTGTAAATGTACGTATAGGGTCTGGTTTAATTATCCTACATATACCTTGACGGGATACCCCCCGGATGGATATTTATTTAAAGCACCAGGGAATCCCCCCAGATTGCATAAACCTCTTATTTTTACTGTAGGGGGATGCAATCTAGGGCAATTCATCAGTAATATACAATGCTATAGGAGTAGAAGATATTACATTATATTGCGTGCAAATTATCTATGATCTCTAAGATTTTTTTTTCAGATAATATGCTCGTTGATCATTTTCACATTAGCTAGATAAATTGAACAGTAAATACACACTTCAGTTAGGGCATTTAAATAGTGTGCTTTTTGACTAAAATGTAGTAACGTTTTGGGGGTACCAAGTTATGAGCCGCACATGTGAAAAACATGTGTAAAGGTAATGCAGTAATCTGTGGAGGAGCTTTATGAATAACTATTAGGGAGACAAGGCTTCTTCTTTCAAGGCACTTTTATTTTGAAGGCACAGTTTCGATTGTTATACAACTTGTTTACCCTGCTGCTCATCACAACTCTCTAAAAATAAATAAATATATAACTTTGATAGGGAGTAATGTTCATCTAAAGGCAAGATTTGATAAATATTTAAAATCCACTGTAAGCACATGTCAAAATGTACAGGTTCCTTCATATTTACCCAATACTCAGTAACTTTTATCACAATTCATATAAGTGGCTCTTTAGATACAAGTTCTTATGTCACTTGAAACCAGGTTTGGGAAGTCCATGCCAACTAAACTCACTTACATTGTTCCCGTTTTATAAGGTGGATGGTTTCTAGTAATTTAAATAAGTTATATATATATATATATATATATATATATATATATATATATATATATATATATATATATATATATATATATATATATATATTTATTTTGGTTATAAAAACAGACTTAATATTCTTTAATTAACTCATGTATTCAAACGTTGTGTAGAAGTCATTTATCTATGTGTAAAAATGAGGTGGGAATCTACCTCAGTATCCCAGATTTGGAAAAATCTCACACGTTACTACAGCGCTCATTTTCCAAATGTAATAATTACAGGCATTTTAAAGTCACTCTGTATTGTCTTAACCTTTTGATTGACACGCAGATAGAATGTATGCGCTTTTCCAGTGCTGCTGCAGTTTTACATTGT
The DNA here is from genome assembly GCF_902713425.1 of Acipenser ruthenus. NCBI lineage: Eukaryota > Metazoa > Chordata > Actinopteri > Acipenseriformes > Acipenseridae > Acipenser > Acipenser ruthenus. The sequence goes on from NC_081193.1 coordinate 13,183,726, forward strand.
TTTATTAAAACCTTGAATCATTTTACAAACACACTACATTAAATTATTGATAATCACTAAGATTATGGAGGGGATTTACAAAACAACTCTATCAGTATTCAGATTCAGAAATAGCGCTGGCAAATCACAATCTCTTACAAACAAGTAGATAAAAAAACTCCATTGTAAGAAGGACGATTTTAGAAAAGTGTTCTACTTTCTGTCATACAGCTTAAAAGATTACAACTTCCCAACAGGACTTTAAAGAGACTATACAGTCCTTATTTTTTAACAATATATTTACGACGAGATCTCTTATCATTGGCACGAGATAGTAAAATCACAAGACCCCTGTAACAGGTGTAATACATTGTGTAGGGGATGCACCATCTGGAAAGGTGCAGAGCTCCTGCTCTGCAATCAGCACTGTTGAATAAGTTAACGAATTTCAGATGCATGCCGTATGCAGGAATGATTCACAGACATGAAGTGCATTGGCTGGAATGTCTGTATAGGTATGTGAATAATGTAAGCAGATCATGTGTTGGGTGTATGTATACAAAATGGGGTGCTGTCTGTATAAGAGTCTAAAATGAAACCGTATTCATTTCAAACCAGCCTGAAAAAAATGTCTTGATATCCTCCCCTCCTTTTATCTACATATCTGACCCCATCCCTTGTTGAACAATCTATATTGGTTAACAAGTAAAATGATAGAAGAATAAAGCTTTTTTAATAACTGCAAATTGCCTGCGTTTTAAAGATGTATAGCATAGGTTAAAAAACAAATAGTAGTAGAAATGGAGACACAGACAGTTTAAAAATAATCTTTTTTAACTCATATGATTGCTGAAGTGTACTATTTTTTCAAAGGCCAGAACATTAAAACACAAGGACCGCTATGTGTTGTTTTATAAGAGTACTCTACCTGCCCTCCAGCATTAAACTACCAGATCATGATCCTGAATGCCAGACATTTTATTTAGTATTAATAAAACTTGCAAATGCGGGTACAAGGTAGGTAAATTCAACAGTCAAATACAGTACATCGGGTTGTAAAACCAATGACAGCTATCCAACAGTTTAAAATCCCACACAGGTTGATTGTATGACCATAACATCAGGATGTAAAAATATTTAATAGTTTTCTATTTCAAATTCTTACTATTCTTAGAATAAGTAAGCAAGACTACTGGGAGTTGGAAGGACTAGCTGGCGAATCTTTGCTTTATTACACCCACTCTCCCTTTCTAAAAAAGCAATGCCTATAGGTAGGAAGTGGCCATATTGAAGAAAAATAAAACCTAAAGAAGCAAATAAACAATGAGAAATAAACACTTATCGACCAAACTAAGCGTTAGAGCTGTTAGTTAGAGTTTTTCAGTTAATGAGGTAAGAAGGGTTTCTGAAGAAATCCATTACATCTTATTGGCCTCCCAAGAGAGGTAGGTATTCCACACTATAGCAATGACTTGGAGCACTGTCAATCTAAATGAGAAGACAAAAAGAAAATCATGAAAGCATCAATCTGCTTTCACAAAGGACAAGGCTTTAATAAGAAGTGAAAGGACGGGACAGTGGGATCACTTTTAATTTCAATGTTGGGTAACATAAAGGAGGAATATATCTATAAACTTTACTCATGGTATACAGTAGGAATCCAACATAGTTTCACATAACACATTTCTTTTGCCAGTCCAGTATAATTAAGTTAAAAATATTACCAAATCATGCTCCAGCTAACCATATTGAGTTTTATCATTTTTCTCTAAATCTGTCTTTGCAGCCAGTCTCATCTACTCTCTGTCTATGTAAATGTTGAGTTGATGGGGCTGGCAGAATTGAATGGTCACATTGTCATATGATTTGGCAGTGGAACGATTGCAAACTCCATAAAACAGTAAGGGGCGTATTAAAAACCTATTCAAATTACATTTTAGGCCACTTACTATTTAACATGCTGTATAAGAACGTGCATGCAAACACAAATACACCCCTCCTAGATACAGTATAGTAATTGCTTTAATCTAATTAAACATATTTTTTACCTGTGATTTAGTGGTATAAAATAGAAATACTTGGCTACTTGATTAATTTAAAATGGCACAATAGACAAGATGTGCTGGGTTTGAACTACACCACTGCACATCTATAACATCTAATTCAACTGTAATGCAAGATCATCTGGGGCTGTAGTACCGTACATGGCTATAAAACTGGTACACATTTAGCTGTATAACTACTGTACATGATTAATAATATGACAAAACCACAAATTATTAACATACAACTTACATAATAGCTTGCTATCAAGGCATCAATGAAATCCTGCAAGAAATAATAATAAAAAAATAAAAAAAGGAAAAATGTTACTTTATTTCCGATTGAGAATCTTTGGTATGAGTTGAAGAAGGCTGTGCACAATACTTGAAGATAATATCCTTAAGGACTATAAAGAAGACAAGCGCTGAATTGCCAACAAAACTGGCAGAAGGCACAGGTGTCGTTTTGTCCATCAAATCAAACGTACAAAGGTCACTCTTAATATCAGGACTTAAAGGATGTGTTGCAGTAAGAATACCTCTATTAAGAAAGGGGAACACGACTAAAAGGCTAAAATATGCACAAGAACACAGAAATTGGACTATGGAACAATGGTCAAAGGTGCTTTGGACTGTTGATGGATGGACAAGGACACCTGTGCCTTCTGCCAGTTCTGTTGTCAATTCAACGCTTATCTTCTTTCTATTCCTTAAGGATATTATCTTCAAGTATTGCTCATCCTTGTTAGACAGCTTTTTGGGTCTTCCAGTCCCGGGTTTGTCAATTACAGATGTTTCTCTGTACTTGTTGATTATGCTTTGGATACGACACCTTGAAAATCAAGTGATGCGAGCTATTTCACTCAATGTTTTTCCTTCTTTATGCAAGTCAACATTGTTATAATAGTATAAAATACTAGTGGAGGCTTTGAGTAAATTGTTGATGCTCATAATGCATCAGAGTAGAAAAATGCAACATGTCTAAGACTTTTGCACAGCAGTGTGTGTATGTATATATATATATATATATATATATATATATATATATATATATATATATATATACAGTGCCTTGCAAAAGTATTCAGACCCCTGACCAATTCCCTCATATTACTGAATTACAAATGGTACATTGAAATTTCGTTCTGTTTGATATTTTATTTTAAAACACTGAAACTCAAAATCAATTATTGTAAGGTGACATTGGTTTTATGTTGGGAAATATTTTTAAGAAAAATAAAAAACTGAAATATCTTGCTTGCATAAGTATTCAACCCCCACACATTCATATTTGGTAGAGCCAACTTTTGCTGCAAAAGTGCTTGGGATCATTGTCCTGCTGAAAGGTGAATTTCCTCCCAAGCTTCAGTTTTTTAGCGGACTGAAGCAGGTTCTCTTGCAGTATTTCCCTGTATTTTGCTCCATCCATTCTTCCTTCAATTTTAACAAGATGCCCAGTCCCTGCTGATGAGAAGCATCCCCACAGCATGATGCTGCCACCACCATACTTCACTGTAGGGATGGTGTGTCTTGAGGCATGGGCAGTGTTAGGTTTGCACCACACATAGTGCTTTGAGTTTTGGCCAAAAAGCTCTATCTTGGTCTCATCTGACCACAAAACCTTTTCCCACATCGCAGCTGGGTCACTCTCATGCTTTCTGGCAAACTCCAGACGTGCTTTCAGATGTTACTTTTTGAGTAACGGCTTCTTTCTTGCCACCCTCCCATACAGGCCAGTGTTATGCAGAGCTCTTGATATGGTTGACTGGTGCACCATTACTCCACTCCCAGCCACTGAACTCTGTAGATCCTTCAAAGTGATTGTTGGCCTCTCTGTGGCTTCTCTCACAGGTCTCCTTCTTGTTTGAGCTCTGAGTTTTGAGGGACGGCCTTTTCTTGGCAGTGCCTGGGTGATGTGATGCAGCTTCCACTTCCTGATTATTGATCCAACTGTGCTCACTGGGATATCCAAACACTTGGATATTACTTTGTACCCTTTCCCTAATCTATGCATTTGTATTACTTTATCTCTAACTTCTGTAGAATGCTCTTTGGTCTTCATTTTCCTTCAGATTCACAGCCTGACCAATGATCCTTCAACAGTGGGGTTTTTATCCAGAAAATGTGACAGCAACTTTAATGGTTCACAGGTGGAGGCCGATGGTAATGTAATTGTGTCCTCGCTAGGGCAATTTCTTTCATCGGTGTAAATTGGGAGCTTCCACAGCACAGGGGTTGAATACTTGTGCAAGCAAGATATTTCAGTTTTTTATTTTTCTTAAAAATATTTCCCAACATAAAACCAATGTCACCTTACAATAATTGATTTTGAGTTTCAGTGTTTTAAAATAAAATATCAAACAGAACGAAATTTCAATGTACCATTTGTAATTCAGTAATATGAGAGAATTGGTCAAGGGTCTGAATACTTTTGCAAGGCACTGTATATATATACAGTATATATATATATACACACACTGAGTGTACAAAACATTGGGAACACCTTCCTAATATTGAGTTGCACCCCCTTTTGCCCTCAGAACAGCCTCAATTCATCGGGGCATGGACTCTACAAGGTGTCGAAAGCGTTCCACAGGGATGTTGGCCCATGTTGACTCCAATGCTTCCCACAGTTGTGTCAAGTTGGCTGGTAGTTGATCTCTACTCCAAATAGCTCGTTCCATCTCATCCCACAGATGCTCAATTGGATTGAGATCTGGTGACTGGGCAGGCCACTGCAGTAAGCTGAATTCACTGTCATGTTTGTGGAACCATTCCTGGACAATCCTAGCCTTGTGGCATGGGGCATTATCCTGCTGAAAAAATCCATTAGCAGATGGATACACTGCTGCCATGAAGGGATGCACCTGATTGGCAATGATGTTCAGATATCCTGTGGCATTCAAATGTTGCTCCACTTTTATCAAGGGGCCCAATGTGTGCCATGAAAACAGACCCCACACCATCACACCACCACCACCACCAGCCTGCAATGTTGACACATGTACTCATGTGGTTTTCTCCATACCCTAGTCTTCCCATCAGCATGAAACAGCAGGAACCGGTTTTTCCAATCCTCCAGTGTCCAGTGTTTTTGTTCCTTAGCCCACTGCAACCGCAGTTTCTTGTGTTTTGCTTAAAGAAGTGGAACTCTGTTAGGTCATCGGCTGCCATACCCCATTCGTGTCCAGGTACGACGAGTTGTGCATTCTTTTATGGGTCTTTCGGCACCAATGTTGTACTGGACTGTCAGATGACTAACTGTAGCCCGTCTGTTGCTCTGCACAATTCGTGTCAGCCTCCTTTGGCCTCTTTCATCAATGAGCCATTTTCGACCACTGGCCTGCCATTGGCTGAAAGTCCTTTGGGTGGTGGACCATCCTTGATACACACGGGAAACTGTTGAGCGTGAAAAACCCTGCAGTGTTACAGTTCTTGACACACTCAAACCGGCGTGCCTGGCACCTACTACCATACTCCGTTCAAAGGCACTTAAATCTTTTGTCTTGCCCATTTACCCTCTGAATGGCACACATACACAATCCATGTCTCAATTGTGTCAAGGCTTAAAAATCCTTCTTTAACCTGTCTCCCCTTCATCTACACTGATTGAAGTGGATTTAACAGGTTACATCATTAAGGGATCATAGCTTTCACCTGGATTCACCTCGTCAGTCTATTTCATGGAAAGAGCAGGTGTTCCTAATGTTTTGTACACTCAGTGTATATAGAGTATTATTGCCTACAAAAAAAGCCAATATTCTGAAAAGCAAACATCAGTCTGCTCCTCTTGTCTAATTGGAGCTTGTTAACCTGCTGTCTGGTTTCTCTGTGTCTGTCATTTATTGTATATTAAAGTACCAGACAGCTGATACAGCTGATAAATGAAGGAAAAAGCTAGTCAAGAACAGAGATATTTTATTGCTTAGCTGCCACCTCCATCACAAATTGTGTGATTTCAGTAGCTAAATCGATTTAGTGTTGAAAGACCCCATAGGGAGGGTGAAGAAGTCAAGGCATTTCCTTGCAGTCTGACCCTTGATGTGAATGTCGTGACACTTTGCACTGGTTCAGATCTCTGTACTCGCGGAACACTGAGAAAGTAGACTTTTAGTCCCTTGGTTATTGCCTTTTCATAATAACACCTGTTGATAGCCCGTGAATATAGAAGTGAAAGTCCCTCGTTCAGAAAGCCTCCCACCTGTATTAATATTGCTGCAGACATTTTAATAAGAAGCATTTACAAATGTTTCCTTACTGGAAAAAGCCTTCTGGGCCCTCATATAATCATTGACTGGCAACACATTGTAATGGAGCATCGTCATTTACTCAGTCATATGCTAGGGGAGTAACAATACACTAAGACCATGGTATGATAAGCATCGCAATATGCAAGTCCAGGTAAGAGATTATTGGTATATTATATTTTATAAAATGGCAAGAATAGAGGGAGTAATCCCGTTGGCTAGCAAGCGTTCCAACCTGTACAGATATTTCACGATACCAGCACAGCTTGGAACGTTCACCAATTTACTTTGGGAGGTGTGGGGTAGGGTAGGATAGGGTGTGTGTGTGTGGGGGGGGGGGGGGGGCATTTTATAATCGCATTAACACTCCAGGGTGTTTAAATATAGTCCAAAATTCACATGCCTAGGCTGTTTAACAAACAATACTCCTGGGCATGTGGATATTGGACAATATTTAATCACCCTGTTGTATGTTAGGTATTGCTTTTATATTATCTGGGAAAATCTGATATTATGTTATGGTCCCAATGGGGATTCTGTTTCATCTAATTAAATGATCCTCAATGACAGACTATTTTGTTAAAAAGCATAATTTAAGCAAGAGCATGTACTGTACAGTACACATACTAACTACTGTATAAATCACATTTATTCTTCATTCAAGGAACGTTTGGGCGACTATCAGTAGATATGCACTGCAGTGATTTTATCTTGTATCATGATACACACCTCCACCATGATATGATTTGTCATGCAAAGGAAGTGTTGTGATTGTTTCATTGTTACACGGCTAGAACTTCCTGTCTGAGTTTTAATGAATGAAGAATACACCCAAGAGATACAACAGCCAATGGGTCCATCAGCTGAAGGATGTGGTCCTTTATAGACTGACTGATAATCTCAGCTGGACATTCACACTGAATGTGTCAATATGAGGCTCCACTCAGCATCTTATCGATGCTCCCTGGCAAACTGCACTCATTAATCTCCCAACAATGAGGCTGCCAGCCTTTTATCAGCTAATACAGATCTTGAATGAACAAATTCAATACTCGCACCATTTTTAAAAGGTCTTATCTTCTTTTGTTATTTTCCTGCCAAAATAATTGGTCATAACTTAATATAGAGCCCCCACTGGCCACCACCACGGTTTTATGATCAATAGAAATGAAACTTGACATGGAGGCAATAAAATTGACATACAAACGGCTTGTTTCAGCTTTTACACTGCAATGCAATCTAAGAGGTTGTGTGTGTGTTCAAATGAAAGTTAAAGCAATGCGTTTGCAGGTGTTAATTACAGTTATCCCAGTGTGTCTTGACAATATTACAGGTTTACAAACTGCACATAAATCTGCTGCCTCACCAGATACATTACTGGGGTAGATCAGAGGTATTTTAGAGCTTTTGTTTATCATACTGATAGAATTATGAATTTAAAATCATAGGATTACAAAATCCGGATCACTTTGATCCAGATTACAAATATTGCTCTTAATTGAGGAATTCCTATATCTAATAGATTACATTTGTTGGAAGCCTGGTAGAAATAAGGACCACAACCTTTTGCTAGCTAATTACCATTGAACTTTGAAAAAAATACCTACTGATACAGCTGATAAATTAAGGGGAAAAAAAGCTATTGACTAGTTGGTCAAGAACAGAGTTATTTTATATCTTACCGGTCACCTTTACCACAAAAACAACAGCAGAACTGCAAATTGACCAGTGAAATAAGAGCTCAAATAATAGCTCTATCACAAGGAAAGCTGTAGTCAAAGAATATTGCATGGCCAGTACTGCAACGTGTGTGTGTATCAATAGCTGCAAACTGCAGCTATTCAGACCATGGACCCTCTTAATGCAAAATTCAGGTGACCTACTGGCCTCCCGGCAAATGCAGAACAGACAAGCAGGACATACATCACTGGCTAAATAAAGCATTCTTACTTTCCATGCTCTTTAATATGCATTTCCACTCTAAAAGCTGTCGGCTGAAACAAACATGATAACTGCTTCCTCCTTTCGTTAGTACTTCTCTCTGCCATTTGGCTGATTGCTAAGGTATGTCAGTGGTTTGTGGTGTTGCAGGTTTTGGAGTGATAAATCATCACTCTCGCTTCTCTACCTGACAGTGTCTTCTTGTCCTGCGATCCTGCTAAGTAACATGCTCATTATGAGTCATAATACAGCAGTGCTCTGAATGATTAAAATGAATCATACGAATGGCTGAACTGAGAAGAGTGTGTGTGTGTGCAGTACTGTGTGTAAGTGAAATCAGTGAGTTTGGCCAGATATTTTCTTTAAAAAGACAAATAATTAAACTCACCTTAATCTGTGTATATATATCATCCAATAGCTACAAACAGCATGAGACCCTGGACACTCTTAGTGCAAAATATCATGCCCCAAGCTAGCATTCATCCTTAGGCTAACAACATAATCTGTCCATCCAGTCTTTAAAGGAAAAATTCTGCAATGGACAGAAAGACATCCAATGGTGACATTGGATATTGCATATTGACCAATGTGCTCCCAAGCTTCCAGAAAAACTAACACTACAAAACAAATAGGCACAAGGGCCAAAATAAAAGGTTTATACACAAAATTACGACACATAACACGCAGCACACTTCAACAATACCTACACCCACTCTGACACCAACATTAATTCTAAAATTAACACCTGTGATTACCATTTTTATACACCTGTGACTGGAGCCTAATTAATTATCACTTATTCAATTTACGACTCCAGCCACATTCCCACGTGTTACGGGAGGAATTTTACTCCTTCCCTGCTGACCCAATATTCCCCACACACATTACACTGCCCCTACAATTGATTTACTAGGGGTAGAAAAATACATTTGTAGACACTTTTACATTCAATCGACCTCACCTCCTCCCTCCACCTGGAACATTCTGCATGTCTGCCAAATTTGCAGATGTTCACAGATATTTTAAACAAATATTTTGAGATGCTGCTGTTACATTTTTAAGTAAATATCTTGTTCGTGTGACTGAACATTTAACTTGTTGTTTCCTGTTGCTGCCTTGCAAATGATGATACTGAGTTTTAATGGTCAATCCTAGTGCAAACATTTTTAAATGAAGAATGAAAATGATCAGACATTTGATCTTTAAACTGGCAGATCTCCCACTGTTACCGGTACTGTCATTTAAAACCTTAACTCTGCTGGAGTTCTCAACAACCATGGGATTAAACTGACAGCTATTTTAACAATGAGCAATTCAAAAACAGAAGTGAACACATTTACTAATCCAGGACACAGGGCAATGCATCTGACCAATCAAGTTACCATTACAAGTCTAAAAAAGTCGTCGTGGCAAGGTGAAGGGTGATGTAAGGAGTCAAATTTGGCCTCCTGACAGGTGGAGACGCTAGAGCAGTGGTGCACAACTCAGATCATGGAGGGCCAGTGTCCCTCCTGGTTTTTGTTCTAACCATACCCTAAATTAGTTAATTGGTCCAATTAAGCTTCTAATAAGGTCCAATAAAAGTACTTTAGGGTGCAGTTGGAATAAAAACCTGCAGGGACACCGGCCCTCCAGGACCGAGTTGTGCACCACTGCGCTAGAGGGAGGAACCTGTGTGACCTCACCAAGATGGAGAATACCTTAAGTACAGAGTCTGGTTGTGTTGGCCATCTTGGGAAGGTCAGACACTCAGGTGCTGCAGGCTACACTGATATCAAAAACCTATTATGTCAATAGCACAATTGATTAACAGTTGGCGGGAATGGCTTGATGGAGGTGTGGCCAGTAGTACAAAATGGTACCGTGTGGACTAGCAGGAGAGCCCTTGGGGAGAAGGCACTGCGCTGGCCAATTGGAGGCCAAAAGTATGTGGGCTGGAGGCGAGCTGTCCAGTGTACAAGCAGGTCAGAAAACCGCTCTGTTGACAGGAAGTGCCAAGGCAAGGAGAAGAAAAGACACTCATTATCCGGACAAAATCCAGAATACTGACCATGATGCGTGCATTTACGATGAAATCAAAAAGTGAAGAGGGTATTTATAGTGCTAACAAGCTTAATTAGCTAATGTGTAAATTGAATGATTCAATTTGGTGACGCGGAGATTGGTGTCTGACCCTCCCCCAAACTTTAATTATAAATGTAATTTACCATCACAGTATTAATTTAAGAAGTACACTGAGCCTTATATGAACATGTCTTTCCTAAAATGTCATATGAAGATGTATTTCTGACACTAAAATCACTAGCAATCCAAGTAATTACCACTACATTACTCTGCAGACATTACAATTATATCCTGACCATGTTCCAGAGGCTGAAATAATATAACTTGTGAATGGAACGGAACATAAAAATGCTTTACGTGATATTAATAAATTTGGAGCATCACCCTTACTTAATAAGCTTGAAGAATTTCCAGCTATAATGTATACTTTAAAGAACAGCTGAGCATAATGCAGGCCACTACAGTTAGATAACATATCTGTGTTTTAGAAGTTATATAGCAAGGTATTACTATCTGTAGCCAAATGCCTCTTTCAGCATGAGAAATTCTAACTGCTTTACCTTTTGCAAAGCAGAAGGAATTCTAGTTTTATATATCATACAAAGCAGGACTTGCGTCCTCAAAAATATTCCCTTCCAATTTGTGGATCCTTTTTCAGTCAGTCCTGGTTTTCTTTCATCCATAGTATCCATAGTACAGGCACCCAACACTTCGTCATGACAAATAAGATGAGTGGGCGAAGAAAGATATACTGTTTGAGACCGATGCATGCTGATAAATGATCCAGCGAGACTCAATCTTTGGCTTATGAATGACATGTCGTCACTTCATTCATTGGATCATTTATCAGTATGCCATGTCCTGTTAAGAAGAACACTGTGTTGGAGGCCTGGTAACTCATGACTAGCTATCAAACTTTTAAATGAAACAATGGATTTTTTTTGTTCCTAGTTGATTTGATATGGCACAATATCTAAATGCACAGGTGCTGGTTGCATAAAACATCTTAAGTATCAACTTTAAGTGTTACACTTAAGGATACATTTTCTTTTAACTAGGGTATTGACTTACATCTGTTCAGCTGCCTTCTGCAACACACAAACTCAAGGAACACTTAAGGGACAAACTAAGAAGAAATTTAACTTAAGGTGTTTTATGCAACTGGCTACAGGCTGTTAAATGGCACGTACAACACCCTGTGTGTGGATATTGCACCATATTTAAACTCCCTGTGTGTGTGTGTGGATATTGGACCATATTTAAAGCACCCTGTTGCAAGTCATTGCTTATTTATTTTTAAAATAGTAATTCTAACATGATCAATCCCAATGTAGGTGTACAGAGCCAAATGTAAATTATGTATTTTCAAATAAACTACAGCCAAAGGAATTTTACAGTATTAATACTTCTACAATTTAATGAATTGCAGATAAAACAAACCATAAAATGACATTTAGAAACCAAAAACAAGCAAAGACAAATGCATGAGCCAGCAGAGTGCCAGTATAAGGATGAAAGAGCAGAGGCGGCTTGGTAAGGTTTATTGGCAAAGGTTTTGCTGTGATGCAGTTAAGATGATTCCTGCCGTGGTGCTGCCCAGTCCTCCAGAGTCTATACACTTAAGGTACTTTATACCTTATACTTGATGCTACACACTGCTTTATTGATCCCTTCCTATTCTTGTCAATCTAATCTCAATGCAGGCTCTTCAATACGGTTTGCCAATTTATACAAAGTACATAGCTGGATTGCTCAGGAGGCACCTTTGCTTTCACAATTGCAACAGACAATGTGTCTAACAATGTGTCTGACAAAGCAAGAAAGATTGCCAGGGAGTTGTATGGTGGAGTAGTGCAAATGTGTGAAACATAACAATGCTTTACATACCAGGAAACACTTAAATCTTTAGTTTCTGCTTGTCACAGAGCTTAGTTAAAACCACCAAGTTGCCAACAAGGGAATGTTGAGAAAACACAATGGTCTTTTTGAATCTCAATTAGCATTACATCTTGATATAAAAATAATATTAAAAATGAACAAGCTTACCCTCTTTAACTTGTTCCAGTTTTCCTCCATCGTCAGTCCATTCACTGTGGGGAAAAACACACACACTCTTATTTATTGTCTTCTCTATACTATTGGCTGGGTTAGCAACCGAATGTGCATTCTGTAAGTATGTTCTAAAGAGTATTGAGCTTCAAATTCAGATATTCTACTATATTTTACTTTCGTAGAGTTTTGATAGGAAGTATTTGACATTTGTCTGCAGAACCAAATCAAGTCAATAAAAATTGACACCATTCAGTGCCTTATTGTATGCATACATTATTATACATGTACAAGGCCACAAAAAATGCTGTATTTTGGCGCTGAAACATTCCCGACCCTGTCTGCTAGAGGGGTCCCCACATGTCTCAAGTGTGTTATGGTACCTAAGGCATGCAATGTATCAGAAGTGGGATGTTCATAGAAAAACAGATAAATAAAAGATAGCCTTCACTGATAGATATTCCATTATATTCCACTGAGGCTTTACCCTGCCCTCTGTTAACCTCAAACAATGGTTTGCGGTGTAGTAAAGGCCATTCACACCTAATTAGGCATTTCAGAAATATATGTTCTATCTCCAAAAAGTTGTGGGTGTATTGCAATATGCACAGGTCTAATATTTCCACCACCTTTGTGCCAATGTCATTTCAGAAATATTGTTTATCCTACCAACATATAGTCCACAGACTTTACATACTGAACTGTATTTGAAATAACCACAGCTATTGGGGATGGGGATGAATTTATTTAAACTGCTTACTGAACACAGATTGACTGGTATTCTTTGTGTGCACAGCCTAGCTTTTTAGACAAAAGGGTGATAAAAAAGAATAGTCTAAAGTGATATAATTACAGGTCTCCATACTGTTCACCAGAGCAATTTATATAGATAAAAGCTACATTATGGAGTTAGGAGATGTGACTGCTTTCTTAAGGTTAAGCATACCACATAACCCATAAATTAGATAGCACAGCTGTTAACAGTGAATGTGACTCAGGCTGTGTATTTATAACTGTGTAAGAAAAAAAAAAAAAAATCAGCATGGGGTAAATGTATTCATCCAAACAGCTTCATCTTTTAAATATTATCAGCAACAATATACTGACCAAAAAACAAAAAGAAATGTGCGAGATATAGGGCACAATATGATCAATTAATTTTGGTATATGAGCTTTTCATTCAGCATCATCTTATTACTGAAATCTAATTTCCTGTAATACATTAGCTGCACCAATAGGTCATGCATGACTGAATAAAGTGTAACCCTAAGTCTAAGTTACCAGTCTGTTGATGACAGACACAGAACAGTCCGTCATTGTCACCACAGGGGTTTTGGAAACCTTTACCTTAACAGGGAGAGATGTTTTATCTCACTGAATTATTGTCTTCCTACATCCCTGGCCATACACTACACTCACATGATGCCAGTCTGTTGAGACTTCCATGGTTTAAAATGCATACCTGGGGTGAAAGGACATTCTCTTACCTCGCTCCTAGCCTTTGGAATTGCTTACCACCTTTGGTCAGACAAGCAGATACTGTTCCTGTTTTTAAATCTCATTTAAAAACATACCTCTTTGAAAAGGCATTTCTTGGTACATTGCCTCTGGGTTTTAAATTGGGTTTTGAATTTACATTAAATAGCTGGTTAACAACTCAAGTTTTTAATCCTATTTGTTTTGCTAAAATGTGTTCAGCGGTATAGGAGGACCTGGTCTTTAAAGGCGCTATAGGAGTGCAATGTTGTTGTAGTGCTACCACCAGCGTACACATTTGCAGGTCATTTGCCGACCCCTAACTGCAAGGCAAGATATTGAAGAAGTCCTTCGACCAGTATTTCTGCTATATTTGGCAATACATAATAACACCACTGTAAGGAAATGTGATAGTTCATATTCATATTGTTAGAATATTTGGAATGTATGGTACTTTCAATGGAGAGATATTGAGCAGAGTTTAGGTGGGGTATTTTGGAATGCAGGGTCTGTCTCAATAAATTGCAGACTGACTAGAGGGAGAGCAAATATGACCATTTATGGGCATTTGAGAAGGGTGTTTTACAGCTCTGCTCTGTTTGGTTGCATGGGGGGATGGGAGAATCTCAGAGATAACAGATGCAAAGGAATGTTTGAGTCTTGGAAACTTGCCACGTACACAGGTAGTGGGGAAGGGTCTTAAATGATGTCATTATAGGGGCGTGTTATAAAGTGATTGCAGCCATTTTCTGTTGCACAGATTTCATCCGCTGTGACCCTGAGCATTTGTCTTCCTGCCATTTTTGGTCAGGAGTTTGCTCTTAACAATGAGAATATGGACGGTTATTCATCATTCGAAATTGTAGCGTTTGTGGTTTGTAGCCAAATTCCTATTCAGATTGTAGTTATATATCTTCCTCCAACATTTAATTGTCTTTTTTTATCTAAATTTGGTGAACTTTTATTGACACTTGATGTTAACCATGATAAGATTGTGGTGTTAGGTGATTTTAACGTACATGTTGATGCAGAACGAGATCCCCTTGGAAGAGATTTTATGATACTGCTTGAGTCCCTCGTTTTCACTCATCATGTTACTGGCCCTAGTCATATTCATGGCCATCTAGATTTAGTTAGCTCTTGTGGCCTAAACATTCAGAACTTGGCCATCGCTGATTTTACCGTTTCAGATGACTTTGCCATTATTTTTGAAGTATTAATACCCGGTTCTATATAACTCCTGGCACGATGCATTAAAACTTGATCTCTCTATTCATCAACTACTGACAAGTTCTTGGAAGCATTGTCCGCTTCATATTTTACTCAGTCAGGATCAGTTGAAGAGCTAGTTGGAAAATTATAACGATATTCTAACAAACACCTTAGATACTATTGCACCTTATAAAATTAAGAAAGTGGGTATAAAATGATTCTCCCCATGGTTTAATGACACATATGAATAAATGCATGTGTCGCAAACTAGAACGAAGATGGAGAGTTACTAGACTTCAGGTCCATTATTTAATTTGGAAAGATAATATTTTGAAATATAGGGCTGCACTATCCTCAGCAAGATCAGTGTATTATTCAAATCTCAATCAAATAATCCTACATTTCTATTTCAGTCTACAGCTAAGTTTACTAATCCTCCTCCAGTGTCTGTCCAATCAAACACTCTGTAAGTTGTAATGACTTCATTAATCACTTTAATAAAAAAATTACTGGCATTAGGAATCAAATATTCAACAGCGTACCAAGTTTAGATGTGTCATCAAACTATGCCACTTGCACTACACCAATCCACATTTTTGAGCATATTTCTTCGATTAGTCAAATGGATCTGGCTAATATAGTTAAGAAGATGAAATCCACTACATGTGTGTTAGATCCTATCCCTACTCCACTTTTTAAAGTATTCTCCAAAATAAATATCACGGCATTACATATTGTTAATAGCTCCCTTTCATCAAGTATTGTTCCTAACTCTTTCAAGACTGCAATACTAAAACCACTGCTCAAGAAATCAACCTTAGATCACAATGTTCTAATAACTACAGGCCTATTTCAAATCTTCCATTTCTGTCTAAAGTTTTAGAAAGAGTAGTTGCCGAGCAACTTAACAGATTTCTTGCAGTTCATAACATATATAAGAAATTTCAGTCTGGGTTTCGGGCTTATCATAGCACCAAAACAGCACTTATTTGTGGTTAATGACATGCTGTTCCTCTGCATCCTCTGACACAGACACACCTTCTTATACTATTAGATTGAAGTGCTGCGTTTGACACAATTGACATTCTGTTTTAATTGATCGCCTTGATAATCTGGTAGGACTGTCAGGTTCTGTCTTGGTTTCGATCCTTTCGCTCGAACAGGTCACAATTTGTTAAAACAGAGGAGACCTCTTTTTTGTTTCATGCAGGGTCCCACAGAGCTCAATTCCTGGCCCAACTCTTTGTATATGCTGCCTCTGGGCAATATTATGCGTAGCTATGGGATTAATATTAATTGGTACACTGATGATAATCGGCTATATCTATCCCTGAAACAGGGTGACACCTCGGCTGTAAATATTTTGTGTACGTGCCGTGCTAAGATAAAAAAATGGATCCTTGAAAACGTTTTAATGCTAAACTCAGATAAAACAGAAGTGATGATTCTGAGATCTCAGAAGCAACAAAGTAATACGTCTGATTTACTCTTTGGTGGCTTGTCTTATGAACTTGCAGACGAAATGTGATCTTCGACCCAAATCTTTCTTTTGAGACACTGTGGTCGAGCTGTTGCTGTGGTGACGTCATGGACCAGGAAGGAGTAGTAAACAAAGGCAATGAATGGCGATGGTGAAGCTGAACGCAACGGTGCTCAGTGTTTTATTAAATAATAAATCAAAACAAAAGATTTAAACAAACAACAAAACAAAAGGGCACGTTGGCCAAACAAATAGAAATAAACAAATAAGCGTGCTGGTTTTACCCGAGCACGATACTTTGCAGTTGTTTATCTTATTCTCCTCTCTCTCTCAAAACGCCTCTGAGTCTGACACTCTCCCCTCCAGTGCGGACAGCTGCAGGTTCTTATATTCTGGCCGAGGGGTTAACTAGCTGTTAATTATCTTATTACCCCTCGGCCACAGTCTGCATGAGTTTAGTAAGGATGCGTGACTGTCAGCTAGCTAAATAAATCACTAGCTGATCAGTCACGCATCCTCATGGGGTTTTTAAATTATAAAAACAATAACAAATACACGGCGCTTTGATCTGCACCGCAAACAAAAATACAAATAATAATATATATATATAGGGGCGGGACACTCCGCCACAGACACACATCAGGAATATTACTAAAATGTATTTTTATCTAAGAAATATCGCCAAATTGAGAAGTATTCTTTCCCACTCAAATACTGAGAGATTGATGCATGCTTCTAGAATTGATTATTGTAATGCCCTATTCTCTAGTACTCACAGCCATGTTATATCTCAACTGCAATTATACAAAATGCTGCAGCTAGAATTTTTTTCTTCTTTTTAAGTTGGAATCTGCAATTATTTTTTCTCATTTTTTCTCCCAAATTTGGAAAGCCCAATTATTTTTTTATTTCAATCCAGCTCACCGCTACCACCCCTGCGCTGACTTGGGAGAGACGAAGATGGACACACGTGTCCTCTGAAACGTGAGTCGTCAGCCGTCCGGTTCTTTTCACTCTGCAGGCCCGCCATGCAGCCACCTCAGAGCAACAGCGTTGGAGGACCATGCAGCTCTGGGCAACTTACAGGCAGGCCCGAAAGCGCCCGGCCAGTCTACAGGGGTCGCTGATGCGCGGTGAGCTGAGGGCACCCTGGCCGACCTAAGCCCTCCCCACCCGGGTGGCGCTCGACCAATTGTGGCAGTGGAATAGCCTGGACTCAAACCAGCAATCTCCAGGCTATAGGGCGCATCCTGTACCACGCAGTGCCTTTACCGGATGCGCCACTCAGGAGCTGCAGCTAGAATTTTAACCAGGACTAAGAGACCAGATCACATTACTCCTGTGCTAGCAGCTCTGCACTGGCTTCCAGTCTGATTCAGGATAGATTTTAAGGTGTTGCTTTTAACTTATAATGCATTAAATGACCTTGCACCATCAAATCGGACAAGGTTACAAGGTAAAATGGGACAAGCTAGAAAAATTGATTCAAAGTTTAAAGTTATACAAACATTATTTCCTAATTTGTGAGCTACTTGACAGCTTTGCAATGGCTCAGTTTTTTATTTTTATTTTAAGCAGGACATTTACAAGATTGTCCCTGGTTGACTGAAAAGATCACAGACAGAATGATAAGCAGTGCTGCAATAGCAATAAAACCAATGTACAAGACCATGACTCTGACAGCGTTAGTGCCACCCATCCCAGTTCTTGGTGTGATCTCTTCACCCATGAGTCTCCTTAGTCTTGCTGATTGAATTATTTTGTAGAGATGCCTTGTTTTCCTCTAGCAGATTAATCAGCTTTACACCCCAACGGCTTTACAGCTCAGTGGCCATGAAATCTTCCACAAATCAATGGAGTCTTCACTACTGACACCTCCTGTACACCCAAGACCAGTTTTATTGCCTGGATTCTGGCTCCAGTTACATCACACCAGCCAGAACCCCACAGTGTCCTTATGCCAGAAAGTATAGGGAAAGACCACATTTCATAAATTAAAAGCTGCTTTTGAATAATGTAAAGAAAGGCATGGTTCTAAAATTAGCTTGTGGACTAAAAGCAAAATAATCTTGAATCCCATTATACAAACTATGAACCAAGCAAAATTCTGCCTAACAGTTAAAAAGCTATTTTCAAGTAATCCTTCCCTTGTCAATAATAGAGTGCTGTTTGTTTTGAAAGGTTGATTTTCAATCCTGTGTATTCAACGCATAATGTTCACATATAATCCCAAACCCCAGTTAGTCTACACACCTATCAATATAATGAACACATGACATGGCAAGGAAGTTTTCACTGGAGGTGTAAATGTGGGCAAGGAGCTTACATTTACTGAAGCACATTTCTTTGATCTCTATATGATTTCAAGGGTTTTCTCTCATTATATATGTATATAGCTAAATACTTTGTTTTAATGTCTGCATCATATTGGTTTAGATCCAGTGTTCCTCTCATGAAGGTGTTTCACGTTCATTGATTTTCATGTTGAGTGCTGATTTTGGTACTGGCATAGAATCAAGATCACACAATGACGCACTGCTGAAGACCATACCACATGGTTCATACTGTTTGTTAACAGAGTGAAACAAAGGAGTTAAGCAACCCTGTAATAAGCACATATGTATTTCAACTTCACCCCCTGTGGGTAGTTTTTTGTTCCATCACTGTCTTCCCAAGGCTTTTTCTGTGC
This sequence comes from Acipenser ruthenus, assembly GCF_902713425.1. Lineage (NCBI taxonomy): Eukaryota > Metazoa > Chordata > Actinopteri > Acipenseriformes > Acipenseridae > Acipenser > Acipenser ruthenus. The sequence continues at coordinate 13,202,905 of NC_081193.1, forward strand.
CAATACCAAAATGCTGCACACTGTATCAACTTGATAAGCCACGGCATGTGTGGGTACACCCCAAGTCAAAAGTGACATTATACCAGCCCTGTAGGGCATAATATGATAAAAAGCAATAACTACTCAAACACATGAATGCATACAAACTGCTAATTTTGGAAATTACCTAATACATATTCTTAAACAGATTTTAGTGTATCTTCTGTTGACTATCAGTAATTAGCAGCTGTTTTCTCTACTTAAGCATAATTATTTTCAGTGCAGTGTGAAAAATACTAATAATTCTTAATAAAGTAGGATAACACATTCTCCCTAGTGAGGATAAGATGAATTATCTCTTGAGAGATGTGGGTCTTGCCTGCATGGGTGAGAATGATCTGGCAGAGCTGGAATACTTAGATGTGACTTTGAGCATGATCCAGCATATTGAATTTAATGTAATTCACCCCCATATTTTAAATGCTACATTTTCAACATCAATATTCAATATTGTAAAGCTAATGTGAACAATAGGTCAGCGCGACTGCCCTGATCAAGCAGCATCTTCTTTAAAGCCACACAGTTTTGTTTCCTCCAGGAACAAGTCGATCAAGGACCTTGTACCATCCTCCTACTACAGGACCCTGCAAAATAAAGAGGACATCATCATTAGGTATTGCCCACTAACATGTTCAGTTTTATTCTCCAAAAAAGTATAGTTTCAGCTGTAGGAACACTGAGCTGTCCCCTTCCTGTTCACTCTGTGAACTGAACAGACACTCTTATCAACAGATCTGTACCAGCGCTAGCTTTTTAGTATCATCTGAAACCCCAGCTGTAATTCATAGAAGCAAAACATAAAAATATGAACAAATTAACAATAAAGGAACTCCATTTAAGTATTTATTTTTTGGTATTCTGACAGTTTAGAAGAAACATCTATATACGTGGGGGATATTTTTAGTAATATTGTTAAAGTTTATTAGTTACCTTTTCACAGGTATTGTGTATTGTGTAAATCAGGACTATAATCTTTTGTTTTTTTTTCTGGGTTATAAGTAAAAAAAAAAAACTACAAATACTACTGACAAAAGTGCCATTAGACTTAACTGTTCATTAAGTGATTAGATGGTAGAACTAGATGCAGTAAGCATTTAATCACTTTAACCAGTCTACCTTAATCAGGATGAGTCATTTCCTTAAAAGAAAAGAAAAACATGCAATGCATAGTATGAACACTCAGTTCTTCAGCAGGAATATATTTATTGCCTCTTAAATTAATTGTTCATTCACTGCTCCGGAATCTTAACTTGGTGTCTGCTGTACTACTGTATACTAAATGGAATCGAAACATAAAAAAGGTCTGTGACAGGATGGTCTAGTGACGTCACAGAGAAAAGAGTAAACGCAGACACGGTACTATGGGGGAGTCGCAAATGCGCTTTGTTTAATTGTAAATAATAAACCAAACAAAACACAATAACAAAATAACAGGCACAAAAAACAAAAGGTCTATACAAAAGTCACGCACGTAAACACACACAGATGAATGTCACAGCACAGAACACGAACAACACATACCCTCTCTCCAGCACCAACATTAACTCCAAAACACTTTTTTTTTTTTTTTTTTTTTTTTAACTCCTTCCCTGCCACCCAATATATGTTCATGAAAAGAGCTGCTATATACTAATTTAAATATTTGTTGTGTCTTCTCAGCGAGATCTCTAGGATTGTGAGAGTCATGCGACATTGTTCAAATAAATAGTGGGAGTTGAGTTGTGGTTTGCTGCAGCAGTGGGTGCCCGAAGGATAACGCCTATACATGCAAGGGTGCAATAATCAAAATAACATTTTTTCTTTTAAATGTAAACGTCATCTGTACAATGCATTTTGTTTTGTCTTCATTTGACCTATTTTAATACTGTTATATATATATATACAGACGTGCTCAAATTTGTTGGTACCCTTACAGCTCATTGAAATAATGCTTCATTCCTCCTGAAAAGTGATGAAATTAAAAGCTATTTTATCATGTATACTTGCATGCCTTTGGTATGTCATAGAATAAAGCAAAGAAGCTGTGAAAAGAGATGAATTATTGCTTATTCTACAAAGATATTCTAAAATGGCCTGGACACATTTGTTGGTACCCCTTAGAAAATATAATAAATAATTGGATTATAGTAATATTTCAAACTAATTAGTTTCTTTGATTAGTATCACACATGTCTCCAATTTTGTAATCAGTCATTCAGCCTATTTAAATGGAGAAAAGTAGTCACTGTGCTGTTTGGTATCATTGTGTGCACCACACTGAACATGGACCAGAGAAAGCAAAGGAGAGAGTTGTCTGAGGAGATCAGAAAGAAAATAATAGACAAGCATGGTAAAGGTAAAGGCTACAAGACCATCTCCAAGCAGCTTGATGTTCCTGTGACAACAGTTGCAAATATTATTAAGAAGTTTAAGGTCCATGGAACTGTAGCCAACCTCCCTGGGCGCAGTCGCAAGAGGAAAATCGACCCCAGATTGAACAGAAGGATTGTGTGAATGGTAGAAAAAGAACCAAGGATAACTGCCAAAGAGATACAAGCTGAACTCCAAGGTGAAGGTACGTCAGTTTCTGATCGCGCCATCCATCGCTTTTTGAGCGAAAGTGGGCTCCATGGAAGAAGACCCAGGAGGACTCCACTTTTGAAAGAAAAACATAAAAAAGCCAGACTGGAATTTGTTGAAATGCATATTGACAAGCCACAATCCTTCTGGGAGAATGTCCTTTGGACAGATGAGTCAAAACTGGAGCTTTTTGGCAAGTCACATCAGCTCTATGTTCACAGACGAAAAAATGAAGCTTTCAAAGAAAAGAACACCATACCTACAGTGAAACATGGAGGAGGCTCGGTTATGTTTTGGGGCTGCTTTGCTGCGCCTGGCACAGGGTGCCTTGAATCTGTGCAGGGCACAATGAAATCTCAAGACTATCAAGGCATTCTGGAGCGAAATGTACTGCCCAGTGTCAGAAAGCTCTGTCTCAGTCGCAGGTCATGGGTCCTCCAACAGGATAATGACCCAAAACACACAGCTAAAAGCACCCAAGAATGGATAAGAACAAAACATTGGACTATTCTGAAGTGGCCTTCTATGAGTCCTGATCTGAATCCTATCGAACATCTATGGAAAGAGCTGAAACTTGCAGTCTGGAGAAGGCACCCATCAAACCTGAGACAGCTGGAGCAGTTTGCTCAGGAAGAATGGGCCAAACTACCTGTTAACAGGTGCAGAAGTCTCATTGAGAGCTACAGAAAACGTATGATTGCAATGATTGCCTCTAAAGGTTGTGCAACAAAATATTAGGTTAGCGGTCCCATCATTTTTGTCCATGCCATTTTCATTTGTTTTCTTATTTACAATATTATGTTGAATAAAAAATCAAAAGCAAAGTCTGATTTCTATTAAATATGGAATAAACAATGGTGGATGCCAATTACTTTTGTCAGTTTCAAGTTATTTCAGAGAATATTGTGCATTCTTCGTTTTTTGTGGAGGGGTACCAACAAATTTGAGCACGTCTGTATATATATATATATTGTAGCGATCTTGGTTCCCGCAGGCAGGTGCATCACACAGGACGAGGCAATCCACACACAGACCTCTCGCACTAAAGCATAGCGCCGATACCGCTGTACAAAGGAGCTGGCTCCTTTGCAAGGAGCATATATCAGGCTCATGTCTTTGTATGTGATTACATCACCTACCAGCCCGACTGCTGCCTTCCCCCGTGCACGCTACAATATATATATGGTGACGTAATAAATAAATATATATATATATATATATATATATATATATATATATATATATATATATATATATATATATATATATATACACACAGTGCCTTGCAAAAGTATTCAGACCCCTGACCAATTATCTCATATTACTGAATTACAAATGGTACATTGAAATTTCGTTCTGTTTGATATTTTATTTTAAAACACTGAAACTCAAAATCAATTATTGTAAAGTGACATTGGTTTTATGTTGGGAAATATTTTTAAGAAAAATAAAAAACTGAAATATCTTGCTTGCACAAGTATTCAACCCCTGTGCTGTGGAAGCTCCCAGTTTACACCGATGAAAGAAATTGCCCTAACGAGGACACAATTACCTTACCATTGGCCTCCACCTGTGAACCATTAAAGTTGCTGTCACATTTTCAGGATAAAAACCCCACTGTTGAAGGATCATTGGTCAGGCTGTGAATCTGAAGGTAAATGAAGACCAAAGAGCATTCTACAGAAGTTAGAGATAAAGTAATACAAATGCATAGATTAGGGAAAGGGTACAAAATAATATCCAAGTGTTTGGATATCACAGTGAGCACAGTTGGATCAATAATGAGGAAGTGGAAGCTGCATCACACCACCCAGGCACTGCCAAGAAAAGGCCGTCCTTCAAAACTCAGCGCACAAACAAGAAGGAGACTTGTGAGAGAAGCCACAGAGAGGCCAACAATCACTTTGAAGGAGCTACAGAGTTCAGTGGCTGGGAGTGGAGTAATGGTGCACCAGTCAACCATATCAAGAGCTCTGCATAACACTGGCCTGTTTGGGAGGGTGGCAAGAAAGAAGCCGTTACTCAAAAAGTACCATCTGAAAGCACGTCTGGAGTTTGCCAGAAAGCATGAGAGTGACCCAGCTGCGATGTGGGAAAAGGTTTTGTGGTCAGATGAGACCAAGATAGAGCTTTTTGGCCAAAACTCAAAGCGCTATGTGTGGCGCAAACCTAACACTGCCCATGCCTCAAGACACACCATCCCTACAGTGAAGTATGGTGGTGGCAGCATCATGCTGTGGGGATGCTTCTCATCAGCAGGGACTGGGCATCTTGTTAAAATTGAAGGAAGAATGGATGGAGCAAAATACAGGGAAATACTGCAAGAGAACCTGCTTCAGTCCGCTTAAAAGCTGTTACTGCAGCGAAAGGGGGCTCTACCAAATATTAATGTGTGGGGGTTGAATACTTATGCAAGCAATACATTTCAGTTTTTTATTTTTCTTAAAAATATTTCCCAACATAAAACCAATGTCACCTTACAATAATTGATTTTGAGTTTCAGTGTTTTAAAATAAAATATCAAACAGAATGAAATTTCAATGTACCATTTGTAATTCAGTAATATGAGAGAATTGGTCAGGGGTCTGAATACTTTTGCAAGGCACTGTATATAATGAAAGGCAGTTTAATCCCATCAGATTCAGTGCCCCCACCTTCACCACCAAAAAGCTTTTCATAATCATACAGTAGCCGTTCACTAAACCGGACATGTTTGTATGACATAAGGAGGTGTCAGGTTTAAAAACAATACAATAAAATTGCACACACACACACATTTATAGTGCTCAGTGCATTTTAAATGTAAATCATTGTGTTGAAATAACACTAATGTGTTTTGGGTAATTAAATATTCATCTAAGGTTGAACCACAAAGAAAAATTATTGCCGCAAAGCATTCCCTAAAAAGCCGCCAACAGTATTGCGCATGTTTACATTTCACACTAGACTTCCGACTCATTTGCAACTGGTTTGCGACTATTACGACAGACACAACACTAGTACATCTACCCCTGATTCTTTCCATGTAACAGTACTTAAACGTAAATGTATTCTATTAATAGGCATGGACTACATGGGTATTTTGATATAAATTAAGTGGAGCAACAACACAAAAACATTGGGATTTTTCCACATTTCATACGGATGATATTGAATGTAAAGACTTTAAAAGGGTCTAAAGCGAAGCACATTTATCATCAATGTGACAAACATATTGTAAAAAAATGCATAAACACAAAATTACGATACACGCATATCTGCCTTCTATAAAATAAATTAATTTGAACAACCAACAGCATACTGTACAACTACAAAAAATTGTAAGAATTGAATTTACTTCTGGTTTTCACGTCGTTAACTCTTAAGGCCTCTATACACCGGACGCTATGCGACTACCGAATGTGTTGTACCACAAACATGTATTTTTTATACAAGCCGTTCACGCTGCCTGAGATCGATATAACGGGCGACACTGAAGCGATGCGAAAAAAATAGGCTTGGTGTTTATTTTTGCGATCCTATCACACGGCAGCTAGGGAACTGACCAATGAGGAACAGCTTCTTTTGTGCACCATCAATAAAAAATGTCGGAAGAAAAGATAATTCTTGCTGTATCAAATACCCAGAGCTGTACAATAAAGGACACAAAAATTGTAAAGACACAGCAATGAGGGAGAACATCTGGCAATCCATTTCCAGGGAACTGGATATAGCTGGTGCGTATGATTTGTTTGCCTTTACTGAAATAAGTATTCTGAAAAGCTCTGGGGTTCTATGTACTAATATTACTTACGTGTTCATAAATACTGTGAATTCATTAGCCTCCATTCTTCGTAGAATTATTGTGTGCGATGTACTAAACAGCTATTTTTCGTTAACAACTACCATAAGTTTACGAACAGCATACATTATTGCTCATTATACAGGAGTGTGGCAAAGTGGTTAACTGTGTACAGGTGCAGGAATGCAGTAGTGATTAATGAACAGACAGACAACGATAATCCAGATGCAATGATATTTTATTTTGTAATCCAATTGGTCTGATGACCCAATTACAGCAAACAATACCAATGGTAACAGGCAATACAGTGGCGTTTATTGCCTGTTTAAATCCACCAGTTGGTCCCGATTTTAAACACCCACACATAACACAAAACACAGACACAAGTCCAGAGTGAGTGCTAAAGTGCTTGTGGTGTAAATACTTATTCATGAAACAAAGTGCAGTGTAGTCCAGGTTTGTGCTGGCCTCTGGCAACAGCTCCAGATCGTGTTAGCCTTCTAAATACAATGCAGTCCGTTTATAAGAATCACTGATATAAGAATCAACCGCATATAGTGATCAAAACCACTGGGACCAAATCATTCCTATTCTATACTATACTATCTGCTTGTAAGAATCAAGCAATCCACTTATAAGAATCATGTTGGGGCAAAATGACTACATGTAATACGGTACCTGATCAAGTGCAATGACATGTACAGCCAATAAAGCTGTTTTTGAATTTTAATTTTAATTTGATCACATCTCGCGTGATTAGGCACGTACGCAGCGTGGATAGTGCAATGATGCAGGAAACACTGCATTGTTTGTAATCAAAAGTGACTACACCACTGCATTGTGCAGTTATTCTCTGATAGTGAAAATGTGTTTCAATAAAGTGAATACACATTCATTGAATACATACTGAGTACAGCCGTATTACTGTGTGATATGCATGTAGAGGAAGTACTGTACAGCCAGGGAATGCATGTTGTTTTGGTTTTACATGCTAGATTTAATCTGCTTTGTGTATTGCCTGTATAATAAACATGTAGACCCCATGTAACTTGAATAGCTCTCTAGCCTCTACAGTACACTGCAGGTTTGTGCATGGATATGGCACAAAGTGATGATGTAATGCTTTTGGCCTGTTTAAGATACAAGTTAATAATATTCATATGCAACTGCAAGTTTATCGAATTATAGCCAAATGAAATGTGAAACATTTGGCTGGGAGTGTATGATCAAAGCAAAATCAAGGCAATTCTGGTGTTCGACCGGCATTCTGTGACAGACGGACACAATCATATAAGGATGACGACCCTAAAGAAACTGGTACTGGGCAGATCAAAAATCATTGGTGCCTACTTTATGAAACTCATTACTGTTGTCATTCAGAAAGTATGATTTGTGTGTTTCCTTTATGAATGCTGTATTTATGTCCTTTAAGCACTGGATGTCCATCTCATATTTGTCAGATAAAATCAATTCAAAATGCAATTCAAAGTGCGTCAAGCACAGGGATCCAAAGACACGTAAGCTTTCTGGGAAATGGGGAATCAGAATCATACTGGACATTTGAACCACACTTTTACTGCTAAAACTAGAAAGGCTTTTTTTTGTTTGTTTGTTTTATTTATAGTTCAGCATTGTAATTTTTACATGACAAGTTCAAACTTGTATACGCGGTTGTTATCAGTGAATTCTGATGTTGTGATTATGTTAATATACTTTTCAACATAAATAATTTGAATGATGACAAGATTTTTATTTTTTTTGACACTTGGTAACAGAGTTGTCAAAAGTTGTAGCTGTCAATTCAGTTGTTTTCTTGAAACTGACAGACGTCACTCATAATAGGAAGCACTGTTTGTTCACAGCACAGATGTGTACGTCAATTAAATAAATCTTTTGTTTGCTTTTCTGTACATTTTACATCAAAGTAATCTACTCCAAATACTTTGTTTCCATGTCTTACTGTTATAAATATGAAAAGTCTTTACCAGTCTCAGACAAAGAGCTCTTTATATGCTGTTTATGTTATTTAACTATAAAATACAGAGACAAACATATTAGAAATTATTTTAAAGAGCAGCTTGACGAGATTGAAACCACTTATTTACAGACAGTTCTCCAGTTCATAGCAGATCACTGCTGGGTTCCAGGGATCTTTTCCTTTATTTACACTAATATCCAAGAAAGTTAGTGAAGGACACCGGACAGTAGAATATAAGAATATGTTATTATTATTATAATGTAACCTTTATTTAACCAGGAAAGTCCTACTGAGATTAAAATCTGTTCAAGGGAGACTTGGTCAAGAAAGTGGCATATCTCACAAAAAAACACAAATTCAAATAAACGCAAACAAATTACAAAATTAATTTAGGAGCATCGGCCGATATTAAAACACTGAGTTTCAGATCATCCTGAAGTTCGTCCCAAGACCACAAAGGAAGAAAACTGAATGCCTTTTATCCCAAACTGTACAAACTTTAGGAACTGTGAACAGCCTGGGATGTAAGATTATAAGTACTACTAGGGGTAATTAACAACGTATTAAGGTAATTTGGGATTTTGCTAAGTATAGCCTTCTAAACAATTATGTATCAGTGTTTCAATGTTCGCGAAGATAAAGAAGTCAGACCAGCCAAATGATACAAACCACAATGATAAACAGAATAACCCGTTGGTTATAAATCTCAATGCAGAATGGTACAAAGGATCCAGTTTTCTTAAGACCGTGGTAACAGACACTCAGTAGTATATACAGATCCTAAAATGTGGTCATCCATATTTGTGGATGGCATAATCTCCCCTGAATCATATTGAAACTTTTCAAAATGTAGTCAACATTTCAAACAATTACAGTAACACAAATTAAGACAGTAATGTATCAGAAATGGCTGCAAGACTCTGATTAATTTACAGGCCCTGTTTATTTTGTTCCTTTCCTTTGTTTCAAGTTTTCTCAAAGCAACATCTGTGTGGGAAACAGGATCTTGCCCCAAGCCCTTTTCTTATGTATACAAAATAATATTCAAATTTCATACACATGAATATAAGAAGCTTACAATCATAAATACAATTCAAAGACTATATTATTCTGACAGAAACCAGATCTAGTAGGAAATGCAAAAACCTGGCAACGAGAACTATACACAACATAATACATAGAAAATGAGGAGGAGTAATCTTCCTTGTTTAGAACACAAAACATGGCAGCTAGTGGTTAAATCAGCTACAACAATATAACCATATAACAAACTCAACTACGGTTTATTTACGGCAAGAGGAAAAAAGATACATGTGGGACTATCTTCCCCTTAAAGCGCTATAACCTAAAAAATGATATTATTAAGATTTTACTCAAATAACTGTGTTGATATAAGACTAATTGGAAATCGTAATTTAATGTATTTATGGGGAACAGAGTAACTGTATAAAACCTGAGGTACTTTAGTAAAGGAGCAGCCCTGGACAAGCTCAGCACGTGGTGCTCCAGTCGTATTTGCCCACGCCAAACTGTTCTATTCTCCCCCTTTGAACCATGCATACTGGCCCTGGGGAAGTCGAACAGTGTTCTCCTTAATTTTCCACTGACATTAATAGGGTTCGCTGCACTGACACCTGCAGCTTCTGTCACAATATCGATTACTAGAGTAGAACAAATTCCAGCATTATATCTAAATCATCAGAACTAAAGTCTACTGATTTTCCTTACAGTGGTGTGGCCATGAAATAACATTCTGCATTAGGAAAATAGAGGCTGTTAAAACAATACCTCTTGTGATAGAAATAGTGCAGACCATTCAGGAACCTTGTGTTCCCTGGGGAAACAGCCACACACCAAAAGCATAACGGTGGTTTGCTTTTTTCAGCTATATAGGGTCACTGGTTGGAAGCTGGAGAAAGAAACATAGAAATGGCTATTTAAACAAGAATTGGTTTGCTCTATCAAATACTGTATACTTTATGGGGTCACTGGTTGGTTAGTTGAAGATATAAACACAATACTTCCAATATGGACACGTTTTAACAGAGAGTCTTTGTCAGGGAAGGCATATCCCATAACACAATAATGTTTGTTCACAGACAGTACAAAAGCATCACAGTTGCTACAACAGGCATTGCGCTGATTGCTTTCTCTACAGTCTCCTGTTTTGACCTTATCTGTATTGATCACAAAGACATGTGCCAGAAAAGTGTGTTTTATCTTTACATAAAGACAGTGCAAAGTCTAAGACTTGCTTCATGAATTCATACATGTTGCATTCGTAGGCATTCTAAAGAAAAGTTCTCAATGTATTGATCTTCTGATGTCCATTTCACTGTAAAAAACTTAACATTTCAGGTTTTTTTTCTACATTGCCCCCCCCCCAAAGCTATTATTTTAAGACACAAATATACCAAATCAACCCAATTTCTCGTGCTTCATCAATCAGTATCTGACTCTATCATAAGTCACATGTATAGTTAAACTGGGCTATATTGCTGGAGGTCATCGTTACTTTAATAAACTTTAAGAACACTTATTTTTATAATGCGATGACTGAGTTTGCTAGCAGCGCTTCGTTTTCTAGTAGAAATTAGTCTCCTAAACAGACTGTTCATCAGTATTGAGTAATGACTGAATCAGTATTGAGCAACGCATCAAGGACAACTAAATATATGTAAAAGCCGTCATCAACGCGTCTCTTTTAGGTGGTTGGCAGAACACTGGAGGCCAGAGGATGACGATGGACAATGATGGCAGAGAAGGGTGCTTCCTAAATGAATGACATTGGAGATCACCTCTACTACCAACAATGAAGCGTGGAAAACGTGGACTGCTTCAGCGAATGCCAAGGAAGCGAGGGAGAAAATTGGAGAGGTTGTTCTTCCTTGGTACAGTATTTGGGCGCCTGCCCGAGGCATTTGTTGAACACAGCGTACATACAGTATATTCATTAACAGAGGTGAAGCACAGACCCACTAGACCTTATGTGGGTCTTTTTGTGCTACTCAGCACTATGTATTAAATGCGGAAATGTATTTAAACACATTATTTGACAAGTCTTAAAACATTTGACAAAATTCAGTCAGTCAGCTACTTCTAATATAATATTACGAATCTCTCTAGTTGTTCTCAACCTGTTTTATTTTTTATTTTTTGGTTCCTTTGTGCTTCTTTCCATTCACATTTATGTCAAAGCTTTCCACCACTAACCTGTGACTTAATGATTTAGCTACTTAATCTCAAGAAATTTTTACCCAACTAGCCATTGGGTTGAAGTACAGTAAGCGCTGGGATTGTTGATTCCCTTCCAGCATTTGAGTCAGCACTGCATATTATGAACTAGTACACCACAACACAGATATGTCAACATTTCAGCACCTTTATACTGGTTCTGTCACATCACCCCTCTTGGTATCAGTTTGAAAGGAAATATGATTTCCAACCAACCATGCAACCTGGAGGGGGACACAGTTCATAGATGTGTTTTATGTAACTGCCTAAGCCTAGCTAAATTGCACTTAGCTAGACGCTTTGCATTGGCATACCAAATTCCACATATCTTTAATCCTGTTTTGACTTCACATTCTCTCATTGACATTCAATGACTATCTTAATTACAGTACTTTTTAGAATATAACACACACCCCGTGTATAACACACATGATACAGTAGCCTTTGGTAACATTATTATTATTATTATTATTATTATTATTATTATTATTATTATTATTATTATTATTATTATTATTATTTGTTTATTTAGCAGATGCCTTTATCCAAGGTGACTTACAGAGACTAGGGTGTGTGAAGTATGCATCAGCTGCAGAGTCACTTGCAAAAACGAAAGACGGAGCACACAGAGGTTAAGTGACTTGCTCAAGGTTAAACAGTGAGTCAGTAGCTGAGCCGGGGACCTCTTGGTTACAAGCCCTTTTCTTTAACCACTGGACCACACAGCCTGCACACCTCTTGTACAGAATTCAGTACTACCCTAACAAAATGACTAAGTATACTTTACAAACACTACTACCTGAGTGTACTGTGACCCTCATATATAAAGCACAACCTGTATGTAACGGAAATGTCCCCAAATTGTTTAAACAGCTTATACTTAAAAAATGAGAGTGGTAAGTTGACCTCTGTACCAAGCTTTTAAATTGTAAATAGTAGTGTAATGTGAGTTCTGAATAACTCTCAAATTGCCAGCAGGATTCCATGGTGCTAAACTACCCGCTGGTATTATAACTAACCCTCAAATTGGATTTGCTACACCTGCAGTCAGGGGTTTGGGCTGTCAGGGGTTTGAACAGCAGGAGTGTAAACTGCCGGAGTCACGACTGAATAACACCCTACTTATGTCACTAACACTAGAGTGAACAGCTTCTTATGGCAAATATTATTTTCCTGGAACACATTACTGAGTCTTATTTTAATTATCAAAACAGTGGCAAATCTAAATACAGGTGCTCTATAACTCTGTATTCATTTCACTGGTGTTTACTGACATGCTTAATAATAATATAACTACACATAAAAAATACAGTCCGTCATTAACTAGACTCCTACACCATATGCTCCAGGACTGAAAATCGGGTTTAATAACTACAATGTAAAGTTCAATGACAGGTGTTGCAACTGGAAGTCTTCATTTAAAACCTCTAGTCAAAGTATTTGTCACTGAATTTTAAGTACTGTATTTCTACATGTAGCACTACTTAGTGTGTAATAACTAAAATGTCTCATAACTAGAATGCCTAAACCCTTACAATTACAAAATATTATTCTACTTACCAGCAACATGTTAAAAAACAATATATTCATGTATAAATGCCAAAAAACATTGTAAATAAAAGACACGGAGGTATGAAACCATGGAGATTCTGTTTGTTCACAGGAGTTTCAATAACAAATAACTTGGAAAAAGCACCATAAACATGTTTTTACCACCCTGCTCATGCCGACTACAACAAAAGGAGTAAACATTATATTTGTTTGTTGTGGACAAGTTATCAAACCACAGGTCTGCATACCAGCCATCCTGGACAAGTTTGTGGAGGTCAACCACACAACACAATAGCTAATATTTACACAATATGGCACTGAAGAAATCGCTAGTCCATTGCTAATGGGCTCAATAGCCACTTAAGGATAGCAACTAGAGTCACCATAAGTGACCTAAACTCTAATAAAACAAATTGCATGAGTCTGGTGTGAGGTGAAGAAGACCAGCTACAGCTCCTCAATTGACCCGACAACACCAAAGAGCCTGCTGATTACTGCCATGATCACCAGAACTGGCAGCTGTCACTGAATCAAGATTTCATCTGTCCACTAGTGCGTGCGTTTGAATCTGGAGAGCCCTGATTAGAATCACACCCCATCGATGTTGAAGGAGTTTGCAAATAGGGAACTAATCCACAGGCTTAGAAGTGTTTGTGCTTGTGCTGTGATTTTTGTATTGTTTTGCAACTTGCAAGTGAAGGCTAATGCCCAGCCTACAAGTGTGTTATTCTTTTGTTTGAACCTTTTATTTTGTCCCTCGTGCCGTGTTTTGTTTGTTTCTGTGTTTTGTGTTATTTTGTTGCGCTTTAAAACTACAGCTTTCTATCTCTGGGTCTAATTCTTGCTGGTAACCAGCCTGGGCCGTTACGCTACCCTGTCACAGTTTGCTTTAAAATTGCTAAAACCAAAGTATCCATCAGTGTAAAACACACTGGATTTAATACTGAAAGGGCTGGCCAAGGGGCACCTTCTTTTTGAGGTGTGACTCCACCTTTCCCCCCCTGGTTTGTCAGTGTTATATCAACAAGACTTAAAATAATTTCTAAACAACAGTCACATGAGAAAGAGCAAGTGAAAAAGAAGAGGCTACTTCCTAGGAGGGACAGGGCTCCACATCACTCAAACAAGCGGCATCAATCAATCATAGTAAATGTATGCAATTTGCAAGTTTCAAGTAAAATGAACTAACAGAAAAAAAAGACAGCAAGAATGGAGTGTAACGACAGAGGCAGCAGATGGTTGTTTTACAGAGTGACGATGTGAGGTTTGTTCAAGGTCAGCACTGCTTGGGGTGTTTGTTTCTGTGGCTTTGCAACACCAGGTCTGACAGGACCAGTACAAAGTGAGTAACCAATCACGCCCCATGACATGTAGTATATGTAACAGATGAGTGATGCACTGCAGCTACGGATTCTGACCCCTGTCTGGGAGATGAGCTTAAAAGCTTGAAACAGTTTGTCGCTAAAGTTTTAATACACTGAAAATGTTTTTGCAGTTTGGTGGGGAAGCATATCAGTGTTACAGAGGCTTCAGTGTTCAGCTCAGTGCTAAGTTGCTCAATTAACTCACTTCAGAAAATCAGCCTTGAGGATTCTTTTCCACCCAAAACTGTCTAAGATTTCAAGTCACTAGACACATGTTACTTAATTGAATATGGAAAAAAAACAACACTGATGCCAAAGGAATGGAACTGGGCTATTAAGTACAGAAAAGAAACGCTTGCATGTGGATCTTATTTTAATACCAGGATATTTACTTTGTATTCATTTAAACATTTGCTATAATTGTGTAATTATTCCTACAAGCATTCTGAAAGTAAAATGACATAATCAGTAATTAATGGATTTGCATATAATACATGTTGTATAACCACCATCTGCAGACTTGAATTTGATGCTACCAGTGTCACATAAGAGATAAGGCGACGGCATTTGTAACATTACATCCATCAATCAAACTCCTTTATGCTGCATCTGTACAATTTAAATCTCCTGTTTGCTGCAAAGGAGTGCTATTTTCCACAGCTCTTATCTTGGACGACTTAACCAGGGGAATAATAAAAAAAAAAAAAAGAATATGTACTATATATATATATATAGTAGCGTGCACGAATCACACACAAAGCCTGATATACGACTCCTTGCAAAGGAGTCGGCTCTTTTGTACAGCGATATCGACACTATGCTTTAGCGCGAAAAGTCCCGGGTTCGTGCCCGCCCTCCGCCTGTGGATTGCCTCGCCCTGTGTGATGCGCCTGCCTGCGTTAACTGAGATTGCTACAATATTATTATTATTATTATTTTTTTATCCAAGTGTTTCACTGGTCAAAAGGTCACATGGCTGTCTATAAAAAGTCTATATTGCACTTATCGGGCAGTACTGAATGTGATGACATCGTCACACTGTCTCCTAAACCAATCTCCAGAACGTTCTTGGCAGGCTCCCTCACACAGAGAAAACACCCGCTGTACTCTCCTGCTTCATCTGTTCAGAGATAGTTACTTTTACTGGTTCATTAGAAAATATATAACATATCTTCATCAATTAAAAGGAAACCTTCCTTGTAAGAGTACATTTTTGTATTTTATTTATTTATTTTTTTTAATTTAAAATGTTTCCATTCTTACCGGCATTATCAATGTTTATTTCCCTCCCAATCACGTTTTTTGCTTCCTGCCCTTCCTCAGCTGACGGCAAAGCTACTGCCTCACTTAACTTTTGTTTTGTTTCTTTCTTAGTCACAAATTGTGAAAGGTTTCATATACTGATTGCCACTTTCGCAATATATCAGAAAAGGATTACCCCTCGGGAAGGCAATACTGACCTCCAGGGGCAATATTGCCCTCAGCCTTTGGCCTCGGGGGCAATAATATTACCCTCCCTTGGGGGCAATAATTTTCTGATATGTGACTGAAGGGCGGTCCATATTTGCCATTTATACATATTACATCTGGCAATACAGCAGAATAGTAGCTTCTCAAAATAAATACTAATGTATTGCATGAGGAAATTTAAGTGCTCTTGTGTTTTTACGATATATATAGAATAACTTTTTACAACACATGTCCATGCAAAATTGAATCAAAGTAAGGCAAGCAGTTTGCAAGATGTGACCTTCAATTGAAAACACAATGTCAGTACGACGTGTTCGGGAGCCACCATTTTATCCCTGTCACTATGCATGCATAGGCAATTGTGTATAAAAGTTTCTTCCTTTATCAAAGATTTCTTGCGAGAGATACTGTAGCACAATACTAATGCCCCATTTCCACTGCCTGATGCTCCCGGCTACAGCTGCCCACGGCAACAAAAAAGCTTCCACTGCTCTCCCAAGTGTCTGAGTGCGGCTCTCTGTCAGGTTTTGTATCTCATACTCAGTGTAGCCTAAGTGCGTCATCACATAGCCAGGAGATGTTTAACCTTTTTTGTTTATGGCCATGATGAAACATGTGGAACTTGATATATCAAAACTAAGCAACGTTAGCCAAAAAAAACCCAATATATATTTTCCTACACGCCAGGAGCTGCATAGGTTATTAAGGCATTTCTTTATGATGTGTTACAGCTTTACGTTTCACTTTCCATCCATCTTATTTTGATGGGTTCATTCAATTGGGTCTTGAGAAGGCTGTCTAAAATCCTGTGTAATGCCATAATGAAATGAACGTTCTTTCAATTTCAGCTTCCATTGCTCGGACTGCTTCGTTCTAAACACAGTGTTGCCACCAGTTTCTTTAAAACAAAACAAAATACGATCCCACAATCCCCTAGTGACCTTTGATGCACAATAAGAATTTGCGAGGTTGGCCAGGTTTGGAAAAAAGCCCAGAAACGTAGCGCCAGGCAGTGGAAACAAGACATTAGTCAACCAATGTTAATAACTTACATTTAAAAAAACACACACAACAGTCACCAACATGATTGCATTTCACGCAGAAGAAATTTGGTTTATGAGGGATATGAACTATTGTAACACTTGGGATTTAGATTTTCAACCATTTTGACTGATTGGCATTAACTATCCTCAGCATTTAACCATTTGTTCAAAATCCCTGTTAAGGTGATGGATTTTATTGTTGTAATTACAAACCTGAGACACTGTAGCAAAAACTACCTTTTTGGAGGTCATTAGCAGCTCATGTCTCACCAACCTAGAGATTTTACACTGGGCTATGTGGTCACAGAAGCACTGCATACTTAATTCTCTAGAACTACTGCCCTGAAATTCAATATACAGTACACAAAAAATACTGCACTGAAGGTAAATCTTAATTTAAAAGATGGAAAGATTTTCTGTCATCTTCTAACACCCCTGGTCTGTCAGTGCTCCATGTCAGGCAGCATTCTGGAAAGGTCAGCTTATTAGATGAGAAACACTGAATATGCATGCCTTTCCAGCAAATTAAACCACTGATCAGTGTCAATGGCTCAGCAAGTCAGGAACATACAAACCCCCTGCCAGGAGTAGGAATCACGAAAAAGTAGGCAACCATAAACTACTTTAAGTAGATTCTTGTAAAATGCAAAGTATCATCAGATTAAAAAGTACTGTCCTTAAAAGTATTACAGTAATATGGCAGGAAATTGGTAGAACTTTGTAGCACTTGCAAATGTTACGAAAGATCATTGTGATTGGGTGTGACTCATGAGAATGCAAAACCTTTCTAAATACACCTTACTTTTCCACAGCCATTCATATTTAAAGTTGAACCATCAATATATGGTGCGTCTTTAAATCTGTGGTCCAACTTTACTTGCACAAGTTGAATCTTCTTTACATATTCTGACTCTTATCATCAGCTACAACCGCAGAAACTCAATGAACCGTCAATTAAAAGATTAGTTGCCTAACTGCAACGGGGCTTCATTGGAGAGGGAATTGATTCAGTAGACAATTCCCCCCCTCCCCCTAAGATAAAAAAAGAACAGCAGGGAGGCAGAATGAGTGGCCACTTACATTACTTACCCCATACTGTATTTCCCTAACAGTAAAAACACAACTGTCAACTAACATCCTGAATGCCAGTAAAACAGTTCTGTAAATGAAATGTTTTGTGTTTTAAATGTACTTAAACAACAACCTTACCACTGAAAGTAGACACGTAAAAAAAAAAAAAAAACTTCTATGATATTCAGATCAAATTTACTTTTTGCAGAAAACAGGTCGCAGGTTCACAGTGACTTGGAAGAAACTACGTTAGACCCAACTAACGCCACATGAACATCCCTCAACCAATCCCACTGTGACGCAGCGTTTTCATGAAATAGAAAACACATTTCTATTTGAGGTGTCCTTTGAGCACCTCTTCTTTGCCTCACTTAGAACAAATGTGTGACATACAACACTTAAGCGTGTATAGAGGCCTAAATATAAGAAAAGACAAAGTCTACCAAACATACATTGAAAAGAAGAATTAAAGGTCACCATTGTATGGAGATTATATATTCTTTAGCTCAAAAGAGAGTAAATGGAGGAAAAATGCTGAATGGACAGATGAGTGATAATCATGGAAGCCATGGGGGGAGAGCATTGACCTTGGCAGGTTACCAACCTTATAAAAAGCCTCTCCTTTTCCAGCTTTATAAATTCCATTCCTGCCCATGGAAATGTTCTCTGCAGCTCAGATTGACTGAGCTGTCAGAGAGCAAACTTATTATCATCCTTTAGAAAATGTCAGGCGCTTCTGACCTGAACAAAGTGACGTATATTCCCCCCAAGGTATCGATCTTCTCACTGTACAGCATTTCAGCTGAATCAAGAGATGCATTATTCATGAGGTCAATGACAGCTACTTCTTTCTTTTCAAAATTGCTGGTATTGAATGTTAATGCTACTAGTCATTTGCAATTTACCGCATGGTACATTCACTGCTCTGATTAACTTGTTAATAAATAGTATAACCCTCCTGTGAACAGTAACAGAGTTCTTGGATTAGAATGAAATACATGTTGCAGGATAAGTGCTTTTTATCAAGGTGTTGGTTTTACAATTTCATGTAAAATTAACACAGGGTAGAAACCTCTTCAGAAAAGTTGATTCGAGACTTAGAAAAGTTTGAAAGCAATCCTTCATGCAACCACCACTGGGTGATTTCACTTGGAATCTGCATTGGTAACTCGCACCATAACCTCCTGCCACAGCGAAACTGCGAGCTGTTTGAATGGAGTGATTGTGGTCATTTTAGATCTGTTATCTTGCATTAGGAAGATGAAGATACTCAGATATTTCCCCACACACTTAAGTCTGGAAGAAGGGGGTCCATCAAAAAAAAAAAAAATGAATGAAAAAAAGAAAAATGTATTCCCCTCAAAAAAAAGACGAATAACATTTGACATGAAGAATTGTATTATAAATAACAAACTCGGTGCACTGCAGCAGATTTGTCATGTCTTTGTGTTTCTTTAATTATTAATGAAAAATAGAAAGAGCGGCACTTTATTATCATCTAGATTGATTGGAGCTCTTTAAACAAGACGCTATAAAAAATAAAACAAAATGAATGACTGCACTTCCAGCAGCTTTCATATTCTCACTTAGAAGTGGCTGAATTTTTATTATAGCTCACCTATCACAAGGAGGAGGGGGAGGGCAGATTGATGCCTTGTCCTAAACTCATAGCTCTTCTAGACTCTGGGCTTCAATCCACTAGTTTAACTAGGAGCATCCTTTCAGGCCCAGAACACTATCCCGGGTCACATGAATTATTCTATTGCTATTCATCATCGCTGACAGACTTTACGTCACAAGATGAGTGCGAGAGTTAGTATATGCATGTACAGACTTTTTCTTCAGTAACCAGTAATGTCCTCAGACTTAAAGAGAGATCTGTTTTTAAACGGTCCTTTGATACGCATTGACTGCTGTGCTAGAAGTGTAGCTTAACTTTCTTTATTTTTTCTACAGAACACACAATCACAAGCGCTTTGCTATTAAAAACAGATTTACAAGAACCCTAACCGTAACAATAATAGAATGAGTCACCGAAAGAATCTCATAAAAACGTTAACAGTGCCACGTTTAGCTGTGAGAAGAAAAAGAAAAGTAAGCCAGTATAATCTATTTTGTGACATAGCACACTGAGGGCAAACAATGGAAAGGAACACATGTACATTCACATTTATGTATATCTTTTTTGGGCTTAGTGACTGGTAATGCACAGTTGCATTGCTCACACAAAATCCTTGTTTCACACTGATTAAAAAAGAATATATGTCTAATTAATGTAACAGCAGTTCCACTGTGTATTGGTACAAAAAAAGCTAAAAATAAATAAATAAATAAATAAATAAAATAAAATAACTTTGGTTTTCAAAAAATCAAAATGTTCAAGTTTAAAAGTGGTTAGTGGTTAGGGCTCTGGACTCTTGACAAGAGGGTTGTGGGTTCAATCCCCAGTGGGGGACACTGCTGTTGTACCCTTGAGCAAGGTACTTTACCTAGATTGCTCCAGTAAAAACCCAACTGTATAAATGGGTAATTGTATGTAAAATAATGTGATATCTGTATAATGTGAAATAATGTATAATGTGATATCTTGTAACAATTGTAAGTCGCCCTGGATAAGGGCGTCTGCTAAGAAATAAATAATAATAATAATAATAAAACAAAAACATCTGTAGCATTAATGGTTCTTGAGCTAAATTGTTTTGTATACCCCTTCTCCTCAATTTCAGGGTATATAGTTCCCAAAACATTCATAAACCCAACATCTTTGACTCAAGTCTGTGCATTTAGTTCAATTGACATGAAATGACTTGCACACAACAAAAAAAGAAAAATCATCTGCCTTATTTCAAATTATTATTGACCTTTGGTAAATTGACTACTTGGCAATTTAATAACTGAGGCTTTAAAACAGCACATTTTTATGACACAAGCACATCGAACAAGGTGTACATTCTGTGCTGGAGAGAGGTCAGGCACACTGGGCCCTATTTTCCACTGCACAATAATGATAAGGACTGACTTTTTTTATTGGCTAAATTCAAAATATGCTGCTATAAATCACACTTTCTGTATCATGTTTTCCTTTTACTCAGGGTGGTTAAGACATTCAGTCAATATAGAGTTAAGTGTGCGCAATTCATTCTCCATCTAAACCTCTCATAAAACAAGTATGAACTCTCGGAATAAAACACTGTCTGTCGCATGAAACAAAAAATGTTGATGACAGCAAAACACCCCAGGACCCCTGTCCTTGAGAGCGAAATCTTTAGCAACTAAACAGTCATGTCTGACGTATTTCTTCCATTTGAGTGATTATCTTTAAGATCTGGCAGGAACCTACATAGTTTTTTGTTAGAATTTATATCTTAAGTTGCATCTAAACAAGTAACAAGACAACAAAGCATTTAGCTGATTACATTTACGTCAACCCTCCAGACTACTGATTAAGCAGATTATTCATGAGAACTGTCCAGGGTCTCCCAGAAAGCTGAAGTTTCTGCTTGCAATGATTTTGGCCTCAACACAGACCTTTTTAGCTTCTGTTGTTTTGAATATGACATGTGCATTTAAAGGATAGATTTTGTCTTTTACCTGCTAAATTGCATTTTGCAGCTAAAAACAACTAAGCTTTGTCGAAGAAGTTTGCCTTGTGGCTTGTTAGCTGCTTTAGGCTCAGTAACTTTATTTGCTAAAATGAGCTAGCATCCCTACAGAGGGCCCTACATGTACCAGTATTCTGTGATACTCTTGGCATTCTTCTTTGTGTTTGAAACATACAGTACTGGTCAGAATTATCTCAGAACCTGCAAGTTTGGTACTATATATCTTTGTGACCATTACATTTGGTTGCTAAAAATTTATGCTATGAACATAAAGTGCTTTACTGAATACATAAAAAAAAAGATCAGCAAAAGAACTGTGCTGTGCGGTGTAAACAGAAAATAATGTTACATAGATTGATTTGACCTTTTATTTAAAATCTTAATGGCCCTTAATGACAAAAATTATGTGGTACCCTATAAGTCAGTCCTAAGATGAGTCTCTTTGCATTTGTCAGTACAGTAACACAATAGGGTCATTCTACAGTATTCTGAAAATCGGATTTTTCTGAAGTGAAGAAGTGAAGTGAACTTCTGCTCCTCTTACATCAATGAGGAGAGCTTCCGCTCTGCAGGATAAGCACTACGGAATTCTTCAACTGCAAGATGGCGCCTGTGAAGGCACAGCCCAGCCAGGACCGTCAGGAAGGCTCGGGACTTCGGGAGCAACAGCAGTAGGTTAGTTTAGGGGATTTGATCCCAGACTAAGTATAGACAGGGTTTCGTAGTGTAGTAGGCTCCTGGAGCGGGACGTCTCGTTCAGTAAGGCTAGCGCTTACCTTGTGTGGCAAACTTTTATTTTTAGCTTTGTTTCGTTTTGTTTTGTTTATTAAATCTAGGATTACCTTTGTTGGTACCGTAGCGTCGGGCCTGTGTTGCTACTAAATATGTGCACCTGTGCACCTGTGCGGTGTGTCAACACCCACTGCTCTGTGTCTGATTCAGTATTACTCCGTGACGACCCGCGTATGTAACATCGCCCTGTCACACACACATAACAAAAAGGAAATTAAACAGATAAGACATTAAACATTGCCAAAATTGAGATGGTATAAATTACGGTAGTGCATCTACTAGTACCACTGATCTAATTAAACTCAATAACTATTTAAGATGATATCTGTGCAATGCAGTTTTGTTTTACTTGTGTTGTTTAATCACATTGTATTCTTCTCACAAAAGTCAAGCATCTATAAAAGTGTATTCCGTCTATAAGCCGCCTCGGCAAAGCTGTGGGCAGAACATCTATTTAATAACCACTGAGGCTGATGTGGAGTGAGGGCTTCTGCCACAAGTAGAGTATACTTTGTCGAGAAGACAGAATGCATCTCTAGGGTCTTCTGATTCCAAAGGGGATGATAAGATGAATTTACTTCACACACTCAGTCAGAGATAAATAAAGATGCTCCTGCAGTAACATTGGATTTTGGGATACCATATAACAATTTGTTTCAGTGTCTCAATAGAAACTGGGTTGTTTGAAATGAGGGTACATTCATTTTGCTGTAGCTAACAGCCCTGAAATGTCTAGGCTATGTTATGCATTTTTGGTTTTGATATCAGATTATTAGATCAGTAAAGGGTTGTGGCTCTTATAAAGATTTTTTGAGCTACTGTATGCATTTTTGGGGGGTGGTGGGGCATTTCAGTATATACGAAGCTGCAAGGCATTTTCTTGCTGCTGATTATAGATGGCAAACTGGTCTTTAAATACTGGCATGTAAGTATATACCCCTTTTATAGTAAGTGTTCTCTCCTGAATTTTGTGGACTTTTAAATGCCTGTTATAGTTTCACCATCTTCTATTCCTAATTCCTTTAAAATGTGTGGACATGCTGCTTTCCTTTTGTATCTACAGTGTGCTTAATCTTGCACTTGTTGCACAAATAACACACAATATATCCGCCAACTATTTTATATTAAAGCAGTGTGTGGTTAAAATGATGTGATGACAATACAGTTGGACATAATCGTTGCATTCACACATTTAATCTGCATTTTTGGTTTCTCTATCTATCTATCTATCTATCTATCTATCTATCTATATATATACACTACCGGTCAAAAGTTTTAGAACACCACAATTTTTCCAGTTTTTATTGAAATTTACGCAGTTTAATGTCTCAATGTACTCTGAAATTAAAGCATAGAACAAATAAACAATTGGAGATAAAAAAGAAATCACGGAATCGTTTTGTTTAACAAAATTTTATCTAAATTTTTGACTCATCAAAGTAGCCACCTTTTGCAGATATAACAGGCGAACACACTCGTGGCATTCTTTCTACAATGGAAATCAAATATTGTTTCGGAAAGTTCTTCCCAACACTGTTGCACTTGTAGGTTGCTTTGCTTTCACCCTTCTGTCCAGTTCATCCCAAACGGGCTCAATGGGGTTTAAGTCTGGAGACTGTGCTGGCCATTCCATGATTTGAAGCCTACCGTCTTGTTCTTTTCTTCTAAGGTAGTTCTGACATAGCCTGGAGGTATGTTTCGGGTCATTATCTTGCTGTAGGATGAATCCCTGACCAACTAGGCGTATACCAGAGGGTATTGCATGGCGCTGCAAAATGCTGTGGTAGCAGTTTTGGTTCAGGGTGCCACTCAGTCTGTGCAAGTCGCCGACTCTGGATCCAGCAAAAGAGCCCCAGACCATCACGCTTCCTCCTCCATGTTTGACAGTTGGTGTCACACACCGAGGAACCATCCTTTCGCCTACTCGACAGCGTACAAAAACCCTGCGTGATGAACCGAAGATTTCAAATTTTGATTCATCAGTCCATAAGACCTTCTTCCAGTCTTTAGTAGTCCACTGGCGGTGCTTCATGGCCCAGGCAAGCCTCTTTTTCTTATTTTGCCATCTTAGCAATGGCTTTCTTACTGCCACTCGACCTGTCAAACCTGCAAGTCTTCTCTTCACAGTTGAAACTGAGACTTGCTTACTTCGACCAGTGTTAAGCTGTGCTTGAAGCTGTTGTCCTGTGAGCTGCCTATCACGCAAGCTGTTGACTCTCAGAAACTTGTCTTCTGATTCTGTTGTGGCTTTGGGTCTGCCAGACCTCTTCCTGTCAGAGTTTCCAGGTGCCTTTTGATGGTGTAGGAAACTGTACTCACTGACGCCTTGGCTTTCTTTGCAATTTCTCGAAAGGAAAGACCTTCACTTTTAAGGGTTATAATGGTCTGTCTGTCTTCCTTTGTTAATTGCCTTTTTCTCACCATTATGAGAGCAACATACTACTTCCTGCAGTACAATACTTTCCAAATAATGCTTAAGAGGGTGTAGTAACACAGTCTGTTCCAACACTGCTTTTATACAGACAGAGGGTTTGTAAGTAATCAACAAAAGTTGGGACACCTGTAGGAATTGTTAGCATCAACTTTCAAGGCTAAATTTACTTCCATTGCTGCAGAACAGCTGTAAGTTGTTAACCCATTACTTGTTCCCTGAAAAAGGGCTTTTTGTATAACTCTGAAATGTACATTATTTTTCAGTTTTTGGTAACCTAAACTTTTTTTTTTAACCTCTGGCAGTTTATCGCTTACCTTTGTACCATTTCAGGTTATTCACTGGACTTGAACTGCTTAAATTTCAATAAAAACTGGAAAAATGGGGGTGTTCTAAAACTTTTGACCGGTAGTGTATGTGTATATATATATATATATATATATATATATATATATATATATATATATATATATTGTATAGTACATCACATACATCTTTTCATTCTGGGTTTAAATTGAATTACAACAATGTTACATGCCTGCACTGGTGTACAGAACATAAGCCCTAAGTCAGTTACTGCATACTGAATTGTCAGGTTTATATCTGAAAATATGTGACAAGTCAGAATGGAAATTACAGTGTAGTACTAGTAAAATCACTTGTATTGTTTTTACATTGTTGCATACTATTTGGCTGTTTGTCTAACTGAAGTGTTAAAGAAAGAGAAGCCTGTGGTAACTCCTACCGAAGGACCGGTGTTGACAAAACACTGGACTATCATATAATCCCTGTCCCCTAACATTGAAACCTACAGGTTTAAAAAACACTGGACTATCATATAATCCCTGTCCCCTAACATTGAAACCTACAGGTTTTCACACTTTTCCCTTACATAAATCACTGAATCTAGCCTCGAACCACTCCCTCAGCAGTTATGTAGGTCACAAATGCAGCAGATTTGTGAACTGGTTAAAGTGATAGCTGCTGGTTAAAGTGATGCTGCTGCCCTAAACAGGAAGGCTGAGCCATCTGTAATCCTGTATTATGACGACCACTGATCTACAGTCACTTCCAAAATGCTTTGCATGTTTTCTTTAAAAAAGCATGGCCCTTTACAACAGAAACATAGCAATATATCGCCATCTAGCGTCCAGTCACTGCCATTGCCAGAACTTGATTGATTCTGCTGTCCCCATGGCTCTCCACAGCGTTAACAGATGTGTTGTACAAATGATACTGTACATTTGAATGGGTTTATTTAGCAATTCTAAAAATAAACTGCAATCCAACTATTGTCTGTTGGCTTCTTCATGTGTAAGGGACGGCTCCCCATTTTTAGTCCACTGTTTTAGTTACTGCTTGTTTTAACAAATAACATCAATTCAATTGTAATAATTATGTCTTGTTTCATCAAACTCACGGATTTGTATGGCCCGATAAGAGAAGACCTTGAAAGAGTGAGTTAAACTAGGATTTGGTTATACAGGGATACTAATAATCATAAATCAAGAAAAATATTAAAATTCCTAATTGTCTAGATGATCTGAATCTTGAGGTCCTATTCAATTTTATACAAGACACCAAGAAACCCAGTGCCTCTGATACGTTATTCATAGGATATATACCAGGAGCTGCTACATGACCCTCTGTGGTCAAGAGTCCTGGGCCTCTAATTGGCACATAGCCTTCTCTTGAAAAACAAAGCCCCTTACTAGAATTGTATTTTTAAGCCTTGTAACCTACTGACAAGTGCATAACCATCGTCTGGAGAACATTAATGTTTTCTTTTTTGGTCTGTGTGTAGATTTTAAAAAACACATTACTTGAAAGCGATTTCTGCCCAGCTGGTACAGTACATATGAATTCTGAGATACTCGGGTGACTTCTAAGCTCAGTCCATTAACACTCTGTCTGGACTGGAATCAAAAGTGTCGTAATGTATGTGTTTCCTTACCAGCAGTGAGAATTTGTATTTTCCAGTGGTGTATTAACATCAGCCTCTAATATGATTTCCACAAGCCAGCCATCCATTTAGCTCCGAAACAGCATAAACACAATATACATGTTTTAAATACATTAGGCATGCATTTTAATTGAAATAAACAATAAGCAGGCTTAACAAATTGGGGAGAAAATAAGAAAAAAAAATGCTGATTCCAAATTTATATAAAAAAAAAAAGGTATGCATTTTAAGAGTGCAATATTTGTGGTTTCAAGTTTAACCAAATAATGCGAAGGATTTTGCAATGACGGCACATGGTCATGCAGACTATTTGCAAGAACGTAAAAACAATTCAGAAAAAGTTGCTCATTGAGTAAAATCACTGTCGCTAAGAGGGCAGGACAAGTCATGAAAACACGGTTCGAATCCTGCTTGGATCACATAAAATCTACTAGGGATAGTTCACCTCATCACGCTCCAGTGACTCCCTACTTCTCAGGCACCCGACAAGTCCTGGTAAAGACTTCCTAGGCTGTGCCCTTGTTTCACAGTTTAGTATCTTGGCAACATCCATTGCTTAGGTTTGGTAGATGAAAAAGACACAACTGGCTTCAGAGTGAACAGAGGTCATCCGCGGATTACCAGGTCTTCTGATTGGTGAGTGTGATTAGAATTGAAGCTTTTCAATTGGGTAGAAAAACGGTGGCAGAATTGACCAAGAATTAAACAAACAAACAAACAACGAAATGGGTCAGAATGGCATTCATTTTGACACGGGCTGTTGCAATGCTTCGGGAGGATCTGACACCAGATTTGGAGTGAAATACAGTGCACCGCTTTTTCAGGGACCTTAAAAATAAAGGTTGGAGACGGGAACAAACTCAGATACTGTAAAGTATGTCTGGGTAGTGAGATAGAAAGGAAGAGGCTCAAAGGGACACAACCTCCATTTATTATTATTATTATTATTATTATTATTATTATTATTATAAACGCTTTACTGTATGTTTAAAATATCAACCAATATAACTACAAAGTATAATTTTATGAAAAAGGAATATGGTCTGGTTGCTGTCCCAATAAATACTTCATATATTTGCATATATTTTTATATATTAAAAATACAAAACTGAAAGATCATAATTGGATAAGTCTCCACCTCCCTGAGTTAATACTTGGTGGAAGCACCTTTGGCAGCAATTACAGCTGTGAGTCTGTTGGGATAGGTCTCTACCAACTTTGCACACCTAGATTTGACAATATTTCACCATTCTTCTTTACAAAACTGTTCAAGCTCTGTCAAGTTCCTTGGGGAGCACTGATGGACAGCAATCTTCAAGTCATGCCACAAATTTTCGATTGGATTTAGGTTGGGGCTCTGACTGGGCCACTCAAGGACATTTACCTTTTTGTTCCTTAGCCACTCCAGTGTAGCTTTGGCTGTGTGCTTTGGGTTGTTGTCAAGCTGAAAGGTGAACTTCCGTCCCAGTTTCAGCTTTCTTGCAGAGGGCAGCAGGGTTTCCTCAAGGACTTCTCTGTACTTTGCTCCATTCATTTTCCCTTATATCCTGACAAGTGCCCCAGTCCCTGCCGATCAGAAACATCCCCATAACATGATGCTGCCACCACCATGCTTCACAGTAGGGATGGTGTTCTTTGGGTGATGCATTGTGTTCGGTTTGCGCCAAACATAACGCTTTGCATTTAGGCCAAAAAGTTCCACCACAAAACTTTGTCACTACTGAATCTCCTGAGTTTTTTTGCATACTTCAAACGGGATTCAAGGTGGGCTTTCTTGAGTAATGGCTTCCTTCTTGCCACCCTACCATACAGGCCAGATTTGTGGAGTGCTTGGGATATTGTTGTCACATGCACACTTTGACCAGTCTTGGCCATAAAAGCCTGTAACTCTTGCAAAGTTGCCATTGGCCTCCTGGTAGCCTCTCTGATCAGTCTCCTCCTTGCTCGGTCATCCAGTTTGGAGGGACGGCCTGATTTAGACAGGGTCTTGGTGGTGCCATACACCTTCCACTGCTTAATAATCGTCTTGACCGTGCTCCAAGGCCTTTGATATTTTTTTTAATACCCAACCCCTGATCTATGCCTTTCAACAACTTTGTCCTGGGGTTCTTTTGAAAGCGCCTTGGTGCTCATGGTTGAGTCTTTGCTTTGAAATGCACTACCCAGCAGAGGGAAGCTCCAGGAACTGTTAAATTCATCCTGAAATCATGTGAATCACTACAATTTAACACAAGTGGAGGCCACTTAACTTGGTGTGTGATTTTGAAGGCGATTGGTTACATAGCTAATTTAGGATTGCTATTACAAGGGGGTTGGACACTTATCCAAACAAGTTATTTCAGTTTTTATTTTTAATTAATTTTCTAGAAATTTCTAGAATATTTTTTTTCACTTGGAAGTTGTGGGGTAGGATGTGTACATAAATTAAAAATATATATATATTTTAATTCCAGGCTATAAGGCAACAAAAGGTAAACATTTTCAAAGGGGGTGTAGACTTTCTATAGGCACTGTATATATCAGAAAAAGTAACAAGTACTTATCTGAACCAGCTCTCCTGTCAGATCAGTTCTTGAAAGGAAAAATGGCGTTGAGGTCTGTGACTGCAGTGCTTTTGTTCTCTCGGGGGCAGGCCATGACTGCGTCACAGGCTCCACGAGCAGCTTTGATATATCGTATTCAGGTTTCGGGTCTTTCGAAGGTAAATACCCATACGGTTATGGTTGCATTTTGTACTTGAAAGGGAACCTGAGCTGATGGAAACAAGCAAGATATGAACCTTTTTAATAGAATATACGCTTATATA
This sequence comes from Acipenser ruthenus, assembly GCF_902713425.1. NCBI lineage: Eukaryota > Metazoa > Chordata > Actinopteri > Acipenseriformes > Acipenseridae > Acipenser > Acipenser ruthenus. The sequence continues at coordinate 13,232,589 of NC_081193.1, forward strand.
CTGTACCTGTAGTTATTGAAATGATTAAGTAATGACTTAGGCAGCTAAATCAAGCCAATGTTTATGGAGCGAATGGAGTTGTGATATGGTGGTAAATTATACCCACTTACCCCAGGGTTAAAGTTACATTATTCACAACCTGAAACATGGTAAAGTTGTTGTACAGTATTTTCTATTATTCAAGCTATTTCTGTGTTTATGTCTTAAATAAATACGTTTGTAACATACATCTCCTGCTAAGGCTACAAATACACAATTGGAGCTATCAGTAACACGAATAATTGAGATCTGGAAATATGGGCACATGTGGGATCCACAGCATGCACCAAGCAACTCCTGTAGTTACCATTGTGCATCAAGACTCACAATTCAGCAACTGAGCTACGTGTACCCAGCTAACTACATTTTACAGTACAGTGTACAGCGCTCTCTCAGATACTGGGTTATTTTTTGTTCTTTAAAATAAATAAATAAAAATAAGACAATGTATGCAGTAAGGATTTAATTTTATTTGAATTGTAAACATACACGTGAACAAAGTAAAACGTAACTGACAATTCCAGAAAAAAAAAAAAAAAAAAAAAAAGGTGCAGGATGAAAGCAGGAGCTCCCACTGCTCAAGTTTTGCAAGTTTTTTGGTCAGATTATAAATAAAATACACAACTCAACATGGCAGTGAAAATGAGGAATGGGTAGTTTGATTTGGCATTCTCTTGGGTGTATTAGAAGGTGGCAATCCTTAAATAACCCATAGGTCAAATACTGTATGAGTTAACTGACCAAGAAAACCTGCAGAGTCCAGGACTAAAATCAGTTCATGGCATTGGTCCAGTATGCAGAAATAAAAGCTGAAGACTCACTGCAGACCATAAAAATACTCTGTAACCTCTGTACTGGGTACAAAGATCAATCACAAACACAGCTGTAACAGACAGAAATGCACTGGAACTTTTTATATAGTGTACCATGCTTAGCTTACAGAAACAGGTCCATTTTAATGATTTAAAGTGGAGGATCTTAATATAGCTGCCCTGAAATTAATAAACCCAATTTATTTTTATGCTAAAAGTGGGTAAATATAGAAGCCCTGGGGAAAACCTCAGCTGGATTAATAAGGAGTTAAAGAGAGGCAGTATTTAGATCTGCCACTGTTTAGATCATTAAAATAAACCCTTCTGTACTGTTCATTTGTGAGTTCAATCTCAGTGACTCTGTAGTACTGTAGTTAAATGTAATCTTTACACACACCTCTACCAAGTCACTGGGGGTAACACAGGTCCTGAAAAAGTGCTTTATGAGCCATATCCTTGTTGATTAAATGACTTGTGGATACAAATATTAAAACTGTTGAAGCCGTCCAAAAAAATTATAATTCAAAACTATTTGCTGTCTTACTTTATAAAGAGTAAATACACTGATTTTTGAATAATTCTGGGCAAAACACTACAGGGCAAACACTTTGAACAGCAAGAGGACTTCAGTTGCAATTTTGTTTAAAACCCAATTTGTGAGAATACAGCACACACAGTAGTACACAGGAGGCAGCAGAGCATTGGCACACAGTACCTGTACATGTTTTCGAAGGTAATGCATTGCCTGTGAAAGGTGCTGGATGGGCAAAACTGGACACTCAATTCTCCATGAAATATCACAGCAGCTAAATGCCTTATGGAAATGCATACATAAATTGTAACACGGCCCCATTGTAAAATAGAAAAAACAGATCCAGGAATTCCTCAAGAACTGACTTTGTATCCCATTGCCAGTCTACCTCATCTATTGATATGAGAAAAAAACAAAACAAAACATGAACTCTTTGGAAACTCATGTCCTATAAAATGAAACTAGTTGCATAAAAATTACATTCACCATGCAGACTACAGAGCTTCAGACATTTCCCCATAAGGACACTGCATACCTATGTTACCAGAAAATTGACAACGTGGCTAAGAAGTACGAATGGTCACTGGTCCCTCAGCTGTTAACACTACTATTGTTATTTGCCAATTACCAGTAAATACGTTGTAGAATTTTACAAAATAAGCCCTGAGATACAGGCATGCAAACATAATTGTGATGTTTGTTTAGGATTTTTTTCTTGTTGTTTTTAAGACATACATTTTTTTAAACTTACAAACATTAAAAAAAGAAAAAAAAAGTTAATGTATATACAGCAAGCACTCAGCAGCACAGTTCAAGTATTTTTGTTAATTAAAGATGTCCGTTGCCACAATAACATGTCTGACCTATAGTGCTGCCAACATTCATGTGAAATGGGGGTTTAAATATTGAAGGTCTAACTGGCCAGCTCAAGAAAACCTCTTTTTTATATTAATTGATGTGTTAGTTAATTGTGGTTCACTTTTCGGTAACCTCTTTCCTTCATAATGTTTAGTAAAAGGTATACAATAAATACTTAAACACAATAACTTAACAGGGCTGAATAGCACATCACACTTAAACTAAAATACAACTGATTTTATACTTAAAATTCACTTTACAAGGTTTGAAAAAAGTAAGCAAACTGTGTTGGCAACTTCTTACAGTGTGATGCAAATTCTCAGAAATGTAAGATTTGTAAGACATTTGAGCATCCAAGCTCAGAGAAATGTTACTCTTAAATCATTATCGTACACTGCAAGTCAAATTGCTTGTACAGCTACTAATGTCCCTTTCCTTTTTTCAAACAAGAGTATTTTTAAAGTAGCCGTTTCAGGATAAATGGGAAGTTGCCGAGGATGTACTGTAGTAGTGACAACATGCACATCTTTCATCTGTTAGCTATGAATTCATGTACAGTATGAAATAAGACTGAACCACAATTTTGTAAAATGTTTCACAATATCACAGCCACTGGGTGAGTTTGCCAGACAAGTAGTAACACAGCAGCTGTAACCAGGTGGTTTAACAAGAGGGCCTTTTAACCCCCTCTCCATCCCCAGCATGGTCCCTTTGATCAGTAGTCCATACTGCCATCGCTCTCATACCCTGAAGGTGCGTCAGTGCCGAAATATCTGTCTCCAAAATTACCTAAATTAAAAAAGGGAGAGGAAATGCTAAATCAAGCTGTGAACTCAAAAAACAAATTGCCATCCTTTTGAGGCAAGTGCAGTATACAGTATCTATTGAGAGTTTATGTGATAAAATTAGAGCTGACAGCACTGGAGGTAATATTCTACTGCACAATCCAGGTACAGCATTGCCTTGGAAGAACCATTTCAGGAAGTCAGAGTGGTGTGCAGACTTGAAGCTTATCTTAAGAGTTAAATCATTATGCTGTACAGTATCCCCAATAATCATCACAACCATTTAATGCCCAGCTTGTCTGTGATTTCCAAGTTTGTTTAGGGCATTAAGCTTTGTTTTGTTTTAAATCATGCACAGCAGTACAGAAATGAAAAGGTAGCGTATTAGACAATGGGGTATTCTGTAGATCACCTCTGGAATGGGATGGGCCTTACCTATCCCTGGAATGATGTGAAATTCATTGTTGACATTCTTATCCACGGCGGTGGTGATGATGCGAACTTTGGGAAAGGCGTAGGCTACAGAGTGCACTCCCATCTCCGCCATCAGAAGGGACAGCAGGAAGATCTTATCCTCCTGGACGTCGTGATCCTGCAGGGAGGAGATTGAACATAGCAGCAGGGTAAGGATGACACTATAAATAACTCAAACATATCATTGTATTTGTATTTCCCTGCGTTTCTATACAAATACACATGAGAACCATTTAGTGCAAAGCAGTGTAATCAACAGCAAAACAAAAGGAAATTTGATACAAAGTTGCAGATCACTAAATGGCGCTAGCTCTCACTTTGGCTGTTCTAGCCTGTGTTACATACAGTAGATCTATGACAGCCAAAGAGAATACAGAAGAAAGCACCTATAGAAATGTATCAAACATACAGTATGACTGTAAACAAAATGTACAGTAATTTGACATCACTGCATGCTATTTCTAGAGGCAACACATGACACTGGGCATAATTAACAAGCATCAACTTTTCAAAACAAAACAAAACAAAACCTTACCAGTAAAACTCTGACAGCCATCAGTGCAGCAGCCCCAGTGGACACGGTGCTGTCCATTAGAATAACATAATCTTCACTTATATCCTTTGGCAAACGCAAGTAATGCAGCTTAACAAAAAAACATTACAATTCAAATGAGTGACAAAAAACACTAAAATCCACTTTCATACCTTTCATACCCACTTTCATACTAAAATCCACTTACTAGGAACATTATTATTATATCGAAGCTCTTTTTAAATTTTTTTTTTTTTTTTTTTTTTTTTTAATATGCAGACCAGTCTCGTTCCAATGGTCAATCAGACTGTGACCATCTTTAACCATCACTGTTTTTTTTTAAACCCTAAGAGATGTGTTGATTAGGTGTGATAAGTACAATTTGGAAGCAGTGGATCTAGACAAAAAAATAAAACAAATCGGCCTATAAAATCAAATAATTCCTGTTCATTGCATGGGGTACACGCAAGGCCAAAAGAGAGCCAGAAGGTAGTTCTGACAACACAGATCTGAGCTCAGTTATATGATCTTGTATCACACAAATTTTAAAGCAATTGTACCTGTACAAACTGCTCTTCCTAATCTACCTCTGCTGTTCCTAATCTACATTAATGACTTAGATTCTGGTATAGCAAGCAAACTTGTTCAATTTGCAGACAACACAAAAATAGTGGCAAACACCATTGCAGCAGCAAAGGTCATTCAAAATGATCTAGACAGCATTCAGAACTGGGTAGACACATGGCAAATGACATTTAATAGAGAAAAGTGTAAGGTACTGTAAAATGTGCATTAAAAATACCATATGGGAGATACTGAAATTGAAGAAGGAATCTATGAAAAAGACCTAGGAGTTTATGTTGACTCAGAAATGTCTTCATCTAGACAGTGGGGAAGCTATAAAAATGGCCAACAAAATGCTCAGATATATAGTGAAAAGTGTTGAATTTAAATCAAGGGAAGTAATGTTAAAACTTTACAATGCATTAGTAAGACCTTCATGTGTTCAGTTCTGGTCACCTCGCTACAAAAAGGACATTGCTGCTCTAGAAAGAGTGCAAAGAAGAGCGACCAGAATTATCCCGGGTTTAAAAAGGCATGTCATATGCAGACAGGCTAAAAGAATTGAATCTGTTCAGTCTTGAACAAAGAAGACTATGCAGCGACCTGATTCAAGCATTCAAAATTCTAAAAGGTATTGACAATATCGACTCAAGGGACTTTTTCGACCTGAAAGAAACAAGGACCAGGGGTCACAAATGGAGATTAGATAAAGGGGCATTCAGAACAGAAAATAGGAGGCACTTTTTACACAGAGAATTGTGGGAGTCTTGAACCAACTGCTGCTTGATGAGATTCTGGGATAAATAAGCTACTAGCAACCAAAACGAGCAAGATGGGCCGAAATGGCCTCCTCTCATTTGTAAACTTTCTTATGTTCTTCAGCACTTCAGACCTACAGTACTCATGCACTCTGCATTAACAACTTATTGGGGCATAATTAAGTTCCATTCCAGTGTCTGATGTCCTCTTCAAAATGCAAGGTTCAATGCTGCTGAATGCTGTGAGTTTATATTAATAAAAGCCCTAAATAACTTTTGATGGTATGTTAAAAATAATAAAACACAAAATATTTGATTATACTGTAGGCAAAGGCAAATCACAGATGCTGAAGGCTAAATAACACTATGACAGACAACAGAAGCACTCTCTGAAACAATGTTCCTCTATTTTATTACCTGTGTATTATGTTTAGATTAAATAATAGGGTGCATGTGAAAAAGTACTCCAGCTAATTTACCTCTGGCTCCCCGGTGTCGTGGTTGGTTTGGATCAGAATCTTTCCGAGTCGGATATCTTTACACACGGCCATGAGTGCCTGTTCCATCGTCTCTCCTGCTCGTAGGATCGAAACTCCAGTTATCTACAGGAGCACAGGCAAGGAGTCAGGGACACAGGCTTGGACTGCAAGCACAGAACTGAAGCCACAAAACAGTTTGTGTCAAGAAACTTTTTTTTTGTTTTCGCAAAACAAAAACAATATTTGGGACGGTTTACATTTTAAAATAAATTGTTATGCTAACATTTAAAAATGGTTCTGTCTTTTGTAGAGAATTAAATGCGACCGATTCATATAGTAATTAAAAAGGAGTTTTAAAGTTAGTATATTTATATATGAACAGTTGGTATCTTTTTGGCAGTGAAGGGCACAATGTTCCTTCACTTCTACTTGGTAGCACTTCAGAAGATATTAAAACTGGAACTGGCTATAATATCCAGCTGGGTTTTTAACTTAAAATAAATAAAATAAAAATAAATAATTATGATATCTGCAGTAAAGATCTTGGGCCTTTGTGATTGTTAAGGTTACGATTTTGTCATGGAGGCCACGGAAATTGTGAATTTGAACAAAAGTCAGTGAAATCTTGGAAATGGATGTAAAAACACATTTGGTTAGGCACTTCCTTTATTTCCTTTAAAAATGCAGTATGTCATGCACTGAAAATACAAATCTGCGAGTATCTGTAAATTGTTTGGTTGTGTATGCACACAGCATTTATGTGTAGTTATGTAGTCAACGAATGAGATTTGTATTTTGTATCTGAGCGAGCATGTAAAACACAGATCGGATGTTACTGTAAACTCTTGGTTGTGATCTTCACATACAGTGCCTTGCGAAAGTATTCGGCCCCCTTGTACTTTGCGACCTTTTGCCACATTTCAGGCTTCAAACATAAAGATATGAAACTGTAATTTTTTGTGAAGAATCAACAACAAGTGGGACACAATCATGAAGTGGAACAAAATTTATTGGATATTTCAAACTTTTTTAACAAATAAAAAACTGAAAAATTGGGCGTGCAAAATTATTCAGCCCCTTTACTTTCAGTGCAGCAAACTCTCTCCAGAAGTTCAGTGAGGATCTCTGAATGATCCAATGTTGACCTAAATGACTAATGATGATAAATAGAATCCACCTGTGTGTAATCAAGTCTCCGTATAAATGCACCTGCACTGTGATAGTCTCAGAGGTCCGTTTAAAGCGCAGAGAGCATCATGAAGAACAAGGAACACACCAGGCAGGTCCGAGATACTGTTGTGGAGAAGTTTAAAGCCGGATTTGGATACAAAAAGATTTCCCAAGCTTTAAACATCCCAAGGAGCACTGTGCAAGCGATAATATTGAAATGGAAGGAGTATCAGACCACTGCAAATCTACCAAGACCTGGCCGTCCCTCTAAACTTTCAGCTCATACAAGGAGAAGACTGATCAGAGATGCATCCAAGAGGCCCATGATCACTCTGGATGAACTGCAGAGATCTACAGCTGAGGTTGGAGACTCTGTCCATAGGACAACAATCAGTCGTATACTGCACAAATCTGGCCTTTATGGAAGAGTGGCAAGAAGAAAGCCATTTCTTAAAGATATCCATAAAAAGTGTCGTTTACAGTTTGCCACAAGCCACCTGGGAGACACACCAAACATGTGGAAGAAGGTGCTCTGGTCAGATGAAACCAAAATCGAACTTTTTGGCAACAATGCAAAACGTTATGTTTGGCGTAAAAGCAACACAGCTCATCACCCTGAACACACCATCCCCACTGCCAAACATGGTGGTGGCAGCATCATGGTTTGGGCCTGCTTTTCTTCAGCAGGGACAGGGAAGATGGTTAAAATTGATGGGAAGATGGATGGAGCCAAATACAGGACCATTCTGGAAGAAAACCTGATGGAGTCTGCAAAAGACCTGAGACTGGGACGGAGATTTGTCTTCCAACAAGACAATGATCCAAAACATAAAGCAAAATCTACAATGGAATGGTTCACAAATAAACATATCCAGGTGTTAGAATGGCCAAGTCAAAGTCCAGACCTGAATCCAATCGAGAATCTGTGGAAAGAACTGAAAACTGCTGTTCACAAATGCTCTCCATCCAACCTCACTGAGCTCGAGCTGTTTTGCAAGGAGGAATGGGCAAAAATTTCAGTCTCTCGATGTGCAAAACTGATAGAGACATACCCCAAGCGACTTACAGCTGTAATCGCAGCAAAAGGTGGCGCTACAAAGTATTAACTTAAGGGGGCTGAATAATTTTGCACGCCCAATTTTTCAGTTTTTTATTTGTTAAAAAAGTTTGAAATATCCAATAAATTTCGTTCCACTTCATGATTGTGTCCCACTTGTTGTTGATTCTTCACAAAAAATTACAGTTTCATATCTTTATGTTTGAAGCCTGAAATGTGGCAAAAGGTCGCAAAGTTCAAGGGGGCCGAATACTTTCGCAAGGCACTGTATATACATACAGCGCTTGTTAATTTATTTTTTTAAACAAAAAAGTGGGCTTGCATCTTGTACTTCATTTCCTGCAAACTGCAGCTTAAACAAGAGATTTATCTGTTTTGTAGTATTTTTTTTCTGATCTCTGATGCCCCGCTTCTTGGACGCGGTGCCTGCCTGTGTGATTTGACTAACTTATTTTACTTTTTTAAAAAAGGGAGAGTGCTCTGTAGGCTACTCAAACAACCAATTTAAATACTTATTTCTTATTATTGAAGAATAATTATATACCGTTTCATTTTGAAGTAACATTTAAACTTGCCTGCAGTCAAAAGCAATAGTCTTTATATTGTTGGTTTTGGTGGCTCTTGTGTATGTTAATTATTTGGTGGCCTTTCTGTGAATTTTTTGGTTTTTTTCCGCAACCCGCCAGTGAAATATACAAAAAAAAGATAGTGCCAAAATCCTATACTTAATGATCGTACAGGAATCTGTCGAAACATTTGATCAGCTTTAGAACTGTTTTCAATTCTTATCAGTGAAAGGTTCTATAATAAAAAAGATAGCATAAAACTTGCTACTATAAACCTCAATGGACCTTTTCTGTATTCTGGCAAGGCCCTTATCCCATGGTCCAGTGACTAGTGTGATGCCATTGAAAATCAGGAGGCATTCTCAAACAGAAATTAAATTGCTCACCAAAGGAACTGAACATGTTTAAGACAGGTTGCTTATTTAAGGCTTGTTTACTTGAACTCTAATTTCAACATCAAAATTTCTGAGCACAGTACATGTAATTGTGTCCTTTACTAGGAGCGAAAAAGCGCTTACTCTTTTGCCACCGAGCCTCTTCCCTTCATAGATCGCTCCTTGAGGAGTCTCCACAGTAACGGGCTAAGGGGATTGAAGCAAAAAATAACATCAAAATTTAAAAAGACGACATCTGAAGAGACAGGAGAATGAACATGTACAGAAGAATAATTATGTACACTCATTGAAGAATGAACATGTACTGAACAGTAATTCTTGACCCCGCTTGTCTTAAAACAGTGCTAATGGTTTTCTTCTGCAAAGCAGGATGAGAAACCCACCTTGAGCGGCAGAAAGGAGAGAGCATGCTCAATCAAAAGCCTCATTAATCTCTTTGAGTAGAAAATAAATTCATCCCGGTTTGTCTCCTTATTTCTGTGGAGGAAACAAATAATGATTTATTTCACAAATCCAGGTGCTCTTAGTGTGCCGTTTAAAAAATAATTAGAGCGCAAGGTCAGGGGACCCCAAATCGAGGCAGGACTTGACAATGTTAGATAAAAGGCCAACTTCAGTTTTCAAATTGTCCAAATAAACAGTACATATCAGCACAGCACAGCACAGATCAGTAACAGATAGGAAGTACCAAGGGTTATACCAATGAACATTTTACAAGTCATAGTATTTAGATCTTCAAAATAACTATTACGTATCTTGGTTAGTGTGAAAGCCTCCATCAGAAAGCTTGTAAGGCTACATCTCTACATCTTTATTTCATGTTTTTTTCAATGGAGTACGACTGTGCTTTAGTAGAGTGCTAGAGATACAGTACCTGATAATAGTATGCAAGCCCCGGACCTGGGGGGTGCTCTCCATGACACTGAGGGTCTTAGGCAGGGGCTGACCTTGGTGTGCAGTAGCCAGGGCCGCTCTGGAGGTACGGGGGGAATAGTTAATGCCGATATGGTATTATGAGGACAAGCAGACACACTGCAAACAATAATCACATCACCAAGCAAGAGAGCCCTTAAATGTACACGATGGCAACAAAAACAAACAAACAAAAAAGAAGCCCTTCAATGAACCTCAATATACGATTTAACCCCCACCCCCACCCCCACCCCCAGACTGCATGAATCCAGAATGACAAGTCTCAACAACCTAAGGACTCATCCTGTTGTTTATATGTTCTCATGGACTTACTAATAGAGGGTCCTCGTGGCCCTTTTTATGCAAAAGTGAGCAACAAGGGGCAACAGTTTCTACTGGTTACTGGGTTGTAGATTGTGGAGAGATGGGTATGATGCAAACTTGTACTCCTGCAACAGTTTAAATATATATAATTCTGAAAAATGTTCCATGTGAGAGGGCCAATGCAAGGGGATTATTATTATTTATTTGACTTTTGTGCCTTTCATAACGACTGTTCGCTTTACTGTACCGAAATATTACTGCTGCAGAATCATAACTACTTTCTGCAAGTGAAAAGTGTGTTTATTTAACAGTTCTCCAGTTAAAATAAATGCATGACAGAATGGCAAACAATGTGGAATAAGGCATTTAGTTCCACTTTCCATCACCATTACAAATATAATGTACTTCCATCTTGTTAGTTCTTTCATGCAGACTGCCAAGGCATTTACTGACATTAATCCACAAACAAGCAAAAAGTAGATGCAGTTCTTGAACATTGTTGCTACCTGTGCAATATAAAGCATTACCTACAAAGAAAAAAGTCAGTTTCTTTTTTAAAAGTCACTTGCTAAACAGCCGTTTCCAGTACTGGATTAATAGGTTCTTGTGTAACAGGTGTTTTATAACATTATTTTATTTTAATCTGTGAATTATGTCTTTACAAAGTCATTAAAAAATTAAGCCTCCGTTGTAAAACTGAAAAAAATCAGCAAGATTTGGCTGCTACTGTACATCAAGTGGCTATTCACAGGATTTTTTGTTGGTTGTCAAAAGTTGTCACTTTGGGTTGACATCTGGTGAAGTCAAGTCCTTTAAAAGAACTTTCCATAACCCTCATGTGCTGTTTGCAATCATTCACTGTCACGGTTGCCTTTGTGGTTGACTGAAATCACAGCCATGTTGTAATCTAGAATATTTTCTAATATTATGGTCCTGGGTGCAACTGGTGATGCCAAAACCTCAGATTTAATTTCCCTGCCACAGCCACACTCTAATCATTAAGAGTGTATCTATGGCTGCAATTGAGAAACCTACATTTTTCACATACCAAAAAGAATCCTTCAAAAAGATTCCAAGCTACTAAGGGTGACTGTTTAAACTAGAGCAATAATGTGTAACAGAGGAGGCAACAGTAACAGGTTTATTGCAAAAGGTCTGTAAAAAAATACTACTGATTGTATTGCCAAGATGTACAAAATGTATTTTAAAAAAAAAATCAAGCCTGCTGCATTCTTGTTGGAAACAAAAAAACAGCTTAGTAATTTTATTTTTGCTTTTTACTTGGAAACATTAGGCAAGGAAAGCCAAAGCACAAGGAAACCTAAAATTCAAAAGCAAGGAAGCCAAGCAAGAAACAGACAAATAAATAAAAACATAAACAAACAAACATACAAACAAAATTGAAAAAGTCCCGAAAACAAAAACATTAATTGTGTTTCTTTTAAAAATTGTTAGAAATAAAACAAAATCAAAAACTGAAAAGAAGATACACGAGTTTATTCTCACATATCCCAGCGAAGTTTCCTCTGTTGGAGTTGACAATTATTTCAATGCGGGACAAGTGATGTATATACAAGGACAGAAAGAAAGACATCTGAATTAGACGCTAGCACAGAAAAGGGCAGAAAATCTATTTGAAAAGGTAGCTTAGAAAGAGAGAGGAGGTGGGCTGAGCATCCAAACCCCATTGCGGTTTCCCCAGTAATTTCGAGCAGGTTAGCTAATAGGTTTGGGTCACTCATTGCCAGGGTGTTATTTAGATGGTATTGAGCTCTCAGAAATACGTCTGTGTCACGTTTTAGTTATTACTTGTTACAAACAAGTAAATTAATGCATACTTCTACTTGTTGCAAGCACATTCCAGAAACACAACATGGCATTTCATTGCCCTATAATTACAGTAAGTTTACCACGTTTTAATGGGTAATGTGAAAATCTTGCTTGATGCAAAATACTACTATTACTACAAGTAAATGATTAAAATGCAATCTAATAATCCCCCTCACTACATCACTGAAAGTTAAATGTGGATTTGATTGAGAAGCCTGTACACTCACTAACTGCATTAGATATTTTAACATTCAGTATAGAGTCCAGGTTAACCTTCCAAAAAAGTCTTGAGGATTTGAATGTAACAAATATGAAAAGAGCTCTGAAACAGAGTCTCATGCCCTGACCGCCAGCATCTTGTTAAATACCTGGATACACGTAAAAAGTGTTGTGCCGATTAGATATGTGGAATTTTGAATGCAGAGTTGCGAAATTTAGATGAGAAGAGACAAAGAACTCTATGCATACCACCGAAAAAACAGCAGATGTTAGCAGTAGCCGCAAATAATTAATCAAAAGAAGAGAGAGACTAAAAAAAAAAAAGTGCACAGTATCAAGATAGGACTGGACTTTTATATGTCTACAATGAAGTGACTGTAGCAAACTGCAGTAAAGGTCACAGTTCAAGAGTACTGATGCTTTGCCCTGACATGAAATAAATTGGCAACAAATATTTACATATTCAGGGATCCGTGCATTAAATACATAACAGCACAATTGGTATCATAAAAAGTAATTCACTATGACTTACATTCACTGTATGTACAGGTAAAAATGGAAGTGTGACATTCTAAATTCAGTTATCACAAAATGGTTTCATCCACTCAAGAAAACTGTGGGTGTGCAAGCAACTATTTTATGAGATTTTTTGAGAATACAAAGTTTTCAGTATTTGACATGACCAGTCATTTTGTAATGCACAATGATTTTGGAATAGCATAGAAAAGGACTTTTAATAATTTCTGATAATACACCCATAACACCCTTTTATCACTTGTATTAGTGGAATAATTCCTATAAGCCCAGTAATTGTTGCTGTGCTACAGGTTCATTTAGCAGCAAAATAACTAGACTGTGCATTTTTTTTTTCTTTTGTCATATCTATTTGATTTACTGGTCTTTTTTAAAAAGTAAAAAAAAAGATAAAAAGAAAGAGAAATAAAAAAAAAAACACATGTACATGAGACGGTGTTACTTTACCCCAGTCATACCTCACAGTGATTTCACGCTGAGATGGTTAGAGTACATTCGGTCAGGGTTTAGCAAGTATTTCATTACAAACACACATGGGGAGGAGAGAAATACAAAACAAAATATATGAAATGTCACCAACAGCCAGGCCATTCAAACAGACGGTCAGTAAGAGTAGCTCACTCGACTGCTATCACAGAACAAACTACTCTGAGGACTCTGACCCAACATTTTGCCATGAGGGACTACTATTGCACAGCATGTCCTGCAATGTAGTAAGCACGGGGGCACTTGTAGAAAAAGACCTTTAATTCACACACATACAGTACTGTTTTAAAAGCTGGACCTCTGGAGTGTGTTTGAACAAACGAAACAGCAACTTATAACATTTTCGTTGAAATATCCGGCTAATCCAAAATTAAGTATGAAATAAAAGCAAAGAACCAAAAACCCTGGTAAAGCATTCCTTGACTGACTTCCCTCATGGCAAAATGCAACGTACAAGTCTGGTCAGGATGGTGTATTCCTTTATTTTCTCAAGTTTAAGAAAGTTGAGGTTCCATTAAGCCTCTTGTAGTATGGATAAAATATGAGAAGGTTATGCATTACATTTTAACTCAGCGGGGGTCTCTCTATGAACAGTTCTGCAATTTCCTAATCCTGCTTTTGATCATTCCTGAATTCAGCTTTTATTTATTGAAGACGATCTCTTGTTTTAGCCCCGAAAAACAACAAATTAATAATATATATATATATCTCTGGCATGGCAAGGTTCAATTGTTTAGTATTACTCTAAATGAACCATAAAGAAAAATACATTTTAGCCCCAGTAAGGAATACTGAAAGGAAGCAATACATCTTTAAAATTACACTAGTTCAAAAGTAAAACACAGTCACACCTGCTTAAATCTGGAACTATCCAATGTTAGCATCCATTTCAGAAAGAATTGTTATTTTTTATAACTAGATTATTTGACATTAAATTCACTCAAGCCCTCACTATAGGTCATGTTAATTATACAGGTGGTCCTTAATACTGGTCTGACTGTATGGGGAGGATTCAACTGTCCAGATTCTGGGTGCTGAGCAGGAGGTTTAAAGGTTTAATAATTCAAACACATGTTGTGCTAAAAAATTGTCAAACAACAGACAGGGACATTTGGAATCTTCTATTCTTCCAATTGTTGGTATTTTTCCTTTTATAAATAAAATGCCTAACGGTCAGGAGAAGGATAAGAAACAAGTCTTCCACTGCACAGCATGTGCCAACAGTAATAAGGAATGAATAGTGTTATCCTCTTCTCGGGATACATCAGTTATTCCTTGCAACCAGCCCTTAGTTATCTCAGACATATTGCTTCCTTTGATCTATGTAATATAGTTAAGAGTATAAACCATACAAAATGTGGGTCTTCCTAAAAATATATTGGGGTTCGGACCAAAAAATACCCATTGCAGCATGCATGATTTGACTGTTAATTCAGAGCACAAACAAACAATATGCTAAACAAATTCAGGGAACAAAATATCACTATTATTTATAGTACAGTGGCTATAAAAAAAAAAAAACTTAACGACATGCTCTAACTGGGGACATATTTGTTTCACAGCAAAATATAACTTGTTTCAAAATAGGTTTTTCAAGATATTTCACGATTAAACAATATTTATTAAGGCATAAAAAACAGCAGTCAAATTCAAAACGGATAAGTTATTATATAACAAATGTTCCTAAATATTTAAATGTTTACCTGAAAAACAGGACTTTCTAAATTGTAGAATATTAAGTTTTTTATGGCCATCTTTTAAAAGATTCCATTTTCACCATCAGTGAATTATCAAACAAAATAAAAACAGATAAAAGTAAAAATAAGACGTGTGAAAGGTTCCCTTCTTGTACTGGACAGAGCAAATCTTTACCAGAAATATTCCCAATCTTTGATGCAGCTGGTGTTCAATCATTTACCGGAAGCAAACTAAACTGGCTGCAAGGTTCCAAAATACAAAATACATTACAAATACATATTGTTTTGGGTACTTTAACTGAACTCAATAAGTTTACGAATTTATGGTATGTTTTCAACCAGACCAATTCTATTTTCAACTCCCTCTGTCTTCCACCCAGTCTTTGGAACACAGAAATAATGATTGCCAGACACACATGAATTAATCATTTAACCCTTTGCGGTCCTATGTCGGACCTGGTCCAACATTATTATTTTCCCTTTCCGGTCTCTACAGGTCTCTAGTCGTTTTTTCTCCGGAAAAGCCGAAGAAACCATTCAATGGCCAAGTGAGACCGATAGGAGCTGGAAAAAAAAAAGGGGCGTATCTGAGGAATACAGATAGACCTGGCACCACAGAGATAACACGGACATAAACAAACAAGATAGCTGCTTCTGCATCCAGTGCTCAAAGAATATCACAGACATTTGCAGAGCTTTTTTGAGATGTTATAGTAATAAAATTATGACTTGGATCGCATTATTGAGGAGTTTGGTGATAAAAACGAGTGATCAGGAGATGATTTAACGGTACGCACTACTATGAAGAGGTATGTGAAAAATACAGTGAACAAGGAGTGGGGTGGGGCTGGAGATGCAGTACTGAGTGTCCTGTTGATATGCAGTGCCTTTTAAACCTGTTTTACTGTGAATAAAATTACTTTTAAACAGCGCGTGTGAAAATAAATTGGACCTGACACGCCTGAGACGCGCTGAATAAATGGACCGCAAAGGGTTAACATTACAATGAGTAACTTTGTATATGAAAAATATAGAACATATAAAACTGAATCTCAGTGCAAGCAAATATAAATAGAATAATGTTAGAATATATTATCAGATAATATGTCTTGATTTGGTTTTGCACAAGTAGCACAGCTACAAGTGCATTACCAGCCCAAAACCAACCTGAGTGAGATTCAGTTGATACATTATTCTATTTATATTGTATTACCTTGCACTGAGATTCAGCTATTTTCTGATTCAATAAATTAATTCATGTGTATCTGGGGACCATTATGTTTTCTATTTATAGTATAGAATATATTATTATATATTCATGTTTCATTTCCAGTTTCTTATCTACCAATACAATGAATTAGAAAAAAACATATGTTAAATCTGGTTCTGGACACAGCAAGCTGTAGAAATTTGAAACACTAAAAAAGGGATCTATTAAAATGACAGTAACTACACTTTTGAATCCATTTCACAGGTTCATAAAACTCTACTCTGGATACATGCATTTGGTCACATATAAACCACATAATATTTTGCTTCCTTGAAATCAAACAATTATTACAAAATAATAATAATAATATGGTTCCAATATACCTTTTCCAGTTGACTATGGACATGCTGTACAATGAGATCCAGGGCTACAAAGTTTTCCCCTCCTGAAATATTAAGGTAGAATTTATTTGAAGTCAAATAACATTTTGGCTATTAAATTCTTCAGTGCACAACTTTCAGCTGCCACTGGTGCCAGTGACAGGAAAAATTATGGCAGGACAGGATTTATATCAGGATAAAGAGGAACACGTCAAGTATCAGTATAACTGACGAAATTAAAATGATAATCCAACTGTTCAGTGTCTATTAAGAATCATTCTGACTCAAACCACCGCCACTCCATTTATCCTTCACGTCTACTTTATGATCTTTACTGAATGGGCAATGGGTGATGAACTTGACCTACTAGGAGTTATGGCTATAACATAACGCACCTTTCATAACATTGTTTATCTGGGGGATATAGAATCGATTTATGAGTTCCAAGAAAAGGATGATTTGCTGCAGAAGTGCCACTAGAGTTCAGTATAACCTAAGAAAATTCCTGGCTCAAGTCTTTTAAAAGAAGATTTCCCACAGAAAGAAAATTCAGATCCAGGTGTCTATGGCCTGGTCCTCAGGATTTGGCAACGATGAAACCTACATTGCCAGAAGTGAGATGAGGTGATTTAAGGTACAGATGTCTCTTACCACGGGGTACCACAATATCAGCCACCTGCATGGTCGGTTCAATGTACTGCTCGAAGGCCGGCTTCACAAACTTGTTGTACTGCTTGATGACCCCCGTGATGTCTCGACCTCTGTTGGTGATGTCCCTCTTCAAACGACGGACTAGCCGGATGTCAGAATCAGTGTCCACAAAAACTTTCATATCTAGAAGCTTAAAAAAAAAAAAAAGATAGTTCTGCACTCTTCCTGTTAGGAGCAGCTTTGTGCAGCCACTGATCAGACAGCATCTCCAACAGTAAAACAAACCCTGACTTACACACATCATGCTGGAATGCTGACAGATGAAGTATGCCCAGCTCCTTCCCACGCAATGTCATAACTAATGACATTACGGTTAACAGGCTATCTAATGAGCCAGAGACAAGTTTGTAATACACTAACCTGCACACTTATCACAAAAAGAACTTTCCAAATCATCTGTCAACACTGACAAAAAACTATTTTCTGCCAGTGTTATTACTACTAATTAGCCAAAAAGAAAATTTGAATTCCGAGTCTTGACCAACAGCATTTATTAACTTAATTATTGCGGTTGTACCAGGGTCTTTTAAGGTACAGAATAGTATGTGAGGCGTACAAATACATATTTTGTCCATTATAATATACAGATATTGGCAAAAAAAAAAAATTGAATGTAACAGGTTTCAAAATATAATGATGATATTTATGATGGACAGTACAATAAAGCCGGTTTAACAATTGACTTCCCCAAACAAGACTGTCATTTTGCAAACAGATCCCTGTACATTTAAAACTGACCACCTTTCTCAGAAAACTGCACAGCAAGCAGACTTGTCACACGGCTGCTCTGTCCTCAGTGAAGGATCGGCTTTGTAAACACCAAGCCTGGCCTTGAGCTGTACAGAGGCTCTACATTACCCACAAAACCTGTGAAAGCCATTTTGAAGCTGTGGGGCAGTTTGTCAATTGTAACTCCTGAGCCATAGCAAAATGTTGTAATCTGCGACTTAAATTTTTGCCCTGCAGGTTATTGACGAGGGCACAGATGGGTTAAGCAAAGACAGGAGCTGGTTTATCACCTTCCAAAAAAACATTTATAAATCCAAGCGTATGGCAAGCAGCTGAGCTGAACTGTAGTGCTGAATGCTGCGACAGGGCTGGAGTGGGGGCCCAACAAGTCCAGACAGCCACACCTTTGGTCCAGTAGGAAAAAGAATCGATGGCCTGGACAGTGGGAACATACATCATACCTGCAAATAGTGTTAATGCACCTACAGAGTATGTGCCCAAAGAGCTACCAAATCCTTCAAAAAGTTGATTCCACCTTGATGAGCATACCTGCCAACCCAGGATGTTATAAATTTGCTAATTGAAATTTACTGGGTGACCACAAATGTACTAGATGACTGGGTACATTTGCGAGAGGGAACTAAATGACTAATAACAGGTCGCTTTGGCCACAGAGGTTTGAAGGAAATTCACCAAATGTGAAGCCAATTATCTCTAACCACCTTTAATCAGGGGTGGACAAAGTTGGCCCTTCCACTCCTGGTCTTTGTTCCAACCATGTTCTAAATTGTTTAATTAAAGCCAATTAAACCTCCATCCACACCCTGAAGTAGTTAATTTTATCATTTCACCTGTTGTACCTGAAATGGAACGGCCCTCCAGGGCTGAGATTGGACAGCCTTGTCTTTAACGCTTCACAAAATACATGAAACACTGTGATCAATGTGCATAATTCACTATAACAGATACTATATGTTTGATTAAAATCAAAAGAGGTTCTTGGAAATTGGTTGAAAAATGGAAAAAACAGTTGGAAACCAGATAATATGAATGATACCTAGGTGAGAGAATTATTTAATTTTGTACACCCTATTTATTCTCCCTGCAAGTGGCCAAAGTCCAAATTTAACTTAGAAAACAAACCATCACTGCTCTGATAATCAACTATATCCCTCACACTCGCACACAAGTTCTCTTTTCTGATTCCCTTCCACATAACTCTCTCGATTACAGCTCCAATACACTAGAATTGTTTTTGGATGCTAAAAAAATCTGATATCGGAACCATAAAATAAAAATAAGAGCTTTTTTTTTCTCTCCTAATTTAGAATCACTGTACCACTTCATTAATCTCATTATATTCCATCTCAGTAGACTGGCAGCACTATTAATCACCCTTGCCTGTAAAGGGCGCGGGCACATCTTGTGGTAATGACGAATGCAGCCAGATGTAGCGCCAAGCTTCACTCCTTGACAACACCATAATCACAAAACAAATGGGTCGGAGCCTGCTCTTTTGTTTTGTAGTTCTCTGAAGGAATGCCGGGAGAGGGATAACAAAAGGTTAAACACAAATGTGTATTTGTTTTCTACCAGGACACATTAAAAGGTTCAGTTGTCTACCATAGTGTCTGAAAGCTAAAGTTGGGTTATTTTAACTAATCCTTGTGGCCATTATCTGCCAGGTTAGTATCATTGCAGGATCAAACCCACAATGCAATAGTGCTCTCTCCTGGAAAAGACTCTACTGAGAACTACCCACAGGATGTTGACGTTAACTTAAATCAGCTACATTTTGAGGGGGGTTGATTCACTTTATCATTTAAATGCCAATGGAACAAGTGGAATAAACCTTTAATAGCCAGCTCATCTCACGTCCTTCCTGTAGATTACAAAGTTTTTAGACTTTATTTTCAATTTATCCTGCCATCACACTGGTGGCAGGCATATGGACCCTAGGTCACCTTACACTGTGTGTTTGAAGCTTACCTGCTGCACAGCAAGTGTCATGGCAGGATTAATTACCTCTGCTTTAGTCGAAGAGAGTTTCAGGAGTTGTGACATATGTACGGTAGGTCCATAAAGGCATACCTACTGCACATATCTATAAAGTTCCTTATCTCCCATACATCTCCTGTTGTCTGGATGAGAGATTACCTATAGCTGTACAAATAGTCATACCGATTGCAGTGCTAGACTGCTACATAGAGTTATCTTTTTTTAGAACACTATACAGGTCTGCAGTGTTGACAGTTAGGAACTGATAAACTCATTGGAACTCAATGTAGGTTCCGTTCCAAGCTTGTATTTTGCTCTGAGACACTGCGAGTATATGAATAGCTTTTAGTTTCAGTGCAACGATTGTTCTGACAAAGAAAAATGCAGCCAAGTAAAGAACCACATCAAAAAGCAATCTGAAACCTCCTCCAGTAAAACCAGCAAATTGAGATCCTTACCTTCAAGAGCTCCTTGTTGGCAAACGCCAGGATCCCTTCGAATATCACTACATTAGCTCCATAGATGGTTTTCTGAACAAAAGAAGAAAAAAACACAAATAATTGGTGATGAATGCTGCATACTTATTGAAAACAGAGAAAGCCAGCATATTCTATACATACAGACCTTTGAGACTTTAGATCAAATACTCCAATGTTTGCACTTCCAAAGATGCTTTAAAAACAGTTCCAAATCCATGTATTTGCCAATTCCGAACCTAAACAAGAGCATTTCTAACTGTCCAACAAATTTAGTTTAATCTTGTACCTAGATTTCTTTTTTCTTTAACATAGACACCAGGCAGGTTTAATCTTGTAAGAATACAATTCTCTTAACAGATGAAAATCTGAAGCAGTAATGAGAACCTGGGTTAAACCTGGCTTTATCTCACCATGGAAACACAACTGAACTTCAACCAGTCACCCAGTGGTCATCCAGTACTCCAATACAAATAATGACTAGATGCATTTTCTATCACTATTATGACTGCAAAGTCAACCTTGAAGAAAGGTGCTTCATCAATACAGCACTTCCCTGGGAGACTGGTCTAGTGTATCTAGCAGCACAACAAGCTTGCTGTCAGAAGCAGTGCATATTGTTTGTCTGCATGCCTCTGCAACAAAATCTTTCCACAAATCCAATGTTATCTCTCTACAGTTGATTTACTCCTTTAAAATTAAGCCATTTGTTCCATGTAATTACAAGCTGCTGCGGTTATCAGATACTTTGGGAAGCTCCTACTTAATGCCAAAACAAAGTCAATGTACCAGGTAACTCCCTCATTATCTGTGACAGTGTAGTATCAGTTAATTCCTGAGCTGGGTTAGTCAATGGCCTATTACTTTCAGTATCCTGTCAGCAGCTTTTTGCTATCAAGATCTGCTTGCACAATTAAAACAAAAAGTATTTATTCTTTTCTTGCAACTTTCAATATAAGCACTTCATCACATTTAGAAAAGTAGGTGACAAGAATATTTTGCAGGGAATTCTTTTTACTGCAGTACATCCAAAAGTTCAAATCACTGAATCCTTCAGTATACAATAGTTATGAAAAATAAACGTAACAAACATGATTCAAACGCGTTAAAGAGAAGTCATTATCAATGACTTTAAAAACACGCATGACACTGATAAATATTTTGTCAAAATATATATGTGATCTATTCTCATCACTGGATACTCCACAAACTGGAACATGCTCAGTAAAAGTCACAATTCCACACAATAAAGCATGATTGATTAGTACACTCTAGTTCTGCAAGTGGAACAGCTGGCAGCTCTCAAAATGGATGTCATATGTTTTTCAATGAACCAAGCCACAATATAATTTAGTGTGGCTCACAGGTTCACGCAGCAATTCTACATTCAGTGCTATAGTACACAGTACAGTAAAAAAATTCTACGGTATTCGGGACTTCCCTTGAAGTGACTTTGGACTGCTATGACCTGCCTATACAAAATGCATGACCATAACCAATAGTAACAGGTTATTGAACTGAATGTAGTTTTTAATAATCTGGAGAGACACATTACACTGTAACGGATACATAAGGCATGCATGTAACCCGCAGTTTGGAATATATTTTAAAGTTTATTCTACCTATTATGCATGAGTATTGCTTTTAATATTCTTAAGACACTTGGGGGGGTGCATTATGAACTTGTTAATCATAATATTATAAATCTCAGAATATTTCACAATTCATATACTTTGTCAATACATGTATCAGAGTTGGGGTCAATTTTTTCAATTCCAATTCCATTTCCAATCCCAGTTCCCTTTTATACAATTCCAATTCCTATTCTGTTTTTCAAGACCTTACAAGTTTTTAATTCCACACATGAAATTACATGCCATCTATAGAAAATACTAATAAATGAGAGGGTGTTGTAAACACTGAAAACAAAAAACAACATTTAAATTTGGGGCTTTGTTACACTTCAGATACCAACTTGGGTTTATTAGGTTGTGTCTCTAAGGAGATAACTTGGACATTTCAAAATAGTTTGTTGTGTTAAAGTAGCTTTTCTTTGTAGTTTGAAGTAATAATAAAAGACAACACAGATGAATACTGTAATAAATATCCCTGATTTCAGGGCGTATCCTCACCCATTCCTTCCGCCGGCTATGAGTGGTGAAGTCATACACTGGGACCTTGATGCTCTTCCCTTTCTTTAGCTTCCTCAGCACAGTGACAAGCAGCTCAAAGTCAAAGGCATCTGGATGGTCAAAGTTGTACTCATTCTTAGCTGCCAACTCCTGTTCCTCTTTACTGAGAACCTGCGGAGCGGATATCAAGAGGGTTAATGCACACTAGCCTAAAACCAGCCTTATGCAACATCACCATTAACAGATATTTCAATGGGCGTTCCCCATGTACTGCATATATCCTATATTACTGTGTTCATACATACAAAGTATACAGACCCACCTCATATACTGTAATGGGCTTGCACCAGTATGAATGGAATAAAGATGCATACTAGAAGAGGGTATATAATGAATCGATAAAAAAAGTACAAACAAGGCACTATATTTATCATTTTACAGAAGGCACGGAATCTGTCCTGATACAGTAATAAACCTTCAGTTTATATTGATCATATACTAATGCTCATTTTAATGACAAGAGCATCAGGGTGTCACTCGTTATAAATAAAACACTGGCAGAGGGCAAGACATAGGCAGTCTGGACCCCAGAGGGGTCTCCATGTGATAGAGGGCAGTATGGATCAAATTACAATAGATGAACACAAGTAGTATTCCCCAGGGATCTTTCGATACTGGATACAAAACCATTTATGTGGCCACGTAGTTTATAGTGCAATACAGTTGGATGACCGTTTCATTTTTTTTTTCAGATAAGAATCAGTAAATAAATCATAATTCTGTCATGTTTTGAGAAGTGCTTAAGGTGCAAGGAGTTGAAATAGGATTTTGTATCCTACAAGTAGACTCTCCTTAACATTTTTTGGTGTTCTGGATGTTTTTTTAAATATGCATTTATTTATTTATTCTGGAAAACATGCAATTTACTATCAGAGTAATTAGAGTCAAGTATATAAACATTTCAGCCAAGTTCACTATAAAGTCCAATCGTGACCAAATCTTTCATTTCTCTTTAACCCTTTGCGGTCCATTGTCGGACTGGGTCCGACATTGCAATTATTCCTCTCAGGTCCTTTGTCGGACTGGGTCCGACATCATTATAGCAATGCAAAAAACGGGTTTCTAGTCGTTTTTTCTCCGGAAAAAGCCGAGAAAACCATTCAATTGCCGAGTGGGAGCGACAGGAGCCGAAACAAGTCGTATCTCATGAATAGGCATACATGGTATCAGGTATCAGATAACGGGGCGGTCATAGTAAACAAGCTGGCTGAGTGCGTCAGCGCACAGAGACTATCATGGACATTTGCAGAGCTTTTTTCAGATGTTATAGTAATAAAATAATGAATTTGATCGCATTATTGAGGAGTTTGGTGATAAAACGAGTGATCCGGAGATGATTGATCGGTATGTACGACTATTATTTTTATTATTATTTATTTCTTACATAGATGAAAGCGATAGCGAACGAAAGGGTGTGGTGGGGCTGGAGAAGCCTAGTGAGTGCTTTGTTGATATGCAGGGCCATTTAAACCCGTTTGACTGTGGAAAAAAATACATTTTAAACAGCGCGTCTAAAATTAACTGCGCGTGTGAAAATAAATTGGACCTGACGCGCCTGACGCGCACTTAATAAATGGACTGCAAAGGGTTAAAGGGTATAAGAGCCTTGTGGCAATTCATTGCTCCATCTCAACCCTGTCAGTACAGCTCACCTTGTAAAACGAGTCCATGGAGAGGAGCACCACCCAGGGCACATCCAGAGCCTCAATGATTTTATTTGCCACCGTGGTCTTTCCTGAGGCACTGCCCCCACAGAGACCTGCAAGGAGCAAACACACATACAGAATCAGCAATAGGTGATCAAAACTAGAACCAGCTGTTTCCCCCAGAATAACAAGAATTTCAATTTTAACAAGTTAAGATATTGGCCTTCCCCTGCAGTGCCTGATATAAATCCAGCCAGGTAAGTGCACCAAGCCAGCTGCGTTCTGAAGTAAAGCAAGTGAAGTATTTGACTAAGCTGTGATTTAAACCCAGAACCATATTACTTTAGTCCAGTGGTCAAGCCCACAACAACTCAAACTGGTGTTCTTATTTTTATAGAAAGCATGTCAGTTTATAAGGGGAAGAAGCTGGTTCTCTCTCAGGAAATTTGTTGAAGGGGTGGAGACAATTCAGATCTCCAGGTGAACAAAGAAATAAAGTGTATTACCTGAAAGTACCCAAGACTAGTACCAGATATCATGCTTTAAAATTAAAATGTTTGAGCAGACAACGCAGGTTTCTTTTAAAAACGGCACATTTCAGACCTGAATAGCGAAAGGAAATGATTTTTCATATTCTTCAACAGCATTTTCTATTTATTTGTTTTTACTTATCTTTTCCTCAGGCTGATTATCTAACTGAAACATGCTTTATGTACATGTTCATGTCTTTGACCTTTGAAACAAGTTCATTATTCCACCTCAAGGGTTTTTGACAATCTTGAGAAATCTCAAGTGTACAAAACAGGTCACATGGATAGGGTTTATAGGAATAATCAGCTGGGGAACCACCAAGTGTGAAATTGTAACCCATCAGCTCTGCTCACTGGATGGTAACAGGCTGCGTGGTAATGATACTGGACGTGGTCCCTGTGGTCCCCTACACATTAACAGACTCCTTAATCTACACTATTTGAAACAAAGGCCTACTGCTTCGTGCTTTACAAAGCTAATTTCATTTACATAACTGGTGCATATAATGCACTCCGAAGAGCCGAAGCAGAAAGTGCTACAGAATTAGCAGAGAACTTCACCGAACATTTTTCATAGAATTTGGGAAATGTTGTACTACTGGTTTGTTTCTGTCTGTAACATTGTTGTCTACAGCTCCTTATTAGGCAATGTTTTGATAATTTCATACTTCATGTTAAATTCATTTTTTTTGTACAGAAATTAAGGATTTAAGGTACTGGTATACAAAGACTTAACCACAAAAATGGTAACCACAATCCTATCCCCCAATTAAAAAAAAATTAAGTAAAACACAACTGTACCAATAACAAAAGCTTCCTTAAACGTGGTCCCAGTCACGTTGTACCAGGGTGGTCTACCAGCAGTGTAGATGGTCCTCTTGTTGGTCCTGAGCAGAGGCGGTTCAGTCTTGCTCTGGCTGGTTGTTCGTTTCCGTGGAGACAGTGAGGGGGTCAGGGGACATCTTGGGAACAGGCTGTCTAAGGAATCCTCTCCACTGCCACTGAAAGAGGTAAAAACAGGGGCTGAGATGAAGGCAGCCATATAGAATAAACTCATATGTAGTTTGTTAAATACAGAACTTGAACCACCAACATCTGCCGACAACAACATTTTGAACAGTCTATACAAACTTACTAAAAACAGATGGGGCTTGATGGCCAATCTTGTCATAAAAGTTATAGTTTTGGTAACTGATTTTATCTGTAAAAAAATAAATAATTAAAAATCGTACTAAGACATGCATTCTGGACTACACTTAGATTCAAATAAATAAGTAGATGTCTATTGTACTGAATGATGCATTGGAAAGCCCTATGGGTCTTGCAATTCTTGCAAACTAACAGTTAAAACATACACTGCTGAATAGCTGTTAAACAGTGAATTCAATTATTGTTGTATTCTTGGTAAGGTGTAACCTCACAGCTGTAGTTAAACAATCACTATGAATCAGATGGCAGTGTCACCCTATATTATTATTACAAGGAAACACCTTAGCCAAGCTGTTTCCCTACTTAAAATGTTCTTCCCCTGCAGGACTGGGTATGGTTCATTCACATACCTTAAAACACTCAAATCACAGGATATACAGCAATACTAAAAATACACAGTATAACAAAGTTAAGGTCATTCTCATCTCGCTGCTATGGTTATTTGGGGCATTTGAAATAATTTGTGGAAGGCTGAAGACGGTCTCAAACAGACTAAATTTGATCATTCAATGAATAAAAGCAGCAGGGATTTTTGGGAATGAGCGATAACCATCGTGAAACTGAACAAACAAGTGCAAGGAGGAGGAAGTTAGAAGTTACATTCTGATCACATCTTGATGGTACTACTGTTATCTTGTGAGATGAGATAAAACACCAGTGTAAGCAGGTGTGGAATGGATTTCAGATACAGTATAGTATGGTTGCATGCCATGATGGAGACTTCAGGGTCTGCTTTTGTTTTTTGCTCGTTATAAAAGCTTCACATATCACATCCCACACAGTTTCAAACCTGCCAGGAGCAAATGAACTGCCAATTGCTTGGACACGGCTGTGTAAAATCATAATCAGGGACAGCATTATTAAATGTCAAAAACAAATTGTTTTGGTGAAAAAGGTTCACTCTACACATGTCACTAGACCAAAATAGCTTGGACTAAAAACTAGTATTTTGGTATAGCAGGGCCAAGATCCCAGACAGGGCCGCAGCCAGGAATTTTGGGGCCCAGGACAAGTCCTTTGAAAAGGGCCCCCCTCTTAATCCAGCGAGCGCATATTGACAGGATTTGCCCTGTAAACTCCCTTCTAGTTTGTTTCCATGTTAAGAAAACCTCCACTGAAGAATATATAGGTTCAGCTTGGTTAAAATACAGTAAGCCTATTTGAAGAATACATTCCCTAATGATTTATATATACTGTAAACATTCATCATATGTTCCATTATATACAGATATGGCCAAAAGTTTTGCATCACTAAAATTTTAGGACTGAGACATAATTAAAACTATAAATAGCTACATGAACATAATTTTGATATTTTATTTAACATCACGTAATCAAAGAAACTACAAAATGATATTGCAAAAGTTTACCAGAAACCATAAAGTAGTACATTATTTCATGTTAGATTTCAAATTGTCACATTTAAGCGGTATGTAATTCAATGTTACTATTCAGCAGATTTCATTTTGCTTTATGAAGCAAAATGTGTTAATTCTATAGGATGATGCAACACTTTTGGCCATAGCTGTAGACTCACAATTAAAATATATGACCCTCATACACCATATGCAAAATGTCCCCCATAATAATAGCCTGTGTAAAAATAGGCAAAAACTAAAATTAATGGGTTTTTTTCTGCAGATCTACATCAGAAGCCTAAATGTCTCCTGTTACAGCAATTACTAGTTATTCTAACAAACACAAATCCTGCTGTCCCAGAAAAGTTCTGCGTTGTTTATTAATCTTAGCATGTACATTCACCGTGAGTTTGTTTTAACCATCAATGAATATCTCACGACTAGAAATCACTCAAGAATATAAGTCAAGTTGAAGAACTTCACTGCAGCTGGATGATGTTTTTGTGAAGAATACGTTGCTGTTATACTGTTAATTGGGTTAAAAATTATTTCTGAAAAGGGCCCAACTAGGTGACGGTGACATACGAATGTGACATATGGAATGAAAATGACCAATCAGAAGCAAGGTTAACACCCTTGACACACGTCAAACACACAACTCAAAACAAGTTAACCCTCTAAACCCCAGAACGCCTGTCCTGTAGATTAATGGAACGCCCGCCAGCACCCGTGTTTTTGTTCAGGCGTTGCAATAAAATCATTATTGCATCAACATACTCAAATCACTCTTCCGTATTCACAGAAGGGATTCACTTATGACCTGGAAGTGGAAATGATGTATGTTCACATTTGAACTTTTGAAGCTATCCATGTTTGAAGTAAACCAAAACAAAGATGGATGCGGCTAAGAGACAAAGTTTTTTTTCGTTTTTTTTTTTAGACTGTTGCTGAGATGGTTTCAGAAATTCATTCTGATGAAGAAAGTGATCCGAAATTATTCCCGTCTGCGTCAGACATGGATTTAGATGAGCTACCAGTTTAAAACAAGTGAAATATCACTGGTATACTGAACTTAAGAAGACTGTACGATGAGCTGTTTATAAGTAATTGAATCATATGCTAAAAACAACGTAAAAAAAAATAGCAAGGCAGTTAGTATTGGGTATTGAATATCTGTAATCTGTTTGATTTGATTGTGGCTGGATTGATGTACCAGAAGTAGCAGGTTGTGTTGGTTGTAAATAATGCTGTGTTACATGCAAGCTTTGTCTGTTTTCATTACAGTGTTTGCTGTTGTTTTATACTGACTTGTTAGAGCCTTGGTATGTTTGTATTTACTCAAGTAAACGTAATAAGCATGTGTTTTTGTTGTACTTTGTTGTATAGAAAAATATTTTTTATACGTGAGCTCTGTGTTTTCTAGGTATATTTCTGTTTGCTTGGAGTAAATTCAATTAAAAAAAATCACATAAGCTGCTTTTTCTTTTACGAAATGGGACCCTGCTTCAGGAATTTAATGGAATGGTGTAATACACACGAACATCAGTATCCAGTTTTACTTTTCAGTCTTTAAGAATGTTACTAATGGAGTTGCAAAGTTTCCAATGTTATTATTGCAGTTTTAAAGCCACCATTTTTCTAGAAATCCACAGGTTTAATAATCAACTTTAAAATTTAATTGAATTGCTTAATTCAAAAACAGTATTTCAAAATAATACAACAAACCGTGCATAGTATAGGGCTATATTTTTGTATCGTTTTTTCTTGCATTTTTTTTATATCCAGTTACATTTGTTTAAGTAAAACAACAAGTTTACAAACACTGTCAAGTGTGGTGTTATTTGGAAGAATGATTTGATCCGTTTAAAAAAAAAAAAAAAAAAAAAAAAAACTTGAAATAGATTTGTCATGGCTTTTGTATGTTTATTTGAATAAAACATAGGCGAAACCTCAGTTTTTTTGCAAACTTCAGAAGAATCTACAGAAAGGTTCTTTACTTATTCTGGAGTCTACAGGGTTAATCATGGATGACAAAAAGTTAATTTACAGGGTGCAGCAGCATCCATTATTATGATTGCAAATTGAACGACTACAAAGACATCCTGAAGAAAGACAATGCCTGGGTGGCTTGCAGGTGGTGTATTTAGCAGAACTGAGACATTTTCTTTCCGATAATGCAAGTTGCATAAAAATAGGCTTATTAATAAGCAAAAATAAACCGGAGCATACATTCAGTCTACACATCCAGCATTTAAATGAAAATGACTGGCTTTTAAAAATGACACAAAAAAGGTCCCGCATTAACACAACTTGAACATGTGACCTAATTTTAAGCTATGGCTTTTTTTTTGGTTTGTTTGTTTTTGTCATAATAACGTTTTGTTCACGAAATTGTCTGTGGCACAAATCCGTGACAATAAGTTCTTTACACACGCATAAAGCAAAGTTTTGTGGAGATTCACAAAAAAAAAAAAACACAAATATGATCTGTCCTACCACTCTATATGTTGTAAAACAAAGCTAGCAATACGTTTGTATTCTGTGTGACATCCCACATTACCAAGCTCATACATAGTTTTGAAGATTATGAGCCAGATTTATAAAGCATTTTTTGTCAAGTAAATAATAATACAAAGTATGTGGTGACCTACGCATAATAACACAAATTTTAACGGACTTCAAATCAGATTACGACTACTACTGGTACCACGAAAAAAAAAAAGTACTACGACTACAACTATACAATTACTACTAATTATACTGATAACAATAAAACTGTTGGATAGGGATGTTCAATAACTGATCTATAGATTTTACAAGTCCAACCTTTATTTTACAACGGAGTTGCCGGAGGTCAGGGTGGTAACCAAACAACCCATGTTTTGTAATGGGTCAGCCATCTCTAGTATGTCCAATAGAAAAGCACGGGCGGGGTCATGTATTTATGTCCAGTCTTTGGATCGTTTCCAAAGTCGTGTCTGGTGTGGATGCAGCTTTAGATCTGCTAAATTCTCCTTGTGAACTAAAGGTCATAATTTTTGGCTAGATTTGCAGGAGGCGGACGTTATCTTTTTTCACTCCCTTTTCTCTTTCTGATTTCGAGAGGCAGATTTATGATACATTTTTGAAAAGCCGTTAGCCTCCAATAATACCTGATCTTTTTGTGCACTGCATACGTGATGACCCGTACGTGAGGTCTGTCGCGTGCACACTGTAGCAAACCTGTTCTGGCGCAAACTATTATTATCACCGTTCAGCCAAAACAAAACAACGTTTTTAAGTTTAGGGTATGATTTTAATGCAGACAAAAATGACACCGTATAGGTAGAAAATAGTTCAATATTAGTGAGAACTTCAAAAGGACGAGTGCTTTGACAATATGACATTATTTGTCAGTGGTCCCAGATGGGCCATTCCACATCAATGGTTGTGCCACTTTTCCACTGTACAACCGAGCCGCGCCAGGGACTTAGCAAGCCTCGAGCCCTCACGGTGCGGTTAAGGGGAACATGAGTGGGTTTTCCACAGCAGAGCGGAGTCGTGCTCTGACGTCACACGCAACAAAAGACAGTTGTTATAAATTAACTCCGTTTTCCAAAAGATGCGCAAACAAATGGTGTTCAAAAATTAATAGGCCAACGGTAAAACTGCTATATTTTGTAAATATATTTAGGCATTTCTTTATAATCCACGAATGTTACTAATTATATCGACTTACTAAAGATAAATTAGTTCTGTTGAAGGGGAAAACCCGAGTATCAAGCACATATCTTGAATACTTTTAAGACCTTGACTCCTAAACGTGGCAAAAAAACAAACAAACAAACTGGACCACAAAACAAGGTCTGTATTCTAACAGAATAGACGCGATTTTATTCTAGTGTTGTTGTGCTTAACAATACAGTGTACTTATAAAATTTTTTTTTAAAAAAATCGATAAACCTCCTCCTCCCGCTTGACAGTCCGGAATTAGCTGACGTGGGTAACTGGCAACTCTGGCACGCTTTCTTTCATCGTGTTTACACCTTCGTTGTATCAGTGAAATAAAGGTGTGGTATCTCGCTTTGTTCAACCTAATAGTTTTTGAAGTCACAAATAGTATGTGTTCCATGGGTTCATATGTGGACAATGCCTATATTCGGCTGTGGTTGTGTCATCCATGATGCCTGAGCATCCAGTCATGACAATGATCTACAAAAAAAAAATAAAAAAAATGTTTTAACTTATATTACCCCACAGCTGTTTACACTAAAAGCTCCCCTGTACCTGTCGGACGTTGAGATTGGACGGTCTTCCCCTTCCATAGCATGTTGAGTCTGCAACCCAGCCTGCTCCATATTCACAGCCATGTTCAATTCACACAACGCTCACGATGATGTGCATACGGAAGGCAGGAAGTTTGCGCCGAAGTTGTAACAAGGTGCATGATGGGGAATGTATTTTTTCAAGGGGGCGATTATTTAGCAAAACTAGGCTCTTGTATTGCGGTTAGACTACAAGTACCAGAAGGTAGTCAAAAAACATCACTTTGGAGTTATATTTGAAACGTCATGTCTCATTATTTGGTGGAGGTGGGCATAGTGTTTATTGTAGGCATGGAGGTTTTTTTTTGTGTGTGTGGTCAATTTATCAACTGTACAGAAGAAAACCGATACGAGTCGTAATAAGCATGTAAACAAAAATAGTGTTGATGGCATTTGGGTTATCCACAGATTAATCCTTTTGAATTACCCAAACTACCTAGATAATGTTCTCCTACTAGACTCAGCAGGTAGCTCAATTTTCATAACTGACCTCTCTAAGACTTCCTGTCCCAATTATGATGACGTTTTTGTTTGTAATGGGAACTCTTCGTAGACCACCAGAACTCATTTCACCTAATCCCCCAAAAGCCAACAAATGAAAATTATTTCTGGTCAATAAATTGTTTGCTGAATTCAAACCAGCAACCTCGAGTTAGACATTGCCAGGACTGCAAAAGCTGAAACTTTGTACTGTAATTAGGTGCAAAAGCAGCCTGGACATGTGCAGTAGGATGATACACTCAAGAACACACATTTCAAACACTGGTAAAATGTGAAATATCTCAGTGTTAGAAAACATTTATTGAAACTCAGGGTGTTGATCTTTTTTATGTTCTTAATTATGTTTTGTTGACTGTCAAAATAAATCATACAAGTATGTCACATTTTCAAGTGAAAGCAGATAGACAATGCAAGCAAACTATCATGTCAATAATGGGTGTAAACAGAAAAACAAAACATACAGATAGAAAACGTTTTGGGGATAACAAACAGTGCAGTCTTTTTTCAATGTCTTTGTCTGACAGCTGGATGGCAGCATTGATTTCTTTACTGATTGCCTGTATTTTACAGTAGATTGCTGCTATATTGTTGTATATAAATGTACCACTGTATGAAAATGTAGATAAAATACATGTCCACTGAAATTTATAGACACATCTGTGGCAGCTTTTTAAAATAAATGTGCATGTAGTCATTGTCATCAGCAATCATTGTTCACTAAAAACATAATTGTATTACTATGTTTCCTTTAGTTCTACTGGATATTTAATGGTTTAGTGTTTTAAACTGTAAGATAAACTGGGAAACACCACTATTGAATTTTCTCAGGGGACTAAATAGCTACTTGAGTTCAATTCAATTATCATTTCAGCCTGAGCAAATTTTTTTTTAGGGAAATTAGCACTTCATGCATTTAACAGAGAGAAAACGAATACTTTTTTTATTGTATATAATATTTTTTAAATAACATTTATTTTATTTGGATCAAAATAATGCATCAGTCAGCTACTAAATGTATTGAATAGGGGTCATCTTGTATTAAGATTTATGCTGGACAGATTCACTGAAGAACAACATATATTTTACAGTCATCATCACAGCAACCCCTTTCTTATGGAAAACAAATATCCTACCCTGTTGTTCTGAATGGTTTGTAAATGGATATTATTCAGGTTACAGGTGCACTGAGAGAGGGACATTGCATGTATTTGAAGATTGGACCATTGAAATCTATTGTGGGATAACAATATATCTGGTAGAAAATGAGTCTGTGAAGGTAAAACAATAATTATAAAAAAATGGTACCATACCCAGTGACAGTGTTAAATTGCATAATTTTATTTTTTAAATAAGGGATACCCGTGCTTGCAGTACATTATCGACTGAATGTTAACACCGCTGTTTCCACGTACCTAACAACTTCCTGTGCGTAAGGTCAGTAAACTATAGAAGGCCATTCTAGTCAAAAACGCGTTACTTAGTATACGTTTCATATATTTACTATACGTACTAATGTGGCAAATCAGATCACAAAAAATGACAACAAATGAATTTAAAGAAAATAGTGCGTGTAATAAATTACCCAATTAAAAGTCGCCTTATAAAGTTATATCTGCCATTCCCGCCCAATTTGTGGCGGTATACTGGGACTTGGCATTGAAGTCTCGTGAAAGAAGGATAGACCCTGACCATTAGAGACAAGCATCAACGGTGTTTTCAGAGCCTTAGAAATCGCTTTAATTCAGTGGTAACCCCACTGTAACTAATATGTAATTTTTAAAAAGTGTTGAAAGATTGAATGCAATATTAGCTATGGTTACTCGATATTTTTGTGTAAACGGTTGTGTACCTTGTTAATACAAACTGAACCATGTCATAAAGAAGTCGGTAGCACTCAGCAAATTTATATTTGCATCGTAGAAGAAAATCTCTCGCCGCCATGATTTACAATTGTCCTTATTCTTGATTTTTTAAAGCATATTTCATGTCTGAATTTAAAAAGATGTTATTCCGAAGGTGATTGTCTACTCTTGTAATTATAGACTGTAAAATGACTAGCCCCTGCGTAGAAAATGTGCAGTTCATTTACATTTATTTAACACGTACTATTTTATGCATGCTGATTGGTCCAAATCAATACCTACACTAAATATTTGAAATGTGTACCAAATAACGCGTTTTTGACACTGATGGCCTTCCATAGGATGGCCTTCCATACTTGGTCATCTTCTGCAGTGCCACAGATGTTGCAGAAGATTTTTGTGTAAAGAATGAATTGCCTACAACTGTGTTGCTTGCAACATATTATAACAGCAACATCATCTCATGTTTAATCACAGTATTTTGTAATACTGTGTAATTACATTTAATGTTGCCTATGGGCGATTTCACAAAATGTCAGTGGAGGCACGCCTTTTGAGGAGTGAAGGGAATGTGCAATTGCGTACTGCCACTCCCATACTCACAGTACTGGACAATAGGGTAACGCTACACGCTGGAGCAACCTGTCTGGTACAGCCTGTCTGGCTGCTGCTTCAGCTTGCAGCGCTTCTCGTCCTGGAACCGCTGTGATCATCTTAAAGGAAACGTTTCCTACTTCAACAAAGTTGACGTTCAGTAGGCTATGTTTTTTTTTTATTATTATTATTTGTCGACACACATTGTGCCATAGCGCAAGTCTGGTGCCTTTAAGCACAAAAGAGCAGTCTTTCCCAGTACCTTCAAGCTCTGTCATTCTGGAGCCAAGTTCACCACTTGTCCTGAGTGCAGCACTAGATGGAACGAGCACTTATTTTCAAGACACGTTTCCTTTTCCTTTAACTGGGACACCTAATGCGATATCATGAAAATCATGATGGCATGGATAGAATATCTGTGTAGATTTGTTTAAACGCACTGTATTCCTTTCTTAATACTTTTCTTTTCAGAATTAGCTTTTATTTTCCTCAAACACTGCAATACAATCATGGATACATTGGTGGGTTCGGAGAAGTCTCATCTTATCAATGAGAAGAAAACGAAAATTTACAGTCAAAAATTAAAAAGGTAAATAACACTTATTTCTTAAAGACAATGTTTGTACAGAATACAGTCTCTGAATTTGGTTAATGCACACACACACAATATATATATATATATATATATATATATATATATATATATATATATATATATATATATATATATATATATAAATATGTATGTATATATTGCATTCTGATGCATGCAATACCTGAGTTAGAATAAGTAAATACTTTAACAAATAACCTTATCAAGTTATACATTTGGACTATGAAATGCAATTTTTGTAAATGATTCAACCTACCTAAATTAACATACTATTAGGTGTTACCTGTACCGTTTTACACCATAGTACCATGGACATGGGTTAATATTCCCGTGACTTTTGCATTTAAAAAGCAGCCGGACATGTAATTTAATTCATGTCCAACAAATCCGTTTTAAGTAGAGGACGGGATTATGGTGTATATATATATATATGTATATATATATATATATAGTAATGGCAGTGTACATTTTGGAAGTATATGCTACTGATTGTATCCTGGACTATCAAAATAAATCAATATTGGATAATTAGCCGCTTTCACTGAAACTTATAATGTTTATCCAATTATTGAAAATGGTTATAATCACTTTAACTCTATTATTTCTGTTCCTTTTCACTAGTGAATCTCGAGTAGATGTAACATTTTGAAATGCTGTGCATGCGAAAAAATTATTACGCAATGTAAAGATGACAATTGAAAAGAAAACTGGATTTCATTCAAATGCAGAATCCTATTGGAATGTATGAGTTGAATTGCTAAACACTGTTGAATAAACTACAGTGCCAGATGATTTTGATTGCCCGATATTGGAACTGCTACTTGTGTACGTTTTTGTTACACAGTTGGTTTTTTTTTTTTGGTTTTTTTTAATTTACACATTGATTCAGAAATAACCTACATTTTAGGCATACGTGTTATTTGAAGTTACACGTTTTAATGTTCTACTGTTGTATTTGACCGCTTTTTCAGATTTTTAAACAGAATGACGGGCATATATTACGTTAAATTCATTGTTAAACTTTTTACAGTTTTACTATCGGTATTATATCCAACAGAAATGTCCTTTGATGTTTGTTCAGTAGAAAGCACAAAACAATCCTCTATAGCTATACCTTGAATATATTTTTAAATGCGATGCGTAGTTTGTGAAGTGCATTTTACATGAATTCTTGTAATCTTAATTACAACTTGTAACATTTTAAGTGTGCTTGATAGTATCTCATTAATCATACGTTGTATAAAATATTTTATGTGAGTGAACAAATTCATTTCCACGCCTCAATTCATTTCAGACAAAATGTGATTGATTGATCCGGGGAGGTCCCATCCTCAAAAGACTTGCACTAATGTGTTTAATAAACCCATAATCTCTCATGATTGTGATCTGATTAGAGAAACACACTCAAATAACCGATAGGCAAGTCAGATCTAGCCAAATCAACTGCAGTTTAATTATTTTTGAAGTAATGAAAGTCCAACAGGGAAATAAATATCGGGTATTGTGAAGAAAAAAAAACAAACTATGACTTTATGCACGGGGTTCTACAGAATACAATTGTACGATAAATACATTACTTGTACTTTTGCATGCAATACTGGTAAATGCTTATTTTACATTTTTTACATGACTAACACATTCCAGTTCCAATGAGCATTTTAACATGATTTCTACTTTCTCAAAGCATAACCACAGTCTGTTACACCTTATAGTAGAAATCAGGTATACCTCCAGATTTTATTCGATGGAAAATAAAGCAAAGGAACTCTTTTGTACGCGACTTGTATTCTTTTAATGAATAAAAACGTCATAGCAAAATAGCTTGTTTTCCTATTTATTTTGTGTCAGATAGAAAAATAAAAACATGTCCAGTAAACAGGCTATAACCATACCATATAATTCAATTCTTCTTCTTCTATACTACTGCTGCTGCTGCTGCTGCTGCTGCTGCTGATGATGATGATAATAATAATAATAATAATAATAATAATAATAATAATAATAATAATAATAATAATAATAATAATAATACATGTACATCAACTATTACATAATATAAACCCCCGATATTGAACATTTAAAAAATACGTTATTTAAATATTATATTCGTTAAAACAACAATAGCCTAATAATCTTCAAATTTGAGTTAAAACTAATATATAAAAAATAAATAAATAGCAAGCACATTTGCGTTTTCTGTAAATGTAAAATAAGGAATATTTAAGAAGTATTTTTTTGGAAACGTAGGATATTTTGTCAAGTTAGTGGCTATAAATTATCTTGTTTAAAATAGGAGGACTAAAACTAAACAAAACTGTGAATTTAAACTGTAACAAGCCCTCAGCAATTGTACAAGCAGGGGTTACATCTAATGAAGTTACATAATAACTTCAGTGTGGAGTAGTGGTTAGGGCTCTGGACTCTTGACCGGAGGGTTGTGGGTTCAATCCCCAGTGGGGGACACTGCTGCTGTACCCTTGCTCAAGGGTACTGCTGCTGTACCCTTGAGCAAGGTACTTTACCTAGATTGCTCCAGTAAAAACCCAACTGTATAAATGGGTAATTGTATGTAAAAATAATGTGATTTCTGTATAATGTGAAATAATGTATAATGTGATATCTTGTTACAATTGTAAGTCGCCCTGGATAAGGGCGTCTGCTAAGAAATAAATAATAATAATAATAATAACTTGGATATTCGAAATAGAATGTAATTAGAACGCAATGGACATATTTTTAAAGCGTCTACTGGGGTCTTTACTGAAGAGATTTTAGAGTGTTAACGTGGTTTAATAGTATTGCAAAACGAACGGATGCTTTTCTGCTTTTGGAAAAAAAGGTTGTTTTTGAAAGTGTACTCAGCACCATATGAGAATTTCAAATAGGTATATGCAATAATTTACTCTAGCTCCATGACTTTGAAATCATTGAGCTTAACTTTGTTAATGAAGTCAAATCTAGCCGTTGGCAGATTGGACACTAAAAACACTACACAGCCCTAGTTTAAGCATTTAAACTCTAAACGATAACACCCAATGCGTATTTGTTTTGGAGAGGAAACTATGAAGGGGCAACAACATATCAGGGTTGAAATGAGCAATACATACACCCCAATTGTTCATTATTTGTATTACCCCTATATTAAAGCCCAATTTTGGACCAATGGTGGACCATGTTGCCAAGCTTCTGAACCTAAGTGAGGGTCAGTCTAGGTTGCCTTTGACTAGAATTGATCACTTTAACACAACTAATGTTTCTCTTTTCTAATTATTATTTATTATTGTTGTTGTTGTTGTTGTTATGGGCCATGGTTTAGGTGTTGAATGCATCCTTTAGGTATACTTGTATAAATATTTGACATTGAATAGATATGTCACTGCTAATTACATCATGGTGTATAATTAGTGATGCTTGACTCTTCCTATACTCTCGCCCCATAATATTTAATTATTAAACCTAATCTATCAGAAGCACAAACTCCTCCTTAGCATCACTATAAAATATCACGCCAAAGGGAAACCTGTCATTATAAATTTAACTGCTTGACAACAGCGTGAGAAATTCTCACCACAGGGAGAGGGAATTCAATTAAGAAGTAAACAACCTCTTCTTGTCCAGCCTACCTAACTTGATATTGACATGTAGTGATATATATGTCCATTGGGATGTGATGTTAAGATCCCCATGCAAACAGTTAATGAGATAAAATAGTGACAATAGGGCATTGCATTGTTAGAATAACATCTCCTTCCCATTTACTTTGCTATATTTTTGCTTTTAAATATTTAAGCAAATATTTACCAATTACCAAATACATATTCTGTTATCTTGTGTATTGTGTGATCACATGGTATATGGGACCCTAAATCTAGCATTCATCCACCTGCAGAT
Organism: Acipenser ruthenus; assembly: GCF_902713425.1. Lineage (NCBI taxonomy): Eukaryota > Metazoa > Chordata > Actinopteri > Acipenseriformes > Acipenseridae > Acipenser > Acipenser ruthenus. The sequence continues at coordinate 13,271,816 of NC_081193.1, forward strand.
CCATGTTATACTGGAGCACCCCTATATATATATATATATTCTATACCAAATATATACCATTCTATACCAAAGAAAATGTGACAAGGAGATACTGTATTCTGTATTCTGCACAGCAAGCGTGTAAACTGTGATAAGCAGCTTGGCATGAACTGTGTATAAGCAGTTGTAGTTAACAAACAAAAAAAAGCAAAAATAGATCAAAGTTGTTTTTAAATAAAACCTAAAAATAAATAGTTTAGGAAAAAACTGTGGCTCACAAAGATGCCTCAAATTATATCACTTGATCTTCAGTGTCTCTGCCATTCACTGACTCGAACTGGGAATTTGTCTCTACAGTGATTGCTTGCACTGCCTGTTATCACTTGAGTACCGACTGTTAGCTGGTAGCCAGTTCTCATTTCTCAACCTGAGCAAACATCTGACGTTCCCTGCATATCCTGAATCAGCATGTGTGTCATGATGTTCACTGATGTATGCAGGTGAATGTTAACACATTGCGAACAAAGAAATAAATACAACGCTTAAAATAAAACAATATAGTTGTAAGTAATCACAAATGAAAACTTTTTTGTTTAAACCTGCTTATTTTATTGTGGGTGGGGGAGGCCTGGTTCCTAAACTTACCTTTTTGAGCAAAGAATCAATGTTTGACTTGGATTAAATGAAAAATAATGGACCATCATGAAACTATAGAGGCTCTTTTTAGCTCATTTATACAATCGCTATAACAGAGCTATACTTCATTAGGCAGTACTCCGTGTAATAATGTGGAAAACAGTAGAAGAATGAACTTGCCGGATAAGATTGTTGTAACGTTTTATATGTGAGTTTCTTGGTATCAAGGCAGGTTGTTGTGGATCTGAACACTTCTAGTATTTGCTTATTAACCTACTATATGTTTTGTCCTCAACGCCTTTTTAATATAACGGTCTGATTTCTCAGAACCCAATTCACACTAATCTCTCGTACTATAAATAAGTTGCTTGTCACTGGTGAAGGCACTATCTGAAAACTTTATCAGTGGGATAAACAAGCACTTTCTTTTTTTTCTTTCTTTTTAATATTTTACAGCATTTCTTGTGATTGCTATAGTTTGCTCTGCAATTTAAAATTGGCTGTAAGCAATACATTTAAAAAACAGCTATGTCCAACAAGCTCAGAAATTAATTTATTTTAAAACTTAAATGTAATTAGTAGTTACCTTTGTTTATAGAATCTATATATATATATATATATATATATATATATATATATATATATATATATATATATATACACACACACACACACAGAGTACTGTGCAAAAGTTTTAGGCAGGTGTGAAAAAATGCTGTAAAGTAAGAATGCTTTCAAAAATAGACATGTTAATAGATTATATTTATCAATTAACTAAATGAAAAGTGAGTGAACAGAAGAAAAATCTAAATCAAATCCATATTTGGTGTGACCACCCTTTGCTTTCAAAACAGCATCAATTCTTCTAGGTACACTTGCACAAAGTCAGGGATTTTGTAGGCATATAGTCAGGTGTATGATTAAACAATTATACCAAACAGGTGCTAATGATCATCAGTTCAATATGTAGGTTGAAACACAATCATTAACTGAAACAGAAACAGCTGTGTAGGAGGAATAAAACTGGGTGAGGAACAGCCAAACTCAGCTAACAAGGTGAGGTTGCTGAAGACAGTTTACTGTCAAAAGTCATACACCATGGCAAGACTGAGCACAGCAGCAAGACACAAGGTAGTTATACTGCATCAGCAAGGTCTCTCCCAGGGAGAAATTTCAAGGCAGACAGGGGTTTCCAGATGTGCTGTCCAAGCTCTTTTGAAGAAGCACAAAGAAACGGGCAACGTTGAGGACCGTAGACACAGTGGTCGGCCAAGGAAACTTACTGCAGCAGATGAAAGACACATCATGCTTACTTCCCTTCGCAATCGGAAGATGTCCAGCAGTGCCATCAGCTCAGAATTGGCAGAAAACAGTGGGACCCTGGTACACCCATCTACTGTCCGGAGAAGTCTGGTCAGAAGTGGCCTTCATGGAAGACTTGCGGCCAAAAAGCCATACCTCCGACGTGGAAACAAGGCCAAGCGACTCAACTATGCACGAAAATACAGGAACTGGGGTGCAGAAAAATGGCAGCAGGTGCTCTGGACTGATGAGTCAAAATTTGAAATATTTGGCTGTAGCAGAAGGCAGTTTGTTTGCCGAAGGGCTGGAGAGCGGTACACGAATGTGTCTGCAGGCAACAGTGAAGCATGGTGGAGGTTCCTTGCAAGTTTGGGGCTGCATTTCTGCAAATGGAGTTGGGGATTTGGTCAGAATTAATGGTCTCCTCAATGCTGAGAAGTACAGGCAGATACTTATCCATCATGCAATACCATCAGGGAGGCATCTGATTGGCCCCAAATTTATTCTGCAGCATGACAACGACCCCAAACATACAGCGAAAGTCATTAAGAACTATCTTCAGCATAAAGAAGAACAAGGAGTCCTGGAAGTGATGGTATGGCCCCCACAGAGCCCTGATCTCAACATCATCGAGTCTGTCTGGGATTACATGAAGAGAAAGAAGCAACTGAGGCTGCCTAAATCCACAGAAGAACTGTGGTTAGTTCTCCAAGATGTTTGGGCCAACCTACCTGCCGAGTTCCTTCAAAAACTGTGTGCAAGTGTACCTAGAAGAATTAATGCTGTTTTGAAGGCAAAGGGTGGTCACACCAAATATTGATTTGATGTAGATTTCTCTTCTGTTCACTCACTTTGCATTTTCTTAATTGATAAATATAAACTATTAACATGTCTATTTTTGAAAGCATTCTTACTTTACAGCATTTTTTCACACCTGCCTAAAACTTTTGCACAGTACTGTGTGTATATATATATATATATATATATATATATATATATATATATATATATATATATATATATATATATATATATTCTTGTGACGGTTGTGGAATACCTTGATGAGCTTTTATATTATTTATTTATTTATTTATTTATTTATTTATAATTTTGGAAAAGTGAATGTGATGATGGTCAGAAAAACTTTCCAGTTTCCAGATAGCCAGAGTGGATAGAAGGTCAAAACCAAGTTCTTCATCGGTGGTTGTTATACCTTCCAAGTTTCCAGTCATTTTAAGAAATAATTCTAGAGATACATTGACAACCAACAAATTAAAATCAATGAGGTAGAAGTTGATTTGCATTTAGTTTATCAGTGGGTTGGTGGTCCATAGCCCAGTCCGATTCTAAATCCAATAAAGCACAGCTGGATCAACTGACTGTCTTCAGGCTCCAAGTATTGAGCCGTAAAACTGATCTGTTGAGAAAAGTGGCAAAGATGTTGGTTGTCAATGTATTTGTATTTGTTAGTATGTATTTGTTAGTTGTCAATGTATCTCTAGAATTATTTATTTTAATGACTTGAAAAGTGGCAAATATGATAGTCCTCCTTGTTTAAAGGGAGCAGGAGTGATAGCTTTGTACAACAGTTACAACTCAATCACACATTTAGGCAAGGATTTATTTTACTTATTGCTGCAAACCGAGAGCTGCAAAGCACAAGGAATTAAAACATACACCAGGTGGTGTTTTAAAGTCCCTTCTGTTACTACAATAACTGTAAGAAAAACACAACCCCACCTATTAAAGACACTGTCACTTAAACTGCGGGGTGAGTAATGCAATTGGAGGCTTCCTCGTTTGAATCCCAGCTGCACTGAGTTGCGGAATTTGGCTGGGGGGCCACAAGAGGCGATGCATTGGCTTTTACAGCATCACGGGCTAGGGAAGGAAGAGTTTTGAGAGAAAAGTGGAATCAGATTAATGATGCTTTGGTTGATATGACATCTATATCCCTCTATCCTGGGGATGTCTCTAGAACCTAGATGAAGTTTGCAGACGGTTGGCCTCCAAAACAGTTTTTAAGCATTGACTAACTATCAATTAAATGTGTTTGTGCTTAGAGAATCAAAGAGATTTGTTGGTTGGTGATTACAGAACATAAAACAGGATTTTTTGTATTGAATACATATTGAATCTCTATTAGTTAAACAATTTTTATATCCCACCATAACCCTAATCTTAACGTACTATAAAACAAGCATGGTAAAAGTGCCTCTGAAACTTTATTATAAGTAATATTGTGAAATATTTGGACTGATTTATATTTAATTGATTTATTAGAAGAAAGAATACAGTATATAGGTAATATCAAACTTTAGATTGTCTTTTTCTTTTAAGATCTTATGGAAAATTGATGAAACGCAACTTTCTGATTTGCTAAAATAAGGTTTAAATACTTTCAAAACAGTCAGTTTAATTCCCAGTAAAGGAGGACACATAAAGTAACTAGTACCTGAATAATGTTCAGTTATTTGTTCCTATATAGTGGATTAAACCTGCTGATAAATATAACCATACAATGGAAAGACCAATTCATGGAATACAAATTTTTATCTTTTAGCCCAGTCACAGGATCCAAGGAGGTCTATCCAAACTTCCCAAGCGAGAATGGCAACTCAGGCACGACAATCGAGCTGGAGCGACACGTCGGACAGCATTGCCATGGAAAGGCAACCAAGACCATTGAAAGCAGAGAGACAGAGTTGGCAAGGAAGAAACTCTACATTGCTTCTGTAGTGTGTTTGATATTCATGATTGGAGAGGTTATCGGTAAGAGCATTGCTCTGTTTCCTTTGGCGGTGATTACACTGGGAATGCACAGGGGTTAGAAACACCTACAATATCATTAACAAGGTAATTGGGTTTAGAGCCACCATGGCCAGCCAGGACAGCACTGAATTTTGAAACTTTTATTTTTTTCAAATGAACCTACAACTACTGCAAATGAATAAATAATAATAATAATAATAATAATAATAATAATAATAATAATAATAATTTGCAATAATAAAAGTACACTATCTAAATTGTTTGTAATTATTCAAAACATTTCGTTCGTTTTTTAAAAAACGAAATGACAGGGACCGAAAATTATTAAAACAATCTTTATTTAAAACTTATAACATAACATGTAAAACGCAATTGTGTTGCACAGACCTGCCGCTATTTCTCTGTATATGTATTTATTTTGTGTTTTCGCTTAGAGTGCACTGTGAATTTGAGTTTCGCCCCACAACGCTATGACAGCTCTGCTTTCTTGCTCTCCCCAGTTCACGCCAAGGTTGTCAGAAACAAACAAACAGCAAAAAAAACAAAAAACAAAAAACAAAAAAAACTGTGTTTTTTTAAGCTAATCGTTAGTACAATCAAATATTTATTTAAATAACAATAAAAACAAACAACAAAAAGACAGTGTGTTAAAGCGTGTTTGAAACTAAACCAATAACTAAGTGGTTTACAATAAAATAACTGGGAAAAATACAGGATAGTTTTTGTATAAAATTATTTTTGATAGCATTTTTTAAAATAATTCTCACCGATATACTCACCACCGATATGACCACTGGCGTCTGCACCTGTTTAACAAAGCAAAAACGTTACCGTCAAAAGTTTACATAGCCCAATGTATGTACACTTTTGATGACAACTTAATAATAAAACGTTGATATTTACAAATACTCCCCAATATAAACAGTTAATAAATTCAAATATTCAGGACGCTTGCGTCTCAAGTAGTTCTTCTCTTTTTGTGACGCTGCGACGTCACTGCAGTTTCTTCCTGACTAGATTCAGTGGGGGAGGAGCCGAGCAGCACTCACGTCGTGCGTGAGCCGTCCTAAAGTCGGGTGAGTTTACACTGCCTTTATGGACTGGTGCTTAGCCACGGTTTAGATGGCCGTTTTTAGGACAGCTGGGAGTAGGCTGTCTGCGTTTACACTGCAAAAAAAAAAAAGACCTGAGACGGCCCAAAGCCATCCGAAAAATGGCCAGTGCAAATGTACCATAAAACTGCTTTGGAACCCAGCATAAATACATGTCACGTGCATCATTAACTGGTGTAGAAATGGTAGAAATGCTTTTTTTATCATTTATTTTCACTTATTGTGCAGCTGTGTGCATGTTTTAAACCACAAAGAATTATGAGTTTTACTTTTACTTCAGAACCATTAATACAATTTTTACATTGTTTCAAATATGATCATAACAATGCGTTAGGCAATTATTTGTTACATCTGTTATTATATTATCAACATTGCAGGCCTGTCGGGCATCGTCCAGAACGAAAGCTGTTGACAGCAGTAATATGATATGAATGCATGTTCTTTTGGTTTTATATTTTGGAATAGACAATTAAATGGCCCTCAACTAGCTTCCCCTGGCTTTTTACTGTGGGAAGTAGCCTATTTGTGCATTGGCTGTATAATAAAGAATAAGGTATACTGTTGAACCCATTGTAACTTGGATAACTTCTGACTGCTCTCTCTTGTATGTTTTTTGCATGTGCTTTAGGTGGCTACATTGTAAAGTGATGATGTAATGCTTTTAGACTGCTTTGTGTAAGAAAATGAATAAGTTCACCCAGTATAGTGTGACAGATGGACAGCTGACAGATTTTTTTGAATATGTTATTGTATTCGATGTAAGTTTTTAAAATGATTATACACTACATACATTACCAGATTTGAAGGGTATTTCTAACTTGGCCACATGATTGAGTTATTATGAGTAGCCCCAAAATATGTGAAGCAAAGCTGAACAAACACACTATGCTTTGCTTCCCACAGCTCTATCACGATTGTCTGCTCTTTAACTGCCATTTTAGTCTTCTCCACCCTGCACATTTAAAATAAGTCCAATATTTCTTCAGATCTTGTATTAAAAATACTGATGTATTTTCAAGATTTGAGTTTAAATGTTGCAGTAGCTCACAATGCATTACATTACAACCCTGGCAGCTTCCATTACCTTCACAGCTGGAAGCAGGAACGGAGCCAATACTTCTCATTTTCAAATCCAGTTTTCAGTTTCTAGATGTCCTCTCTGAGTTGCTTTGTTCATCTTATTATATAGAACTTTCTTCAGCGGAATAATATTAGTTGTCGAGTGAATGTCAAAAGTTATAAATTCAAATGAAATTCATTGTTAGAGACTAAGGTTGCTTTTAGGGAATATAGTTTTTCATGGTTGTGAGGGTGTGTATGGGAAAACTCAAAGTTGATATTTTTAACAGGTGAAATCGATGCACTTTTTCCTGTTTTTGTAGGTGGCTACTTAGCTCATAGTTTGGCGATCATGACTGATGCAGCGCATTTACTCACAGACTTTGGGAGTATGATGGTCAGCTTATTCTCCCTGTGGGTTTCATCAAGACCCCCCACCAAGACCATGAACTTTGGTTGGCAGAGATCAGGTAGGGCCAACCAACAAGTCCAAAAACCCCATTGCTGGTTACAGAGATCTTTTAACCGTCCTAAGGACATGTTGGAAAACTGACTTTCCTGGTAACCTGGGGTCCAACTGGACCCCAGCAATAAAACAACATATAACTAACAACTGGAGTAAATGAATGAATGAAAATGTGTATATGAACACTTTATTTTGCTTTTCCTTTACTTCTAGCCATCGTTTGGTATAATGTGTTGTTTATGCTATGCAAAATGGATAAGACACCCAATGCTCACAGCTGTCTCCTAGCAAGTGAAGGAACCACTGTATTCTAGATGCTGTAGTTTATTTTAGACATGTCACGGGCACGTGAGATATCATTGGAAAGCACTTGAACACACCTACTGATTTGCTGCACATCACAGCACTGGAGCACTGAATGAGGGGGTGGTAGAAAGTACGCATGCCTGACATCAATGGAAAGCGCAAAGCCTGCACTTTTAAATGACGTTGAAACCGGAACGCTATTTGTTGAAGCGACGAGTAATAGGCAACAAACAAAACTTAGGAGCTGACTCATGTCACATGACTCAAGCCTTAGTTTCGGTTTGTTGTAGTTTCGCTTAGGAACGTCTGTTCAGGACATACGATACATCATTGGAAAGCACTAATTCTGTACTTTCAAACAAGCCTTGAACCAGGAAGCTATTACAGTGCCTGAGATATTCATGAGAGAACTGTAAAATCTTATAAATAATAGATATCCTATTATAATTAATATGGGTTTGAGACTGCTAGAAGAACCAACATCTTTAAGATACATCTGTGAACCAGCAGCTATATATACTGAGAGGCTTGTACTATACCCATGTATATTATAATGTGATATCTATCTATCTATCTATCTATCTATCTATCTATCTATCTATCTATCTATCTATCTATCTATCTATAGATATGTGCCATGGGTCATTGTAGTTATTCTTCAAAAAAGGAACATTTCATAGTACAGTGGAAGAGAATATTTCACTACATACAACCAGCCTGTTTAGAGGTCATGCTGCTGCAGCACTGGGACTTATTTTGGTCATGATCAGTCAATGTAACAGAAGGGATGTTTTATACCCTAGAGATTTTGGGAGCCCTTGTGTCGGTGTTGTCTATCTGGATTGTGACAGCGGTGCTGGTGTACCTGGCCATCATTAGGATCGTCAACAACGACTATGAGATCGAGGGCCATGTGATGGTGATTACCTCTGGCTGTGCCGTTGGAGTTAATATTATGTAAGTTGAGGAACTCTAACCCTAACCTTAACACTGGTGTATAAGGGGCGTTGGGGCACTGCCCCACCAGTTTGAATTCAATGATAATTAGCTATTTTGTCGCTGGCCACTAGTAACATCATTACAGTAATTACATTGCCTACTGCTACCACTGCAAATGAACATGAGCATGTGCAGTAAAGACCTTGGGTGGTTTCCCTGCCGCCCCTGTAGCACATGTGCAGCAGTGATTGAATGGCAATGCCCGCGTGTGTTCAGTGCTCAGTGGGGCGTGTTATCTGTCACCCGAGCGCAGTGTTTCACAGGTAAAACAGTGAGTAGGTGAGTACAGTTTGATTTAAGATATAAGATGATGCTCCTACAGATTTATCAGTTACATATTGTGCTGTATTAAAATTCCTGATTGTATAATGTTAATTGTGATATATAATGTGCATGTGGGTGTGAAAGAGAGAAACGTTATCGTGTTTCTTCAAATCATTTTTTGAATTTATTGTTTCGTGACTTTTTTCCCCAAACTGTAGTTACTGTATGCGCGTAGCTTTTAAAAAAGGTACTCTGCCAAAACCCTTCTTAATATATATATATATATTTTTGAGTTGTTATATTAACACCCCACATGTCTCAGAATTCACCAGCCACTGCTGCATACAGCACAAGAAATGTATAAATGTGAATCTAGTATTTCAATACCTACTGATAAAATATATTTGAATGTGAATAGGAAGTCCTTTCAAAATAAGATTAATGCTACATTGCACCATATTTCCTTTTTTTTTTTAAATCCTGTAAATTGTTTTGATGAATGTTATGTGATATGGAAGTAAAATATGTGTTCTGTAAGGCACGGCATCATGGGCCTTGTACTGCTACCCTTGAGCAAGGTACTTTACCTAGATTGCTCCAGTAAAAACCCAACTGTATAAATGGGTAATTGTATGTAAAAATAATGTGATATCTTGTAATAATTGTAAGTCGCCCTGGATAAGGATGTCTGCTAATAAATACAAATAATAATAATAATAATAACTAAGGTGTCATGCAGAGGTAACCTTTGAAACCTTAATGTTGAGGTATATTATGAAGTATCAGCTTGGCAAGGCTTTCACCCAAATTCCATTTATTGTATTTTGTGTTTTTAGAATGGCCTACATTCTGCACCAGTCCACCACGTTTCACAGTCACAGCCATGATTCTGGTTATCACAAACTAGATGATGCTGTCGAGAGCCCAGACAGTCTTGGGCATGGACACTCACACTTTGGTCACCATGGCAACACCAGCGTGAGAGCTGCCTTCGTCCATGTCATTGGAGATCTACTTCAGAGTGTTGGAGTGCTGATTGCTGCGATTATTATTTATTTTAGGGTAAGTAATTACATCTTCACATTTCTGCTGACAGAACAAATATGCTGTTTGATCTAACAGTCTGAATAAATGCCTAAGAGTCTGGAGGAGATCCCAGTTTGAATCGCAATTTAACTAGCCACAAGGTTTTTTCAAACTCCAGTAACTGTGGCATAATGACCATCCACAAAACATATAGAAATCCTGGTGTGGCTGTTGGTTCTATGTTTTAAAATGTCAGATCTGAATGTGTTTGACCCTGGCTTAGTCTCAAATTCAAATATAAAGAAAATGTTTTAACATATGATACTATATCAAGGTGCCATGGTTGCCATTGGTGCTAATTGTGTAATTGTGTAGGTTACCATTCTTCTGATGCCTTTCTTCTCTTCTTACTAACAGCCTGAATACAAAGTAGCAGATCCAGTCTGTACCTTCCTGTTCTCTGTTTCCGTCCTGGGAACCACTGTCACCATCTTAAGGGATGTCTTCAGAATACTAATGGAAGGTATATTATTATTTATTGCAGTACAACTTTCAGTTTGCATAACATGTTTGATGGAAACTCCTCAGTTACAGTAGCTGCACAGACTTCAACTGTCTCAACTGGCTGGGTGAAGTCACTAGTTTTTCCTGGCTTCAAAGAGACCAGAAGAATTAGACAGATGGATATATCATGGTACTGAGCCCCACAGTCTGGAATCAATACAGGTCTCTTTACAAATTCAACTAAGGGGCAATATTTTGTGATATTTAAATTACATTTCCAAAATGAATATAACATTCTTTGCGCACTCCTTGCCCCTTTCCAAGTTAATACAAAAATAATGTGAAATGACCCCCCCACCCCTCCCCCAGTACCATTCAAATAACATTGCTTATGTTAATTTCACACATAGGTGCCTTGAGCAGAATTATTTTAGTGGGGAGATTGTGCAGTGGTGTGGCCTGGAACAAATGTTATTATAATAGTCAGTTCAGAATCAAAATCTCTGTATTTGCTCGAAAAAAAAAACAACAAAAAAACATACAACTAAAGGAATTTATAACAAAACACTGTGATTTGTAATCCTGCAAAGCATGGAAAATCGTATTGCAGCAGTTAGCATTGACAGGAAGATGTTACAATGGAGCAGCTCTGCCTTTTCAGTCAAGCAGGCTGAGTGGCCGACTGACAGCTAAAACCAAATCTCTTTCCTGCAGGTGCCCCAAAGACAATCCAGTTTAATTCTGTTAAGGAGGTCCTGCTGTCTCTAAAAGGTGTGAAGGCAATGCACAGCCTGCGCCTGTGGGCCTTGACGCTCAGTCACACAATGCTCTCAGTCCATATTGCCATCGGTGAGTACAAATCAAGGAGAATCTCCATACACGCTGTATAGACTGTATGGTGGAGTGGGTGTGTTAACCAATGAAAGTCAGGTCAACAATGTATTAAGACAAGTTTAAACTATTTACAGCACTTACTATTTTTAATTAATATAAATGTGTCCATGTACAGTTACTACCAGTTTTTGAAAAAATGTCACTGAAGTCCACTACTAATAATTACCAGTAAGAATAAATATTTAAATAGTCTATTTTTTTTTTTTTAATGAAATTATAGTTCGTTTGTTTTGAATGAACAATGAATGCAGTTGAGTGTTTCATTAATCCATTTTTTGCCCTAAAAGATTACTTAGTGGATGCTACTGTGTGGCAATCTGTTCACTGAAGTTGGAAGCACAGCACTCAGTACAGTCCCCAGCCATTGCTGTGTTTAGGTCGTCCAGTACTGTAACACATGTGCTGTTTTTCACAGAGGAGGATGCTGACACACAAACAGTGCTTAAGGAAGCCACAGAGCTCCTGCAGAATAAATTTGGCTTCTACAGCACGACCATTCAAGTGGAGAACTACTGTGAAGACATGTCACACTGCACACAGTGTCAAGACCCAACAGACTGAGACTGATGAGGTCCCCGGATTCTCAGGAACCCCCCGGCCCTCTCCCCTGGGAGGATGAAAGGGCCTTTCTGATCGAGGGGTTTTAATGTCTGCCGGTGTACATATTATTGAGACACGTTTTCAAGGCATTACTACATTGTGTAACCAGAGGTAAAAAAATCATGGGAGTACAAAAGCATTATCACAGTCGTACAAAAGCCTTAGCACAATATTTGTTTTACAAACGCACTTGGCTAACAGTCACAGATGCTTTCATTTAAAACCAAATGTTATTTTAAAGTAGTGTTTGCAGCTGAATGCTTGATTTCTGAGGTCCATCATGGGTGGACACTGCATAAAATCCTCAGGATATAGTGATTCCCGTTAAATAAATGCTGATTAAAGAAACTTAAATACAGTAGATAACAGTTAAGAACATAAGAAAGGTTACACACGAGAGGAGGCCATTCGGCCTATCTTGCTCGTTTGGTTGTTAGTAGCTCATTGTTCCCAGAATCTCATCAAGCAGCTTCTTGAAGGATCCCAGGGTGTCAGCTTCAATAACGTTTGAGGTTATTATTTTTAAGTTCTGCTCCTGAGGCTAATTGCTTGTTATTTATACGGGGCGGATATTTTCAAAAGGATTTGCCGTGCAACACAGCAGGAATCTCTAGTCGTATAATTACACCTTACCTGTCTGGTGGAAGTCTGTTTCAGGAAGAGGAGGTGGGGGAGTGGGGTGGGGGTGGTAGCTTCACACCATGATAAAAGTTAGGCCAGGTCAATAAATGTGTCAAACTTTGTCAAAAATGTCTGCATCGTAGGCATTGTATAGTGCCCTAAAATAAATAAGTGCTTCATAAGATTATATAGCTTGTGCTTAAGAAACTTATAAAATGTAGTTTTATTTTCTAGATTAACTTTCTATTTAAGTGAAGTTTAAAAAAAAAAAAAAAGAAATTAAGAGAGATGATAGACTTTTTTTTTTATATCATCATTCCTTGAAGCATTCTGAACAATTTGTTAGCTGCAGTGAAGTAAGAAACACCATTTAATTTATAGTGCATATCAATTCTCATAAGAACATTTTTAACAGCTCATACATAATTCATCAGCTGGTATTCAATTTCACTCAGCCTAGTCATGCATTACAAATAGGATGAACAATGAGATGAAGGCTATGAGGCATTACACCACTGCAGATTCTTTCTTAACACACTCACCTTTACTGGTGGCTGTTTCACATTCAACATTCTGACACTATGTTGAGTTCAGAAAACTCAATACAGTGTCAGAATGCTGTATGTAAAATGGGTATGCCATCTGACCTTGTACTGCTAAGCTTATGCTATACAGACAAGTGTATATAAACATTGTATGAATGTACATTCTATACAGGTTAAGTACTGAAAAACACTTGAATGGTGTAGATTGGTTCAGACTTTGTGGGGAGATGCATATTAAAGGTCATCCTTGGCATTCCTAGGACACATTGCTTGACCAGAGTGCAGTATAAAGTGACATTAAAGCAATATGCTTGAAATGCAAGGAAGTCACGAGCATGTCGGCATGTGGTCTTGTTTCTTGTTACTATTTATTTGCTTCACCATTTAAGTAACCCATGTGTGTGAGAGCCTGCAGGTATTCAAGGACACATTGTATTTGCATGGCATCTTGGGACAGGAAGTTACTGCCAAATATCTGTGGGTTAAAGCTGGTATAAATAGTTAACTCTTTCCCTCGTACAGAACCAGAGCCATTTCAAATGGTTCAATTGGGACCAAAAAGCAGGAAAACGCAGATTCTAGGCATACAGTTTAGTGTACAAGCTGTAGCCAGGGCAGATACTGTGCAGCAAGATAGAAACGTACATACACTACCCCAGGCAGACAAGATAACAAACAAACCTTCAATTCTGTACCCTACCCCATGAAACGGTAACATAGTGCGAGACGCTACAGTGAGCTATATTTAAAAATAGAAATAAATTATAAATTTTGTCCAAGGAGGAAAATGCTAGAAAAATCTACTTGCCCCCTCCCGTCACACAAAACACACACAACAAAGCAGAATTTAACTTGTAGGATTTAAGTTTTATTTAACAGTGATTCAATTAATGATTAACAGGGGCAGATCAGCCTTGTAGCTTGATGGTTCACTAAATTATTCAAGATACACAAAAGGTTCCCTGTGACCCCACCTCACCTCAACAAATGTGTAACATACTTTAAGGAAACGTTCCTTTCAGTGCAGTTTGAAACACATTTGCTAGTAAATGTAAGTAACATGCTAAGACTACAACTATAATAAGCAATACTTGGAGTTATTCAAATATAAAAATAGCTTCTGTCTGTTATATAACATTTAAATCTAAAACATATGTAAATATGGTAAATGGCAAACTAGGTTAGCAACACTAACGTCGAAAGATAAAACAATCATTACATTTTTAGCCAGGGAAAGTTGAAATGCTTTAAACAGTAAACCACTCTTTTTTTAAACATCCCAACAAGTACACGCTTGACCACAAAGTAGACTTTTTTTTGTAACTTTACTAGATTGGCTCATTTAAATGTCAGGTTCATGTATTAAAAAAGCAGGATCACTTATATGATTTTTCCACAGCTAGCCAATCAGAAGTGATAGGGGTGGGACGTAAACACTTTTTAAAATGTTTGTGTGTAGGTGCTAGACTTCCGCAATTCATGCAATTACACTATATAATTAGGGCTTCTGTTTTTATTAATTTAATTTTTCTGTGCTTATTTTTTAGCTATATTTGAGTTTTATGTAATCATTTTCTTTCATGGCTTTTGCTTTTTATATACTGTGTGAAAGTATTGTTTTCGGTTACTTTCCAAAATGCTTGGGCATTTTTTTCTGTCAAAATATGTATAGTACTAACTCGACAGTACTTGCACACTTAAGTTGTACCTTCTTTCCTTTGCTGTCTTCCACAACAAAATCCTTATGGTCACGGGCACATTCTTCTGGGTTTTTTGAGTGTAGGCATTTCTTTACATTTCGCCACAATTTGCGATTCTGTTTTAAAACCTCTGTATCGTAACTGTGTAATACAGTTTTAAATCCCACAAACAAGCCTCCATTCGTAATTGTAATCTTGTCTTAAATCTTGCAAGCAGAGTCTCCAATAGAAATGTAGGAATGTGCTGCCACTCAGTAGTTGGGGCGGGTTTAAAGCTCCAGGAGGGATGGTGAAGGTGGTGGCAGCGTGAGCCGCTCCAGGAGGGATGGTGAAGGTGCTGGCAGCGTGAGCCGCTCCAGGAGGGATGGTGAAGGTGCTGGCAGCGTGAGCCGCTCCAGGAGGGATGGTGAAGGTGCTGGCAGCGTGAGCCGCTCCAGGAGGGATGGTGAAGGTGCTGGCAGCGTGAGCCGCTCCAGGAGGGATGGTGAAGGTGCTGGCAGCGTGAGCCGCTCCAGGAGGGAAAGCAAGGACGGCAGCATCAGATGAAGTGGATGGCCGTGCTCCCTGTCAGTTCCAGGCCAATAATGCACTAGCCCTGCCCGAGAGACCTGGTGGCCAGAGCACGATTAAAGCTGAACGCTATGATGGGACTTCGCCCTGGGAAGCCTACCAGGCAAAGTTCTGCCTGGTGGCCCGGGTGAGTGGATAGGGCCCTGAAGAAAAGTCCAGACATCGCTGGAGGGCCAGGCATTGCAGGTCCTACTTGACCTTGACACAGACTTTAGGGTTTGCCACTGCTCTCAGCCGGCGGTTTGGGAAGGTCAAGCCAGAGATGAGCCTGCGCCACTGACTGGCTACTTGAAGCTGTGCCAGTGGAGAGAAACTGGGGATTCTGGCAGCGGATGTCCGGTACCTAGCTCGGGGGCGTATCTAGCGTACCCGCCAACGGTGCAGGAGGACTTGGTGGCAGAGGTGTTTATCTGCGGCCTGGCCCCCACCACACTCTGACAGCAGGTCTGGCATGCCACCCCAACCTCCCTATAGCAGGCTGTGGCCCATGCTGAATGGGTCATGGTTGTGCTCGAGCAGAGTTGTCGAGACCGGGCCATGAAATGGGTCTGCGTTGCTACAGGAGAGGGGAGTGGAGGTTAAAGTGATAACGAGACCACGGTCCAGCAGGTGTGGACTCCAGGCCACCAAGAGAAATGCTGCTGGATGTGCGGGAAGCCTGGCCATCTCCTGGCCCAATGCAGACGCCCAGAGGCACCCTGTGAGGGACAGCTGCTCCAGTATCTCCCCTCCTTTCCCAGAGGTGACGATGTGGTGGCGCTGGTGGGCCACCAGGATAACAGCCTACACGCACCTTGCTCCACCAGTGGGGTCCAGTGCAAAACCCTGGTCGATACTGGCTCCACCATCTCCATCATACGGCCTGGAGTCCTTCAGCCGAACAGTAACTGGGCAAATCGCTCTTATGCTGGGATGGCAGCTCCTTAAAATTCAGTTAGGAAGCCTAGTTGAACACAAGTTCTGGATGGCGGATATCCAGGACTGTTGTATTCTGGGGCTGGACGAAAGAGCCAAAGTGGGGGCACCCTCGAACTGGCTGCTGGGGCTGTGTTCGTTGGCCAAGACCACCTTCAGCTCTCTGTGGACCTGGAACTTGGGGAGGAGAGCCGGCTGAGCGAGCCAACATTGCTGCACCACCCGAAGAAGAGCAAGGCTTGTCGGACGCGGAGGGGCAGGACCCGGCCTCTCTCAGAAGCAGATGACAGTGCTGTGACACCTGCTGTGCTGGTGCAGAAGAAGGATGGGTCACTGCGATTTTGTGTGATTTACAGGAAGCTCAATGCAGTGACCCGTAAAGACTCGTACCCCCTTCCCAGGATTGACGAGGCGCTGGACTGTATTACGGCCTCTCATTGGTTCAGCTCCCTTGACCTGTGGAGCACCTACTGGCAGGTTGAGTTGGCTCCCGAGGTGTGCCTGAAGACTGGTCAGGGCCCCAGAAGACTTTAATTCTGGATACAGATGCAAGCAATGTGGGGATCGGGGCAGTGCTGGCCCAGGAGGGCCCGGGTGGAGAGTGATTCATGGCATACTACAGCCGGGCACTGAGCAAGCCTGAATAGAACTACTGCATGAGCACCTGGCTGTGATACAGGGCATGCGCCATTTCCAACCGTACCTTTACGGCCAGAGATTCCATCTGCGCATAGACCATGGATCCCTGCAGTGGCTACTCAATATCCGCAAGCCTGAAGGACAAGTGGCCAGCTGGATTGAGGCCCTGCAGGGGTACGACTACTCTGTGTAGCACAGAGCCAGCCACTTGCACAGCAATGCGGATGCTTTGTCCCGGCTCAGAGAGGGGTTCAACTGGGGACGGTGCTGCTGCGACCACTGCACTGCCCAGAAAGACCCGCTGAACCGCCCCTGGAGCGCTTTGGCGTGGACATCCTTCGCCCCTTCCCTCGGTCAGAGCGGGGCAACAGGTTCGTCCTTGTCGCCATGGACTACTTTACGAAGTGGCCAGAGGTGTAAGCGGTGCTGGACCAGAGCACCACCACCTGTGCGGCGGTCCTCCTGGATGGCATGTTCAGCCTTTTTGGGGTGCCCGAGGAGCTACACAGCAACCAGAGGCGCAACTTTGTGGTATCACCAAATGATCTATCTGGTCATACCTCTGAGGCTGATGGTCACCCTCAAGTAAAGCAGTTACCACACGTTGCCTGAATGAAAAGTGGTCTAATTTGCCCTCCTGCAGTCTATGTACCTACCAAGCGATTTGCTCAGTAAGATCAAGGCAGTGTGTGATTAGTGGGAAATGCCACTTTTTACCTCTAATCAACGTACGATACAATCGTATGTTTTGATGGCTTGATGAATGCCACCCATATGCTTGTTGTAGTCTCTGATATGAGGCTGGCTGACTTTGCTAGGTTTCTTGTTCTTGTGACAATATCATTTGGCTGCCTAAATTGGATGGACCAGAGAGGTATTGGATGCTACAGTAACTATGACGTTATCATTCCATTTAGCAACAACAATTCTTTCCTTTGAGTCCACAAAAAATTCCACTGTCCCACAACTTGACTTCAACATGGTGTTTTTCAAAGGGAGGGGACAGCCGGAGGTGAGGTTTTCCCTGATCGTAACTATTGCTTCAGTCCCCTTGTTAGATATTTTTTAGAGGAATGGATGTGAAGAAGTTATTAAAGGAAATGTGGTATGGGTATTTACCAAGGCTAGCTAGCACATCTGTGTATTGCAACAACACACTACCTCCTTAACCAAAACCCTATTGGTAGGATCAATGATGGTCTTTGCACTCTGGTAGGGCTCGATCCACACTCCAGAGCTTATACCCGTACCTTATAAGCTTGCCCCTTATAAACTGCTTAACCATGCCTTCCAACATCAGCACTATTCCCAGTACATGTGCCTACGTGGAAGCAGTAGGTCTTTACTTAGAAGCTGAGACACAGTTGGCCATGGCCTGTAAGTTTCTTTCAAATCACCTTTTGTCCATTTGTGGTTTTTCTTTTGACTGACCTTCCTCTTCTGAGTAGGTGGTCTGTGAAGGCCACCTACTTAGGTGACTGTCACCTCATCCTGTTGAACCTTGTTCTCTTCTAGCATTAGGAGGGTATCATGCAGTGCTAGTCCCCTGTAGAAAATAAATACGTCACGTTCTAACACACCAACATCATTTGCATCATCCTATATGTGGGACACCATATTTTAAGGGAGTCCTGCTGGATCAGTTCATTATTTCCAACAACACTAATACTATTTATACTTACTTAGTTAATTTATAAACACGTGTTCCTATGTAGGTTCTACTTTACTCACTTTCTCGGATGATTGACTTGTGAAGATGGCATTTCGCTGTGGCACCTTCATGAATATCGTCTCTACGGTGTTTGTCTCACTAAACAACTGAGGAGCAAAATCTCTATGTGCGTAGAAAGGAGTCGAGGAACTATCTAGCGCCGCTCACAAGAACTACGTAGAAAAATTGTAATTCCACGTGACCTAAATGCAGGACAATAGGCATATCTGGGTTTAAATTGTATTGTGGTGAAGGAAAGGTCTTAATATTGTTCAGTACATACAGAAGATAAAGATTAGGAGTTACTTAAAATTACAATGGTATGGGTCGTTTATTATTAGTAAGACTACAGAACTGAACAGATGCTACTGTGAGCCTGTCAGAGACAGACAACATTAACTCATCACTACAATGTTAGCTTAGACAGGCCAATTGGATGTCCACAGCGGCACATTTTTCATGTACAGATAACAGTATGAATCAAAAGTTACTGACTAGTTTTGTATTATTCTTGTGATAAATCAAGACATGCATACAATGGAATCCAATTTTTATGTAAGATATACATTAAATGTATTCTCTCTTAATTTTGTATTGTTAAACTGACATACATACTGGCTTACCTTTATGCATACAAATCTGAACAATGAGAACACTTTGAACCATGAAGCAGCTTGGCAGTTTTGTAATATCCCTGATGTGGTATTGGCTTTTTTCATTTTGTGCTGTTTCCTTCATCTTTTCTACCTCTGGTTACAGATCCGTCACACTGCCTCAATAGTGTTCTTCCAAGGCAGACTGTTGAAATACTGTAACACTAAAAATAACCTGGTGTTCCTTTAAAATAAAATGCCTAACCTGGCCTCTGTGCAATTCTGATTATTATTATTATTATTATTATTATTTTTTAAAAGGTCCTTGGGTAATCAAGAGTATTGTGCAAAAACCATTTAAACAAACTACTGTACACAGCAGAAACGAAGAGGGGACATATTCATCATGATCTGTAATATTCATCATGTTCATGATCAGTTTTGATGCTTAAATATAAATGTTACTGTGTTGTACCCAGCACCAGTACAGTTATATTTTGCACAAACAGGAAATTTGTGTTAACACAGCCAACAGAATCCAAAGCTTAAGCGCTATACAAGGCAGTTTACTGTGCTTAAAGTGTGCAATACGTGTTTATTGTTGTCCCGAACTTTAACCAAAAATGTGGCAATTAGTGCAAGCATCTAATCATTATTTCATCTGTTAAGTAAAACATGACTTAAGCCAGTGTTCCTCTGAGGCCCGTCATTCGGACACCATTCCACAATGAGGGAGATGGTAATGTACTGGTTCTGTATGAAAAAAAGGCTATATTGGTCTTCAAACTGATGAACACTACAGTAGCCATCTCCTAATTAAAAAAAAAAAAATGTTAACTGCCCTCCATCAGGCAGCCAACCAGCTCCTTCAATGAACACTGACTGACGGCCGGAAGAACGTGT
The DNA here is from genome assembly GCF_902713425.1 of Acipenser ruthenus. NCBI lineage: Eukaryota > Metazoa > Chordata > Actinopteri > Acipenseriformes > Acipenseridae > Acipenser > Acipenser ruthenus. The sequence continues at coordinate 13,291,932 of NC_081193.1, forward strand.
CGGTGCTCATTCACGTGTGCTTTCTCAGTATGATCAAGGAGACACACTGGGTTTCTGATTATAGCCAAACATTTGTCAAGTTTTCAAAATATGCCAAGGGGAATATTCAGTTTAGTTCCATATTATTTATTTTATGGGGCAATTCATTTAAAACTACAGACATAAAAAGACACTCAAACATAACACAGCATTAGCAACACTTTAAAAAAATGTTGATAACATTATATAAGCCCTTAAATTTAAACACATATATGTAGATTGATTGAATGTTGCCATAGGAAAAAACACTGGTCCTGTATATTTAGATAGAACTCCATTGCTTATACAGTGCTCAGGAATACAGCACCTTAGCTACTGTTTGACTAAGGAAGATGCAACACAGGGCAGCTTGTGGTGACTATTGTAGCAAATGCCTTGTGCAAAGTTCTAGGAACGTCTAATGCAGTAATTGCTTCGATAGTGGTCTTATTCAATAGTTAAGGTTGTATTCTCCATGCAATTAATGCAACTGATTGTATCATCCTCCTTTTGCACTCTGTGTGATTATATCACACTCCATTCCATACAGTGCCTCATGATCCCAGTTTTAAACGGGCTAAGGTCCTTATTGTTTCCCAAAAATCTAAAGAAAATCCTGTACATCACAGAAACCATAATGTATGTGAAATAAGTGGTTCATATTTGTTCTATGAATTGGTGTGATGCCTGTAACTTTTGTGTTGTACTTTGACAAAATTGTAAAAAAGAAGTAATTACTCTAATAAAAGTCTTTTCAGTGTATTACTGGTTTGTGGGATAGTATTATTATTATTATTATTAGAAATAAGAATACTCACTGTTACAAATGTATCTTAATATTTCCAGTGTGTATCTGTTTTGTGCTGTTTTTTTGAAAATTGGAATAAAATGTTAAAAATGAAAAGTAATGTGCATTTACATATTTTTGCCATTCGTAATGCCAAGCAACAGATTACACCGTGTAACAATTTTTTTTTTTTTTTGGTTCCTGGGTAGTAAGTGTTATTTCCTAATTGCTTATGCCTCAAAAGTATAGAAAATGGCTATTATTCCCCACAAACTTTGCTTTTGTGACCAGGACAGTGATATTTTGAAATTTACCTATTTTCCAGAACATTCCAGATAGATTCAGTGCTGAGTAAACTTGGAGTAACTTCTAGAACTTTCTAGAACTTTCCAGTAATATAAATAGTAGTATAAATACAGGGGCCTTAAGCCCACCAGTTCAGTTTAGTTCCAGCTGCCTAAGTGGATACATATCTGCATTTTTCTGAGATGGCATCAAGAGGCTGCAATGGTGGCATTCCTGATGGGTCTCCAAGGCGGTTTTACCAAGTTTCCCTGCTATCTTTGCCTTTGGGACAGCAGGGACACCAAGGCGCACTACCACAGGCGGGACTGGCCACAGCGGACCGAGTTCTCTGTGGGGAGGAACAACGTCAAGTGGGAGCCACTGGTGGACCACTGGAAGGTGCTGATGCCATCACTGCACATCAAATTGGGCCTTATGAAACAATTTGTCAGAGCTCTAGATAAGGAGTCGGCAGCCTTCAAGTACCTTCAAGACTTCTTCCCTAAGCTGTCTGAGGCAAAGGTCAAAGCCGGTGTCTTCGTCGGACCACAGATAAAGAAGATCCTGGAGTGCAATGAATTCCCCAAGAAGCTCACTAGTAAGGAGAAAGCGGCTTGGAACAGCTTTGTCGCAGTGGTTCGGGGCTTCCTGGGCAATCACAAGGCCGAAAACTATGTGGAGCTGGTTGAGACTCTGGTGAAGAACTACGGCACAATGGGCTGTAGGATGTCCCTCAGAGTCCATATCCTTGATGCTCATCTTGATAAATTCAAGGAGAACATGGGAGCGTACTCGGAGGAGCAAGGCGAGCGCTTCCACCAGGATATACTGGACTTTGAACGCCGCTACCAAGGACAGTATAACGAGAATATGATGGGAGACTACATTTGGGGGCTGATTCGTGAAAGTGATTTACAGTATAATCGTAAATCTCAAAAAACTACTCACTTCTAAATCTTTTGTAGTCATTTTTTAATTACTTTAGTATAAATACATGTTAATTTGGATTTATATGTTGTTTTTTTCTGACTTTATGTGAACGAAAAGACACAAATTTGCCTGTTTTTTCATTGGAAATAGGTAAATTTCAAAATATCACTGTCTGGTCACAAAAGCAAAGTTTGTGGGGAATAATAGCCATTTTCTATACTTTTGAGGCATAAGCAATTAGGAAATAACACTTACTACCCAGGAACAAAAATTGTGTTACATAGTGTTATAAATTGAAATACTTCAAAGTTTAGGGCTCCCGAGTGGCGCATCCGGTAAAGGCGCTCCGCGTGGAGTGCAGGATGCACTCTATAGCCTGGACGTCGCCGGTTCGAGTCGGCCAGGGTGTCCTCGGCTCACCGTGCACCAGCGACCCCTGTAGTCTGTCCTGGTGCCTGCAGGCTTGCCTGTAAGCTACCCGAGAGCTGCGTTGTCCTCCGACGCTGTAGCTCTTGGGTAGCTGCATGGTGAGTCCGCAGTGTGAAAAAAAGCGGTCGGCTGATGGCACACGCTTCGGAGGACAGCGTGTGTTCGTCTTCGCCCTCCCGAGTCATGCCCAGGGGTGGTAGCGGTGAGCTGAGCTTCAAAATAATAAAAATAATTATCAACAACTACATTTATTAAAAAAAAAAAAAAAAAAAAAAAAAGAAAATACTGCAAAGTTTGGCACTGTTGGCTTTAAACAAAGCCCAATACTACAAGGGTAGAGGTTAATCATCTGCTTTCAAAGAACTGTTTAACTAAAAGAACATCCCCTGTGAATTCAGGCACTGTCCCCGAAAAATGCAATTAAAAAAAGTTTACAAATAAAAACTAAATTTGACTGTAAGACTGTATTAAAAAATAAAATCCTGCAACTCACACTGGGCAAAACCATTAACATAAGCCATAAATAGTGGAATAAACACACAGTGATTTGCTCAAGAGCAAGTCTAGTACACCTCACAGTTATTTAAGTTTGTAATTATGGGATGGCATTTAAAATAAATAAATAAGTAATATTTACATTACACCAGGTTGAGATGACAAGATTAGAAAAAAAAGTTTAAATTCATACTTATTGGAAAAAAACACATTTTTAAAACAACAGCAAAAGTACAAAAAACACAAAATCCTTGCTCAATATGAGCAAAGTATACACTGCTTCCATTAAAGTGGCTATAGCCAATGAAGGGATTCTATAGATCTTAACGGCCATGCACTTCCATTCTTTATGTAGGTGTCATGTGTGCACTTGTGGAAGCACTCCATACAGGTAGTCTTGCATTTAGGCATTTTCCCGCCCAGTCACCAACCAGTTTCTTCCTCTGATGACAAACAGGCTAAGAAGCCAGTGGCATACTTTTCCCTCAGACGTAACATACGAGCTGTAAGTTAGGGATGCAAACTGACCACTTAATCATAGAATGGTACCGGATACAAAAAAAAAATACCCCCCAAATAATTCAAACACGTGTGTCTTTAAAAAAAGGTACTGGACAACAAGTATCTTTTACATGATTTGTTTTCATTAGCTATAACCACTTTAACATTTACTATAAATAATTAAAAAAAATATTACAGTGACAGGCATTTTTGTCCCCAATACATTTTCTCAGTTTAAAACTTGCAATTAAAAATGCTGTACAACTATTTCTTGTTAGAAAAGAAAGCAGTGCTTTAAATAAATAAATAAATACAAAAAAAATAAAAAGGTCAGATGAGGTCCGATATTGGTTCCCTATCAAGTATGAAACGTAACCATTACCTCATGGGTATTTAGCCTTAAAGACCCTGTAACCTGAATAGATATAACAAAGACTGCTCGTCAGAGCCTGTGATGCAGTCTTGCTCGCCCGAGGGCATAAATAAACTACATGCATCCCTATAAATCGCTAACGTGGTAACTGTAGGTCCCATACCTGCTCCTGTTCCCGCCGGTACTCTGTACATCGAACGAGGTTACCATCCCGATTCACTAGCAGTTGTCTAGCTGTAGTGTTTAGTTGCCGCCCTGGTCTCTGCGCGCAGTGCAATTGCGAAGGCTGTCATGGCTTGGACAGCAGACTTTCCCGTCTTAGGACTGTGTCGGTTTGCCAGAAGCGCTATTGGTGGACACCCCTATAGTCTACTTAAATGTTAATTGTAAGTCCAGGCCTACCCCGTTCCTACCAGTACAAATTCTGTACAACGAACAAGGTGCCCTGGTCTTGAGGGTTCACCCTGTTGCATTACTTTACAGCGGCGTTGCTGCTTGAGCAGACACCCCTTTGAGGGCAGCAACAGTACTGTACACTACTGTACCAACCTGGTGCTACAGGCACCGAACCAGTACCAAACCAACCCGTACCATTCCGGTACAGTCCCGGTTCCAACTTGCTAGTGACCAGTGTTTTACAATCCCCAATCTGGTACCAAGCAGGGCTCGTTGACAGTCCAGTTGCTGTTTTTATCAAGCAGTCATCAACCCACAGGACACCACTGTGGTGTCTCAGGAGGTAGCAACTCTGCTGCAAAAATGGGCTATTCCAATTGGAGGACAGGTTCTACTCCATGCCTAAGCGGGATGGTGGCCTCAGACCAATCCTCGACCTCAGGCAGTCAACCTGTTCAGAGCTGAAGGAGATTGAAAATGTGACGATGTAACAGCTGTTGCAGTCATTCAGGCCAGGCAATTAGTTCACCAAGGTGGACCTCAAAGATGCCTATTTTCATATCCCCATAAAAACCGGCGCACATAAGTACCTGTGGTTCACCTTTCAGAGAACAGCGTATGAGTTCAGGGTCTTGCCGTTTGGCCTCTCTAGCTCCCCATGCCTTTTTGAAGTGCACAGAGGCTATTCTGCACCATTGAGGCATCAGAGTACTCAATCACCTGGACAACCACCGGAACTCGCCAGACCACCTTCATCGGTTGGGCTTGTTGGTGAATCGTGCAAAGAGCCAGCTTAACCCTTGGATCCTCCTATTTGGGAATGTGCCTGGACTCCAGGTCTCTGCTGTACACTGTCGGACGACAGGGTGCAGAGAATGGCTGCTTGTCTGCAGCTTTCCAGTGCCCTCTACAAGTCTGGCTCAACAGCAGCGTTTTGCCTGGTGACGGTGTCTCGTCACTGTCTAAAAGACGTTTTCTTGCTGGACACAACCTGCCCACTTGTGCTTAGGCGTAGCGCTGGGCAGTGTCACCAGAGGGAGGTCATCACCACGGATGAGTCCAGCCTTGGTTGTGGCGCTGTATGGAATGGCAGGGGAGCGCAAGGGCAGGGTCTCCATATCAATATTTTGGAGCTGCAGGCAGTGTTTCCAGTCTTGCAGAATTTGTACAGGCGGTTCAAGGGAGACACGTGCTTGTCTGGATGGACAACACTACCGTGGTGGCTTATATAAATCACCAAGGTGGCCTCAGGTCCCCCAGTCTCCATCGAGTAGCCCACAAGCTGTTGCTCTGGGTGCACGATCACCTCCTTGTCCTGCGAGCGTACACCTGCCCAGGGTGATAAGCTAGGCGACGGACCTCCTCTCAAGGGGAGTTCCCAGTGCCTCACAATGGAGACTTCACCTGGAGGTGGTAAGCCTCATTTGGCAATGGTTCAGGAGAGCAGAGATAGACCTCTTGCCTCCCAGGAATCAGCCCATTGTCCCCACTGGTTCTCCATAACAGGAGCCAAGGTCCCACTGGCGATAGATGCCTTGGCACACAGTGATCGAGGCAGCTGCTGTATGCTTTCCCACCACTCGCCATGCTCCTGCTGTGTCTGGAGAAAATCAGACAGGACCGGGCCATGGTGCTGTAATGAATGACCCCTACTGGCCGAATAGGCACATTGTATCTGTGCATAAAAGACATGACTACAAACACCGCTATGGGGGATTCCCCTTTAGCGAAACTGTAGCGTGTCTGCTTTCAGTGACAAGGGTCAGCGTTTCGAGACCGGACCATGGTGAATGTAGCAGCTCCTTACTGGCCCAGGAACATGGTTTCCAGTTCTAATGCAGCTCCTTGCTCTTATTGTATTACTTGTATTGTAACGCTTGAAATGTTTTTGCTTACGATTGTAAGTCGCCCTGGATAAGGGCGTCTGCTAAGAAATAAATAAATAATAATTCCCTGTATGGGTACAAGTGGGGCGTTTTCAGACATGGTGCTTGCCTAAGGGCTTTGACCCCATGACCTGTCACATGGCAGTTTTACTGCAATCTTTGCAGGACCTGTTGATAAGGGGACTCCCCCTCTACATTAAAGGTATATTTGGCAGCTTTTTCAGCTTGCCATATCAAAATTGATTCATTCTCCCCAGGAGCTCAGCTTTCTGGTGGGGCAATTTTTAAAAGGAGCTCGGCGGCTTCGGCCACCTATTAAGGACACTCGTTGGAGGCTGTGTGGTGCTTGAACACTTATAAAGCCTCCCTTCGAGCCCTTCCATTCAGATGAGCTGAAATATTTACCTTTGAAAGCAGCTTCCTTGCTTGCAATCACATCCACTAAGGGGGTGGATGAGGTGCAAGCATTGACTGCGAAAGCCTGCTTAATTTCTGCACAAGCCAGCGCAAAGGTAGCCTGCTTTTTTGCCGAAAACTATCTTGGCATTCCAAATTAACCAGACTGTGAAATTGTTGGCTTTTTATCAGCCTCCTTTCCAGTCTGACAAGGAGCGGCAGTTCCATACGCTTTGTCCGGTGCGGGCATTAGCGTATTATATGGACAGAACAGAGTTGGAGGCAGTCTAAACAATTTTTTGTCTGTTATGGGGCTGTCCCATGGTTTGCCCTATCTAAGCAGAGGCTATCCAAATGGATCAGAGACACAGTCAAGACATATGAGCGAGCCAACTTGCCCCCTCCAGAAAAGCTCACTGCCCATTCCACCAGGGGCATGGCAATTTCATGGGCTTTGTTCCAGGGTGCATCTGTCAAAGACATTTGCAATGCAGCAGTGTGGACCACTTTCCCATACCTTTATGCGGTTCTATCGGCCGAAAGTCATAGATCCACAAAACCCTGGCTTTGGAACAAGAGTGTTGAGGGCGGCTTCTGGGTCGACCCTTCAAACAAAAACATAGAGGTGAGTTCTCCCTCAATTTTTAGCCCTAGTTATTAGTACTGGGGTTCCTCATGGTAACGTGCAAGGTGACCTTGGCCGAGCTTGTGGCATTCCAGTTGTCTGCAATAATTGCCTGGAGACAGCTTCTGTATTTCTACCCATGAGGAAATGGTTACATTTCGTACTTGATAGGGAACGTTAGGTTATCATCATAACCCTGGTTCCCTGAAACAGAAATGTAACCATGAACCTTCAAGGCTGCTACATCCATGATTGCAGCAGTCTTGAAGGAAACATGATAATGAGATCTCTGCGTGCAGTCTATTTATGCCCTCGGGGGCGGGCATGACTGCGTCACAGGCTCTGACAAGCAGTCTTGGTTATATCTATTCAGGTAATGGTTAAATTTCTATTTCAGGGTATATGATAATAACCTAACATTGTTAGTTTACAAAATACAAATGTAAATTGAAAAAAGTGCAGGCCTCCTTCTATGGTTGACGAAACTGCTATATGAAATAACACTCTAGTTCTCTAGTTATATATACATACAGACATGCTCAAATTTGTTGGTACCCTTACAGCTCATTGAAATAATGCTTCATTCCTCCTGAAAAGTGATGAAATTAAAAGCTATTTTATCATGTATACTTGCATGCCTTTGGTATGTCATAGAATAAAGTAAAGAAGCTGTGAAAAGAGATGAATTATTGCTTATTCTACAAAGATATTCTAAAATGACCTGGACACATTTGTTGGTACCCCTTAGAAAAGATAATAAATAATTGGATTATAGTGATATTTCAAACTAATTAGTTTCTTTAATTAGTATCACACATGTCTCCAATCTTGTAATCAGTCATTCAGCCTATTTAAATGGAGAAAAGTAGTCACTGTGCTGTTTGGTATCATTGTGTGCACCACACTGAACATGGACCAGAGAAAGCAAAGGAGAGAGTTGTCTGAGGAGATCAGAAAGAAAATAATAGACAAGCATGGTAAAGGTAAAGGCTACAAGACCATCTCCAAGCAGCTTGATGTTCCTGTGACAACAGTTGCAAATATTATTAAGAAGTTTAAGGTCCATGGAACTGTAGCCAACCTCCCTGGGCGCAGCCGCAAGAGGAAAATCGACCCCAGAGTGAACAGAAGGATAGTGCGAATGGTAGAAAAAGAACCAAGGATAACTGCCAAAGAGATACAAGCTGAACTCCAAGGTGAAGGTACGTCAGTTTCTGATCGCACCATCCGTCGCTTTTTGAGCGAAAGTGGGCTCCATGGAAGAAGACCCAGGAGGACTCCACTTTTGAAAGAAAAACATAAAAAAGCCAGACTGGAATTTGCTAAAATGCATACTGACAAGCCACAATCCTTCTGGCAGAATGTCCTTTGGACAGATGAGTCAAAACTGGAGCTTTTTGGCAAGTCACATCAGCTCTATGTTCACAGACAAAAAAATGAAGCTTTCAAAGAAAAGAACACCATACCTACAGTGAAACATGGAGGAGGCTCGGTTATGTTTTGGGGCTGCTTTGCTGCGCCTGGCACAGGGTGCCTTGAATCTGTGCAGGGCACAATGAAATCTCAAGACTATCAAGGCATTCTGGAGCGAAACGTACTGCCCAGTGTCAGAAAGCTCTGTCTCAGTCGCAGGTCATGGGTCCTCCAACAGGATAATGACCCAAAACGCACAGCTAAAAGCACCCAAGAATGGATAAGAACAAAACATTGGACTATTCTGAAGTGGCCTTCTATGAGTCCTGATCTGAATCCTATCGAACATCTATGGAAAGAGCTGAAACTTGCAGTCTGGAGAAGGCACCCATCAAACCTGAGACAGCTGGAGCAGTTTGCTCAGGAAGAGTGGGCCAAACTACCTGTTAACAGGTGCAGAAGTCTCATTGAGAGCTACAGAAAACGTTTGATTGCAGGGATTGCCTCTAAAGGTTGTGCAACAAAATATTAGGTTAGCGGTTCCATCATTTTTGTCCATGCCATTTTCATTTGTTTTCTTATTTACAATATTATTTTGAATAAAAAATCAAAAGCAAAGTCTGATTTCTATTAAATATGGAATAAACAATGGTGGATGCCAATTACTTTTGTCAGTTTCAAGTTATTTCAGAGAAAATTGTGCATTATTCGTTTTTTGTGGAGGGGTACCAACAAATTTGAGCACGTCTTTACATACATAGTCACCTCCAAAATTATTGGCACCCTTGATAAAGATGAGCATAAAAGGCTGTATAAAATAAACAACACAGGTAATGAGCTATATTTTATGCTCAAATATATGGGAAAACAATATTCTTTTATTCTAATACCTCAGAGAAAAAGTTTTTTTTTTATTATTAACAAGTTATAACATTTTTTCTCAAAAAGATTTGTCAGAATTATTGGCACCCCTAAAGATTCTTATAAATAAAATCAAACAAAATTAAATCTGCATTAACATTCTACTTCTTTAAGTTCATCTCAGTCTTAAGGAACTGTATTGTGGCCTTCCTTGGCTTCCTGTTTCACTGGGGTATAAAAATGAGGTAACACGCATATGAAATCAATTTTCATCCATCACCATGGGGAAAGGCAAAGAACTCACAAATGAAGAGAGACAAATGGTTGTTGACCTTCATAAATCAGGCAATGGGTACAAAACAATAACTAAAAAACTAAATATACCACGTACCACTATTAGGACAATAATTAAGAAGTTCAAAACCACTGGAACATTGGTAAACTTGCCTGGTAGAGGACACAAGGGTATCTTGCCCCCACGCACAGTGAGGAAGATAGTTCAGGGGGCAAAGGGAAATCCAAGGGCCACAGTTGGAGAATTACAGAACTTGGTTGCATCACCAAGTCTCCAAATCTACAATTAGACGCCACCTCCATGTCAATAGGCTATTTGGAAGGGTTGCCAGAAAAAAGCCTTTATTGACAGCAACCAACAAACGTAAACACCTGGAGTTTGCTAAACGGCACTGGCACTTCGATTGGAACCGGGTGCTATGGTCATATGAGACGAATATAGAGCTCTTTGGCCACACACACCAGGATGCGTGTGCAGAAAAGAACCTCATACCTACTGTAAAATATGGTGGTGGATCTTTGATGTTATGGGGCTGTTTTGCTTCCACTGGTCCTGGGGCCCTTGTTAAAGTCAACAGCATCATGAACTCTACCCAGTACCAGGACATTTTACCAAAAACCTGTCTCCAGCAAGACAATGACCCCCAAGCACACATCAAAACCCACAAAGAAATGGTTAATTGACCACAAAATCAACATTTTGCAATGGCCATCTCAGTCTCCGGACTTGAACCCCATTGAAAACCTGTGGTTACAATTGGAGGGCAGTCCATAAGCGCAGACTGAAGGATAGCAAGGATCTGGAAATATTCTGTATGGAGGAATGGTCTAAGATCCCTCCCAATGTGTTCTCCAATCTCATTAAACATTATAGAAAAAGACTCAGCGCCGTTATCCTTGCAAGGGGAGGGTGCACAAAGTACTGAAAACAAGGGTGGCAATAATTGTGACACTTCATTTTTTTTGGAAATAAATTTATAATTTGAGAAATGTGTCATTTTGGTTGATTCCACTGACTCATTAATAAAATCAAATATATTCCACATGTTGGAAAAATTACAACATAGCTCAGTACTGGTATTATTTATTTTATACAGTCTTTTTTGCTCATCTTTATCAAGGGTGGCAATACTTTTGGAGGTGACTGTGTGTGTGTGTATATATATATATATATATATATATATATATATATATATATATATATATATATATATATATATATATATATAGATAGATAGATAGTTCTTAACTATACTGTGCAAGCACCTGTAAAGTCTTTATGGTTGTTTTTGTCTCTAGAGCAAGAGCTGCTTTCCCACTGTTGCTTGCTTATGTAACGTCACAGTACAATGCGATGTACACGCCAATGATTCAGCGTGAAGCAATTTAACCCTACACATTGAAGCTCAGAATTAAACAAATAGGAACAAAGAGAGTAACAAACATATTTGGCAGGAAAGTTTATCAAAGCTAAAAATTCCTTGTGGTAATCCTTTATTATGTAAATCTCACATATATCAACAGCATATATTTCAGACTACATTTCCTGTAGCCTTCACTCCAGCTTTGGAGTCAAACTATCTAAATATCAAGTAGACCATCAGTTTTCACAACTGGAAAATATATTCACAGAAAATTATGACATGTTAAAAAAACCTGCATTTGTGCATTGGATACCTGTGTAACATTTACATATCTGAAATATGTGCCAGACTTTGCCTTAAAAGAAATATTCCTGGTAAGCAATTTTTTTGTGACATGTATTTATCACAGAATATATTTTAGCATTTAAATATTAAAATATGTTACTGTGGAAGAATGGAGAACTGCATTAAAAATAAAGCATTTGGTCATAGTCTCAACAAGGGGAGGGTGACAGTGGGGTGTTGTACAGTATGTGAAAAGAACCGCTATTTCTTTGGCGGAAAAGTATTTCTCATTCATTACATTCACCTCCTAAATCCATATTATGAAATAGGTAGGATCAAAGATATTTCTTCAACCTCCAATATAATGTATGATCTCTGTATTTCAAGCTCTACATTTACTGTACACCCCCTTTAAATAAAGCTATGTATAATAAGAAAAATAAATTTAAAAAAGCAATATACCACAGAAGCACATATCACAAAAACACATATAACAAAACTAACCAAAAAGAAAACCATTCAGCGCCACATCAGAAGTGCTGTGGATTGTTTTCATTTCCATTTAGTAGAAGTATTGCAGAGCATGACTATTTAAAAGCTTTATTATTATTATTATTATTATTATTATTTTTAATTATTTATCATAAAGTAAAAAAAAATATATATATATATATTTTGGAACTAAATAATTTAAGCACCTTGGAGAAAATGAACAAAAACAAAAAAAACAACCATGAAGGCTAGATTTCAATTGACCACCATCAGTAATACCTACAATTATTAAATCGTGGAAATCGAAAAGTTGCTTTTTTGAGGACACTGGGGTGGTGGTAACGGAGAGACCATGTACATCCAGAATCCTTTCTGCAACTCCTTTCACAGCACCTCTACAATGGTTTCTATACTGTGGATGACAGTTTTCATGATCGCCTCATTGGCTGTAGTTCCTTGAGGCTGGTACATGGTGTTGAACTGAGCTTGGCTCTCCCGGATGAGCTTGCTGGCGATGGGGCTGTTCAATCCTCGGAGGCAGTGTGCTCGGACTATGCCCGACTGCCCACCTGACAGTAGCCAGCCATGAGCATCAAGATTGGGATTGAACCGGACCTAAAGATTGGCAGACAACAGTTTTAAAAGGCATGATATTTCATGTAATTCTATTACTTCGGTTCCATTGTGATAGAATGGAAGTAGTAAGTCTGGGGCGCTAGGCATGGATTGCACGCATACAAACTATTCACTTACAAATATTCACTTACAAATATTATTTAGCTTGTACCCGAGTTGTAATGACTCGAGTCACACTCAAGTTGCAATTTTCGGTGACTCGAGTCATTACAACTCAGGTACAAGATAAATAATATTTATTTGGCGAATTGTGCGCCACCCCTGGTGACTGTCATCCATGGTCGGCAGTGATCATAACTTGGATTTGAACCGGCGATCTTCAAACTATAGGGTGCATCCTACACTCCGGGCAGAGTGCCTTTACTGGATGCGCCACTTGGGAGCCCATGGTTTAATGTATACTGATCTAATGTTATACTATTTAAAAAATAAATAACATTTTTTAGAAAAAACTGGCAAAAAATACATATTTTGCTAAAATTGTTAGTTGAAACCCAAACTACCACTTGCGAATCCAAACTCATGTACAAGCTTTTAAACTTAAAATAAAATAAATAAAAATGTTTTGCTGTCAGGAAGTTTCACTGTTGGCTGCCATCAGTAAAATTGTAAATAAATGGTTAACTGCATTCTTCTGTTTTGTGGTATCCATTACTGTACATCCAACCCAATTGAGCATAGGTAAAAGGGCCCCGTTTGGTCAATAAAAAAAAAAATCTGCTTATAAATAGGCCAAGGAATCACAAATTCACTGAAATGGAGAGACAAAACACAAGACAGAAACCATGGACCTTTAAAAGGTGAACATCAGTGGGGCAAGTATGACCACATTATTGTGCATCTCAATTTTTAATTTTGTATTGAATTGTTTTTCTCTTTTTACTTGTAGAATGCCAATCTCCTGTAAAATGAATCTGATTAAATCAAACTGTCTCAAAATTGACTTGAGCCAGATAGGTGACTCGACTCAAGCAAACTCTGGGACTTGACTTTGGTATGTCAAACTCGACTCGAGTCCCAATTTTTGGGACTCGATTACAACACTGGCTTGTACCTAAAATTTTAACTACAAACATACATATTTAAACATCACAAATAAAATTGGACTTGTCCCAAATATATATTTTTTTGTTCAGTTACTCATTTACATATTGATTCACACTTACCCTCCCCACCATGACAAAATGAAATAAGCTATGGCTATCGAACTTTAACCCTACATTGTGATAACATTTTAAATAGTATGTAACTAAATAAGATTACAAGAAGAAACCAACTGTGGAGTAGAGTGAATGTTCATATGCAGTGCAATCCCAGGTTAAGAATTAACTGTCAGTGTCTAATTAACCTAAACAATTAGTCTACAATCAATGACTGACCAGCATGTGTCCGCTTCACTATCAAAGTCTAGCTTCCAATGAATGGTAGATGGCAAACAAACAATCACACACTTTTTTTTATTACACTCAGTTAATTAATTATGCTGATTTATTCTTTTGACTTTCGTGCTTTGTCATAAAACCTGTGGTGTGTATCATAAATTACCAGAGGCTTTAGACTGGTTTCTGTTGTAAATTAAAACAATACAATGGCTGACCAGAATCAAAACCAAAGGTTCTATCCTGATACAAAGAGACCATCTTATTGATCTGAGCCAGGCACAGAGATCAATATGTAAAAACAATTTGTTTTGGTTGGAGTGCTTCTGTAAGAGGCCCAGGTTTAAATACTGATTCTTTCTTATGTTACTGTTATAAGAACACCTACAATTAAATTTATAACTGCCTGTAATAAGCTCTTCAGCAGCTTTGAAAGTAACTGATCTGAGGATGGATGTAAATTGCATTTATGATGTTTATGGAATGGCTCGTGTTATGGACAGGTAAGTATGTGTCAATATGGGGCACCAGCTAGATTAAAAAAAAAAAAAAAAAAAGTCTTAAAAACAAAAAATTCTACTGTAGCATTCTATGAAGAGAACATATAGAAAGTCACTATTATTACAATACAATGTATTAAATAGTATGGGTACCGCCTGGTTAAAGAAAATACCCATCAAATAGTCAAAGCTGGTTTCTGTATTCATCCCTTGGGCCTCAGTGCAGTCCCCAGGGCATCATCTCTGTAAATTATCTCTTTCTTTATTTATTTCAAAGCTTTTCACCGTTGGAACCCACAGTGACATTTTCTTCATTTTACAGCCCATTAGTTTCTGTCTGTCCTTATCTCCTGTCACCAATAAGTCATAGCCTTTCCTCTATTACAGCTTGGGAAATGCAAACTGACGGGCAGGATTACAATGGAATATTCATTTTTTTTCTTTTCCTAGGAAATCAGAACTTGCTCTATGGATGAACACTAAACCTTCCTCACACTAAATTAAATGATTAGGTTGACATACAGTACTTTACCAACTTTGAAGAAGGGATTTGCATCACCCGAAGGGGATAGTAAAAGCTGAAAGTAGCATGACCTCACCTTGTGTATGGAGTCGAGAGGCATCCTATCAGGAGACAGTGAACCCTTTGATTCTGTGGCACACATTTGCTTCATTGGCTCTCGCATAGCAGCATTTTTAAATGACCTCTATAAATAAATATAAACAAATAAGTAATTCAATACACAATCTGTAACGATGAAATGATTGCTGATTATGATCTCAGGCAACATGTCAACATATACCTACGTATCAGTGGCATTAGGATGTTATTCAAGGTTGTTTTTCAACATTACTATTTAGCATTTAATTGTCAAAACTTGAAAGTACATGTAGCCAACACTCACCTGGGTGCATTTTGAAAGTGTGCAGTGAATAACTCATAATATAGAAAGTTAAAAT
The DNA here is from genome assembly GCF_902713425.1 of Acipenser ruthenus. Classification (NCBI taxonomy): domain Eukaryota; kingdom Metazoa; phylum Chordata; class Actinopteri; order Acipenseriformes; family Acipenseridae; genus Acipenser; species Acipenser ruthenus. The sequence goes on from NC_081193.1 coordinate 13,307,237, forward strand.
AGGAGTAAAAATGAATTTCCCCTAGCTCATACACAGAATTAATTCCACAGGGTGATATTACTGAAAACAAAAGTCTGTATTTAAAGAACTGATGAATCAACATATTGCCTTCTTCCAGCCACAGCTACATCTGAGACACATACATGATGCTGCAGCCTGAGTTTTACTGGCAAAGGCTGGAGGGTGCTAAAGGTAATGGATGTGCTCTATGGGCCGTGACAGTGTGGAATAGGCAGGCTTGCTGCAGTCAATGGGAGAGTCGCTGGAGTGGAATACACGAGAACAGATGGCAGACGCAGGGCAGGAGAGATTCATTTTTAAATGAATGAAGGATAAGGCACTTAATCAACACATAAGCTTGAAGACTATTAGTCATTATCCACGGCTAACTCTGCGTATTCGCCTAATCTCGCACCAACAATTTTTTTTTCTATATTTAATACTCATCTTTCTTTAGAAACATCCCGGCTGTTCACTCAGGTGTGTCTTGGAGATAACTAACCTAATAAATTCAATGGTGTTCTCCTACTTCCTTGTTGCATGTGATGGCTTCTAATGATGCCAGGGAAAGCAGGCAGTGGGGTTTTCAAGGGTCAAAGGAGAGATGTATCTCTGATAGACAGCATCTCTGCAGAGAGCTTCAAATCCACAGACCGTGTAAAAACATAATAACTAAAACGAGATGATGTAGAGAGGCATAGCACCATGCACAGCCAGTCTGTGGTCATTTATAATAGGAAACAATAACAGCTATTTGTTATTTGCAAGAGAGGCACAAATTATAATTTGTTTTGTGTCTTAACTGCACTTGGATTTGATGAAAGATTTTAAATTTAGGTTACACCTGATAATACCCGTTTGATTTTGCTTATGATAGTTCATGCACATTTCTGGACACGATTCTGCCCCAGTTTACTTCAAGTACATCACTTCACATGTTGTACTTAAGACTACCATTTGTATTAAGCCAAGCAAAAAATTAAAACACATGATCATTCCTGCTATATGGTCTGAAAATCATTGATATTGCAGCAGAGATAATGTCCGCAATTTACATGCCATTAAAATTGTTTCAGTCAGAGTTACCATGTTGCATTTTCACTTGACTGCTCTTAAAAACAGTAATCTAGATTTCCTTTGTGTGCTGGGCTGTGTTGAAATGGGAGGCTGATTAGAAACGTGTGTAAAAGTGTAGGATGATTTAGCATGGCTATTCTTGTGTTAACAGTGGGCATGTTTGTTTTGTTTGGCTTAGCATAAAATGGTACCTAACTGCGTGTATACAGTTTGTGAAAGTAACTGCAGAGACGTGTGTGTTTCCAGCCGCTGGCGAAAAACAACATTGAAATAAGTGAATTACAGTTAATGTAATAGTTTAAATCATTGATTGCTAAGGTAAACCAGCCTGCTCTTAAAAATAGTAATTTAGATTTCCTTTGTGTGCTGGGCTGTGTTGAATTGGGAGGCTGATTAGAAACGTGTGTTAAAGTATACGACTCCAGGCCTACAGTATAGTATAAATTGGCAATCAATGTCTTAGAACGCCAGCCACTCTAAGCACCAGTCGTCTGAGGCCCACATGACCAAGGGCAGTCTGGTGAGGACAGATGGAGTGAGGAACTTTTTCAAATCCCTCCCAATGGCTACTAGAGGCCTCATTCCTACTATGACACCCAACGTCTGGATCCCCTGGACAAAGCAGGCTCACTCATTCTCCAATCCCAGAATGAACACTGGTAAGTACCTGCTGCACATACCCTTACTAACTCCTCCTTCCCCTACACTGCCTGCTACAAACCTGAAAATCTCCTTTTTCAATTGTCGCTCTCTGACTAACAAATCTCTGCTTCTCAGCGAACTTATAACCGATACCAATCTTGATCTTCTCTGTCTAGCTGAAACCTGGCACTCTGTGAACGACATGCACTCGCTGCATCTAGCCACCCCAAAGGGCTATTCCCTCTTTGACAAACCTCGCCTCACTGGCCGAGGTGGGGGCACTGCTGTTATTGCAAATTCTGTGCTTGCTTCCTTAGTTCTTTCTTTGCCAGCCTTTTCTTCATTTGAGCAACTCAGCTTAAGAATCTAAATATAGCTGCCCTGAACCTCAAACTGTCTGCTGCCGCCTTCTCCCACAGTATGAAGCCTTGGTGTACTTCTTGACAGCAACCTCTCCTTTGATGCCCACATCTCCTCCATAGTCAAATCTTCCTTCTACCATCTTCGAAACATCTCCAAAGTCCGTCCCTACCTTTCCCTCCCGGATGCGGAGATACTTTGTCATGCATTTGTCTCCTCTCAATTCAACTACTGCAACTCTCTATATGGTGGTCTCCCGGCACGCACCATAAACCAACTGCAGCTAGTTCAGAATGTTGCTGCCAGGATCCTTACCGGATGTAAAAAATGTGATCACATCACCCCCCATCTTGCCCAGCTGCCTTCATCACACAGGTCCCGAGTACCTCCTCAACCTGCTGACCGGCTATGTCCCTGTCCGCAAGCTGAGGTCCCCCGACTCTGGCCTGCTTGTTATCCCCAAGCAAAAGTGCACCACACTTGGAGAACACTCCTTTAGCTTCATGGCTCCAACTTTGTAACTCTCCCAGCTTTGGTGCGTGACGCTCCCACCGTCGCTCGCTTTAAATCAACCCTCAAGACCTACCTGTTCTCTCTTGCTTTCTGTGATCTTTAACCCTTTGCGGTCCTATATCGGATCTGGTCCGACATCGCAATTTTCCCTTTCCGGTCCAATGTCGGACCCTGTCCGACATCATTAAAAAAGACGCAAAACAGGTCTCTAGTCGTTTTTTCTCCGGGAAAAGCAGAGAAAATCATTCAATGGCCGAGTGAGACCGATAGGAGCCGAGAGAAGCCGAAAAAAAAGGGGCGTATCTCAGGAATACTGATAGACCCGACACCACATGGATAACACGGACATAAAGAAACAAGATAGCTGCTTCCGCATCCAGCTCTCAAAGAATATCAGAGACATTTGCAGAGCTTTTTTTAGATGTTATAGTAATAAACTTGGATCGCATTATTGAGGAGTTTGGTAATAAAACGAGCAAGAGATGATTTATCGGTATGTACTATTAAGAGACATTTGAAAAATATAGCGAACAAGGGGTGGGGCGGGGCTAGAGATGAAGTACTGAGTGTCCTGTTGATATGCAGTGCCTTTTAAACCTGTTTTACTGTGAAAAAAAAACACTTTTAAACAGCGCGTCTAAAATAAACTGCGCGTGTAAAAATAAATTGGACCTGACCTGCCTGACACGTGCTGAATAAATGGACCGCAAAGGGTTAAGCCTGATATCTGCTATTAGCTGCTGTGTTGCTGCTACTATTTCATGTATTATGCACTTTTCACTGTATTTAATGTACTATTTCATGAATTATGCTACTATCATGCACTTTCCACTGTATTTAATGCATTATGCATTTTTAATTTTTTTTTTTTTTTTTTTTACTGTATAGCATGTATTATGCATTTCTCTGTATTTAAAGTATTATGGGTTATCTATAAAGACTGATTCACATGCTCAAAGAATCTCAGTTTTTATTGCAAGCAGAATGTACACCTGTGTCTTTCTGAACCAGAAGAGCACTTCTTACACAACAACTACTATATTTTACACCTGGATTAGGTCCCATGATTGATAAGCAGCAGTATATATATATTTTTTTTTTATAAGAAACTAATTGGAATGTACTGTCATCTACCAAATACACAGCATTACTGCAGCAAGACATGGGTTTAAGTCACAGTAGTTATACATGGAAATGTGTTTTGTGTATAGAGTTTTATAAAAGCAGATTCTTATTTGTTGATTCCATATATGTATTGTTAAACTGTCAACTTATACTGTATATTATCTCTCTATATATTTATATTATATTTAATTAGGCAGCATTTATTCCAACCATGTTCACACTGCAATTATTTCCTTTAATAGTGCCATGTCAAAACTATTTACCCAAGTCATAATTCAATAATTTCCCCTCAACTCAGTTATAAAGTTGGAACACCATATGAGGCACAGTGGACTCATACTGGTTCCATAAACTAAGATACATGGAGTGTGCGTGCTTTCATATAGTTTGTGTTGCCAAGCTAAAATTAAACATTAAAAATCATTTTCCAACCACATAACATTAAATAATTGATATAATCTAAGACAAAAGCACGCTTGTGCTGCGAGAACAGTATATATTACAATTTTTCTCAACCTATATTTTTCAAAATCTTTACTTATTTATATTAGAAACATCTGATACCATTAATCATCATATCAGTATTCGCTTCCAGTCTATCTCACCTTAAATCTTTCCAGTTGATAAATGTCAAAAGATCAATTGAAGGGTTGTGTGAAAACACAAAGAAACTTCTCACGAAGAACATACAATCTCTCACTCACCATATCGGTATCTTCGAACAGAAGGTAGAATTTCTTAATTGCCTCGCTGTATGTCCGCGGTTCACAAACAGGGGTTCTGTCAGTTGTCTCAGTGCTTCCCTCTGCATCGGAAGGCCTACTGGCAGCAGCATCAAAATGAACAAGCTCGGTCCTGTAAACAGGCTGCCAGTGAAAGAAAGGCAATGTGGTATAACACTACGCAACAGTCATTAGGATTTCATAATTCCTTATGTTCAATATGGATATATATATTAAATTTTATTGTAAATAGTTTATTAGCAATTCCAAAGATGATAAAGTCCGACACATACTGTAAAAACCTTTGTACAAGTCTATTTTCTAGGTAATGTTAGGGGGTCCTAAAAAGGGGGGAGCGACTTATACACCAGTGTGACCTATAAGCTTTTTCCTGAAATTGTTGTCTCACAAAAGGTGGGGGGGGACGACTTATACACAGGTGCGATTTGTACACTGGTTTTTACGGTATGCATTAAGGACAATCTTGCCTTTTGTAAAAATATTGTCTGGTATTGCCCAGCTTACAAAATAAACCAACTAACTACTTATTTAAAAAGGTCAGAGGATTTGAGGTACACTGGATTCACAACTTCTCTGTGAACAGGTACAATGTAAATTAAATACTGTTGAGAATTTAAAGGGAAAGAGAAAACACATAGTAGGAAAGCAAATTTACAGGTTACAAATCTGCACCTACAAATCTGCGGTCACTTGATCGCTTGATGTTGTTCGGGTTGGCTGTCATGTCAGCAAGCAACATCATTATGACTTCCCCAGTGCTATCTCCTGTGGTACAGGTATTGAGCCAATCGGAGCCAGATATACTCTGAAAGAGAAAGACAGTCAAACCATTCAATGCATGCCTCGGATCTTTATCAGACTCTCTAAATAGAATTTAATCCAATGATTAATTGACTGTAATTAGTTTACAATAAAAAAAAAAACACACATACATAATTGCTAAAATTAGCAACATTTCACCAATTCTGTACAGTACAGTAACTGAGGCTCTTGACAGCTGACAACTTTAATTGTTAACAGATAGTCTTAGTATTTTTCAAGAATGACAGACTCACCCATACTGTTCCTCTCCGGGGGGCAACAAAATATGGTTTATAACCTATGTATCCAGCATCAATATAATGGATTCCATTGAGCCCAAACCTGTGAACAAGTATATACACAATTGACATTACGAACATACTGAGCTGTCTTCTTTTCTGTCACATGACATTTTCTTTAATTGGTATTTTAAATATAGGTAGGTTGTGCACCATTTCTAATTTTTTTTTTTTTTATTAACTAGAGATTACAGGTGGGCTAATTAGTTTACTGTGCCACTTACAGTATCACCTGTGCAATCTTCATATTTGCCAGGATGTACACTCAGTCTTGGATTTTCACTTGAAAGACTGATCTACTCTTCCACTCGCTCTGTACTGTAGTTATCCCTCATACCCCATGCCCTGACGGTACAGGTGGTTTTCTACTGGCTATTTGTCGAGCGAGAACCAAACCGTGAAATTATGGCCTCACAAGACATCTGAATCTGTCTCGGAGCCGAGCAGGGCCAGGGGCAGGGTTCATGATTTTTGTCAATACGTTGCATCAGTCAGTACTCTTGAGAAAGACAAAGAATGACATACAGCATCTAGGCCGAGTATCTTGCTGTCTGATACTAATTACTGCGCTCTTTATTTCTTATTTATTTCTTAGCAGAAACACACTTCCCCTTGTTGCATTTCAGCAGTATGTAAAGAACAAAAAAGAAGAAACACAACCATAACCTCTTGACCAGCCATTCTGAACTCAAATACAGTGCCTCTTAATGTCACATCATCTACATGCGACTCAAGTCGTCAATTGTGTGCGACGTCAGTTGTATGGCTTAGGCTCTGCAGTGGAAAAACAACCAGGCTCCTCATAAGGCTCATAAGGCGCACAAGGGACGCACGGAGCTAGCTCAGTGTACAGTGGAAAAGAGGTATCAGTTCCTACATGGATCTGTGAGAAACATCTGGTCACTAGTGAGGAAGGATAGATTATAATTGTTTTTAAAAAAGGTTTTGCAAACACAGAGCTACCACCAAAATGAAGTACAAAAGGGAGGTTGATGCGGTAGAACACCACAATTTTTAGGTGTAGTGACAAATTCTTCTGAAATGCTCAACATGTGAATAGTCTTCACTACCCCCTACTAAAAAATTAAAATAAAGCATATGAACATAAATTTGATCTTGTATTAACATCATGAAAATCAAAGAAACTACAAAATGATATTGCAAAAAGTCTACTGGAAGCCATAATAATACAGTATTTCATGTTAGATTTTGAAATTACACATTTTTCAATTATATGGAAAACTACAAAGTGGCAAGTAATTCAATATGTTAACATAACATTACTCAACAGGTTTTATGAATCAAAATTAATTCTATAGGGCGATACAAAACCTTTGGCCACAGCTGTACACAAATGATAAAATACAGTTGCGTGTAAAATTTAAAGTGACTATCATTAGTATTTGGTTTTCATTACCTGGAAACCAAAGCGTAAAATGTGCAGATAGTAAAGGGATTCCTATCCAATAAAGGTGCATGCATTACAGCAACACAATTATAATATTAATACTTAAATTAAGGAGACAGATTATTCCTTTTAATGATGTTTATTCAGCTGAAACACTGCTAGAGACAGGGGAGAAAAAAAGTGACTTACGTAACGTAGCAGTTTTCCTGTGCCACAGAGATTCCACACCAATGCAGCTGCCATGACACCTCTGTACTGAGGTAGCGTTTAATGACATTGACTGGCTCATAAGTCCTCCTGAGATCCCAGAACTTCAACTTCCTGTCCTCGCTGGCTGTGAGTATAAAATCACTGAAGCGTTGAAAATTAAGAGGCAAAGTTAATTGAGTGGCAATGAGGTCATTAAAATCAGTCAATCACTCAAGAACAAAAATTAATCTATTGTGGCAGTCACCCCAGAAACTTTGCGAAGACTATTAATGTCTCATATTTAAAATGTATTGAAATGAAAAGACTAATTCACACAGCCTAACTATATTACATTGATACAAGTTCTTTTCAATCAGTCTTACCAGCATTCGTATGAATGTCTATAGTATGTATAAGTTGGGGTATTGCACAGATAGAACATACAATGGAAAACAGTGGGATTTATGGAAAACATACTCCGATTTTAACTGAAGATTTAAAAAAAAAAACAGATATAATTATAAATATTTATTTAATGCGATATAACATTAAAATGTTTGAATGTTGTTTGATGCTGCCAGATTCCAAATAAAGTGGGGGCTTCTGAAATTCAATCAGATAAACTGCTTTTACATGGGGGACACAAGGAGAGCATTGGATTTTTCTGTTATAAGTAAACCTGTTTTTAGATTTATTGGCTCTTGGAAATCACCTTGTTTTTAAAAGGAGACATGAGGACCATTTTATTTTATTGTGTTGCATGTTTCCATGTGTTGCTACAACTGTTTACGTAAGGTGTATGTATTTATTTAATTTTTTTACATTTTGACCACTTTTTTAAACTTTTAAATTGCAAGATGGCTTCCCATGTACCCACATGGACCTCTCAGAACTACATTTCCCATCATCCTCCTGCTCACTGGTAAATCCATCTCAGTTACATACATAGCCTTTCTTAGCTGTTTACACATTTTACTGAAGAAAAAGATAATGACTTTGTACCAGCTGCAGGCGTAAAGCAAATGACCATTTCTTGCATGCTGTTTAGACTAAGTACCCTGTTAGTTCTAATTTGACCTTGGTGATGTGCTTTATTGGAAAGATGCCTATTTTCCAGATTGAGGGGTGGAGACACAGCTCAAGAAGTTCTAAATATCAATTTACCAATACTTTTGCTTCAGAAGTTTTTTTTTTGTGGAAATAAATGTGCTCACAGCGATATGTAATGGAAATCTATTAAATCTGTAGGTACATTTATTAACAGGACATTAACTGTCCTCTGCTTTGCTTATGGCTGCTACAAACCCCCTTTAAGATTATTATTTATTTATTTTTACTCTGTTTATGCACTATATGGTTTATTACAGGGCATAAAACACAAAAAAGCAACAGCTGAAGCCAATCGCAGCAGTTAAGAACAACCTTCAAACATATGACAATGTTTACTATAAATCATCACGCTCTTGCTGACTTATGAAGAAAGAAAAGTCTACTTTATTATTTACTTTTTCCGCTAGCTGAAGATCCATCTGCTTACTTGTTTTCGATTCACTGTTTTGATTATTTTTTTATAAAAGTCTCTGCAGCAAATCTGACAGAGTAGGCGAGAAACAATACATACTCTATAGCTTTCCATCCTACTGCTTGTGTCATTAGGTGTCATTTTCTAAATGATGCTTTCTAATGTTGCCAGCTGCAACTTAAGTGAGAAGGCATGCTGGTTTCTTGGGAAAGGTCAGCGGTTTTACAGTTAAGGGCTATGCAAATGATGTTTTCTGAAAGAACACAGCAAAATGGAAGTCTGCAACCTGGCAACCTGTTTTTTTATATGCAAAAAAAAACAAAAAACAATCTGATCTTTTGCAGTGATGAATTCCACGCAGAAGTTATCAGGTGTTATAGATGAAAATAAGTGGTGGCTAGAAAACACACAAACACACACCAAGGCGAAGCCTGAACTCCCATTACCTGCTGGCTTTGCACCAGGTGACAACACGAACGGCATGGTCATGGGCTATGAAGCTGTGGTAGGGGTACAGAGTAACAGATTCATTGGTTTGACGGACACGTTGCAGCAGCGATTTGGTAGTTAGGTTCCATAAGGCTACCGTACCTTATAATGAAGAAAAGAAAATGCTTTTAAAAACAAGATAACATAACAGAGGTTATATTATACCATTTTAACATAATTGTGCAGTGCATTCTTGTTTTTGTGAAACGTGATTTTCCTCGCTACAATAAACTAATTAAAAAAAAAAACACACACACCACACGTCACATGCCAAATGTAAGAGTTTTCTACATTTACCCTGGGAACAGTGTTTAAAATGTCAGGTAATTCTGATGTGCATAGATCAAAAGTGAAATCAATGGAGCAGTAATCCCTCATTTAACAGAATAGGTTTCCATTGATCAAATGAGCAAGAAAGTTTTCTAATATGTTCTGCACCCACATATACCTGGGGTCTACTACTTCAATCCTCATTGGCAGAGTGGTCTCATTTAATCTTTTTTTTCTTACTAATGATTTAATTGAGAATTTCATTATGGAAATAATGTATTAAAAATCAAGCCTTCAGGAGCTGAAACTATAAAAAATATCTGCAAGCATTGCATGTCTCTAGCACTTGGAGATCTCTGTGTGCATACCACCTACATTTAAATGTTCCTCATTTTATAATTTTTTCAGTTACCGGGGTAAGTTCTTACTGGGGCATGTTCATATAGTGCCAATATTAAAAAATAAATAAATAAAACATACGATGCTCTGCATACTGCCACATAATCAGACCTTTCCAGAGCAAGATCATGTGCTAATGTCATCTGTATTAAAAAATAAATAAATATATACATAAATTGGCACTATGAACATGCCCCTTGTAACAACTAGTCCCAGTCTCCACTGATAAAATGACTGAAAGATTAAAAAAATATATATATATAAAAATTAAAGATCGTTTACTCAGTCAACTAAATGTACAAAGACCAAAAGTTCCAGTTCTTGTTCTGTCCCTGTCCTGTAGGTTTAGTGATTTCACATCAAAGCCCACAAAAGGACAGTCGCGGTTATACTTATTTGTACTAACTTACTGTTAACTTATTGGAAAATAATGAAATGTTTACAACGTTGATTAGAAATTAGCCTACACAAATATAATTCCATTTGAGTGAATGAATATAAAATAGTATAAAAAAAATGTGTGCTTGAAACTATCTGTGGAATTATTTATTCGTTGTATTGTTTACTTCCTTCTGATCTCTCCTTGAACGCACCCACTGTGTTGTCTAGGGCAGTGGTGCACAAAGTGGGGGGTGAGAGTCAGTAAGGGGGGTGCGACTATGACTAAAGTGGCAGTTCTGTAAAAAAAGGATAGAACATTTAAAATAAATACACAAATGACAGCTAATTAGTCCAAGTTCTTTCATTTCACATGAGCCATTGACGATCGATCTAGGACTTGTAGAACCGGAGAAATGATGGCGAGTGTCAGTGAAACTGCAGCAAATAGAGCTGGAATGGTGACTTTCATTTATGGGATGCCAAGTGTAAAAATAAAGCACTAATGTTTTAACAGTGTTTTTTTCACGGATTTAATGTAAATTGCGTATTTGTTCCTAGGTTTAACCAAAAAAAGTCCAGATTTAGCTAAATGCATAAATGTTAACAAATACACTCTTAAAAGTCGGAGTGTAAGGCAGCTCTGCAATGCGTGGGCGTGCATGTTAGCTTCAGATATACCGATAGCTAGCAATATATATATATATTTTTGTGAAAAACCAGATTTTTTTTCAGATTTATTTTCTTAGATTTAATTGCTGAATGATAATGTTTTCAGATTTATCTGTTACGTAAATGTTGAATCGCCAAGTGTAAAAAAAAAAAAAAAAGCACCAATATTTTAACAGTGTTTTTCCCAGATTTAATATAAATCGTGTATTTTTTCCTAGATTTAACCAAAAAAAGTTCTGATTTAACTTAAATGTTCACAAACACATTCCTAAAAGTTTTCAAACGTGTACATTTTTTTGGCATTGTAATATCCAGAGGAGGCAGGGAAGTGCAGCACACAATGCCAAATCAAATGCTTCGATGGGCGGGGGCTCATTTAGCTTCAGATTTAGCCGGCTAATAAATAAAAACTTTTTGTGGTTAAATCTCGGAAACAAAACACATGTTAAAATATAAAGTTAAGTTCTAGCGTTTTAATATGTGTGTCAGCATGGGCACAACAAAACGTATGCTAAGTAAGGGGGTGGCATACAGTGCGCACCACTGCTCTAGGGGATTTCAGGGCAAATTAATTTCTGTTGCGCATTATTTCTCTTTTTGAATGTAGTAGCTGGAGATTCAAGTAAAGTGAAACTATGAAAATAGACTAACTCTCCAAAATTGGCTTATATAACAAAATCCAACATACTCATTTAAAACCAAACAAAAAAAGGATTTAGTTTGTCTGTAAAAATTACTGGAAGACAGAACCTCAACACTGGACTGCAGGTCTCCTGAATTAGTGTGTTCCCCTCCACCTCCCCCACAAACTTTAAACATCCAAACATTGGAGTATACAGTAAAAACTGCTCTAGATTACCTTCTATGGTTGGTTTGGGGAGTCTACCCTGCCTTTAGGTACAGCAACAACAAAGTAATTTGAAGATGATTTCTGGTGAATGTTAATTAATCTGTCCACAAAACTTGATAATTGCAAGTTAAAAGATAATTACAAGCAAACAAGGACACATTTGAAAACTGTTGAGATAAACAATACAATGCGGTTAGGATCCTTACAGCCCATAAGCATTACAGTAATGGATGGACAGATAAAGCCATAAACAAAAAAGATACCATCATAGAAGCCAGCCGCCAGGAACTTGTGGTCTTCCATCGGTATCCAGTCTAGACAGAAGCATTGTCCACACTGGGAGTTACTGCTGGCCTGTACTGATCCTACCTCCAGGACAACAGTGCATTGTACCTACAGATAGGAAGGGCAAAAATAATGACAAAGTGCTTCATGGTTTAAGTTCTAAAGTATAATGCCAACAGCAGCTTCAAATCGACTCCTTATTTAAATTTCTCAAATGTTCATCTAAGCAGATAAGTCTCTAAGTGGCAGCTGTTTCAGCAAATAAAAATCTCTCTCTCTCTCTCTCTCTCTCTCTCTCTATATATATATATATATATATATATATATATATATATATATATACACACACTGTATATCTATATATATAGAGAGAGAGAGATATTATATATATCCATATCCACACACACATTTTTTTGGGCAGTTAAACCCAGAAATAGTGATTTTTTTAAATTTCTAATTGTTCTATTATAGACAATGAGACGGAGATGTGATATATTTTATTGGACTAACTTAACAATAATTAATCACAAGCTTTCAAGACCTTAAAGGTATCTTCTTAAGGTGAAAGTAGTAAAGAGCATCTCTTTCCTACTTTCACCTGAAGAGACATTTGAGGTCTTGAAAGCTTGTGATTAATTATTGTTAAGTTAGTCCAATAAAAGATATCACATCTCCGTCTCTTTGTCTATCATCTCAGGACTAATAAGGCTACCATTTAATCTATCAACGACTAATTGTTCTATTGAAAGATCTAAATTAAAGTAGAGATTCAGCTTTATAATAAAACAACAAATTAATACAGAACATGCATAAAATGAAAAATAACATGTAAAACTTCATCAACATATTTCGTATGAAACCAATTTGTTGCTAATTATTGACAATTATCATGACTGAAAACCAACACCTGATGGTAATTATAGAATACATAATCAGTGCTGAAAAATGAATTGGAAATTTGGGATTAAAAAAAGCAACACAAATGAAACTAAAGAATACAGCAACAATCTCAAAATGGCAGTGATATAACTAAACAAAAAATTAGAAACTACCAGAAAAATAGCAGAAGGACTCAGTTTACCAAAAAGCACTGTGTGGGCTATTAATGACAAACACAGCAGAACAGGTACTACTGCAACTAGCTCCAGGTGTGGAAGACCAAGAAAGATTTCTGCAAAATCTGGAAGAATCATCATTCGAGCAGCCCAGATTACTGCAAAAGATTTGACACAAGAATTGAGAGAAGATGGTCAAGAAATTCACAAGCGAACAATTCAACGATACCTTGACAAGATGTATGTCCGTGGGTGAAAACCAAGACGCAAACCTTTGTTAAAAACAATAAACAAAAGAAAGCGACTGGCGGTTTCCATTGAATACTTGAAGTGTGATGATTTTTTCAACCAAATTTTATGGTCAGACGAGTCCAAAATATTACCTTTTTTCACCAAGAAAGCAACACTATGTTTGGAGGAAGAGAGAAGAAGAATTTAAAGTAAAGTTCATCCCCCGTGTTAAATATGGTGGAGGTTGTGTGATGGTATGGGCTTGTTTTTCTTCCTCAGGCACTAGTGACTTTTGTACTGTAGAAGGATCAATGAATGCTGCAAAATATTAAGAAATGTTGCACTCTCACACCTAGTGCTAGAAGGCTTATTGGATGGAAGTTTGAACTCCTAAGCATTCTACAAAGGAATTTCTGAAAAAAAGGAAGATTACAGTTATGGATTGGCCATCTCAGTCCCCAGAATTGAATACCATCGAGATGTGGATTGACTTGAAGGCTGCTGTTGCAAAAAGGAAACCAAAGTCGATTGCAAACTCAAAGCTGTACGTGTTGAAGAGCGGGCAAAATATCTCTGGAAAGATGCCAGGAACTGGTTTCAAATTAGAAAAAAAAGACTGCAAGCTGTAAAGAAAGCAAAGGGTGGGCACACAAAATACTTTCATCAAAGTATGAAATTAGTTTTTGCATGTCAATTTTCATTTTATGCATGTTATGTAATAATGTGTTTTATTATAAAGCTGAATCTCGACTTTAATTTATATCTTCCAATAGAACAATTAGAAATTATAGAAATCACTTTTTGTGGTTACTCATTTCTTTAAACTGCCCAAATACTTTTGTCTGCGGATGTAATATATATATATATATATATATATATATATATATATATATAGAGGTAATCTTGACCTACAGTATATTCAGATTCCCTGAAGGTGTTTAAGAAAAGTTCATACCAAGTTCCGTCTACTGGACTTAGTCAGGTGCCTCATTTGCTTTCACTGTAATTTGGACTGATTTTTATCAGTCAAGTGTTGCAATGATAAATTATTAGAATGCTGGTAATGCTAGCAACATTTTTGATAAAAAAGAAATGCATGTTACGTACTTTATTATTATTTATGGGGACCTCCTGGTTACAAGCCCTTTTCTTAAAACCCCACCTTCCACACAGCATATTTGCTATGCTAAATGTCTTTCATCAATTTCCTATTCAGGCTTAATGGTAAATCCCTTACAATATTTCCCCCAACAAAATGAACCAATCTAACCTTGTTTGGATGAGAAATAGTACTGAATGTCGGCTACACTTGTTAGTTTTTTTAAAAGTAACTATTGCATGTGTTGAAATTACAGCGCATACAATATATTGGCACTTTATCTAGAGCAAACTACATGGCTCAGGTTTTGGATGATGCAGAGCTGACGGTATTGTATAATGAAAATTCATGACTCTTCCTGCATTTTTTCTGTATAATATTAATTACCCACCTTGCATATCAGCGGTTGTTGACTTGCTGATCCTATACAAAAAAAAAATAAAAATAAATAAAGCTTGTTAGGGTTTTTCACTAAAAAAAAAAAAGCAGCGAGAAGAAAAGGGCCTTTAAATGAAATACTCCCAATAATAAGTACCCAATAACCATGTGTTAATGAGTCACTGGCTTGTAACCCTTTGATTTCCAGTACCAGTATGATCTTAGCAAATTACTGTAGGTGTTGGTTGATTAATTTGTATGAAGTTTAGTAAGATCCAACTGTCAATAACAATACATTATTCTGCAATATGCCAAAACATTAACAAATATATGTTTTTTTGTCTTACTCTTTAATAACCTCTTGATAAACCAAGTAGCCGATGGTACAAGATAGCACTGATGGTTTTGTTTAGTTGTATATAAACTACATCATTTCATAGACTCTTATCAATAGCTAATGAGTCGTTTCACCAGTCTATATAAAAGGCACACTGGCTTGCCTCAATGTAACATAGAAACTCAGCTTTTGACCTGGGATTTTGAACTCATGATCTCACACACTTCGAAGCTTCATCTATGCTTACTCAACATTGGACAACAAACGAACATTCCAATGCACTCCTTGCCACAAACAAAAATCAGTTTGGCTTTGTTATTTTATTTAACAGAGACATTTGCCTGTTACCAAAGCTACCTCTCCTTGGTAATGCTTGTTTTTATCGTTCTCTTTCTGACGTATGTATTCTGCAGTAATCCGGTCGATAGCAGTATTAAAACGCGTGACCACTTCCTCCAGCACATACAAGGCAACCTAAAATGTAAACTCATCAGATGGGCTGACTAAGCCCTTTCTGATTGACAGCCCCAGGGGAGCAGGGTGTTGGGTACTAGGCTGAAATTCATAGCTTTAGACACCGACAACTGCGTAGCGATACATCTATTTTGTCATTTCAATTATAGATCCTTGTCTGATGGAAATGAGCTAGTAAATTACCTCCATTGAGAAAGGAGAAGGCGGCTTTCTATACACACAAATAAGGGGATGTTTGTAATGATCTGACTGAGACAAACAAGGGATTGGGAATACAAAGGCTGGAAGAGCAACCCAGTATTCTGGTGCCGACTAGCATCCCGAAGGCCAACTCTTTAAAAGCATATGTTGGCCCAGGATAGAAGTACTACTCAGCAAGATGGTCTTGACAGAGAACTCTGTTCCCACAAGCACATGATGCAGGTCCAAATATCATGATTTCACTGCTGTAAAATATCAGATTTGAAAACTACGAAAGAGAATCCATTCTGTTAATTATGTATGTTAGAGATTATTTACTACTGCTATTTAGCCAATTACCAGTAATTAGGCAGGCATTCAAATAAGTGTTAGCCAATAAAAAGTCTGGAATAAACATGAACCTACTGTCGCCACTATATTATTTCTTTGGATTGAGCCTAGCCAACACCCAAAATACATTTACTTCATGTTTCTTTGGCAAAACAGGCTTACAAAATGCACACAGTTCATTACCACATTTCACTGAATACAAACATTTTGCAGTTAATAAACATATTTCTTTTTTTTTTTATTATCAGGGTTTACAGTTAGTTTTAAGGTATGTAGCACTTACAAGGTAGTAGGGGGCACGGATTTAATCGCTTGTAGTGCCGATGAGGGAGATTGTGGGAGGGGGGTGCCCCCCCACCCCCATTTTTGAAAAAAAATAGATAAAAGAGATGGCTAGAAAATGAACAACCCTGAAGTCTGTGCGCAGTGAAATTATAACTATCGGTACTGTAAAGTTTTGTAATATGGATTTACTGGTTGTAATTGTTTTGTTCTAGGGAGTGAACAGCACTGCTGGACACACGCTGCCACACTGCTGTTGATAGAACAGGTCTGGATTAACAAGGAGCAGTTCCACAAACCTGGCCAGAAGAAACGTGTCTGGGACAAAATTGCATTAAATATTCAGGCGTTTGGATACAGTTTTATAAATTCAGCAGTATGTGAGAAAAAATGGCAAAATTTAAAAATAACTTACAAAACTATTTCTGATAATAATAAAACTGGGAGAGGAAAAAGTGGGAATATTTTGATGTAATGAATGACATTCTTGGTAGGGATCCTGCAATAACACCAGCTGCTGTGTTTGAGACAATGCTGCAGCAAAAAAACACATCCATCAGTAGCAGTAGCATCATGGTTTAAGAAATACGCTAATGAAAGAAAAGAGGACAGTGACCAAAAATGTAATAAATTAATAGAAATAGGTAATAAACAATGGGATGTATTAAATGAAAGTTTACCCAAATGTTGAAGGATAACCTTAAGAAATAGAGGTGGGTTTTGTGGTTTTATTTTACAATAAATAATAATAATAATAATAAATAATAAATTATAGCGCTCCTCACACCGAGGCCTGTTCAATTATGTCCAAGAGTGACATTTTGGAACAAAGCATTTTAAAGTCATAATATATGTGTTGATAATAACCTGTAATTGTATATATGAAATAAACAGAATTTGTTAATACAATTAATGAAATTGATACATTTACCATTTGTGGTTTATTATTTTTTTTTATAAATCTTAAAAACAAAAAAAAAACTGCATTTCTGTCTTTGTTTACTTCTATTCTTAGACAATACATTTTAAATACAAGTAGCTTAGAAATAGGGCTGCAATGAAGGGTACATTTTGACCTTCGAAAGTTCGGAACACATTACCAAAGTCACCATAGCTACTTGTTTATTTGATTGAAAATCCTATTTCACAGGTAAGCCATATAAATAGTTTAAAAATACATTAAATAGAACAGTAATCATGTTTTTATAATTTAAATAAAAATAAAAATACATGTTTATTTATACAGAATTGAGCCTGCTTGCGATCTATACAGTAAGCTTGCATTGCACAACCACCAACTGCAGCAGACAAAGCTTTATTTAACAGTCACCGTTCCAAGCAGGTTATCAGTTACATTTTACTACTACTAATAATATTAATAATAACATGAACTTATGCTTGTCAAGTGACCCCAGAGATTGGTTATGCCTCCATGATAGGAGTTGCTTGCACAGTTGCATTCAATTTTTTTTTGGTCATCTGGGCATTGAACAAAAAGATCCCAAACAGCAGAGGGGTTTCGAGACATTTCTTTCAATACAGCTTACGTCCTACGCTACAAAGCTTTGCTGTCTAAACGGGGAATGAAGAAATTAAAGGTTTGCCTCTAACACGAGCTACAGCGGGTAGGGGCGGACGGTGCTCAGTTTTCGAAATTAAAATTATTAGTGTTAGCGTATATTTATGTTTCAAACATATTCCACAATAGCACGTCTCTTGCACTGTCTTTTACACTAGGTATTCAGTACATATTTTACTGAAGCAATACAGTCACTAGAGCTACGAGTCCACTGTGCCAATTGTACTGTTTCTAAATATACAAACATCGTGCACAGACCCTGGACAGCCTGCATTGGCATCAATGTCACCCTGTCACAAATTCCTTGGAGCAAAATAGAAGGAAACCCTTTTCTATTAAAATAGCTGTCCTTTTCATGTTCTGGTGCCTTAATGGCTATGTGGCAAGCATCAATGGCATAAACAACTCCAGGAAACCCCCACTTTTCTTCAAATGCTGCCATGTTTAACACAGCATTATCAATGCTAGGCCACTTAATACTTGAGGCGATAGAGCACAAGACATTGCAGATATCAAAAAAGGCATGAGCACTTCCGCGGTTCATGCCGAATCGGTCTCCTATCCCTTTGAAAGATTCCTGGTTTCCAAGTGTCCACAGTGTCAGTAGTAATTTTGTTTCTATGGGTACGGCTAAATGTTTTAGCTCACTTGCTCCTGTTATCAGCTGAACAATGTACTGTAAAAACAAATGGATATATATATATAAATAATTTAGTACTTTTTATGCATTCTTTGATATTGGATAATCACGTGTTGAATTTTAACATTAGAAATGGAGGTTTCAGCGAGTTGTGGGGAAAAAACCTGCTCCAATCGCTCATTTAAAAAAATTAATTGAAAAGTCGTATAATAATGTGACGGCGGGTCATGCGAGACTAAAAAGTGGGACCATGTGTGCATGATGCGGGACTTGGGCGGGGGGGGGGGGGGATTTATTTGTAAAATGTGTTTTACCGCGGTCTCTCTGTGTTGTTGTGTGTCTGACAGTGCTGTGTGAGAGTCCGTCTGGACTCAACCAGGTCCGCGTTGTGTGAAAGGGGCAGGTTATGGGCGGGGACAACTAAATAAAAAAAGGCAGCCTGTCTGCTTTTTCAGGGCGAGAGAGGGTGCATTCACGATGACCAATTTAGCCAATGATCTATATGAACGCACCCATTGGCTAACTTGGCCAGGTTCTGCACAGAATCTGCGCAGAATGATCTCTGTGAACGCACTTAGAGTTTAGGAGTATTGTGTGTGTACTGCTATCCATTTTTGCGATCTGCAATAAATAAACAGCACTGTTTAAGCCAAATAAAAATGCTAGTAGCGTCTTCATTAGCGCCACTGAAAACCCTACACGCTGCCGCTACAATAACAATTATTTTCCATTTGTAATCTATAAACAGCAACTGGTGGGTGTATGTTTATGACAATCCGATCGCTTTTAATGGCTGTGGGGAGGCAGTAATGTGGTGTAGGATTTGCGCAGCCAACAGAGCGCAGCACAGCTAGGGAGGGAGTTGTAAGTCTATGCCCGAGCACCCAAAGGTAAGGTCAGAGAAACGCCTCCCTGAATTCCACAAGCCAGGAAAAATACAGAGAAGCGTTCTGATGTTTTTTCTTTAGCCTACCTGAAATGTGTCCCTCTGCATACGGAAATTAGGTTTAAATTCAAATTCTGTGTAACAGGGCACAATCTCGTTGACAATTTTCTACAGCAGCACTGCTTGTTGCTGGTCTAACACACCCGGTAAGGGCTGCTGGTTAAATATTTTCTATATCATCGTCTATGGTTAACATTCCTGATTTTAGGAATTCAATACCAATGAGACCCTCATCTTGGGACATTTCATCAACCATAACATCACAAATACCAAAAAGCAAATAATTATTACTCTCCATTTTAAAAGTCATTCAGCGCTCTCGTGTAGTAGAGCGTTAAGTCATTTAAATTCAGCTCAGTGTGCTTTCTGAGCGTTCTCACTTGGAGCAGCTTAGTTACTTAACGCACCCATTATGTACTATATATCACCTTACAGTACGATAATACAACTTCTGTACTGAAGTAAATAAATAAAATCACTCAAAAACATATGCTTAAAATAAATAGCAGAGTCAAAATAGGAATAATAATTAGATAAAAAAATAAAAATAAATAAAAGGATAGCAAAATGGCAGTAATAAGAGATTTAAAAAGTCGGGTGTTTGTCATTCAAAATAAAAGCATTTACAGACATTTAATAAATTAGGGCGCAAATACAGCATTAGGCGGTGGATCGCACCAGTTGCCGGCTTATTTTAAAAACCCTGATTATTATATTTGTTTTATTTCATTCTCATCCTGACTTGATACAAATGTGATCACAGCACAAACATTCCTAGCAATGCAAGTATATATGGGCTAACCTGAGCTCTCTAATTACAGTAGTACTGCATTGCAAGTAAAACAGAAATCCCTGGGGAAAAAAAAACTGTTTGCCACATTGATAAATACAAATCTTTAATGTTAGTTAACTTCAAGTTCCTCTTGGCTCGCAAAGCACAACACATCCTTCCAATAACACTGCTGCAGCTCCAGAGTGTGAATTACAGGGTATTAAAACCCACACACTCACAGAATGTGGATAAAGCATTTGAAACCAATTTCAACGAAGGCAGTTTAATAGCTGTCTACACCCATAAAAAACAGACTTCTTTCTTTCCTGTCTAAATAGTAAGACAGGGGGAAAAATATTAATCATACTGTCCAACACAACAATAAATCATGGACCCCCCACCTCACCTTCATTTTTAACAGTTAATGTACCATTATATAACAATACAACACATCATTAAATATTGCATATGAACTGTCCTTATAGCTCCAGTACACTAGAATAGACCAGTGGTTAGTAAAAGTAAAGTAAAGCACATTTTATTGTGAGAAAACATAGTAAATGATTTATTCCATCAAATACACCCCCAGAAGTTTCTTAAACTCATAGCTTGAAACACATATATACATTCCAAGGTTTTTGTTGACCCACAACCACTATAATGTACATTTTGTCAAGCAAGTCAGCGTCAGGTCAACCACTAAAAATGGCTACACTTTACATGAAATGACCCAGATGCAAATAGGAAAAAAAAAATGACATTTTGAACCCGCTTACTTGTTAATCTTTTACCAAAAATTGCCTAAAAAACTTGTATGCTCTTGAAGTTGCAGTGATAACACGTCAACTGCCACAGCCCATACTTGCCAAACATTACTGTAAAGTACAGTAAGCTAAAGCAGAGGTGTAATGACTCGAAATCAAGTTGCAATTTTTTACTCGACTCACTGCCATCAAATGACTCGACTTGACTCAAGTCCGTGCAAGCAAAGACTCTACTCACGCAAAAAAGTCTTCATCTGACTTGAGTCATTGTCTTTATGATAAAATCAGTAACAAACTTGAATAGATATTCCAAAGCTGCACATATAGTGCCAGTGACTGTGCGCCGGGCTCGAGGCCTGGCGGAGGGGGAAGGCCTGGGATCCCCAGGCCGAAGGACGCTTCTCCCAGGCTAGCTACAGGGGTCTCGCCTGTGAACTGCGCCATTCTATTGCTCAAGGTTTTCTCCTTTGATCCGGCGCAGATAGAAAAGTATCCTTAGTCTGCCAAGGCAACAGAGGTGTGATCTATACCCATGCACTTTACGCACAGGGTGTGTTTGTCTTGCTGGGGCAGATTCCGCTTGCAGGACGTGCACAGGTGAAAATTTGACATTGGGTCCCCGCACGCCGAAGCGTCGAGGCTCTGGAGCGTTGACAGAGCCGAAGCACAGAGGCGTCGAGGCTATAAGCACCGAGTCATCGAAACCCTTGAGGGGATCGAGTGCACTGGTGCAATATGTGATTTTGGACCGAGGGCGTCGATGCATAGAGGCGTCGAGGCCCTGGGGCACAGAGGGTGTCGAAGCACCAAGGCTCTGGGGTACTGGGGTCAAGGGTGCTGAAAAGCACAGAGGACACCGCTGTAGGGAGCTGACAAGGCTTCAAAGACCTCAAAGCTCTGAGGCGTATAGTCCTCGAGGCACAGAGGGTGTCGAAGCACCGCGGTACCGAGGCTATGGGGCACCGAGGGTATCGAGAGCACCGATGCACAGAGCTTATAAGCCTCAAAGGCGTCGAAGCACCGAGTCGTTTAGACTTCAAGGCACCAAGGGTGTCGAAGCACAGAGGTACCAAGGTTATGGAGCGCAGTGGCACAGAGGCCACCGATGCGCAGGGCCGGTGCAGCACGTAGCTTGCAGAGGGGTGGCACAGCCTGGAGAAGGGAGAAAGAGACAGAAAAGATCTTTTTTTTTTTTTTAGTTACCTACCCACCGCTTTGTGCGAGCGGATCAATGTGCTAAACTACTCGACAATAGGGCCAAATAGGGCCTGATGGAGGATGCATGCAGTTGTTAGTTATTTATTTTGTAAACTGCAAAGCAGTAGAAGCACAGACACTCGACAGTAAAACCAGAGTGTCCTTTTTTTTCTTCTTTTTTTTTTTTTTACTGAAGCAGTAAAGAAGAAACAATAGTAATAACACAACCGATAGGGGCGCTAGGCCGCACACAGTGAGTGGGCGTGTTAAGGTCACCCAGAACCCTTGAGTCAACAGCGGCTGCAGAGCGAGGGTGGACTCGCTGGAGGGTCGTGTTCTCCCTTCTCTTTTTTTTTTTTTTACAGCTGCAAAAAGCAGAGGAAAATTATAGAAAGGCACATGCAGCAAGCTGACTGCAAGTTCCGGACTGCGGTGGGGGAGGGGGTCACTGGATTTATATCTCGCACAGGGTGCTATCAAGGATCGGTGCTGCTCCGACATTCAGTTCCCTTACAATTTTGTCATTCCAAATCCAATGCAAGGTTTACAGTGTGAAAATAAATCCCTGAAGTGAGGATAAATGGCACAATGTTGAAATGTTTCTTTCTTCCTCTACCAATAATGAATTTTAAATCTCTCCAGCACACGTCTTTGTTTGGATCAGTGGCTGCATTGAGAAGAGCACAGACTACATTAATCACTGTAACAATACTTGTAATGATAATACTACAGGCGGGGGAAACTGATGGGACAATTTACTGCTGGCTGTTAGCAGACATCATCCTGGGGAAAGTTTTGTAAATTTAAAAAAAAAATGTATGTCTCTTCAAGGCTTGGACCGTGGCACAGTTGGTCCCAACAAGCAATATTATAACTCATTATTCGGAATTTAAGGTGGCAATGTTTGGTAGTGTGAATGAAATGCCACGAGTCTTGTATCTTTCACCTTAGCTTTGTGAAACTAGAATAAAATCTAGATTGAGAAATTCTTCAGCTTTCTATTGCTGTATAATAGCAATACAATGTTGATACATTAATTCAGATCTTCAAAAACACTTAAGGACAGGATGCAGGGTAAAACTTCTAAAAACCTGATGTGAACTGGTCAATATACTAGCCAAAAAAGTTTGTCAACTTGACTTAGTTTCTTATATTCCAGAATGTTGGAATATAAAAAAAAGAAAAGATATTCCACAAATGTGCATTCAGTAATTTGTTATTTACACAAGTGACTGCTAAAATCAATACATTTTTATTTTTGTTTATTAAATAAACAAAACAGAAATCATGGAGGTTCAACAACTTTACTGATGACCGCCTTTCTACTTAACACATGTAAGCATTTGGTGCCCTCTAGTGGAATGGCTATAAAACTATGCAGGTGTTGTGCATATAAAAATAAACACCTGCTACTGTATTATAGCAATTAGGCAATAGGGACAACCATGGGCAAATCAGCATGTCACGGATTCATCCTGACAAGGCTTCAAAGAGTTTAAATTGTCCTAGGGAAAAAACAAACAAACAAACAAACAAAAAAAAACCACTAAATCTGCACTACAAATGGTGATCAAGTGGCAATTTATGTTTCACACTTCGTTGATAAAGTGGCACCATATCAGTAATGCAATTTGGAATATTACAGAAAGGTGCAGGTCCTTTAAGGTAAGCAATACATCCTCAGCATCAAACAGCAGTGCTGAAGCATGAGGATCAAAAAGATCTGGGAGAGATGCAAAGCAATCTTCATTGGAGGCAGAATTGGGATCAATTCCTCTCCACATCAGTTCATTTCCTTCTCCAGATAAATTCAGATTCAATTCCAATTCCATTTTTCCCCCCCCCAATCTAGTCAATTCCAATTCCACCCATGTATACATTCAGCAGGGCCGTACCAAGGGGGGTGCAAGCACTGCAGCCGCACAGGGTGCTAACCTGAGGGGGGCACTGATTGGCTGATGAATAATAAGTAAAAAAAAAACAAAACAAAAAATTCCAATAACAATTCAAAACAAAAACAACATGACGAAAGAAATGAAAGCTCTTTATTATTTGTCAGCCAATCGGCACCCCCTCAAGTCACTGGCTGACACGCCCCCATCCACTTGATCAATCAATCGCTTGGTCGCTCCATATAGGGGAAACAGTAAAAAAAAAAAAAAAAAAAAAAAGATAAAAGTTTGTGTGTGTATATATATAGATCTTACTTAAGCACAACCTTCCCCTGCCGCACTCAACATGGGATACAGTAAAAAAAAAAAGGATACTGTATGTATATATTTATTTTCAGCACCAGCACCCCCCCACTGCCAACCAAAAAAAAACTCCCGATTTTGTATTTTCAAGTTGGCAGGAATGCTAAACTGATGTGAAAAATAGAAATCATTTACGAACATCTATATTAACCATGCTTTAAATGAAACATATAAAATCAACAAATGAATAAATTATAAACACTACTTTACCATACATTGCAAAATAATCCAAATAAATAACACTAGTCTGCATGAGAAAACAGAATTTGCAACAGTTTTCTCCTGCTTTAAAGAAATAAGTTCCTTTGCTTGTATGCCATATAACAACAAGAACAACGAGTGGCATATGGCCACTAGATGCTGAAATAATCCTGCAGCATGAACCGCATTGAACATTAATAACTGTACTCATCATCTCGATGTTTCCAGTACTTCCAAGAATGCTGGTCCAATCTAGCCATTATATCCACTGAATTTACATTTGCCAACTCTCTGAACTATGACCATGTCAATGACTTTGCATCACTAAAGGCAAAAGTTCATTTGTATGCGCTAGATTTCGTTTCTATTGTGTGAATTACATACAGGTGTGTTGTCTATTGAGCCAGGCTACACTGGGAATACTAATCCTCAGGTCTTTTAAAGCAATTCAGTGCAATAATTTCGTGCAAAAATGGGTGTTGTTCAGTGGAATTGATAATTCCATTACTAAAAAATTGTAATTCAATTCCAATTCCAAAGCTTTGAGATTTTTCTCAATTCCAATTCATTACCAATTCCACACTTGATCACACTTGAATTGGAATTGACCTCTGAATTTCAATTCAATTAGGAATTGACCCCAACTCTGATTGGGGAGCAACAATAAGAACAGATATTTAGTTTCTTACCTTTACTCTGATATGTCTTGTATGCAGTCAATGATTCTGGATGCGGAAGACTGAACACAGCAATTTTTCCATTTGAAAAGGAAGCAGCCAAGAGTCCAAGCCTGGGCATCTGGGGAATCTGCCCGAAAATAAATACAGTAAAACCTGCTTAATGTCACTCCTGTTAATGTCTCTTTGCATATTATCACCACATTGAAATGTCCTGACCAGAATATAATGGGCTTGATTTACACCCACTTAATATAATTTCACACTGCTGGTACATTGACCCTTTTTGTAACGTATGCTACATGACCACATTTCTTGCCATGCAGCAATTGCTGGCTGTGCAGGGTCTGTTCTGACTCTGGTGTTTAGGTTTCAAATAAAAAATTGAAAAGTCTCAGAAACTAGAAGATTTAGACAGAAACACAAAGGCTGAAATAACAGCTCCATCAGATAAAGGATACATTTTGCTTGAATATATAATGGGCTAAATGTTTTGAGCTTCAGCTTGGTAATCTGAACATTCTGTTCTAGCAGCAGCCAAGTAAGAATGCCATCTGTTACAAAAAAAACACACACAAATTGAAGTGAATTGTCATCATATTACACACCTTTCTGTTGGATGAAGGCAGCTCCCATGTCCCACTAGGACACCACTTCATATTCCATATGCAGCCGTAATCCAAGGCAACCCCGTATGCAAAGGTGGCTTTGTTTGTTGGGCTTTAAAAATGAAAAAAATCTACATTTTGCCATATAATTTAGTCTGCTGTTGTATCAATCTTTACAATTACTAACAGCAAACACTTCTACAGTGCAATATATAAAGCCTATTAATATACAAAAATGTAAAGCGGCAAACACATTGCACACTCAGCACAAATCTGCACATGTTATAATACTCACCAACTGAAATGCTGCAGGTCACCTATGTTCCAGATCTGCAACAGTGCTGGCTCTATGTGCGTACCAGACATCTTGTGCCTGTCATCCATCCCCTTGTTAGAGTAAATGGCTGCGTACTGAGTGGATGTTGAACCTTCGGGGCAGGGGCACCACTCCATTGACCACACTGGACCACCGACAAAGAAAGCCAAGTCCCATCGTTCATAATGCGAGGAAAGGGACTGAAATCTGGGGGGTGATACAAATGAATCAAAGGGTTACATTTATATCTATCACAAAGTGTAGGAATTAAAGGGATACTGTATTTCATATATACGCTCTTAATATTTTATTTCTTACCTGTTTAATGTCCTATAGTGTGTGTTCTTTATAATTATCTTGTTGTTTCTGCTTAAATTGTTATTTGCCATTCTACAAACTACTCCTGCGAAAATGACTACACAAAAGACTCCCCAGACTGATTTGTGGGAATGTGGGGAAGCACATTAGTGTTGCATAGGCTTCAGTGTACAATTCTTTGTCTATTTGCCTCAGTGATAGGTAGGGCTGTGTGTGAAGGTTCGTTCGCTAGCCAGGAATTCGAAGGTAGTTTTAAACCTTCGAAGATTCGTCAGGTGGTATTCACGCACTGTATGTTTTTTTTTTCTCTGTTAACAGAAACCGTTTGTCAACGTGTGAATACTTTAACTCACACATTAAATGTCATTCAAATGCAAAATGTGACCTTTTGATTTGTATAATGCATATTACATAAACAAAAGTTGTTGTATTTAAATCCACTACCAAATTTGTTATACGTAGCAACTCTATATGGCGCCGCTGTCATGTATGGAGCAGGGTATAGTATGCCAAAGCACTGGGGCGGTACCTATAGCGGTTGTAGTGCTTCAGTAAAATATGTACTGAATACCTAGTGTACAAGACAGTGTAAGAGAAGTGCTATGGTAGAATATGTTTGAAACTTACAAAATATACACTAACACTATTAATTTTAATTTAAAAAACTGAACACCGTCCTCTCCTCCCCCCTCCAGCTCATGTTATCTAGAGGCAAACCTTTAATTTTTTCATTCTCCATCTCGACAGCAAAGCGTTGTATAGCATAAGCTGTATTGAAAGAAATGTCTTCAAACCCCTCTGCTGTTTGAAAAGAAAAGCTGAATGCAAACTGTGCTAGTGTTACTTGACAAGCATAAGTTCATATTATCAGTATTATTATTAATATTTTTAGTAGTAGTAAAATATGACTGTGACTGATAACCTGCTTGGAAGGGTGACTGTTAAATAAAGCTTTGTTTTGCCTCAGTCCGCTGCAGTTGGTGCTGCTGCAATGCAAGCTTACTGTATATATCACAAGCAGCATCAATTACGTGTAAATAAACAACACATATTTTATTTAAATTATAAATACATGATTACTGTTCTATAGAACATATGTTTTAAACTACATGTGAATGTTTTATTCAATTTATATGGGTTACCTGTAAAAGAATAGGATTTTCAATCAAATATAAACAAGTAGCTATGGTGAAGTCAACAGTAAATTATGCAAATTTCTACAGTAATGTGTTCTGAACCTTCGAAGGTCAAAATATACCCTTTGTTGCAGCCCTAGTGATTGGACACTACAACTTCAGTTCTTAAAACAAAGTTTGATCTGCATTGCCACCCAATGGCGAGCATGTGTTAATACATGTAATTGAGTAAAATACCAAATGTAATTATTTAATGTTACTATAAAATATGGGTCAATGTCTTGGTCACTGTAAATTGATTATTAAGACAACATTAGGGTCTATTTAACTGATAATTAATTTAAAATGTGTCTGATTTTTACCATGAAATACAATAAAAACTACATGTACTCACATTTATAGCCTTGATACAGAACATCCCCTTATTAATAATCTCATCTAAACATCAGTGTTTAAACTATAGTTCCTTACCTGCCAATTCGACGCAACGTGTTATCATCTCTAAGACCCTCTCTTCTTATCCTGAAGGGTGGCGATTTCTCTTCTTGGGGTAAATAATTGAGTGCTTCACTGCAAAAGAAAGTAGGTACTGTACTCTTAGACTTCAGCATTTATGATCTGCAAGTTTCAAAATTATATATATATATATATATATATATATATATATATATATATATATATATATATATATATATATATAATTTGTTAGTTTGTAGGTCTAATTGTGTAATACAAAGTTCCCAGTTAACGAAGAACTAACTTTAATTTGTACATATTTACAGCTCAGGATGTGTTTCAGGAAGGATGCATTGCGTTAGGTGAACCGATAGTCTCTACTGAATGGCCTGTCTAGATAGGAAATTCAATAATAACTTCCTTTAACTGCAAATACAGTATGAGGCCTACATCACAAATATAAGTGAATGTCAAATGTATGTGAAATTAATGCACATGCAATGCAGAGGGCTACAGCTTTGTAGCTATGGCTACTGAATAGGTTTTATCAATTAAAAATCATACCTCTCGGACAGAAACTTCCAGTCCTTCACAGAAGGTATCCATTCAGGAAACACCCAGGGGGAATAGTATTGCTCTCGACTGCAAACAAATAGATTTTTTCTTACATTTTTTTTAAATGAAAAAACAAAACAAAAATTAAAGTGTGTGTGTGGCAAATACATTTTACCAATGTTCATTATTCGGGTTGGGTGGATAGTGTTCATGCTGTGATAAGTGTGACACATTCAGATTAGATTTAGCAGGGGCCTGCTTACTCAAATCCCTGGTCATTTTAATATAGCTACATTAGTTCTGAAACTCAGGACTGAATGCAGGACTTGTGTGTGTTTCTAACTCTGCCAATATGTTACCACAGCCACTGCAGTGTACAGACTGATGATTTTGTGAAAGGTTACTTACTACTCCTTTGTCATGTGCATACAATTCCAAACAGGACCCATCACGTTATTCAGCAAGCCATTAGCAGCCATGCCCAAGAATTTTGGTTTAGTCTGTGTGAAAAGGAAAATAAATGAAATAATCTTACAGGTGAGTTAGTAGGTGGAAGGTTAGGTTACATGTTCCTGTGGATCATAAGTTATATTTAAAACATACAATTCATATTAAAATGGTCAGATATGGGAATATACTAGTGTGTGACAGAACTAACTGGGTACCAGTAACAATCAGGCATTATAGATGTGACAAGGACGATGATGGTGCATCATTCATGGGGTTTCCATGCAAGTTTTTTTTTTTTTTTAACTCGAGACATTTACACGAGAAAATGTCTCGTGTAAAATGCTTTTTTGGGTTTCCGTTCGCTCAGTTTATTTTCTTCGAGTAAACCGGGCTTTTCACCTGATGTCATGCAAATGAATGGGAAAGGTGGGGGTTGATATGTAAATTAGCTATGCGTAAAGTGCTGAAACTGACCAACAGGTATTGCAGATCACCATGGCTGAAAACCGGCAGATATCTATTATATATATATATTTACATATATATCCTTCAGGCAATACAGCATATAGGGGATCAGGTGATGCTGTGTATACTACCCTGATGCTGCATAAGCCTACTCGTCCCAACGGCTGACAGCTGCTGAGGAAGCATTCACCACGCTTGGGCAAATACAGTTAGCGGGCACTTGAAAGGGAGGTGGCAGACACTGATTAAAAGGACAGAAGTGCATTAGTTCGTTCCCAAAATTGCCACTGCCTTCTGTATCCTGCACAAACTCAACAACAAAATGAGGTGTTCAAGGAATCATGGCTGCCTGTGAGACAGACAGGGAAGGTTACCAAGTTTCACGAGAAAAAAAGCGGCACTGCCTTTCTAAACAAGCCCAACACAAGCGCAACCCATGTTAGAGTATGGGTGTTTATGCAAATTACAACCCGCAAATCTCAAAAAACAATCCCAATCCCACTTATTATAAGTGGACTTGGCAACTGCGAAGGTTACCTCAGCCACCGGTTTCAATTGGACAACAGCGATCTGAGGAGGCTCATGCTGTCAGAGATTCTGTCCTTTCTTTTAAGTTGTGTTGGATTTACTGTTGTGTTAATACTAATGATGCAAACAAATAAAACACAATCAATACGTTCATTTGCAATTGTATTTGGTCAGTTCTCAGAGGGCATCAACAATTTGTTGGATGTTGCTGCGCTGTTTTGTGAAATCAAGCTGGCTCATGACATCCAGTTCACCAACTATATTTATTAACGTGGAGGGCAGACAAGCATTGTCTTTGGACATAGCTGGGATCAAAAAAAGGCCGGGAATTAATTCAGTTAGACATTTAAGCAGCTCACTTGTTCTTCGTATTTAACTTTAGCATAGTTTTTACAGCAAGGATATTTTCAAACAGATGCTTTAATACTATAACAAGGGCATAACTCAGTTCATGGTAAGTGGTTTTATACAGAACTGTAAACCCACAAGAGATAAACATGGCAGTCCAGACACAGCAAAAAACAATAATAAAAAAAATCCTCCCACATTATCATTAAGGTGAAGTACACCACTGCTAACCATAAAATCGCCCATCAGCCACTACTTTCTGCCGTCTTGGAATCCACAGTAACAACTGACCTGCTCCCTTGGAATATTTATAGTTAAGGATCAAATAAACACACTCATTAACATTTACATGTGAAATGTGGGTTTCCATGCGAAACTGGGCGTGGATTTTCCTGTGTGTTTCGTCATTTACACGAGTAAATGAGATTTACCCTATCCCTCTCTTTGGCCGTTGTTTTCGGCCACAAACCTGATTTACCAGAGTAATTCTCCCAAACGTGCACGTGCATCACCATTTCACGTGTAAATTGGCCCGCATGAAAACCACATGATTGTTTGATGGGGTCTCCTCTGCAAAGTTATTTTCTCCACAGGTAATAGATTACTAGTGCCAGGGTCTCCAACCCTGGTCCTGGAGCTACTGGGTCTTCTGGTTTTCGTTTCAACCAAGCTCTCAGTTACTTAATTGCACCAATTACTGGCTTAATTAGTCACGATTAACATGTTCCAGATCATTAGCCATTGATGATGTAAAGACACCTAGAAAACAGGATTTGGGCTCTCCAGGACCAGGGTTGGAGATCCCTGTGCTAGTGAGTACAATATGTTCACAAAATGCTAGCTTTGAGAAGTATCAAACATATAACTTTGCAATAAACACACAAATACCCCAGTGATAAAGTTTAATTTGTGCATTTTAATTCTGGGCCTGCTCCCTACCAGTTATCTGTGTGCACTTATAAAAGCAACTGATTAAAGGCATCAGGCACAGGTTTGTTGATTAAAGGTTTTCAATTGAGAAGTAGCTTACCTGGTGAGCAAACAACTGTTTTTCTTGGTGACCCCACAAAGTAGCACCCTAGTGACACCACTGGCACTTGTCCTTTTTTCACTGTCATAATGTCTCATGAAAGCTCCAGATTCTAATACATTCTGAGAATGTCCTAATCAAGTTTTACCACAATTAGATAAAGATTCTCAACTGTGCAGTAGCTATATGCAAAACTTACAGGCACATCCAGAGTAAAGGTTACAAATTTACAAATGCTTCCTGTTTCAGATGGTTTTGATTTTTTATATGACACTGACACACAGTACATACAGTAAGAGCATAGTACACTTACAGCAGCAGATGCCACTCTTATTTTATTCCCCTTATCTTCCAGGTCAGATTCAGATTCAACATTTAAGGCATCCTCATCATCCTCGTCATCCTCATCGACCGTCACTCCATCAGGAAGGACAAAGTCTGCATCACTGGTCACATCATCAGAGTCCTCATCTGTGTTCCTCTTCTTCCTCCTCCCTCTCCCGCGTTTCACTGGCATACTGGATTCTGTGTCCTCGTGGGCAGTGGTGTTCTCTGGTGCCTGAGGAGTCTGGTCAGAGTATCCCATCTCTTCAGCAAAGGACTGGAGGTATTTCATAGCCCTAAAATGACAATTTAAAAAAAAAATTGCGAGGGAGCCAATACTCCCCCCTCTCCGCCTATTTGAAAAGCCCAAATAGTACTACAGGTTCAAAGGTAAATGAGCAGATCCTGGTTTAATTCCTTCACCTCTGGCCTTTTTCCGTGTCTCACTTTAAAAAAAAAAAAAAACACTAGTGCATACTGCCATTAATCTGGACAAAACAAGGTAATTAAATCAGCGGAAGGAAAATCTGGTCCTGGAGTCCCATTCCATTACAGGTTTAATATGCATAGGCACTCGGCCAATTGAGCGCCGCCCCCTGGAAGCTCCCGTCCTCAGTCGGCAAAGGAATAGCCTGGACTCGAACTCGCGACGTCCAGACTATAGAGTGCATCCTGCACTCCACGTGGAGCGCCTTTACTGGATGCGCCACTCGGGAGCCCCCATGAAAAGCTTTTTTTACATTGTTAATGTATAATTGTATTACTTTTCTTTAACAATATGAAATACTAAACTGAAATCACAAGCCCTTTTCTAAGTGTTACGTTTGAAATGTGTAATACTATAATTAACTCATTGTTGAAATGACTGTTGCATAATAAAATGGTATTCGCTTTGCTGTTGAATAGTTGACGAATCAACAGTTTTCTGTGGATTCGTAGCACAAACTGTGAATTAATCAACAGTATATCTGCCCAGCACTCCCCTTCTATTCTCTTCAAAGCCACACAGTCACTTTTAGTTAGAAGAGTCATACAATGAATCAATCAAAAGATCTAGGGTAACAAATCCCCGCCACAGCTGTAATTCAAAATCTGAGCTATCAGTATGATGAAAAGGTCGATGATCAAGACAAAGATCAACAGTATGTAGTGAATAGTATAGAATAAGAATTTATGAAATGTTTAATCATAATCTGATAACCAATTTTCCAGATATATGTAAAAATGTACGTGTGACATACAGATGGATGGGCAGGGGCGTAGTGCTATATTTAGAAGTGAGGGATCACTATTATCTACCCTCACCCCCCACCCTGCTGTCCCCGTTTCCCCATAGACTCAACAGAACCGCAGTTTATCACTCTACGGTAGTTACATAACTATAAATGGCGAATCACAATGGTGAATGTGTAGTGAGTTCCATCTCTAACTTTAGCTAAGAAATGCACAGTAATATCACTCTGTTTGAGTGGGGGACTACCATGCAAAATAACATCACTCCACATAAAATTATACACGACCTTCATAAAAGTTATTAACTTACATAAAAAATATGGATTAAATCGGATGGTTTGGTTGAATGAGATTGACGTTTTAAAACAGAAGTGCATCCGTTTGCAACTTACTCATTATTCTAGACAAGGCACGCTATATTCAAACTTTTTCATTATTTATCTCTCAAGGGTTTCTTACGGTTATTGTATTCTTTGCTTATTTGTATGGGTTATACATAGGGCTTCTGATTTTCGGTTTTAACCGATAAAACCCGATACAACACCCCCGATAGAAAATAAATGAAATTGGTGGCTAGCCAATAAACACCGGAAAAAACTGTGGAAATAGTTAATCAATTCACGTTGATTTTACCCTTTTTCTATTAAAAAATAAAACCTACAAAAATAATACATACATTTCCCAGTGCTGCTAAGCCATGTCCCGCCTTCCTGACTTGCATCTATCATTCATTCGTTCTCAATACTTTAAACCCGCCCCAACTACTGAGTGACAGCACATTCCTACATTTCTATTGGAGACTCCGCTTGAGAGATTTAAAACGAGATTACAATCAGGATAGAGGCTTGTTAACAGGATTTAAAGCTGTATTACAGTTAAAATACTGAGGATTTATAACAGAATTGTGTCAAAATGTACAAAAATACATACACACAAAAACCCCTGAAGAATGTGCCCGTGACGATAGGGATTTCGTTGTGGAAGACAGCAAAGGAAAGAAGGTACAATTTAAATGTGCAAGTACTGTCCAGTTACTACTATACATATTTTGACAGAAAAAAAAAAAAAAGCTCAAGCATTTTGGAAAGTAACCGAAAACACTAACTTCATACAGTATATCAAAAATGAATGCCCAGAAAAAAAAAAGATTTACATAAAACTCGAAAATAGCTCAAAATAAGCACCGAAAAATACAATTACTAAAACCAGAAAAACAGAAGCCCTAGTTACACATGTATATCCATCTCCATATATTAATAAGAGCAAAACAGTTAAATATTATACACTTTAAGTACGGAAGTGGTGCCCTCCCTGCCCAAGAAGTGAGGGGTCGGCGCGCCCTGCCAACCCCGCAGCACTTCACCCCTGTGGATGGGTGTACGGCCAGACAGACAGTGCCACTATCCCCTCACTCAGTAACGTTAAGACCAAGTTTCGTGACAACTGGATAAATGTTTTCCCATGACATCGCTGTTGACAGGGATTTGATCGCCTGCGGGGGTTAATAACGCTCCATCAACACATGTTAAAACCACGTGATTGCCATTCAATTAATTTACAATCACATATTAAAACCATGTGATTGCCATTCAATTCATTTACAATCACATTTTCAAAATAGGTGATTGCCATTCAATTAATTTACAATTACATATTAAAACCAGGTGATTGACATTCAATTCATCTACAAGCACGTTTTCAAAATATGATGGTCACGCATTATTATCCCGCACACATAGGGACGAAAGGGAAGGCTGAATCTTACGCTTTAGCAGCTCTTCTCTTCGGTCGTCCTCCCAGGGTCATCTCTTTTTCATCAATGACCTCCTCTTCAAGCTGCTTTGGGACTGGCTC
Organism: Acipenser ruthenus; assembly: GCF_902713425.1. Taxonomy (NCBI): domain Eukaryota; kingdom Metazoa; phylum Chordata; class Actinopteri; order Acipenseriformes; family Acipenseridae; genus Acipenser; species Acipenser ruthenus. Next base: position 13,342,298 of record NC_081193.1, read on the forward strand.
TGGCGTTTCTGGCAGTCCCTGTTCAAGCCGCATCGCCAACAGCTCAGCTTTTGATTTCCTTCCTCTCTTCTTATAGACCTTTGGCGGCTGTGGAGTTTGGGCCTCGCCGTTCTCTGTCCCTTCTTCACTCAGTGTGGGCATCTTCTGTGGTACAGGGTTCTTTCTGGGTCTGCCTTTTTTCTTTGCAGTGGGGGTGACTGGTGCGACATTTTCATCAGTGCTTGATGCATCAGGGAACAAGGGGCTTTCTCCTGCATGAACTACAAATTAAACAGGAGTGAGACTTCCAGAACTACAGTACTGTGCAAAAGTTTTAGGCAGGTGTGAAAAATGCTGTAAAGTAAGAATGCTTTCAAAAATAGACATGTTAATAGTTTATATTTATCAATTAACAAAATGCAAAGTGAGTGAACAGAAGAACAATCCACATTAAATCAATATTTGGTGTGACCACCCTTTGCCTTCAAAACAGCATCAATTCTTCTAGGTACACTTGCACACAGTTTTTGAAGGAACTCGGCAGGTAGGTTGGTCCAAACATCTTGGAGAACTAACCACAGTTCTTCTGTGGATTTAGGCAGCCTCAGTTGCTTCTCTCTCTTCATGTAATCCCAGACAGACTCGATGATGTTGAGATCAGGGCTCTGTGGGGGCCATACCATCACTTCCAGGACTCCTTGTTCTTCTTTACGCTGAAGATAGTTCTTAATGACTTTCGCTGTATGTTTGGGGTCGTTGTCATGCTGCAGAATAAATTTGGGGCCAATCAGATGCCTCCCTGATGGTACTGCATGATGGATAAGTATCTGCCTGTACGTCTCAGCATTGAGGAGACCATTAATTCTGACCAAATCCCCAACTCCATTTGCAGAAATGCAGCCCCAAACTTGCAAGGAACCTCCACCATGCTTCACTGTTGCCTGCAGACACTCATTCGTCTACTGCTCTCCAGACCTTCGTCGAACAAACTGCCTTCTGCCACAGCCAAATATTTCAAATTTTGACTCATCAGTCCAGAGCACCTGCTGCCATTTTTCTGCACCCCAGTTCCTGTGTTTTCGTGCATAGTTGAGTCGCTTGGCCTTGTTTCCACATCGGAGGTATGGCTTTTTGGCCGCAAGTCTTCCATGAAGGCCACTTCTAACCAGACTTCTCCGGACAGTAGATGGGTGTACCAGGGTCCCACTGTTTTCTGCCAATTCTGAGCTGATGGCACTGCTGGACATCTTCCGATTGCGAAGGGAAGTAAGCATGATGTGTCTTTCATCTGCTGCAGTAAGTTTCCTTGGCCGACCACTGCGTCTACGGTCCTCAACGTTGCCCGTTTCTTTGTGCTTCTTCAAAAGAGCTTGGACAGCACATCTGGAAACCCCTGTCTGCCTTGAAATTTCTGCCTGGGAGAGACCTTGCTGATGCAGTATAACTACCTTGTGTCTTGTTGCTGTGCTCAGTCTTGCCATGGTGTATGACTTTTGACAGTAAACTGTCTTCAGCAACCTCACCTTGTTAGCTGAGTTTGGCTGTTCCTCACCCAGTTTTATTCCTCCTACACAGCTGTTTCTGTTTCAGTTAATGATTGTGTTTCAACCTACATATTGAATTGATGATCATTAGCACCTGTTTGGTATAATTGTTTAATCCTACACCTGACTATATGCCTACAAAATCCCTGACTTTGTGCAAGTGTACCTAGAAGAATTGATGCTGTTTTGAAGGCAAAGGGTGGTCACACCAAATATGGATTTGATTTAGATTTTTCTTCTGTTCACTCACTTTGCATTTAGTTAATTCATAAATATAATCTATTAACATGTCTATTTTTGAAAGCATTCTTACTTTACAGCATTTTTTCACACCTGCCTAAAACTTTTGCACAGTACTGTATGTTCCCCACATAAGTCAGCAATAAATCAGAAAACAATTTAACTATTAAAAGGCCAATAATTATAAAGGATTTTTTTTTTTGTAACATTTCTTAAATTCACACACTTAATTCCCAAGTTCCACCTGTTTTGTACTGGTTTTACATACATCTCTATTTTTAATAGTGAATTTAGAAAAAAAACATACTAAAACATTTCTGATAAAAGAGAATGTGAAAACACTTAATACTTACAAGCAGTATCCTCCTTTTTGTTTTGTTGATGTGTTGGGGTGCCAAAAGGAGAATCAGTGGATCTACTGGTCTCCCCATAACTTCCCGTGCCGTTCTCTGCTAGCTTCTCTATCAATGTATTATCCTCAGCCATCTTCTCATTCCTTTGGGTTTCTGACACCACTTCTTTAGATTCTGCTGAGGCTGAACCAGCCCCTCCTATTAGTGAAGAACTGTCACTCTGCTTTGGCCCCTCTATGGTGGTCTGCCCAGCATGCTGAGCTTCAGGCTGTCTCTGGGAATGTGGTTCTGAAGGCAAACCCATAGCGTCACTTTCCTGCTTGCAGTCCTTTTGGACCGTATTTGCCATCAATGTCCCTGGCCCCTTCCTTCACCAATTAGTGTTACTCCTCAAGGATAAATTGTCAACATTAGATCTGAAACAAATAAAGACATTTCAACCTCAGAAAACAGTCAACTGTAGCTCTTACTGTTGCTAAGCAGTAAGACACTGAATAAACTGCATCTGGTTAGCCTATTTAACCAACTATTTGTATAACCCATGCTAATTCCTGATGCAGAGGATCTTACTGCTGTTTTATGTCATATTATATATATATATTTATTTATTGTAACCTCGAGAAGTGGCGGGAATCTCGGAGGACCCCCATGATGGACAGGTGGCAAGGACGCTGATTGAGCGGAGGGGAAAGGCTGCCAAGAGGTCTCCTCCAACCGGGTCTGAGAAGCGAGAGGGGGCGGGCCTGGATATAAGAGCGGCGGGAATGACGCGAGGCAGGGGAGAGAGAGACGACAGCCGAATTGATAGGAGTGAGGAGATAGTAAGAGAGCAAGAGAACCACCCACTATTATTACCGTCAGCAGTGAGACGGGCCCCGACTGCAGCTGTGCCATTAACCCCCCCCCCCTCCCCCGGGAACCTTGCTGAAGGAAGTGAGAGGAAAAAATGGAGGGAACGGACAATCTGTCGGGACAAGGGAGCGACTGACAGAGGGAAGGAGCTGGACTGGAGTCTGAGTGACGAGCCAGAGGAGCTATAGCTGTGGGGCAGCATGTGTGTGTGTGTCTTGACCCCCCCCCCCCCCAATACTTCTGCCTACCCTGTGCTCTTTCACTCCTCTATTCTTTATTCTAAATAAATACGGGCTGACCTCACCCAATCACCACGATCACAGAGTAGTGGTTAGAGCTCTGGACTCCTGACCATAGGGTCGTGGGTTCAATCCCAGGTGGGGGAGACTGCTACTGTACCCTTGAGCAAGGTACTTTACCTAGATTGCTCCCGTAAAAAACCCAACTGTATAAATGGGTAATTGTTTGTAAAAACAATGTGGTATCTAGTAACAATTGTAAGTCGTCCTGGATAAGGGCATCTGCTAAGAAATAAATAATAATAATAATAATAATAAATGCAGGTACCCTGGCACGCACTTGTTGGACTGTAGCCTGGTGAGCAAGTCCTGTACAGACTTGAGGCTGGCAGGTGAGAGTGTAGCATGCACGGGGGGGGGGTGGCAGCAGCAGGGCTGGTAGGTGACATAATCACACACGAAGACATAAGCCTGATATATACGCTCCTTGTAAAGGAGCTGGCTCTTTTGTACAGCGGTATCAGCACTATGCTTTAGTGCGAGAGGTCCCGGGTTCGCGCCTGCCCTCCGCCTGTGTGTGGATTGCCTCGCCTGTGTGATGAGCCTGCCTGCGGGAACTGAGGTTCTCTACATCTGGTCAGGAGTCCAGAGCCCTAACCACTACTCCACACTGCCGCCCCCACTCTGACACCAGTGTAACATTTTCGAATTCTGGCCTTATGGACTCAGACGGAGGCAGTGATTGCAGTGAATGGGTGAGGTCAGCCCGTATTTATTTAGAATAAAGGATAGAGGGGTGAAAGAGCAGAGGGTAGGCAGAAGTATGGGGGGGGGGGGGGGGATCAAGACACGCACACACACACACTGCCCTGCAGCTGTAGCTCCTCTGGCTTGTCACTCGGACTCGTCCAACTCCTTCCCTCTGTCAGTTGCTCCCTTGTCCCGACAGGTTGTCCGTTCCCTCCCTCTTTTCCTCTTGCTTCCTTCCGCAAGGTTCCCGGGGGGTTAAAGGCACAGCTGCAGTCGGGGGCCGTCTCACGGCTGACTGTAATACACATACATATATGTATATATAGATAGATATATACACACACATTATATATATATATATATATATATATATATATATATATATATATACACACACACACACACACACACACACACACACACACACACACACACATATACACATTATATATATATATATACACACACACACACACACACACATATACACTATATATATATATATATATATATATATATATATATATATATATATATACACATACATATACACACACACACACACACACAATTGTTTTTGGGGAGATGAAAAGTTTCAAACCAAGTGTCAAATGTCAGAACTGAACAAACTGTCAAGAAAAAACAAAAAAAATATCTGTTGGTCATACCGAGGCAGTAAAAACAGCAGGTCAATAAACAATTTTGCAAAAACCATACTGGTATTTTTTTTTGCCTATAAAATGTTAAGTACTAAAAAACAAAAATAAATACAAATAAAAGTGTCCACAATAATCTGTATGCATACATCCTTTTGGATTAGAGGCAGTAATCATAAGGAATGATCACTCCCAATGTTAATTAAATTGGTTCTATCTTAACCCAAGTAGTTACATACCAGTTTCATAGCATTAAGTTGTTATCCTGAAAATTAACTACACATGATTTTAAAATAAAAGGATTGCAAAACGTTCCATGATATCACTAAGCAACTATACCAGATCCAGGCAAGTAGCCTGCAGTGTTAAGTTAAACTATCACAGTTGAATTCTGACAGCAAGACTAGGAAACGGCAAAGCTCGGGAAAAAAAGGTTTGGACATTTAATTATGTGCTCAAAATATGTATTACAAATTACAACACTTATACATATAGGGAAACGTTATTTAAGGTAAAAGTGTCGCCTTTCGTGCACACCACGTGAATAGCAAGTTACAAATGAACATAAATACCCTGTGAAAGCTACAAAATAACCCAATGGAAAACGACATTCGCTTTTTTTTTCAATTTACATATGTTCAGCGTGGTGTTTCACAAAACAATAAATGTAACATAAAATATTGTGGTAACTTATGGTTTCGGAACATGATTTTAAACTATTTTACGACCTGAATTGTATTAAGTTAAACTAGTGCCACAATTAAATACAAATAAAATAAAAACAGTAACAATTAGAGCGTGTGTATATTAACGTGGTAGAGTAATACCGTGTTAGATGTTGTACAGTTTCGCCACCACAAAAGACCTCCGTAAATAATGAGGCCTTTCCTTGCCGATGTACGATAGCTCAGTCTTATTCTACTGCTGTATGCTGAAAACTCTTTATGTAAAAACAGGGCAACACGTTTCGAAACCCGTCTCCATGTTAGGCATTTCATAGACCTCCGCGCCATTTCATTTGTTCCAATAAAATATATACCTGCATTTGTACCACAACCTTCAAGTTACTATTACATTACCAGCCTGATAAAACATACCTGCAACAACTGAGATATTCCAGTGATTAAAGGGAAATTGAAAACATTTTAATTGAATCTAACATGCTGCTTGTTATAGGCGAGTGTCCATATGTGTTTTGATTCCGGAGTCCTTGGTTGGTGGAGTTCACTCTACTCTCTGTTGCCCCCTGTGGGCGGAGGGAAGACAACTACGTAACAATCGTTTGTAATTCACTAACTTACCACAGGTAGGGTCTATTGAGAGAAAAATGACACCATTCGCCGGTTATAACAGCAGTTTTTTTAACCAGTTTACCGGTAGACCCATATAAAATATTTTAGGTCTCCTCCCATGTTCAAGTCTGTTTCCTGTCACAATACATTGTACAAGTCTGCAGGTATGGTTTGCTAAAGTTTACTTTTCAGTGGTATTTCTCTGCCAATGTTTCCATTCCATAAAAATCTGGGAGATTGTCTTCATGGGCATATTGGACGACAAGGTGGTTGCATAAGCACAAATTCCTTTTCCGATCATCTGTGCATAAGCACAAATTCCTTTTCCGATCATCTGTACATAAGCACAGATCCCTTTTCCGATCATCTGAGCATAAGCACAGATTCCTTTTCCGATCATCTGTACATAAGCACAGATCCCTTTTCCGATCATCTGTACATAAGCACAGATCCCTTTTCCGATCATCTGAGCATAAGCACAGATTCCTTTTCTGATCATCTGAGCATAAGCACAGATTCCTTTTCTGATCATCTGAGCATAAGCACAGATTCCTTTTCCGATCATCTGTGCATAAGAACAGATTCCTTTTCCGATCCTTCTGCTTTCACATGATTGTTGCTGAATAGTTGCACACAACTCTCACAAGTCTCAGATAGGTATATCACATGACCAGTCACATGACTTTGCATTCAGTCCAGACCAGTTTATCTATTTGGCCAGTAAGTATATTTATGACATAATGAAATGTGGTGGGTTTGTCCGTCAACATAAGTTTGTTTCAATATAAATTCTGTCAATTAAAAAGTGTTACTAAAAAATTAATTGTAGAACACAGCATAGTGTAACATTTTATTGTAAATCTGGAATTTTCAACAGCAGTACAGGAATATAATTTAAAAAATATGAAAACTTTACAAAAAACAATTTAAAATATTTTTCTGATTAACAGATTAATTAACAAGGTTATTATATAGTCACTGTTCTTAATCTGCAGTAAATATTCTCCTAAACAGGCAAGTCACTTTGTAATAATCATAACCATGTATTCAAATTCCAATACTGTCTTCAAGTCTCAAATCCTAAAACACACTGGGGTACTATGAATACAACATTTTTGACTGGAATTGTAAAGCGTTTCCAGTTTATAAACATTACACTTTTATAAATGTGTTTTATTGGACTACACATATTTGATGTTTTTTTTTTTTTTTTAATGTTTATCAAAATTACATAGACTGTGTGTTAACTGGTTGTAATTTTAAAATAAATATTAAAATAATAAAACTTTAACTGATTTTTTAGGTTTCTTGAATGATGCTTTCTCTGTATACTACCACATGAAACCTTTCTCTCCCATAAAAATCCTGCATTATACAAAAAATGTAACGTGCTGTATACAGGCATATTAGTTTAAATACGGATCCATAAATATAACAGCACAACACTTGCATACTGGAAGAGCTTCACTGTAAGAATTCACATCGTATGACTCTGCTTTTACTAGTCAATTACTGTACTTCTGTATTTCTTTGTACTTTATTTTATACATAACACCAATACATTTATTACAGGAAGCAAATTGCACAAAATGACATTCCTTTGGTCCTCTGTAATATTCTCAGGGCACACATACAGGCATAATGCAATTAGCGGTTACTGTTAAAACATAATAACATTCAGTACACCCTATTTGTAAAATATGGGATAATACTGCATGAACAACTTCTATGTGTAAAAGTTTAGGACCGGAATTAACCAGTTTAAGATTGGCACAAGAAGCTGACAAACAACATTTAGGATCAAAACCCGAGTCCAAACACAAGACAATTAGAGTAGACCTAAATAGACATTACTGGTACTGTGCTATCAGTACTACTGGAGTGGTGACACACCTGTGCATTGGAGCCAATAATCAGCATAGAAGAAAGCACATTAAGTACTGCAGTATTGCTGCTGTTTGTTTCAACCTTCAGTTCACATTCTATCACCCTGAGGTCTGACACATTTTAAATCACGTTTAATGGAAGGGAAACGAAGAACCACAGAGTATGTGTTCCAGACTACAGATATTAGTTTCCAATTCAAATTGCTTGCAAGTTTTATTTTACTAGTCAGACTCCCCATTAAGCTGTCTTAACTAAATATAGTTGGTTTGTATGCTTTTAAACAAAGTAGTACAGATGTGTTTAATTATAAGGATGTGTTTAATCTTCTTTGCCTTGTATATTTTATGTACAGTATGATGAAAGTGTCATCAGGCAAGATGCATCTTACAGACAAACAACATAGCTTAAGCATTCCTTTCGCACTGCAAGATACTGTATGCAGATACAATACATTTCTCACATTTTACATGGTGCAGTACCTGAAAAAAGATAAAGCATTCTAGATCTAGAAAAGGGGATTCAATTCCCCTTTTTTCTGGTCATCAGAAAATGTAATGGATTGGCATGAAGCATACATGATTTTGAAAAATGTAATTTCAAAGCAAGCAGAACAACCGATGACACTATCGCACTTCAAAGCATAGCAAGTCATATTCTATTGTGAACAATCGATGTTCGGCAGACGTGACCGCATGCAGTTTCACAAGTCTAATAAAAAACAGCTCAAAGTACTATTTCTTAATACTCAATGCATAACTTCAGTGAAAACCAAAAACAGAAACATTGCCCTTTTTACATTGTATACCTCCTTGGATCTTTTAAAAGCTGTAAAACCATGTGTTAGTTTCATGAAAAAGAAAAAACAGCCTTAAAATAATAATTGACAGGGCAACATATTAATATTGCTCTGTAGGTTCTTGTGTTAGACCTGACATAGTTTATATGACATGTTATTAAGTATATATTGTTTTGTTAAAAAAAAAAAATCAATTTTTTTCTTTTTATAGTTGCTTTAACCCAGTAAATCATTAAACTGGAACAGTGGCCTGATCTACAGATCAGAATTTCTTGGTTTAGTTTCACCATGGCCATGTGCGAAACCGTTGCTAAGGACAAAATACCTAAGAGTTTAGGTTTGGCTAGATTCAGACTTAAGGGTCCACTACGCCTGTCGTCTGTTCCTGGTCCTGATTTTCCTCTTCTTCAGCATTGCTGCCACAGCTGCTGTCACTGCTGCTCTGGCTGTCGCTGCCACTGAAATCATAGCAGTCCTTCTCCTTCTTTTTTTTCTCCGAGTTGCTATGGCGCTTCTTCAAGCTAGTAGAGGAGCTCATGACTGCCTTCTTTTCCAACTGCCTTTTGCGAATCCTGGTTGGCTTCAGCACCTGTTTTTTCTTCGACAAGCTCTTCCTGTGACCTTCCATCTGTTTGGTCTTTATCAGCTTTTCAAAATGTTTTGCTGTTTTAGCGCTCACAACAAACCAGTCCTAATGGAATAAATAAAAAAAAAAAAAAAATAAAGACAAACTACTTAACTACTTAAAAAACGCACCCAGTACCCAGTGAATAATTTGACACCACCCAACATTTGGGCCGACGGTTCAATCCAGAGAAGCTTGTATGGAAGCATCAGTAAGAAGCTGCTTCTGGGGCATTAATACGCATATTGTTTACTTGCATCTGTCACCCAGGTCAATCCTGCTTTATCAAAAGCAGTGTGAAATCACGTACCCGTAGATATCTGAACCAAGTTGGACAACCTTGTTCAGTGCGTTTTCTAACTGCTCAGATTATTCTGTCAGGTGTCTTTTTTATATCATGATAAGCTGAGCTATACTAAGAAGGCAGCCTTTATTTACATTTTAGCTTAATAAAAAAATGTCTTACTTGAGCATGAATAGAGTTGATATGGTACTTCACTCCACTCTCCGAGTTGAATTCTTTATCACATATCAGGCACTTGTATTTACCAGCTTCAAAATCACCCTAACAAAATAGAACAAGTGCTTATTTATGGGTTGTAATATAGACAAGGGGCTCTATGTACTAATATGTCTTACGTGTTCGTAAATACCGCATATTTGTAGACTCCTGCAGACTCCGGCCTTGATGCAACTATGGCACCGGCCAAAAAGAAAAGGAAAACAAACTTCCACAAAGACGAAATTGACCTGTTAGTGAGGTGGAAAAAAATCAGGAAATATTATTCAACACTTTCAAACATGGAAAGAAATAACTAACAAAATAAATTCACTGTGACCAATGCAAGTGTCCTAACCGGTACTGCCTCCCTGTACGATAGTGCCTCCTGGAGGCATTATACAATAGAATAAGCCAGTGTTTCTCAACCTTTTTCGTAAAAACGCCCCCTAAGAACACTTGAGCTTAGTCATTGCCCACTTGCCACAGAAAATAATAATAATAAAAAATAAGTACCAATTAACAATGCTGTTTAATTAACATCAATTAATTAATTACATTTAATTCCACTAGTTCCGACAATTACAGAGAGATAATTCATAAAACAAAAATAATTAAACCCTAGTCACTGGTATACTCAACATGTAGATACATACATAAAACGCTGACTTATGGAATATTGCCAACATATCTTCTTTGCTTGCGCCATGCTGTGGATAGCAATAGAGCTATGCGAACCGGTTCCTTTGAAAATCGGGTACCCGGTTCCTGCTTTGGAACCGAACCGGTTGCAGTGAGTACTATTATGTTTTTAGTGAAACTGATTATTAAAACATTAATTTCTATCAAAAATACATATGATACTATAATTGACACGTTCACACTTAGAAAAAAAAGGTCTGCAAAATATTTATTACAGCATTAGCGGGGGTTTTAATTTTTTAAATGTATTCCCCTGGAGAATAATTCAGTCTCATTTTTAAATGAAGTGATGAAAACGCTTTGGGTAAAGTGAATCTTCTGTACCTCGAGAGGACCATTCGCAAGACAACCCCAAGCCGAACACAACACGATTTCAGATATCTAAGAAAGTAATTTAACCCCAAGCTGATGGGGTCGTATTATACACTGACCTGTTTGCACATACCATGTGGTTAAAGATTTTTTAAATTGTAAGCTTTGTGAAACTGTTACTGTGCAAATTGGAGATTATTGATTATTTTGTTAACTTTAAATTATACAGGGCGATTTCATAGATTGCACAATATTTTTGGAACTTCTGCTCACACATTGACATACGGACATGTTTTTCTAAATAGTTGTGGAACCAGAATCGAAATACCTGGTTCAGAACCGATTCCAAAAATCTCCTCAAATGCACGTCACTAGATAACAATAAGAATAAACTGTAAAACTCAGATGTGTAACGTAACATGGCAACAGGCATAAATGGAACTCGAATGCTTCGTTCTGATTGGACCATATTACTTTTGCATGACAAACCGGATAGCACAAATGGCAGCGACAACAAACATTTCTGACTTGATGTGTACACAATCTTATAGTGCACAAGGCAGTGAGTACATCACTGGCACATTGTGGATCAGTATTATGTTTGCAATTTTCCAGTCTGTCGGTACAACCCCTGTGTCAAGAGACTGTTGCATGATCTTGGTTAGCGGTTTGTAAATAACTTCTTTCATTTCTTTGAGTACTATTGGGAGGCTCTCATCCGGCCCAGGGGATTTGTTTATTTTAAGAGCTCCTAGTCCCTTTAACACTTCTGCCTCTGTTATGCTAAAGTTATTTAAAACTGGATAGGAATAGGTCGACATGTGGGGCACGTTGTCCGTGCCCTGTGTAAAGGAAAAAAGTACAGTACATACAGTAGGCTACGCAAGTAAATACTCTGGAATATTTCAGTTGTCTATGCTCTACATAATTAATTACTGATAAGAAAAGATTTCAGTTTGTGTTTAAAGAACTCTGCAATGATTTGTTTCTGTGCTTCCCTGCATTAATAAAGCATCTTAACATATAAAAGAAACATACTGTAAATGTATTTATTGCCATATAGATTATTAATAAATATATACAGTACTGTGCAAAAGTTTTAGGCAGGTGTGAAAAAATGCTGTAAAGTAAGAATGCTTTCAAAAATAGACATGTTAATAGATTATATTTATCAATTAACCAAATGCAAAGTGAGTGAACAGAAGAAAAATCTAAATCAAATCCATATTTGGTGTGACCACCCTTTGCCTTCAAAACAGCATCAATTCTTCTAGGTACACTTGCACAAAGTCAGGGATTTTGTAGGCATATAGTCAGGTGTATGATTAAACAATTATACCAAACAGGTGCTAATGATCATCAATTCAATATGTAGGTTGAAACACAATCATTAACTGAAACAGAAACAGCTGTGTAGGAGGAATACAACTTGGTGAGGAACAGCCAAACTCAGCTAACAAGGTGAGGTTGCTGAAGACAGTTTACTGTCAAAAGTCATACACCATGGCAAGACTGAGCACAGCAACAAGACACAAGGTAGTTATACTGCATCAGCAAGGTCTCTCCCAGGGAGAAATTTCAAGGCAGACAGGGGTTTCCAGATGTGCTGTCCAAGCTCTTTTGAAGAAGCACAAAGAAACAAGCAACGCTGAGGACCGTAGACGCAGTGGTCGGCCAAGGAAACTTACTGCAGCAGATGAAAGACACATCATGCTAACTTCCCTTCGCAATCGGAAATGTCCAGCAGTGCCATCAGCTCAGAATTGGCAGAAAACAGTGGGACCCTGGTACACCCATCTACTGTCCGGAGAAGTCTGGTCAGAAGTGGCCTTCATGGAAGACTTGCGGCCAAAAAGCCATACCTCCGATGTGGAAACAAAGCCAAGCGACTCAACTATGCACGAAAACACAGGAACTGGGGTGCAGAAAAATGACAGCAGGTGCTCTGGAATTTTTGAAATATTTGGCTGTAGCAGAAGGCAGTTTGTTCGCCGAAGGTCTGGAGAGCGGTACACGAATGAGTGTCTGCAGGCAACAGTGAAGCATGGTGGAGGCTCCTTGCAAGTCTGGGGCTGCATTTCTGCAAATGGAGTTGGGGATTTGGTCAGAATTAATGGTCTCCTCAATGCTGAGAAGTACAGGCAGATACTTATCCATCATGCAATACCATCAGGGAGGCATCTGATTGGCCCCAAATTTATTCTGCAGCATGACAACGACCCCAAACATACAGCGAAAGTCATTAAGAACTATCTTCAGCGTAAAGAAGAACAAGGAGTCCTGGAAGTGATGGTATGGCCCCCACAGAGCCCTGATCTCAACATCATCGAGTCTGTCTGGGATTACATGAAGAGAGAGAAGCAACTGAGGCTGCCTAAATCCACAGAAGAACTGTGGTTAGTTCTCCAAGATGTTTGGGCCAACCTACCTGCCGAGTTCCTTCAAAAACTGTGTGTAAGTGTACCTAGAAGAATTGATGCTGTTTTGAAGGCAAAGGGTGGTCACACCAAATATTGATTTGATGTAGATTTTTCTTCTGTTCACTCACTTTGCATTTTGTTAATTGATGAATATAAACTATTAACATGTCTATTTTTGAAAGCATTCTTACTTTACAGCATTTTTTCACACCTGCCTAAAACTTTTGCACAGTACTGTATTTTTTGGGTTCTTTTATATTTTAAGGTGCTTTATTTTAAAGTAACTGAAATCCCAGAAATGTTTAAATAAGAAGTTTCACATATGAACAGCTAGCTGAATCTACGCAAGCGAGAGGCATGCATAAAATAACAGGTACAAATCAAAAATTATAATACATCAAAGGTAAGTGCAAAACTTTGTTATTATAATGAGATTCGTACATTCGCATACGAAAGTAGTTTGAAACGAACAGTCGTAGCTAAACTACCACAGCAGGGATGAAACTAAGTTACGGGAGTGAAAATGACTAATATATCGCAGGTAGGTCTACGAAGTCACAAAAACCTACGAAATGTCAAGATACGAACGAAAAATCAATGATACATAGAGCCCAAGATGTGTAAGAAACACTGATCAATTAAACATGCCATTTCCACTCTTTTGCACCTTTGTGAAACCTGGGCCCCAACGACTGATGGGTGTGTATACAGTGTTTTTTCTTTTATTATAAAAAAAAAATCAACCCTTACCCTGGAACAAAGGCAAAGGTGAGCCTTCAACCCAGATACGCTGGTGTAGACAGAGTCACAACCCTGAATGTACAACAGAAGGGAAGGGAAGTTACTGTTTAACCAAACAACTTGGTTATATACCCTTTGCAAAGCTAGGGTGAAGCTCTTGAATTGACATACAGTTTTATCCTTTACCTGATTTGGGCAATGCACTTTCCTGTGGATCTTGACTTCACTTTTCCATTTCCGCAGCACTTCTTGACTGAAAGCGGGTAACCCAGGTCTTGCATACTTTAGCTAAAAAAAAGGGTAAACAGGGCACTATTTTGGTTAAGAATTACAATTAGTTTACTTCTGTTAAACATTATTACAAATGAGAAGATACAGTAATATCAACTTTGGAATGTACTTGTTTGCTAGTACCGCCTCCGCTCCTTTTGAATAATCAAAACTACTGTTCTGCTGATAACAAGTCTACATAGAAATATATATGCAAGGCAAGTCATATTTTAATAGTGCTTATACAACACTTAATGCCAACATTTATAAGAAAAGAAAAGAAAAAAAAACCCAGACTAATAGGCTCTCCGCCACAATAACTTTTTTTCTGCAGCTAAAGCAAATTATTGGAAGACAAGCAGTAGTGTTTTTTTTTTTGTGAACCTGATGAATGAGCAGTCTTCTGAGAGCTGCACCCACCTTCCTCTCATCAGGCACCAGATCCTGCTGCACCCACCTTCCTCTCATCAGGCACTAGGTCCTGCTGCACCCACCTTCCTCTCATCAGGCAGCAGGTCCTGCTGCACCCACCTTCCTCTCATCAGGCACCAGATCCTGCTGCACCCACCTTCCTCTCATTAGGCACCAGGTCCTGCTGCACCCACCTTCCTCTCATCAGGCACCAGATCCTGCTGCACCCACCTTCCTCTCATCAGGCACCGGGTCCTGCTGCACCCACCTTCCTCTCATCAGGTATGAGGTCCTGCTGCACCCACCTTCCTCTCATCAGGCACCAGATCTTGCTGCACCCACCTTCCTCTCATCAGGCACCAGGTCCTGCTGCACCCACCTTCCTCTCATCAGGCACCAAGTCCTGCTGCACCCACCTTCCGCTCATCAGGCACCAGGTCCTGCTGCACCCACCTTCCTCTCATCAGGCACCAGATCCTGCTGCACCCATCTTCTTCTCATTAGGCACCTGGTCCTGCTGCACCCACCTTCCGCTCATCAGGCACCAGGTCCTGCTGCACCCACCTTCCTCTCATCAGGCACCAGGTCCTGCTGCACCCACCTTCCTCTCATCAGGCACCAGGTCCTGCTGCACCTTCCGCTTGGGCCACTCCTTGTACAGCTCCTCGGTGGCAATCTCCTGCAGGTGGTACACAGCCACCTGGGCCGACCGCCTCTTCAATCTGCCGCTGGCAGTTCTCTCCTGAGTCATCTCTCTTGGTTTCTTTAAACCATCCTCCTCGCTGCTCAGTGGCTCCTACATGGAAAATACACTTTATTTTATCCTTAGCGACTGGTGTATGCTGGTCGAGCCTCGCGGGTGGTTCAATTTGGAATCTCTGGTCTAACTGTGGTGGGTAAACCTTAAAACTTTTTACGGTCCTCTGAATGTGCATTCACTGGTTCCTGTTTATCATGAGAAAGAATTATTATTGGGGATTTATTAAACAGGGAATCTGGAAATTCGTTTTTATTCCCATGTAATAACAAAACTCATTGTTTCATTGAAGAGGGATTTGACTTACAGGGGCATGCTCTGATTTCAGATGGTAATCCAATCCTGCCTTAGACTTGTAGGTTTTTCCACAGTGCTGACAGTTCAGGATCAGTTTCTCCAGCTCTGATGCCTCTTTACCACATTTCTTCATGTGGTACAGGAAGCCCATGATACTGGTGAAGCTAGCTGTACAACTCTGTGATCAACAGCAAAGAAGACAAAAAAAAAGAAAATCTTTATGAAAAGATCAGTTCACTACACAATCTGTATGATCTATTCTTATGGTACACAGAATAAGACACCTTCACTTCAATATCAAAAGTTCTGTGGCTTTACAAAGCAAGTGAAAACCATGTCCATAACTTATAATGTGCTTTCACTATAACACAGCATACAGGGTAAACTTTAAGGTTTCAGCACTCAGAAAATTCCCCAAAAGAAACTCAAAATGAATACAAACAGCAAAGGAAATAGACCTGTACCTTGTTTGTACATTTTAATTTGCCCATTCTTTTTAGCACCTTTCTGAGTTTGTCTTTAATTGCTTGATTGTCCAACCCATTTGCATCTTCTAAAGTTGGCTGAAAAAATAAAAGGAGATTAGATATATTTTAAAGTGCAAATACTATCCTGGTACTTGTTGGGATATTAACCTGTGCAAGATGTGTACTGGCTTAAGTACCGGTTTGTCAAACTGAAAATAATATGAGCACTGCTTTACCAAGTCATTGTGATCTGCCATAATATGGTACTTCATTCCAGTCAAAGACTTCAGCTGTTTTCCACAATGCTGACATGTAAAAGGATCCTACATTTAAAAGAAAAAATGTTAAACTGTATTTCACAAATTGTAATATATATTCACAGTTCAGAAGTTCACTGAAAATAAGACATTCTTCAATCTTTTATTGCAAATGTGGTACCATTCAGTAGAGTGGAAATTGTAAAGGGGTATGTGGACAGGATGGCTTGGTGGCGATGTCAGACCAGGAAGGACACAGGCACAAGTACTGTGGGGGTGTCGTAACTGCGCTCATATTTATTAAATGACATACATTTTAAATAATAAACAAAAAGCTTGATGGCCAAACAAACAGTTTAAATAAAACAAACACTGAACAAAACAAAAGGCACATTGGCCAAAACAAATAATAAACATAGATAAACAAACAAGTATCGTGCTGGGTTTGACCCAGCACTCGTAGCAATTGTTTTTAAAGTTTTATCTTACTGTCACTTTCTCTACACTCTCATCAACCCAACAGGAGTGGCTGCTTCACTTTTAGACATGTGGCCATCTCCCAATTGGTAATTACTTGATTAATTGGGAGATGGCCACATTACGCACAAGTTTAAACTGGATTGGGGGATTTTAACCCCATCCATGCTGTAAAACAATAATAACAAAACCCTCTTTTAAACAAGCACAACACCATACATTTAAATAACAACAATACAAAATAATACAATAAACACAGGGGTGGGGTGTACCCCGTCACAGGGTACTGGAGATGAAACCTCCAGACAGAAAGGGTACAGTTTGAAAAAAGCACATATTTTAAAAAACAGTTAATGTTTTATGTGCCAATTTAATGTCAACAAAAACCATCTGCCATGTCAGATAAAACTTATGAGTCATCTGTGTTACACAAAAAATAAGTAATGTGCTATATGCTATCGTGTAATTAGTCAACAAGCTTCTCCTTCAAAACTGACATACAGTAACCAGCTTGTTTCACTTCAGCATCTTCGGACAAACACAGAGAGCTGCATCGGAGCACTCACAGCAGGAAGTCAGGTTTTAAGCTAATACACTGTGCCACGGCAAATAGTAGAAACTCCTCTGCTGCATCAAAACAGTTTGACCATAAAGACTTTCACTACATTAAGAATACACAGCATTTGCATTTAAGATACACATTAGAGGTATTACCATTTTGCACTTCGCCATGTGTTTTTTCAGTCCTTCCACTGTTTTCCTGACGACTGCTTTACATGTAGGGCAGGACACCCTTCCTTTATCGAGAATTTGCAGGTGCCATCTCTCCTCTTGACTTCCTACCAAACAGAATATTTACATGATGTACACTTTTTAAAATTACAACCTCACCCAAAATAGACAGTTAGGTCTAACTGGGTAAAAAAAACTGAATTAAAAGTACATTACTTAAATAAAAATAAATAAAAACACCTGGCCAATATCAAAATGTATCCAAAAAATAAGCAAAGATACAAGATAGCACATAAAACTAATTGAGAAAATCAGGTGGTTCATTCATGGGATTGTGAGATTCATCTACTTTCATAAAAACAGGCACTGAAAAAGCACTTCTGTTCTGGAAATATTTATCAGTAACTGAAGAAGAAACCAGTACTTCATTTCAGAGAGATATCATTTGTCTCCTACCTGTTTGATAAGGAGGAAGATCTTTCTTCACACACAGACCTTTAGATTTCAAGTCTTGCCGCTCAGCTGCGTTTAGATTCTTTCGCTTATTTCCTAATTCAAAATACAAAACACCTGAAACCCCATTCTTGAAAGGAGAAAAACACCTGGTAATTAAAACATTATATTGAATAACTTAGTAGTTTAGTACATGCCTTTTTAATCTTGCACACCATACATAATGATTAAATAAAATAGTTTGGTAACGCTAACAATTTTTTAGTCGTTTGGTTAAATACCTTGCTGACAGAATGTACATATACATTTCACACAGAATGTATTATCAACGAAACTGCAATGTCGGATTTTTAATACCTATATTGTATTATATCACGTGTATGGATGCTAAACCAGACAAACAAGAACAATTGTTATTCCAAAATAAACCACAAGGAATGCATGTCAGTTATACTGTAACCTAAATACCTTGTGGCTCTAGTTACTGAAATTGCTCATATGCTCTTGAACAATTCTTCTAAGCAGAACACCAATAGTTTTACTTTATTTTAGGTGCCATGTTACCTTATCTCTGCGGTTCCCAACCGGTGGGGTGTATCAAACTTTCTGGGGGGCACAGTGAGCGTTCTAATAACACAGTAATTATAGTAATAATAATAATAAAAGTCTAAATGTGAATTTTACAAATGTTTTATTGTTTTTTTATTTAAACTAAATAAATAAATAAATAAATAAATAAATAAGTAAAACACAGGTATTTATATAGCCTGGAAAATCCATGATAGGGTACTTATTTTGGCTGGAAAATCACGCTTAATCATCACGGCCAATCATGGCCAATTTTGTGTTTAAGAATCAGTCACAGTTCTGTTCCTGCCGCACTGCACCCTTGTTCAGTATATAAAATGGATTGGTTCAGGTACGTGAAAAAAGATTGTGATGTGATTGTGCATCATTGTCAAAAAAGTTTGGAAATATGAAGAAAGTTACTTGGAAATTTGATTTTCCTTTGTTGGAACTGCAGATGCACCTTATCCTCAGTGTGTCATCTGTGATGATGTACTGGCTAATGCAAGACTATTTCTGATATGTGATTTATAATATTCGCTATTGTGGCGAGGGGCTCCAAGTAAAAAAAAAAAAATGTTAAGGTGGGGTGTGATTCAAAAATGGTTCAGAACCCCTGCCTTATACTGTATGTGGGGTACATCTACCTATAGATTTGATTTGCTTTGTTGAGTTCTGGTCATGACCCTCATTTTCTTGTGCTTCAGTTTTTCTTCTTTTCCTTGTTGAAGTTCCTGTTGAAGTAAGAAAAGACAGTCGGTATTGAACAAATGACAACCTTTTCCCTCCAACGGGCACCCTTTTCACAGAATTTCAAAGGTGATTATCACCATGCATATTCAGATGAGACACAGGGTACTGTTTTAAAGTCACAGCTAACTAGGTATCTACTGACTCTTGTTGCCATTGTGAAGATGATGTGATCACAAAGTCCTATACAATTGCTCTCTTATTTCCATCTCTGCACTGTAAAATATCTATCCACTGCAACCTGCCTGTGGAGCTTAACTCGGCCTTCTCCTTGACTTCATCTGTGTTGTTTTTGCCCCCCCTCGTTTCTAGCCAGCAAACAGGTTTCCTGAAGGTTCCGGGATCGTCATCGGCACCACTGACCCTGTCTTCTGAAGAGGAACTGGAGCAGTCACTCCCTGAGTCAGCAGGGGCTTCCTCTGGAACAAAGTTACTCTGAAACTCCTGAGCCCTGAACCGCAACAAGCAAACACCACTGGCTTAGTTTGTTTGGTTTATATTTTTTTGGACCAATATATTCTTAAAAAAAGATCAAATTGTAATTATTAATTTTCTATTACATTATGGAATTAATTAACTACGTAACTTTTCAGGTACAAATATTAACATACAGTATACAGAAGTGTAGTGGGGCTAAGTAACTATCATAAAAATACAGGAATTTCACTTAAAAATCATCTTGCACTTACTTTTTTCCTCCTAGAGTTATCTTTATCTTCTGTACCTTCTGTGGTTCTGAATCCCCACTCTGAAACAGGTTATTTTGGTAATTAATAAATATCTGCATACATGCATAATACATTTCTGTGACATACAGTACTGCATTGTTTCCATACCTCAGTGCACTTGCATTTCTGACATGTGTTTATTTAAATGTGATTCAAGTCTTGATGGCCTTGATTTTTCTCTGTTGGGCTGATAAGTTTTTCAGAGTGTCATTTTGGAGGAACTTCTAGCCTGAGAAATGACCACTTATACCCACACTTTCATTTAGGGTGAAGTGTCTTAACCTCCGCAAACCTTTAGGCTGAAGTCAGAGATGAGTAGAGGGAAACTGTTACACTCTAAAACTTGAAACTGCACATTCTTGGCCAGGTAGAAAAGTCGGTGTGAACTGAACCACGAACATTAAATACTAGTGCTACATTTAGAAATACGAAAAGAAATACTAAATTAAGTTTCTTCTAGTATTGCTAAACAAGTTGGGTGAGTTGCTGAGAGGTCAGTGGTAAGCTAGATGGAATTGCATTATGCCTTGCAAATTAGCGATAGTGAACATCTTTTATAGTAAGCATAGCATGCTGACAGAGTTTCATAACAGCTTTAGCAGAGAACACTGACTGTGCTTCACTGAATGACAACTGAATACTGAACATGTATGTTATAACAGAGACTCAGAGTGTAATTGTTCTTAGTCAGCAGTTATAGCTTTGTAACGGTTTTCAATTATATCTTTACCTTGGACTGTTTCTCTTGGGCTGATTTACCTTCCTTTTCCTGATCCTTAGAGGTTACTAGAATTTAAACATAAACATGATTTAACCTTGTATTTATTTTTATATTTTTTCAAAAAGTTGCCTATATACAAACTATTCAAAGTTTACATTTTTAAAAATAAATTAACCTTTTTTTTACAGTAACATCAGGTGTGCAGTCAGGTTACAGTATGATTATGATATTACCTGCTGGCCTCAGTCAGCAGAACTGTTTCTTTTGGAAAAGCAAAAAGATTTTCATTTTGAGACACAATGTACCTGGCTCAATCTCTACTGTTGGTGCTCATCTTCATCCATAAATATAACTCAATATATGTAGTACCTTATACATTTCTATGACAAAGTCTTTCTCTGTAATCTCATTAAAAAGTTCTACTTTAAGCCCCACACCAGTTTTAATATACAGTATGTGGTATTGAAGTATATGTCTGCTTGGTGTGGAACAGCTGTGTGTGAGCTCTTGCTTGTAGTGTATTGATAGGAAATAAGTAGGGCTGCTCCGAGTCGGATCGATTAATCAACTAAAGAGTTGATTACAGATTAATTTTTTGTACAATTTAATTTTGCTGAATGTTATTTATTTATATTAAATAAAATCAACCAATAGAAGATCTGCATTTTCTCCACGACAGTCCAGTCATAAGTGAGCGGAGGCGGGACATAAACAGTTGATGGTCTTGAGTAAGTTTAACCAATGGGAGAGTCAAAGATCTGCCCCTTGTTATGCAGGTGTCCAATTATGAGTGAGCAGAGGCGGGACATACACCGTTGAAGGTACACTCCATTTCAGTTGAAGGTCTTGTGAGTTTAACCAGTGGGAAAGTCAAAGATCTGCCCGTTGTTTTGCAGCTGTCCAATCATTAGTGAGCAAAGGCAGGCCGTAAATATGCTAGGGTAAGCAGTGGGGTAATAGCTGAATTTCGTGTGATATTGATTGAATTGACAACAGAAATGGCAGAAGGCACAGGTGTCGTCGTCCATCCATTAACAGTCCAAAGCTCCTTTGACCACTGTTCCATAGTCCAATTTCTGTGTTCTTGTGCATATTTAGCCTTTTAGTCTTACTCCTTTCTTAGCAGAGGTATTCTTACTGCAACACATCCTTTAAGTCCTGATTTCAAGAGTGACCTTCGTACTGTTGAATTGATAGACAACGACACCTGTGCCTTCTGCCAGTTCTGTTGTCAATTCAATGCTTGTCTTCTTTCTATTCCTTAAGGATATTATCTTCAAGTATTGCTCATCCTTGTTAGACAGCTTTTTGTGTCTTCCAGTCCAGGGTTTGTAAATTACAGATGATATTTCTCTGTACTTGTTGATTATGCTTCGGATACCACACCTTGAAAATCGAGTTATGCGAGCTATTTCACTCAATGTTTTTCCTTCTTTATGCAAGCCGAGGTTGTTATAATAGTAGAAAACACTACTGGAGGCTTTGAATAAATTGGTGATGCTCATAATGCATCGAAGTAGAAAAATGCAACATGTCTAAGACACTTGCACAGCAGTGTGTGTGTATATATATATATATATATATATATATATATATATATATATATATATAGTGACAAGGTGGGGTAAGCTTTGTCACATTTGGGATCTTTCCACTTTCTTCTGGTGCAAATAAACACAGCTCATGATAGTAAATACATTTAATCGAGGCATATATTTGTTGTCACAGTGTCCTTTTTACAGGTGCGCGCCTAAGTAACACAAAAACAAAACAAAGGCACAAAGTCCTAACTCCATTTTGGAGAGCTAACTAAACTTTTGTTCTTTTTAACTAAATATCGGATGGCTAAGCCCTTTCCTGATACACAAAACAGTGTAACAAAACAAATCCAATAAAGTTTCACTTTTCTTGGGGTTTCCTCAGGTCTATACACAGGACATAGCCTTCCCATAGACAACCAGACTACTGCCACATTGCCCTATTTATATAAACCTGTGTCCTTAATTATTTACAGGTGCACCTCATTAAGAAACTCTGTGTTTCTTTATGGTTAGCCATGGTTACCAACCCCCGGGCATTGTGTAGTTCTACTACCTTATTTAAAACTCATAGGACTACATATTTTCCTTTTTACTTGTTACAGAGGGTGCAAGCTACACATCATTTGCAGTCCTATATATCTACCCTCTATAATCTTTCCCCAACGGGGCGAGTGACCTTGGGCAACAAACAAACAAATTAAACACCTGCAAGCTTAAAAACCATCAGGTTACTCTTGCATTTTTCTCTCTGTTTTGCTGCATCCATGTGAGGGGGGCATGATCAGTGATCAACTTAAAACATCTACCTAATAAATAATATTTAAGCGTTTCTAATGCCCATTTTATGTCCAGAAACACCTTTTCCACTATGGCATAATTTTTTTTCCTGCGGGTTGAGCTTTCTTTCTACTATTTTATTTCTATTATAAAATGGGGTGCTCTCGGTTTGTACGATAAATTATTTGGTAAAATCAGTTGTTAGTAAAATCAGTTTTTTACAGAGTGTGTCTTTCTGAGCTTGAAATGCCTCCTCTGCGACTGTGCTCCATCATACCATTACAGGACCTCTGGCTCGGGTTAAATCTGGAAGAGGGGCAGCAATTGAGGCGAACACAGGTAAAAGCCTCCCATAATAACCTGTTAACCTCAAAAAAGCTGTTAAGCCTGCAGCTCAGATGGAGTCCAATACTGCCTGCACCTTTGGAAGATGTGTGTCCCGGTTTGAGCTATGTATCACCACATCTTCCAGACAGGCTGCGGCATACTCTCTATGGAGATTTAATATCCTGTCCATCATTCTTTGAAATGTGGCAGGGGGTCCATGCGAGCCCTTAGCTCTATCAGTAAGGGGAGCTTGCCAATACCCTTTAGTCAGATCTAGTGTGGTCAGATAACAGGTTGAACCTAGGTTGTCTATTAATTCGTCAACCCTGGCCAAAGGGTAAG
Organism: Acipenser ruthenus; assembly: GCF_902713425.1. Taxonomy (NCBI): domain Eukaryota; kingdom Metazoa; phylum Chordata; class Actinopteri; order Acipenseriformes; family Acipenseridae; genus Acipenser; species Acipenser ruthenus. The sequence goes on from NC_081193.1 coordinate 13,366,059, forward strand.
CATCAAACTCTGAGACACTGTTTAACTTCAGATAGTCGTTACAGAATCTCAGTGAACCATCTGGCTTTGGTACCAGTACAATTACCTCTAATTCGAGCATCTTTGTAACCTCTGCTTTAATAGCCTCTCTTCTGGCTTCGGGCAGCCGGTAGGGCAGTGGTACTCAACTCTGGCCCTCGAGAACAATTCCAGTCCTGGTCTTTATTCCAACCAGGTCCTAAATTAGTTAATTGCCTCTTAGCAGCTTCAATTAACTACATTAGAACCTACTTGGAGTAAAAACTTGGACTGCATTGGATCTCAAGGGCCAGAGTTGAGTACCACTGCGGTTGGGTTTCAAGGTTACTGTCTGTCCTGGCTTAGTCACAATATCATGCTTTATGATAGCTGTTTTTCCTAGTACAGTTGAAAACAAACTCCTATTTCTGTAAACAAACTCTCTAATTTCTTGTTTTTGTCAAGCTGCCAACGTTTCTACAATTTTAACATCAGGCTCACGTTTCTTACTGTCAGGAGAGGAAGACTTTTCTATAGCAGCTAATGCTTCCCTGTCTTTCCAAGGTTTAAGCTGGTTAACGTGGTACACTTGCTCTGGTTTCCTTCCACCTGGCTGCCGCACCTTGTAGTTCACCTCATTATCCCTTTCTATTGCTTCATAAGGTCCATGTCAAGTAGTTAGGAACTTACTTTCCACAGTGGGAATTAACACTAGAACTCTATCTCCGGGTTCAAAACTTCAGACTGTGGCCTTTTTATTGTAAGATCTCCTTTGAGCTTCCTGAGCTTGTTGCATGTGCTTGGGTACAATCGGCATGATGGAAGCAATGCGGTCCTGCATCTGTGATATGTGCTTTATAACACTGTGGAGTACAATTTTATTTTGCATGGATGTAAAATCCCTGTATCCCATGTTTCCTTAGCTATGTCTAATAAACCTTGAAGGTGCCTACCATACAAATGGAGATTAGATAAAGAGGCATTCAGAATAGAAAATAGGAGGCACTTTTTTACACAGAAAATTGTGAGGGTATGGAACCAACTCCCCAGTAATATTGTTGAAGCTGACACCCTGAGATCCTTCAAGAAGCTGCTTGATGAGATTCTGGGATCAGTAAGCTACTAACAACCAAACGAGCAAGATGGGCTGAATGGCCTATAACAATTTGAATGGTGAAAACCAAGTAGAGGCTTTGGGCATCTCTCTAATAGTAAACATTAAAAACGGTAACATAAAATCCCAATTTTTACCATCTTTGTCAATGACTTTTCGTAACATATCCTTTAGGGTTTTGTTAAACCTTTCGACCATGCCATCAGTCTGGGGGTGATAAACCGTGGTTCGTAAGTGTTTCACTTTTAGTAGTTTACACAACTCTTTTGTTACTTTTGACATGAATGGGGTACCCTGGCTTATGAGTATTTCCTCAGGGATCCCAACTCTGCTAAACATAATCATTAATTCTTTGGCTATTGTTTTTGGAGAAGTGTTGCGTAGAGCTATTGTCTTGTGATACCGAGTGGCATAATCCATTATCACTAAGATGTGTTGATGTCCTCTAGCGGACTTTACTACAGGACCCACCAAATCCATTGCAACCCACTCAAAAGGAATCTCAATGATTGGTAACAGCACTAGTGGACTACAGAATGCTTTAAACAGAGCGGTGTGTTGGCATGCCGAAAATGAGGTACAGGGATCTGCATATATCCCAGGCCAATAAAACCTTCTAAGAATTATTTCCTGTGTTTTTTAAATTAAAAGAAAGCACCATTGGACTCCTCCAGAGGGAAGAAACAAATGGTTAGACGTGTACATTGAAATAGTTAGAAATGAAATAGTGACAGGCCCAAGAAGTAAACGTAAACTAAATATAACTAAGAATGAAGTGCTAAAGGAATTAACAGAGGATGATAGTATCATTATAAGACCAATTATAACGGTTCATAATTAAATCTATAAAGGTCTTGGGGTGGTAGTAGTGAACAAAGATGAGTATATAAAAGCAGTAGAGACTGAATTGCAAAGTATAAATATATACGAAGACGTAAAAACTAATAACAATAACAGCATAATAAAAGAAGTGAGAAATTTGGCAGACAGATTATATGAAAATGGGTGTGTATTGAAAGAAAATAAACAATTACATGCCTCCACAAAATCCAAGAACAGGTTTGGTTAGAGGTAACCCAAAAATGCAAAAGAAAAGCACTCAATGCGAAGGATTGTTAGCACAATTAATAACTCAACATATGTTATTGAAGATACAACACATTTTCTGAAAAGGATTAATAATATAAAAGGTTAAACTTCCAGAGAATACAATTTTATTTTGCATGGGTGTATAATCCCTGTACCCCAGTGTTCTCAGGCATGAAACTTTAGAAGCATGTAAAGAGGCACTGGAAAATAAAGTAGATAAGAACATAATACCTACGGAAGAAATATTAAATATGATCAAGATAGTTTTAGAAAATAGTTATTTTACATTTAGAAATAAAAGTTACAAACAGAATGCTGGCACAGCAATAGACTCAGAATTAGGTATGCATTTTGCAAGCATGTATATTATTATTATTATTATTATTATCATTATTATTATTATTATTATTATTATTATTATTATAATTAATTTCTTAGCAGACACCCTTATCCAGGGCGACTTACAGTCGTAAACAAAAATACATTTCAATATATGGGCAAATGGGAGGAAATGTTATTGAGTAAACTAGACAAGAAACCGTGGGAATACATAAGATATGTGGATGACATATTTGGAATATGGACACATGGAGAACAATCTCTTGTACAGTTTCATAAATTAGCAAATTATATCCACCCTAACAATTTGGTGGATATAAGGTGGACAAAATCTGAAATTGAATTCTTAGACACCTTGGTTAAACTTGATCAAGGATCTATTAAAACAGATCTTTACTCGAAACCTACTGATATGTATCAGTACCTACATATGTCATCTGCACATCCTATCTATACTAAAAGAGCAATTCCTAAAAGGACTGGGTTAGAGGATAAAATAATCTGTTCTGATGAAAATGACTACAAAAAACAGAGTAAGGAATTACAAATACATCTTAAGAAAAGAGGATATAAAGAACAAATTATTGAGAAAGAATTGAGAAAAGTTGACTCCATAGGAATGAACAACTTGAATATAAGAAAAGGGAAGAGAGGGTTAAGAGAGTACCATTAATAATTACATATTCTAAATTATTACCCAACATTTAAAAAATTGTTTGGAAGCATTTCATATACTTCATAATATTTCCGAAAGTACCAATCGTAGCTTTTAGAAGGGATGCAAATTTGGCTGACATTTTAGTCCACAGTAAACATAAAGGGGTCATTGTAGTGTTGTGATCGTGCAAGCAAAGGCAAGAGTGGTGGCGGGTGTAAAGGGTGCAGAAAACAGCAGGCAAATCAGCAGCAGGAATTCCAAAAAAGTGCAATCTTTTATTTCTCCAATCACCAGGAACAGGGGAAGCCCACACTTAACACTTGTGAAACTATTTACCGAAGGAAAATTGCTGTTTGATATTCATCTATCAATTAAATGAAGAGACGAAATAAGTATTAACAAAGTGTTGCATTAAGATTTAAACTTGCCATTAATTTGTTAATTGATATTATGATTGAATATAATTAACAATGACCTGTATAAAGAGTTGCTGCTCATATTTGATCATTGTATTCACCACCTGACATTGGGGACGTGGACTTTTAAATCTCCTGTTTGTCTAAATAAAATGAAAATAATCTTTGAGTTAGTGTGTGGTCACACCAAATATGGATTTGATTTAGATTTTTCTTCTGTTCACTCACTTTGCATTTAGTTAATTGATAAATATAATCTATTAACATGTCTATTTTTGAAAGCATTCTTACTTTACAGCATTTTTTCACACCTGCCTAAAACTTTTGCACAGTACTATATACAGACGTGCTCAAATTTGTTGGTACCCCTCCATAAAAAATGAAGAATGCACAATTTTCTCTGAAATAACTTGAAAGTAATTGGCATCCACCATTGTTTATTCCATATTTAATAGAAATCAGACTTTGCTTTTGATTTTTTATTCAACATAATATTGTAAATAAGAAAACAAATGAAAATGGCATGGACAAAAATGATGGGAACGCTAACCTAATATTTTGTTGTACAACCTTTAGAGGCAATCACTGCAATCAAACGTTTTCTGTAGCTCTCAATGAGACTTCTGCACCTGTTAACAGGTAGTTTGGCCCACTCATCCTGAGCAAACTGCTCCAGCTGTCTCAGGTTTGATGGGTGCCTTCTCCAGACTGCAAGTTTCAGCTCTTTCCATAGATGTTCGATAGGATTCAGATCAGGACTCATCAGAATAGTCCAATGTTTTGTTCTTATCCATTCTTGGGTGCTTTTAGCTGTGTGTTTTGGGTCATTATCCTGTTGGAGGACCCATGACCTGCGACTGAGACAGAGCTTTCTGACACTGGGCAGTACGTTTCGCTCCAGAATGCCTTGATAGTCTTGAGATTTCATTGTGCCCTGCACAGATTCAAGGCACCCTGTGCCAGGCGCAGCAAAGCAGCCCCAAAACATAACCGAGCCTCCTCCATGTTTCACTGTAGGTATGGTGTTCTTTTCTTTGAAAGCTTCATTTTTTCGTCTGTGAACATAGAGCTGATGTGACTTGCCAAAAAGCTCCAGTTTTGACTCATCTGTCCAAAGGACATTCTCCCAGAAGGATTGTGGCTTGTCAATATGCATTTTAGCAAATTTCAGTCAGGCTTTTTTATGTTTTTCTTTCAAAAGTGGAGTCCTCCTGGGTCTTCTTCCATGGAGCCCACTTTCGCTCAAAAAACGATGGATGGTGCGATCAGAAACTGGTGTACCTTCACCTTGGAGTTCAGCTTGTATCTCTTTGGCAGTTATCCTTGGTTCTTTTTCTACCATTCGCACTATCCTTCTGTTCACTCTGGGGTCGATTTTCTTCTTGTGGCCGCGCCCAGGGAGGTTGGCTACAGTTCCATGGACCTTAAACTTCTTAATAATATTTGCAACTGTTGTCACAGGAACATCAAGCTGCTTGGAGATGGTCTTGTAGCCTTTACCTTTACCATGCTTGTCTATTATTTTCTTTCTGATCTCCTCAGACAACTCTCTCCTTTGCTTTCTCTGGTCCATGTTCAGTGTGGTGCACACAATGATACCAAACAGCACAGTGACTACTTTTCTCCATTTAAATAGGCTGAATGACTGATTACAAGATTGGAGATATGTGTGATACTAATTAAAGAAACTAATTAGTTTGAAATATCACTATAATCCAATTATTTATTATCTTTTCTAAGGGGTACCAACAAATGTGTCCAGGCCATTTTAGAATATCTTTGTAGAATAAGCAATAATTCATCTCTTTTCACAGCTTCTTTGCTTTATTCTATGACATACCAAAGGCATGCAAGTATACATGATAAAATAGCTTTTAATTTCATCACCTTTCAGGAGGAATGAAGCATTATTTCAATGAGCTGTAAGGGTACCAACAAATTTGAGCACGTCTGTATATATATATATATATATATATATATATATATATATATATATATATCAGTTAGATACCTTCCAGCAGCAAAACCAGATCCACAAGTGTATTAATTAAAACAAGGTTTATGTAAGAAATATTATTAGTAGTAGTAGTATTAATATTATTAGTAGTAGTAAAATGTAACTGATAGCCTGCTTGGAATGGTGACTGTTAAATAAAGCTTTGTTTTGCCTTAATCTACTGCAGTTGTGCAATGCAAGATTGTAAGGATTGCAAACTTCTTCAATTACGTGTAAATAAACAATGTGTATTTTTATTTAAATTATAAAAACATGATTAATGTTCTATATAACGTATTTTTAAACTACCTGTAAATGTTGTATTCAATTTATATGTATTACCTGTAAAATAATAGGATATTCAATCAGATATAAACAAGTAGCTATGGTGACGTAACCAGTAAATTATACAAATGAGTACCCAGAAGGTTCGAACCTTCCTTCGGTAATGTGTTCCGAACCTTCGAAGGTCAAAACGTACCCTTCGTTGCAGCCCAACTATAATATGTACAGTATATAAATTAATGACATGATTAATTAACTACAGCTTGACATCATGCAATGTTTTCTGTTTTGTTTGCTGTGCAGCTTGAATTTGAGTTCCAGTAAGTTCCAGTACCTTGTGCCTTGCCCTTTTGCTTTGGCTTTGAAGACTTTCTTTTACTGGCCACATTCAAAACAGAGCCACTCTTCTTTCTGTGTTCCATCGCTGGAAAGTAGAAAGTAAAAGTTTTAATTGACCAGTAATAAAACAGGTAATAATAATAATAATAATAATAATAATAATAATAATAATAATAATAATAATAATAATAATAATAATAAATAGTTATGAGATGAGGATGGTTAGGTAAGGGACTTGGCAAGACAGCCCGAAACAGAAACACTGATCAATGGCGCTTCGTGTCTACCTTGTGTGTGACTGTGGGCCACTCTGTGTGGACGTACTTGTTGAAATTCATTGCTACATACGAAGACTCACCTTTCCCGCATTTACTAAAATAAAATAAAAACTTAAACGTGTCTGCCTTGAAGGACATTCAACATTGCATTTTTGTTTTGTTTAGTTTAACACACTAATTAAGGTGTGATAAAAGCCTCAAATGATAACATTCTGCTAAAGCAACAGTATAACAACTTCAGTTCAACGTGCAGTTTTTTTGTTGTACACTATTCATATTATTTTTCAATTTTCTAAATATGTAACTCTCAAAACGTGTTTATTATTTAAAATGCATATAGTACAAGTATCTAGAAATAATATTTCGTAAAAATAAATGCAAAGATAACAGAATGAAATGCTTTATAAACTTTAATTCAAAAAAAGGAAAATGTGAGTGTTTAGCTTTCACGGGGTTCCCAGCGTCATCACTACAGTGAATCTGAATTTAGGAACCTTGCATTAATGTAATGTACTGTTTTTCAGTCGAGTAGTACCAGCGTCACCCCCACCATCATCATGACACCCCACCATCCACACACAGCACCGACAACACACTCAAGACAGAAATGACACATTCATTTCGCTTAACATTTTGAAAAACAAAATCGCTTTTAGTACTTTAAAAAAAAAATAACGTGTTTTTTTTATTAAAAAAAAAAACACACCAATAGTGTCTTGTTACATCTGTCCTGTATTACTGTACCTTACAGTAGTTATCGTTCTTTTCTCTATCTCTCGGATTGCCTCTGTTATTTCCCTTATTCCTGTAGTCCTTTTAATAAACAAGATACTGTTAATTTATTGAAACACTGTTTCATGCCGTCTTATATGGCACACCGCTAATAGACTACTAGATAACCGGGGGCTTCAGATTTGTATAGCCACCTACACTTGATTGAATCAGTTTAACTTGCTGGGGGTACGTTTCTTGAACCCGCCTTCTTTCACACAACAACAAATAAAAATCTCCCATTCGATGCTATGGAAGGAGGAGGTTCTGTAGTGCGCATTATGAGTTTGAAGGCCATTTGCAATAATGTAGATTAGTTAACTTGGCAAACACATTACGCCACGTTACAGCAATTCATGGTTATTGCAGGCAAACGCCACAATGTTGTAAAATCCAACAGTAATTTAATGTAATTTACTGTACCGCACAAGACAACATTGCAGGATATCATTCATAACGTCGGTGTCATTTCATTAGCAAAATACCAAATATTGATTTACAGCAATGCATTAACTATACGGAACATATCGTTTAGTAAGCTAAACAGATATATATATATATATAAAAAAAGTTGAACTTATGCGTTTGTATAGAGCTTGAGAGGGGGCATGAGAGAAACATTGTATATCTCGTGGCCACGAGATAATATCTCGTGTGCACGACTTACTATATCGGGCTCCATACTTTTCCATATTTGCTTATCTGTACCTTATTGTTGCGTGTCTACTGGGTTCCTTTTGCTTTCTTGCTTGGTAAAAAAAGGGTTTGTGCGCCACCTACTGGATCTTAGCATTAACTTTCCGATCAATTACAATAAAGTAGCATCCAAAATTAAATCTAAAATGTGTCTTTGTCTTGCTTGGTACACGTGCAAAAACTTAAATATGTCTCACTTTTTTGCCACGCTATTTTGGTAGTGCCTTTTATAGTTTTTGGGAGAGAAATTCATCCAAGTTCAAATGACCTATTTAATATGAAAATATGGGAGGGTATATGAATGTAAATGTTTCCGTCAGTGTTTCAAATTTGGCCTTGTGGGACAACTGACACAACAGAGCTGAGAGGAGGTCCTGTTTTTGTGGTGGACCTCGCAACTAGAAAACAAAAACAAAAACAAAAAACAGTTATTTAAACTTTTTATTTTTCAAAACTTTTTATTTTTTACAAAGTAGTCATGCACTTTTTTGTTAAACTTTTCTATTTAGTTGTTTTATTTGTCTTTTGTTTTTAGTTTTTGTTTCAAAAATGGAATTAGTTTTAAACCCCCATTTCTGCGGTGTGCAGAGAGTGTGTGTGTGTGTGTGTGTGTGTGTGTGTGTCTGGGGGGGGTGGGGGGGGAGAGAAATCAAAGCAGGCCGTGTCCTTTATTTTGGGGAGTTAGAGCACACAATTTATTTATTTGTTTGTTCTGTCCCTCTTTCATCCTTTTAGTTATTTGGATTTTATTTTGCTCTCTACCATTTGTCCTGCCGTTTGCTTTTAAAAAGGAGTTGCAATGTTGGTGGTTTTGTCTTGTGTGTGTGTGTACCTCTACTGGTGATTTTTGCAGTGCAGGGGTGTGTCTGTCTTTTGTTTATTTATTAATAATTAAAATAATAAATAAATAAATAAATACAAATAAATAATACAAACATAATGAGTGGACAAGCTCAACAGCCCACAAAGAGGTGGGCACAGGTGGCTGCAGAACATGCAGCCCCCTTTAAAAATATCATCAAGAGGCACGGGGTCATACCCTTTCAATCGAGGCCTTTGTCAAGGCCATGGCAAAGATGGATGGACCATCGGCCTTTGTGGCAGCTACCAAGATGTACGGGAAGGCAGTATTCTTCCTTAAATCAGAGGCCGCCGCAAACACCACGATTGAGAGGGGTCTCGCAATAGCAGGGATGTTCATCCCCGTTGAACCCTCTTGCGGAGCGGGGCAGCAGGGTCAACCTGTCAAATGTGTCACCTTTTCTACAGGATGCCCTGCTCAAGCCCCACTTGCATCCCACCCCCCTAGGGTGCAAGGACCAGCCCCTCCGACACATGCTGTCATTCCACTGCCAGGTCACCATTAGGGATGGCCGATTCTAAAAATTTGAGAGTCGATTCCACAATCGACTCCTGATCTAGGAATTGATGGAATCGACTGAGAGTCGATTCTTAATTATATAATTCAGATTCCGATTCTGAAACTTTAATAGCAACTTAATATATAAACTATATTTAGAATGCCTTTATTTAGTTGTTATCCAAGATACTGTACTACAGCAGTGGCTTAACATCATTGTACAATTCACAATTCATTAAAGTCAACTTTCATAAGAAATACAGTACAATTTCATTGTTTCTAACAAACAGCACCAGCTTGGACAGATTGGAAATGCTGTCCAGAACCCAGTATATTTCAACATTGCAAACAATACCACTGTTCACAAACTGGGAGAAAAACGACTAAAAATGAGAAGCAGCACATAACTGTAATGCTCTGTGTGAAAGCAGACAGCTGCAAACTGCCTCCATATATGTAATTGAAGTTGTATCTTTGTAAATGGTCTTATGGGAGACTGACACTACTTTCTCAATCATTATTTGTTTAAAGCATGGCCCGTCTCGACCCAGAATTACCGGATACGGTAACTTTTCTGCAACAGCCATGGTTACGTGGCCTGTCTGACTTGTCACAGTCAAATACATTTTTATGGTGGGCTATGTCTGGGTTTCCTCATGGATACAGGAGATAACCACAGTTCCCTGTAACTCCCAAGATACTCCCACCAAATTAAAGTTCTAATTAAAGTCTGCCCGCATTCTAAGTCCACTAATGCATAGGTACCCATGTCACCGACACTTACAGCAACAATACAAGGTCCCTCCCAACCATTACCCCGAGACTTACCTGCTTCCAGTGTCGGAAATCTGTGAGGACCCCTGTTCTGAACTGGCTGCATTTTTGTGGAGGGAGGTCGCCCATTTGGGGTTCGAGGGTGTGCAGATCTGGGGTGATGGGTGCCCTTCGGAGAGGGGTCTTCAGGACTGGAAGAGAGGGTATGAAGGAGGGAGAGGTGGACGGTGCCGAAGTCAGAGGGTCCTCAAAAGTCTCTGCCAGGAAGATGGCCTGTTACAGCGTGGTGGGGTTGTGGCGGCTGACCCAGGCCTGTTTCTGCTCCCACAACGTGATTGAATTGCTGGATGGCCAGCAGTTCAACCACCTCATTGACTGTTCGTTTGGTGGGGCAGAGCCAGCGGGTCAGCTGGTCTTTGAGATGTTGGTCCACCATGTGGGGCCTGACTCCAGAGGGGCATTGGTAGTTCCAGAACCAGTGGCGATATGTCTCTACGGTGACGTTGAGACATTGGACGATTGCCTGCTTGACCAGGTCGTAATCCAAGGCGGCCTCATCCGGCATGTCTTGGTAGGCCGCCTGTGCTTCCTTGATCAAGCAGGGGGCAAGTTGTGTGGCTCACTATTCCTGAGACCATCTTGGCACCATAGTCACACGCTCAAACGTGACGAGGTAGGCCTCGGGATCATCCTCCAATAGCATTGGTAGCTGTGTCACCTTTTTACTGCTAAACTCCTCCCTGTGATCGGTAAGGCGCCACACTCTATCCAATCATAGCACACAACACAGCTGATCACAATAGAGTCGTTAAGCAGTCTTACAGCTACGCCCTTTCCCCAAGATGGCCGACTTCCTGCACTTCAAATAGTGACTGGCATTTTACTTTATTGACTCCTTTTTGGATTTTAAAAACTTGTATTAAGTCTCTCCTAACCATATTTGTTTGAAACTAAGATGATATCCTGCTGTTTACACTTATTCCCAAATAGTGTACTTTCTCACATGTCATTTAATGTAAGCCATCAATTTAAAGCAAATCCCTATTCATTACAGTTATTTTGTTAAAGAAAGATTATTTGAGTTTCTTTGAGAACATTTTCCAGTTGCTTTTTGTTTTAAAGCTGCAGTGCCTCATTGCCATCAAAATGGCATTCTTCCTGACTGAGTGTGCATTCTGCCATATCTGTTTAGCACTCTGCTTCATCAGAAACCATTGTTATTGTTACGGTACAGTGTCAATAGGCACACATGTATCCAACCACAACAACCCTCATGGATGTTTGTATCAAGCAAAATATATTAATATGAGGTAGTATTATTAGAAAATTCTGCTTGTGTTTAGATTTCACTTTCCACAAATTTAATAATAATCAGTAGACCATTATTACCAAAAGGTTTTATTTTTCTGGGAAAACTGAAAAAGAAAATGTGTATTTATCTCCATGACGAGATCTGAGACATTTAGTTTGTGTTTTGAAGTACATTAGAGTTTTGTTGTCATTTGCTTTATACTGTACCACAGATAGCAGCTTAGATTTGTCCTCATTGTTTTGTATGGTTTGTTTGAACCTGAAGGACATGGAATGGGAATTTCATAAGGAACATTAGTTATGTTGCGTCTGTAAGCAAATTACGTTAAATAATTGCATTATATATTTATTTGATTCCTGGGGACAAAACAAATCTAACCAAAATATTTAGCAACACTTTGCCTTATTTGTAACTAAACAGCAGGCGTAAAGAGAATATTTAGCCCTCTGACAGCCATGAAAGAGCACACAGCTGTAACACCTTGTTGCTTATCAATTTATGATGCTGTAGATACAGGTATGATTGATGTGAAGAGCCAATCACTTTATCTTAAAAGCACCGTTAATGTGATGGGGTTCTGCTTTTAGCATATGGCTCACTAATTCTCTTATACTGTCATAAATAACAATCTTTTGAAGTTATGACAAGCACTTCAATTAATGTAAGGATTTGAATAGAGAGTACACTAGTCTCTTCAGTACTACATTTAAATCCCCTTAATAGAGACATTATTTTATGAGTGATTAGTCGTCTTACACATAGATCTCCTTTAAATATCTCATCGAAGGTAATGCTTTTTTAATGCCTTGGATGGAACCATAGCACTGTTACCAGAGTGTCTTGAGCAGTGATATCATTTATCATTTAAGTCAAAGACTTTTTATCCCCAGCTAGGACAGGCAAACGAATCTTGGGGAGGTGGGACTATGGAGGCTGTCTGTTTGTCTTTCTGTATGTGATACTTTTAAATATCCCCCACACCTCACCCTCTCTTAACTGGAGTCCCCCAAGGGTCAGTCTTGGGTCCTCTCCTGTTCTCTCTCTACACCCGCTCCCTGGGCCCCCTCATCGCATCCTATGGTTTCTCATACCATTTCTATGCTGATGATGCTCAGATTTTCCTCTCCTTCCCCACCTCTGACTCCACCATCTCCTCCCGTATCTCTACCTGTCTGTCTGCTATTTCCTCCTGGATGCACTCGCATCACCTCAAACTCAACCTCTCTAAATCTGACCTCCTTTTCTTTCCCTCCTCCTCCACCTCCTCTGATCTCTCTATCTCTGTTCCTCTGGAATCTACCACACTCTCTCCCTCTTCCTCAGCTAAGAACCTTGGAGTCACCCTGAACCCCTGCCTCTCTTATTCCCAGCACATCTCCACTCTGGCACGCACTTGCCGATTCTTCCTGAGCAACATCCGAAGAATCCCTTGCTCCGCAGTGGTGGAACGACCTTCCTACAGATGTCAGGACTGCCCAGTCCCTGACCACATTCCGGCGCCTCCTTAAGACTCACCTCTTCAAACAGCACCTGTAGAACTCCTCTGTTGTATCCTGGGACACTATCACCCTTCATTTAAATATGCTTTATTTTGCTCTTATCTGCCCCCTATTTTACTACATTTAATCCTGTACTTCAGAATATTGTAATCTGCCAAGTGTTTAACCTGTAGTATTTTGTACTTAATCATATCCTGATGTAACTATCACTATTTAATCATATCCTGATGTAACTTTCACTATTATCTGCTGTATTATTGAATTGTGGTTTGTCACACTTGAAAAAAAATTATTGTATTTCTTGCTCTTATTGTATGACTTGTATTGTAACACTTGAATGTATTTGTATTTGCTAAGTCGCCCTGGATAAGGACGTCTGCTAAGAAATAAATAATAATAATAAATAATAATAATAAAATATCTAGAGAACCACATGTCCATTTGTGATAAAACTTAAGATTATTTAGCACAAATCATTGAGAGTATTAGATGGGTTAGGTGTATTGAAGTGAGGTGTCAGTCTGTCTGTCCGGCTGTATGGTCTGGTGGTTAAAGAAAAGGACTTGTAACCAGGAAGTCCCTGGTTCAAATCCCAGCTCACTCACTGACTCACTGTGTGACCTTGAGCAAGTTACTTAACCTCCTTGTGCTCCGTCTTTCGGGTGAGACGTTGTTGTAAGTGACTCTGCAGCGGATGCATAGTTCACACACCCTAGTGTCTGTAAGTCGCCTTGGATAAAGGCGTCTGCTAAATAAACAAATAATAAAATATGCTACATTTAAATTTGTACTGCTTATCGTGAATCTGGGGGTATATGGATGCCTTTGTCTGTGTGTCAAACTGTTTAGACCTACATACAATGGATGTTGGCCACGGTAACATGTTACTTATAGCTTTAATTGTGTATTTACAGCCCTGGCAAATGTGACATATTTGTTGGAATAATAGTCATTTTTAATAAAAAGGGAGGGAGATGGATCACTTTTAATGTCTGAGATTTGTGAGCCACAATATGTAGGATCTCTTGAACTTTTGTGGGGCTTTAAATTAAAGAAACAATATATTCTTTGCACATTTTATAATAGAGAAAGAGTTCTGCTTGAATCTGTTTGATGTACTGTATATATACCTCCAGAAGAAATATATTGATTTAATTATTCAAATCTAAGAAATTGAAAATGCAGGTTATAGAACTAGCCCAGAGGAGGTTGCTAGTATTGTACATTTCAAAGCTGTTTGATTTAAAGAGTTATTAAACACCATGGCCATGTTTTAATGTTACAAAATGATTGTTATGAATATAACTTAAGAATATTAATATACTTTGTCTATATACATTTAATGGTATAAATCACATTTTGGAGAAAAAAATGTGATTCTTCTGAAAGAATTGGGCTCAGTATATTCTTGTCCAGGGTGTACAAATCCATTTCATCACTAGATGGAACCCTTGCTTTTCCTCAGACATTGCTTGGTGTTAATGTTTTTTTTTAAACTGCCAAGGCATCACATAACCAAAGGCTTCTTAACTGATGAAAAAAAAAGAAAGGTACCAGTAACAACAATAGATGGTATAAATTGTGGAATTAATCATTCTCTTGCAAGAACAGAAACAACTATGCAATGTTAGTGATTACTGAATAACTAATTAGCTAATAATCTAAAACCAGTGAAAACAACATTTATTTATACACAATATATGGTGTCTCTTGGTTTCTCAAGAAATAATTAATCAAGAACAAACCTTACCATTTATGATCCATTCCATTATTATTATTATTATTATTATTATTATTATTATTATTATTATTATTATTATTATTATTATTATTAAATAACACTTTTCTTTTACATTTGTTGTAGTGTCACTTTTATTGAGGTCAGTTACAAAAACCTTCTTCTGAATTATGATTGACGCAAATGCCTGAATACTCATTATAGATCAGTGTATAATGTGTTTTTGTAATTAAATTATGGTAAACTTAGATAAATGTGTATAAAGTTCATGAAGTAACAGCAGACCATGTAGAAGACGACCTTATAGTTAAGCATAGTCTAAAAAATATGTTTATGTTCACAAAGCAGACAGAACCTCAGTTTATGAAGAATAGAATATACCATTATAATATACCATTAGAGCCAGGGCCACGGACCCCTGGCTATCGCTAGATAATAAAGTGTGGAGATGAAATAGTGCTTGTAGTATACCTATTCACTCTATATAGCAATGTTCGCATGTAAATGCAAGCAATGTTAATATGTACAGTAAACCCTGGCTCTAATGGTATAAGAGTGTCATTTAATGCAACAAAGTGCCATTCGTTTTTCATCAGGGAAGTCTTGTGGGTATATTTCCTGACTCCCCTCACATGAGATTATGTCATAAACGTGACTGAGGTGAGTCATTGAAATTTGACACCAAATGAAATTGCCCTCCTTCTTGACCTTTTCAGGATCCTTCACTTTATGTAGCCAAATCAGCATGATGACCGCCCGTTGAACTTCACTGCAGTCCAAAATACCAAAACACCACGAAAAACACCTATAGAATATGTCCATTACACACATTCATATACACCATAAGGCCAAAGACAGCATCAGTTGTGAGAATTATTGTAATTGTTCAAGAGTATAGTGCTAATATTGATGCATGAAATGCGTAACAAAAAAAGAAAAAATATACTGAATATTAAAATGTTTGCACAACTACAGTATACTGTACTGCATCACTATGTGTGACAACATGTTTTGAGGTGTACAGGTGCAGGAGTGATGCGGTGCGTAATTAACAGACAGAGATTTGTAATCCAGTTGGAAAGTGGTTTCTTTTTATTTTATAATTCCAGGTCTGGTGACGAAATAAAGATCCCCAGCAATACACAACAATGTGTAATGCACAGCGTAAATAAACACGGGTATGCAGTCCCAAATAATAAACCTACTGCTGCTTTTGGCCACGCTACCTGTTACAGTTGCAACTGCAGAAAGATGTGTTTGTGTTAAAAAGCTCCACAGCGTACAGACTTTTATTGAAATGGCGAGTGAGTGTAATGCTATTTATTTATCAATACGAACACACACATATATATTGTTTAATGAGCCCCCCCCCCCCCCCCAATAACGGTCAAATTTTTATTCCTGTGCACGCCCCTGGATGTTATAAGAACCAAATTACACCACCAGCTACCATGTGTAATCAATCTCACCTGGACACGAGTTTATTTCACCTAGCCCATAAAAAGGGAGAACCCGGAACAGGAAAATAGATGCTTGGGAGGAAGAGTCCCGGAGGACAGCAGGAAGACAGAGCGTGGAGCAAGTGAAAGCTGATTCAATGGACTGGAATTACAAACAATGCATAAGAATCAGTTACTGAATACTCGACCATTCACAGATTTAATAAAGAACTAAGGGAAGTACTTTAAATCTATTTATTGCTTCAAGTTAATCAATATTTTTATAACTACATGACAGTGGGGTTCACGACTGGAACTATAGCAATGCATGAGAATCAGTAAATAAGTACTCAACAATTCATGAATAGGATAGAGAACTAAAGAAAGTACTTTGAACCTACTTATTGCTTCAAGCTAACAATCCTTGTTTATTAATTCATGTGACTGTGGGGCTCTATGATAAAGAGGGAAAGAATCGGTGCTGTAAATTTCCATCCCTGTCAGAAAGGGCACTGTGTAAGGTTGGTAGTACACTTCCCCATAGATGGGTTGACTCAAAGGGAAAGAGGACGAGTTGCCTGCCACCCCACCAGTCGCCAAACCCGCTCTCCTTCCAACCGACCCAGACCCATGGGGCCGAGGACGGGACCCCCACTGCACTTCACCCCCTCCCCCCACGGATCAACACCTCATCGGTACCCCATGGACAGCCTTCCTCCACAGAGCTAGGTCGACCCCCAGCAGGGCAAGAGCAGAGCACCCCTCCCCGTTGCCAAACCGTTAGCGGGACATGCAGGCTCTGTGGGTACCCTTTCACCACACTTGTTACCAGTGCCATGAGGTCGGCCACCTCGCCGGGAATTGTCCCGCGGTGTGGCACGGCCTCCCACTATGTATTATCAGGACCAGGTACGTCCCAGGGTAATGATTGGGAGGGGCCTTGCATTGCTGATGTACGGGTTGATGATGTGAACACCCACGCATTAGTGGAATCAGGATGTGGGCAGACTTTAATTGAAGAAGCTCTGTTGACGGGGGTAACTTGGTGGCCACGTGGGGTCATGGTCATTTCCTGTAATCATGGGGATAACAAGGATTACCCCCTCACTAAATTAGATTTGAATGTTGGATGTCATACCCACAGCGTAATCATGGCAGTGGCTGCAAAGTTTCCATATCCAGTGATTTTAGGTCGAGACTGGCCACATTTTGAAACAATGATTAATAAAATGGTAAAGAAAGTTTCCGGTAAGACCATGGGAGCAGCAGGGGAAGCTACTGGGAAAATGCTGATTTGTTCCATTCCCGATTTCACCCAAAAAAGACAAAAGAGAGTGAAGGGTTGAAAAATGGGAAGGAATGTCAATGAAACAAGGTTTGTTGGGTGAAACTTAAAAGTCTATCAAATGCAAGGGAAAGGGGATCGGGACCCAGTGTGACCTGTGGGGGCGGGTTACTGAGGCCCCCAGTGCTGAAGCTACTTTAGCTCCAATCGATATCCCAAAATTCTGGGACCAAGATGTGGACCTAACATTGGAACAAAAAAAAGATCCTTCGCTGGCTCCCATCTGGGGGCAGGTTCGGTCTATCGAGGGTAAGGATGTAGGGGATAACCGTCCGCTTACATACCCTCATCACATAATTGTTGGGCACTTTCTGTATAGAGTATCCCAAGCCATGAGCACAAGTCAGATTGTAACACAATTACTCATTCCCCAGTCTATTCAACGTGAGATTATGCGGTTGGCTCACGATGTCCCATGTTTGGGCCATAGGTAGCGACAAGACTCGAAAACAAATATTGGCTCGTTTTTATTGGATGGGAGTTTTTAGTGAGGTGGCGCGATATGTAGCGGAGTGTCCGGAATGCCAGCAAGTAGCGCTGGGGGCGGGTTTGCCCGGCCCCACTGCCCCTGATCTCAGTTCCCTTTGAACGCATTGCTATGGATATAGTGGGTCCATTGAGCCAGTCTGACTTGGATATATGTACATTTTGGTAGTGGTGGACTACGCGACCAGATTTCCAGAGGCAGTACCACTGAGATCCACTAGTGCTGCAGCAATTGCTCAGGAGTTAGTACAGATTAAAGTGAAGGGATCCCCAAGGAAATTCTAACTGATTACGGAACGAACTTTATGACACAATGTTTAAAAGAATTGTATAAATTATTGCAAATTCAATCCATTCAGATCTCCGTTTATCATCATGTTGATGGTTTGGTGGAATGCCTTTGAAACAGATTCTGAAGCGGTTTGTCAATCAAGAGCAGAAACATTGGGCATCACCAGGAGCAGCAGTACAACAAACAAGCATGGATTCAGACTTTTCGGCCAGAAGATAAGGTACTGTTGCTACTTCCTACTTTAGAATCTAAGTTGTATGCTAAGTGGCAGGGGCCATATGAGGTGATATTGGTAAATTGAATTATGAAATCAGGCAACCCGATCACCGAAATTTATCAAATTAACCTGCTAAAACCCTGGAATGAAAGGCAGGCCCTATTTATAGCTTGTGACAGTTTAGAAGAGGATTTTGGTCCAACTGTCAGTCCACCAGCTACAACTAAAATTCTGATGGGGGGGGGGGACAGTTACTTCCTCATCAGAAATGCAAGCTCTACCAGTTAGTGGAAAAGTTTAATTATGTTTTTTTTCTGACTTGCCCAGTAGAACTAATGTTACTCCAGCAGGTGTTAAGGTTCAGGAGAGACCATACCAGATCCCATAAAGCCGGAGGGGTCCCGTTTGCAAGGAGGTGGAGGATATGCTCGGGCTTGGAGTCATTGAACCTTCCCGGAGTGAGTGGTGCAGTCCTATCGTGATGGTGGCCAAGAAGGATGGCTCCACTTGGTTCTGTGTGAACTTTTTAAAGGTTAATGCTATCTCCAAGTTTGATGCATATCCAATACCCTGAGTGGATGAGCTCCTCGACCAACTGGGTAAGGCGCAGTTAATCTCAACCTTGGACCTGATGAAGGGATACTGGCAAATTCCACTCACTTAGAGCTCGAGAGAGAAAACTGCTTTCTATACCCCAGATGGCTTGTTCCATTTCAGGACCATGCCCTTCGGGTTGCATGGAGCTCCCACCACCTTTGAGAGACTGATGGACCAGGTCTTAGCTCCCCATCATCAGTATGCAGCCATGTACATTGATGATGTGGTGATTTTTAGCTCCACCTGGAAGGAGCATATTGTTAGACTTTCAGCCCTCCTACAGTCTCTAAGGGAGGCAGGGCTAACAGCCAAACTGGGTAAGTGTGCAGCTGGCTAGCAAGAAACCCAGTATCTTGGCTACATTATGGGTAATGGCTGGGTAAAGCCGATCACCTCCAAAGTCCAGGTGCTGGTGGAGACAGCGATCCCAGGTGAGATCACTACTGGGTTTAGCCAGCTACGTCAACACCCTGGTAGATCTCACCCGAAAGGCTGCTCCAAAAATAGTTATGTGGACAGTGCTGTGTCAGGAGGCATTTAATATGATTAAGAAGCGACTCTGTCAAGCTCCTGCTCTGATTTCACCAGATTTCAGCAAAGAGTTCATCCTTCAGACTGATGCCTCCCCGATTAGTCTGGGGGCAGTCCTGTCCCAACAAGTTGACGAGGTAGAACAACCTATCATTTATTTGAGCAAAAAAAATGGCTCCTAGGGAGATTAACTACTCAGTCAGTGAGAAGGAGTGTTTAGTCATCAAATGGTCTACTCACGCTCTTCACTACTACATATTGGGGTGTTCTTTCTCTCTTGTCATTGATCATGCTCCTTTAAGGTGGTTACACACGATGAAGGAAAACAACACCTGGATAACTCGGTGGTACCTGGCATTGCAACCCTTCCACTACACAGAGAAACATTGTGCGGGTAAGGAGCATCATTTTTTCAAGGGAGGGAGGACCATTGGGGAATATTGAGTCGGCATCACTCTGTGCGGTGAGATATGTGATAAAGAGAGAAATAATCTATGCTGTAAATCTCCCTGCTGACTGGAAAGGACGCTGTGTAAGATTGGTAGTGCACTTCCCCATAGATGGGTTGACTCGACGGTGGGCGGAAACAGGAAGTCGGCCATTTGGAGGAAGCACGTAGCTGTGTGTACTCTAAATGATTCCCATGCGATCAGCTGCGGGCCAGGCAGCGACTGGTTACACCAGGGCGCCAGGCTGATTGCAGGGAGGAGTTGGGCAGTACAAAGGGGACGTAGCTATGTGAATACGGCCCCTTGCGCTGAAACGTAACAGACGGCCGGAGCTTTTGCTTGTTTGTTTTGTTTTGTTACGTGTCTGTTTTGTGTATCGCAGACGAGGAGCACAGAGCCAGCTCAACCTACTGATCACTACTCTCACCTCACGACACGAGCACTCACCACCACCCTACTGATTGGGGAGCACACGTTCGTGCACAGAACTGTGGACTGGGGATTACCTGCTGTTGTTGTTGTTGTTTTTGTTTGTGGCCTGGAAGCCAGCTGTGTTCCCCCCGATACCATTGCTGGTAGAGGGATGGTCCTTTTCTGTTTCATTTAATAAAACACAGACGTTTTTGGGAGTACAATACTGTTTGGATATTCACTTTGTTTACCACACCACTCGCACTTGTCACAGGCTCATTGGGAAAGGGGATATCATTCTCACAGAGAGTAATGTGAACCTGGTTCAAGAGAAGGAGAAAGTTGAACCCAGTGAATGACAGTGGCTGAGGGAATTGTAAAGGAGTGAAATTGTAGTTTTTGCAAGATCAAAATTGGAACACAGCTCGACCTCTCCCGCACTACTGTCGTGACCCACAGAGATCCTTGGGAGACTATGGAGATGGCACCAGCAACCTGAGACCGAGGGCCTCCAATGTGGAGGTGATAAGAACATAAGAACATCAGAAAGTTTACAAACGAGAGGAGGCCATTCAGCCCATCTTGCTTGTTTCGTTGTTAGTAGCTTATTGATCCCAGAATCTCATCAAGCAGCTTCTTGAAGGATCCCAGGGTGTCAGCTTCAACAACATTACTGAGGAGTTGGTTCCAGACCCTCAAAATTCTCTGTGTAAAAAAGTGCCTCCTATTTTCTGTTCTGAATGCCCCTTTATCTAATCTCCATTTGTGACCCCTGGTCCTTGTTTCTTTTTTCAGGTCAAAAAAGTCCCCTGGGTCAACATTGTCTATACCTTTTAGGATTTTGAATGTTTGAATCAGATCACCGCGTAGTCTTCTTTGTTCAAGACTGAATAGATTCAATCCTTTTAGCCTGTCTGCATATGACATGCCTTTTAAACCCGGGATAATTCTGGTTGCTCTTCTTTGCACTCTTTCTAGAGCAGCAATATTAATTTTGTAATGAGGTAACCAGAAATTAACACAATATTCTAGGTGAGGGCTTACTAATGCATTGGAAAGTTTTAACATTACTTCCCTTGATTTAAATTCAACACTTCTCTCAATATATCCGAGCATCTTGTTGGCCTTTTTTATAGCTTCCTCACATTGTCTAGATCAGGGGTGTCAAACTCAATTTTACCATGGGCCACATCTCAATTTCATGTTTGCTTCCTGGGCCACAAAATATATGCATCATTTTTACATATAAACATGCATTTTAGTGGATACTATATATATATATATATATATATATATATATATATATATATATATATATATATATGAATTTATATACATTCGTTTTTGGTATAAATTATTAAGTTGAAACACATTTTATCTTACCTATTTGCTGTACTGAGAGTGCTCATTTGTTGAAGAAACCTGACACCGTTTTAGTGAGACCAGTTTATCGATGTCAGGAGTCATGTCTTGTGCTGAAGCTATCTTAAGGATGGAATGTAAATGTTCATCATTCACCCGGGATCTTTGAGGTGATTTATTGATCTTCATTAATGAAAACAGCCGCTCGCACAAGTATGTACTTCCAAACATTGACAGGACTTGTGCGGCCTGAAGGCGGAGCTGTGGGAATGTGACTGGAAGGAGACGGTAGAATTTCTCAACCCCGGCAGAATCAAACTTCGCTTTCAGTGTGCTACTGCACTGTAGTTCAATTTGTTCCATTTGCACGTGTTCTGGTGCAGCTTCCACATCCACGATAAATGGATTTGAGAAAAGCTGGAATTGGAATTGCTGCTTTCTAAAATCGGAAAAGCGGCGCTCAAATTCCACGTGCAGCAGGTTCAGTTTTGCAGCAACAGAAACAGCTTGGCATGTTGGGAAATGAGAAAGATTTCCTTCTTGCATCTGCTTTTCCCAAAGACGTAACTTTAGCTGAAAAGCTTTTACGCTGTCATACATTTCTGTGATGACTTGTTTACAGCCTTGCATTTTAACATTCAAAGTGTCGAGGTGTTCAGTTATATCGCAGAGAAATCCAAAATCACACAGCCATTATGTATCTGAAAGCTCTGGCATTTCTCTCCCTTTATTGTGCATGTACAGTTCTATTTCTTGACGTAGCTCGAAGAATCTTTTAAGTACTGCACCACGACTAAGCCAGCGAACCTCAGTGTGGTATGGCAAATCTCTGTGTTGTGTCTTAAGCTCCTCTAGCAACATCTGGAACTGCCTGTGATTCAAACCTCTTGATCTGATGAAATTGACAGTTTTCACAACTGTGGCCATGACGTTGTCCATTTTCAAAACCTTCCCGCATAAGGCTTCCTGGTGTAGAATACAGTGGTAAATTGTAAGTGTCCCCGGGCAATTCAACTCCTCTAGTTTTTTGCGCACTAAAGCAACAAGCCCATTTTTTTCACCACACATAGCAGGCGCTCCGTCTGTTGTCAAGCCAACTAATTTTTCCCAAGTTAATTTCATGCTGTTCATGCACTTCTCAAACTGTTGAAATATATCTTTTGCTGTAGTGGTGCCGTGCATAGCGGCAACTTTCAAAAGTTCTTCAGTAATGGTTAAGTCTGCAGTCACACCCCGGATGAAAATTGATAACTGTGCAGTATCGGTAATATCTGTGCTCTCGTCGACTGCAAGAGAAAAAGCTACGAAATTCCTTGCTTTTTCAACGAGCTGATCTTGAAGATTGGCAGCCAGGTCATTCACTCGTTCAGCTACTGTATTTCTAGAAAGGCTGATATTTGCAAACGCGCGTTTCTTCTCAGGGCATACGATTTCTGTAACTTTAAGCATACAATCTTTTACAAATGCTCCCTCAGAAAACGACTTTGATGACTTTGCAATTAATTCTGTCACAACGTAACTTGCCTTTACTGCCGCATCACTTTCACATTTTGCTCTTTTAAACATGTTTTGCTGAAAATCAAGGCTTCGTTGTAATTCGTCTACTTTTTCCTGCCTGTCAGTTCCTTCTAACTTGCCATACTTTTCTTTATGTTTAGTTTCATAGTGGCGCCTTATATTGAACTCCTTCATCACCGCTATACTTTCTTTACATACCAAGCAAATTGGTTTTTCTTTGTGCTCGACAAAAAAATATTCTGTCTCCCACCTTTCTTGAAACAGTCTGCCTTCCTTATCGATCTTTCTTTTTTTTGACATTTTGAGAGCTGGAGCTTCACACGTTTCTGAACCATGTATGACTGTTGCAGAAAACAGGATGTGACGAGCACAGTGCACGATCATATGCACATCCCATAATATACTGCCTTAGTGGATATCTATGATCATATGATCAACAGTCACGCTCGCACCGTTTTCTGTTTATTTCCCTGTAATTTTAAAAAGTCTGATGGGAATTGGCGTTCTTACAATCAGCTGACAGCGCAAACCGGGTCGGGTTATTTTACATTATAATGAGTAAACTTTGTGTGGGCCAGATAAAATACAAAGGCGGGCCTTATTTGGCCCGCGGGCCTTGTGTTTGACACCCCTGGTCTAGATGAAGACATTTCTGAGTAAACTCCTAGGTCTTTTTCATAGATTCCTTCTTCAATTTCAGTATCTCCCATATGATATTTATAACACATTTTTATTGCCTGCGTGCAATACTTTACACTTTTCTCTATTAAATGTCATTTGCCATGTGTCTGCCCAGTTCTGAATGCTGTCTAGATCATTTTGAATGACCTTTGCTGCTGCAACAGTGTTTGCCACTCCTCCTATTTTTGTGTCGTCTGCAAATTTAACAAGTTTGCTTACTATACCAGAATCTAAATCATTAATGTAGATTAGGAATAGCAGAGGACCTAATACTGATCCCTGTGGTACTCCACTGGTTACCTCGCTCCATTTTGAGGTTTCTCCTCTAATCAGTACTTTCTGTTTTCTACATGTTAACCACTCCCTAATTGATGTGCATGCATTGAATCCCTACTGTGTTCAGTTTGAGAATTAATCTTTTATGTGGGACTTTGTCAAAAGCTTTCTGGAAATCTAAATAAACCATGTCGTATGCTTTGCAATTATCCATTTTCAATGTTGCATTCTCAAAAAAATCAAGCAGGTTAGTTAGACATGATCTCCCTTTCCTAAAACCATGCTGACTGTCTCCCAGGATATTGTTGCCATATAGGTAATTTTCCATTTTGAATCTTATTATAGTTTCCATAAGTTTACATATAATAAGTCAGGCTTATTGGTCTGTAGTTACCTGGTTCAGTTTTGTCTCCCTTTTTGTGGATCAGTATTATGTTTGCAATTTTCCAGTCTGTCGGTACAACCCCTGTGTCAAGAGACTGTTGCATGATCTTGGTTAGCGGTTTGTAAATAACTTCTTTCATTTCTTTGAGTACTATTGGGAGGATCTCATCTGGTCCAGGCGATTTGTTTATTTTAAGAGCTCCTAGTCCCTTTAACACTTCTGCCTCTGTTATGCTAAACTAGATATGAACAGGTCGACATGTGGGGCATGTTGTCCGTGTCCTCCTTTGTAAAAACCTGTGAAAAGTAATCATTTAATATATTTGATTTTTTTTTCTTCGTCTATGATTTTGCCATTTGTGTCTCTTAGACATTTAACCTCCTCTTTGAATGTTCTCTTGCTGTTATAATATTGGAAAAAAAAATTTGGAATTGGTTTTAGCCCCCTTAGCAATATTGATTTCTATCTCTCTCTTTGCCTTTTAACTTCCTTTTTGACTTCTGTTTGCAGTTCCAAGTACTCTTTCTGTGTACTTTGTTTTTGGTCCCTTTTAAACGCTCTGTAAAGTGCCTTTTTTCGCTGACTATTTTTTTAAATTGATCTTTTAAACCATTTTGGCCATTTTGTTTTAGATTTAGATTTGTCTACTTTTGGGATGTAATTGTTTTGTGCCTCTAGTACTACATTTTTAAAAAACAGCCATCCTTTTTCAGTGGATGTTTTCTCTATTTTACTCCAATCTACTTCTGTTAGTCTCTGTTTCATACCTTCATAGTTTGCTTTCTAAAATTGTAAACCTTAGCTTTAGTCATTACTTTTGGGATTTTAAAAAACACTTCAAATGAGACCATGTTGTGGTCTGAGTTTGCCAATGGCTCTCTGACCTCTGTTTTAGTTATTCTGTCTTCGTTGTTTGAAAAGACTAAATCAAGGCATACCTCCCCTCTAGTCAGTGCCTTGACAAATTGCGTTAGGAAGCAGTCATTTGTCATTTCCACCATTTCAATTTCATCCATCGTGCTCCCAATCAGGTTTTCCCATTTTATATGGGGGAAGTTGAAATCCCCCATTAGTATGGCTTCTCCTTTTCTACACGCATTTCTAATGTCATTGTATAACAGATTATTTTGCTCAGCGTCTGAATTTGGCGGTCTATAGCATGCTCCTAGTATTATGCCCTTTGAATTTTTGTCCATTATTCTGACCCATATTGTTTTGGCGTTGTTTTCTTCGTCCAGATTTAACACCTGGGCTTCAAGACTATTTCTTATGTATAGTGCTACCCCTCCACCTTTTCTGTGCTGCCTGTCTTTCCTATGCAGTGTGTATCCACTAATATTATATTCATCTCCATCACTCTCAGACAACCAAGTTTCTGTAACACCTATCACATCGTAGTTACTTGTTAGTGCAGTAGCTTCAGGTTCTAACATTTTGTTTCTCAGACTTCCAGCATTTAGATAAATACATTTAATGGATGTCTTAACTGAGTTGTTGCCCTAGTTTTGATGTGGTGTCCCTTCTGTTCTTTTGTTCCCCCCCCCCCCCCCCCTTCCTTTCTAGTTTAAATGCTTCTGGACCTCCTCAAGGATCCTTTCTCTGAGTAGATTGGTTCCCTTTTTGTTTAAGTGCAGTCTGTCCTGCCTATATAGATAGCCCTTGTTGTGGAATGTGCTCCAATGTTCAAGAAAGATGAAGCCTTCCTGTGTGCAGACAGTCCCAAATTATAAACAATATCTGTCCCATAATAATACCTACACGGTCACCAGACCTGGGTGCATGCTGTAGTGCTTGTGGTGGGTGATACAGGTTTATATTTGTGACAAAGGTGCAGTGTTGTCCGGTTTCGTGCTGGCCCCTGGCGACAGTTCCGGAACTGTGTTAACTGTTTGGTAACGTACCAGACATTTACAAACAAACAAAAACACAACACTCACAATTTCAGTTTTAAATACACTGTGTACCGTCCTTCTGCCTCTTACTCACTACAAACCAATATGAAGGAACAGATTACGATTCTCCGTCCAACTTTTATGCCGTCACACACGACACCTTGGTAAACGAGTGCAGCTGCCTTTACAATCTGCGGCTGCTACATCATTTCCCTTCCAGGTCAATACATTCTTGCAACGGAGTCTCGCCTTCTTCCAGACTGACCGACTTCCCGACCTGGGGAAAGAACTGTCAGGCCAGCCCGTCCAAAGAACTCTGTCCTCGCTGCTTAGCGGCCTCACAGGTCAGGATGGAGATTTACAACCAAGATTCATTGTACAGTGCTGGATAAGGGATTATATGGAGAGGTTGAAATAGAATGCTGGAAGGACTAGAGAATCAGCATTTATCCCTTGTGCTTTCAAATAAGATGTAATGGAAATTTAAATTATGATGCAAATACCTGCTGGCTACCACTGATTTTAACCAAATCTACCAGGAGATTATCATCTCAGTTTATATCTCAACTCAATTCTAAAGAGCTTTAGGGAAATAAGAAATTGTACAACACAGCATAAACTCTAGTTAAGCTGATTATCTGATCTACCTAAATTGAGGTTAGTTAATAAATCCCCACTCACCTTCAGCTTGAAAGCACATTTAATCAGTAGTTGTTCATCACATACTACATTGTCCCCCCTACAGGGGTAAATAACTGCTGTTCTGCATTACAAAATATATATATATATATATATATATATATATATATATATATATATATATATATATATATATATATATTATGAAATTAAAAACACGAAGGTTGATCAGTGCATTATGAATTAGTGGGTACACAGCATTTACTGTACTGGCGCCAGCCCACTTCAATTAATATGAAGAAATTAGTTCCATCATGTTTTAACAAAGCTTTTCATTATGTGAATTATGGACCATATTTAATTAAAATGATCAAACAGGTAAAGTTGCTTTCTCATTTCCTATGTGTAATGCTGCTAAAATTGTTTGCATAATTACAATTCAAATCAAAATGTCACCTACTTATACTTGCTAAATCAGAGGTGAATGCCAGCAGTCAAAGCAGGTGGCCTAAGGACAAGACTAAACTGGACACACCAAAGTTAGAGAAATTGGACCTTTGTTGTATTGTACATTAATCTAATGACAAGTTTATGAAGGTGCAACGATATGTGATGCAAGATCAGGTGCAAAAGAAAAAGAAAGGAAAATATCACAGCACTCTTTACACGTGCTTGTGAAGTTACGTCTTAAATCCGGTCATTGGCATTGGCTCCAGTAATAATCTTAAATCCCAGAGGCACTGAAAATAAATTGCCATTGCTCTTGTTTGTAACAGGCAAAGAGAAGAAAAAACTATAAGAGAAAGTCAAGAGAACAGACAGCATCAGCATGACAAGCTATTGATCAAAGCTGTGTCACATTGGGGAGAGCTGATGAGTCTGCTGGAGGTTACATGTCACAGAGCTAGGCTTGTCCTCTTGGGACTCAAGAATAAACTGTCTATAGGCATTACAAAAAAATAAAAATAATAATATGCAGGGGGGAGATAATATTCCCTGACATATTTGAAACAATGTTATGGTATCACTTCAGAGGAGTAGATCAAATTTTCCCAAAGTGGGAGTCGCGACCCAAATATGAGTCGAGACAAGGTTTCTGATGGGTCGCCAAACAATCTAAAAAATATGACGTTCAGTGCACACTCTCAAGATTTTGTTTCACTATACAACTTCTTGTGCTTATATTCAAAATGAATAAAATTCACATACAAATCATAGCTGTAATTCTGTAAAAAATTTGTTTTTTTATCACCAGTCTTCGGCTTTAAATATGAACCGGAAAATAAAGCATAAGAGGACATTTTATGTGCGGTTACTTGTGATTTTGAAAACAGTCAGTTGTTAAAATGGATGCAAAACAAAAATGTAATCCTACTTGCAGCTCAATTACCTACCTTATATTAACTTCGTTTTTTCTTACATTGGAAATGAGGATAATCTGCCTACTCAAGTGTGTCATTTGCTGTGTAGTATTGGCTCACGAAAGCCTTAAGCCATCCAAATTGAAGTGGCTCTTGAGACACGGCATCCAGATTGCGTTGGGAAAGGACACACGTTTTTTTCAGTAGAAAGCTGATCAATTAGCTAAACAGCAAGACGTTCTTAGGTGCTTTAAATACATGTTACTTTTAGGTTTGTACTGTGAATTAATTAGGAGCCCATCGTGAACAGCTATTAATGCACGCTGAAATACATTGTCTTTCCCGTGGGAAGATGATGCAATGTCTATTTGAGCTTCAAGAAGAGGTGCGTTCCTTCCTCACTGAAAAAAGCACCCCCTTGCTGATTTTATTGATGATAATAATTGGCTTATTTAGCTGGAATACCTTGCAGATTTATTCACTTACCTAAATGAATTACATTTAGCAATGCAGGGAAAATGTGGTAATATTTTTGAGCTGTACTGCAAAATTGAGGCATTCAAAGTAAAGCTGCAACTGTGACAGAAACGAATGACGGAATGCTGTTATGAAATGTTCCCACTTCTGCCTGAATTTATTGAAAACAATGAGGCATTTGATGTCTCCATTAATTGACTAGCATTTAAAAGCCCTTTATGATAAGTTTCAGGACTGCTTTCCTAGAAGCCCACATGATGAGTACGGCTGGGTTGCTGATCCTTTTGCCGTGGACGTACTGGAGCACTGTATTCACAGCTCATCGATCTGTCATGTGACCTCTCAATAAAGGTACATTTAACAATTTACTTCTGAAGAAGTTGTGGCTCCATGCAGTAGGCAAATACCCAGAACTCTCTGGTAAGACAATTTCAATTTGATTTAATTCTATTAAAAACAAAATACAGTTTTAGTAGTAACTGACTGGTATAATCTTTGACAGGTTGTCATTATGTATGCAATGCTTGATGTTGAATTGAACATTAAAACTGGTATTCAGTGTGTTGCAACACATTTTTAAATTTATATGTTGTTTAATACCATTTTGTACTAATAATTAATTTGACAAAAGCAAACATTTTAGCAACCTGTAAAACTATCAAAACCTGAATGTTTATATAGTGTAGTAAAGTTACAAATAAATGAAACATTGCCTTTTGATTGGTTAAGTATTTAAGTTAAAATACCGTATAGTGAATAATTTGGGGTCGTTGGTTCATTATTCCTGTGTTCAGTTGGGTCTCCAATCAAAAAGGTTGGTAAATACTGGACTAGATGATATCATGTGTTTACTTCAAGTTTATGATAACATATAATTTCATTTGTTTGACTTACTTCCACCATATGTTACTAAGCAATGGTTGTGTAAAGTTTACCCTTTTTTAAAGACTATATACCCTAAACGTTTGTTTTCAGATTGTGGCAATGTGCCCCGCCCCTGTGTGCATGTGTGTGTTATATGTTGTATGTTGTGTGTGGTGTGTTAAATGTTGGTGTATTGTAGTTGGTACACGGGATATAAATGGGTGTGTGCAGCACGAGTATTTAAATTGTATAATTATATTTAGGCACAGGAATGCACTTCACGTGCATTTAAAGTATAGTATGTGAGCACAGGGTTGCACAGAATTAATTCACGTGCTGGGATTCAAGTGAATAATTAATTAGTAATTGAATCCCAGCACAACAGTATATATAGATGCACATTTCTTTCACTCAGGGTTGGGTGTTCGGTGAGTGGAGAACGGAGGAGAAGGAGAAGGAGAAGGAGAAGGAGAAGGAGAAGGAGAAGGAGAAGCAAAAGCAAAAGCAAAATAAAACGTAAAGTGTTTGTTCTCACCGTGTTTGTATGTCTCCGTGCACCGTTTGTTAAGTGTTAGTTCGTTTTGTTTGACTGTTTATTTTGGCCTCAAGCGCCGTGTCCTGTTTTGTGTTCTGTCTGTTTAAACCTTTACTTTGTTAATAAACGCTGAGTGCTACCATTTGCACTCAGCTTCTCATCACCACCGTCTGTCTGTGTATTCCTTTCTGGTCTGACGCCACCCACTCCAGCCGTCTTTGTGACAAGATGTACATTGTGGTATAAACAATACTACATTTCTTAGCTTGCATTCTGATAGTTCGCACACTATAGAAGACATCACAATTGAAAAAAAAAAGACTACTTGTTTGTTTTTTATCAACTTCTTAAAGCACTGTTTTTTTGTATTCAGCCGATGAAGGACTTGTAGCCCGAAATGTCCTGATAATTGATTTGTAATCAATTATTCTACCTTTTTAAGTACCTGAAATATCCTTTTCTTTTTTTTTTTTCTTATTGATCATTTTGGTACACAGCAATTTTCCTTTTTCTCAAACTTTATATATATATATGTGTGTATAATGTTCTAGAATTTAGTGGTGGGTGTTTTTAGCTTTATGCATGCATAACCTGAAGGCTAAATATATAATAACCATATTTGTATTACTGTATTGAAATATTAATGCTGTTAAACCTGTAAAGCGCTGGATCGACCAGACTGCTTTTTACTTGGGATTTACGGTGGTCTGCGCAACCAACCAATCCAATTTTTAAAGCATTTAATAAACCGAAAAGAGCACTACTACTGCTCTGATTCGTTATATCTTCAAATTAAACAAGTATGTGTGATTATGTGAATTATTAAAAAGTCATCTGGATACGTTGCAAGCACAGTGCATGAATGATCCACTTACGGGAGTCAGAAACATCTTTATGTCCTCCTGAATGTCTCACCCAGAGTTTAAGAGTGTGCTTAGAGTATATATAAATAAAAAGAGTATGTGCGAAAATCCTGACATGATACTATAGACATTCCCCCATCATTCAAACAGTTCCCTTTTACTCTTTAAGTAATAAAAAAAGAACATTATAATATGGTGGGCATTATAACAAGGCACAGTAAATATGTCTTGTTCAAATCAAGGGCGTATAGAACATTCCACTAATTGTTTGACCCCTTTACTAATAAGGCTGTCCTGTGAGTTTGATTCAAAAGTAACATAAAATAACACAGATCAAAAAGCAGAACTGAATCAACCCCCTAGTAGTGAGAATGTTATAAATCTTGTATTCTTATAGTGAAAAAAAGGGCTTGACAAGTGACATTTGTTGACTAGGACTATTTTCATCATGTTATTAAAAGACAGCTCTGACTTGATCTGGATTGTATGGCTGCATATACTTACCTAGCCGGTACTTTTTAATAAATCAATGCAGCAGCTCCCTGTCCCTTTATAATACAGTATTTGTACCTCATAAGATTGATGACCTGACTCGAAGCATGTAACATAATCAACTCTACTGCATGCTGATAAAAGGAACACATGTACATTTTACTTTGTAATAGAAAATGTCAATCTTGGGCTGCATGGCAAGGAAATTGTTTTTCATATTATCAGGAGAAAGATGTTTAAATACACACCCTTGGAAATGAAAGCTTTAAGGACATGTTTAATATTGGGAACATGTTATTTTTGTAACATAACATATATTTTATTAATGTATACCGAGTTGTCAGATGTATAACCTGAAACTTCATGATGAAAAAGCTAGGGTTTGAATTGTGTGAAGCTGGAACAAGCAGCACTTCTCAAAATATATCACATTAGATTAAATATGTTCACTATGTAAGGATTATAGTGTAAATACATTTTAGCTGCATTGCCCTGCATATACTGGTATAATACTGCATATCAATGCACCTGAATGGATTGCTTGTTTATGAATTACAAAGATAATTTATGTATGCAGTCAGAATTTCTCATGCAGTTATATCTACAATTACCCCTTATAAAAGTTTACCACAGTGAAAGCGTGCTAAAGCATATGTAAGCACGGAAGCAGAGAGAGATAGGATAAAGCTTATAAAAAAAAAAAAAAACATGGCAAACCACGGTAAATGCATAGCATGACCATGGGAAAAGCATGGGAAAACTGCAAAAATACTGTGCACATTTACTGTGGTAAACTTTTATGAGGGACCAACATGGTAGCATGATAAATGTGGTTTACAATAACTTTTAACAACGTCCACTTATAAATGGCAGGCGTATTCCGGACCAGTGTGGGGGTGTTGCTGGCGGCCGACCGAAGAGTAGCTCAGCTCCACCAACCCTTCGCTCTGTGGGTGTAGGGGGCTGGTACACATCTTCCTGATCCCTAACCGCTGGCAGACTTCAGCAAACACTCGGCTCTCGAAGTTTCGACTCTGATCCGAATGCAGTTCCTGGGGTAGTCTGAAGCACGTAAAGAAGCCCTCTATCAAAGCGTTAGTAACGATGGTGGCTTCTTGGTTAGGGAGTGCGTACACTTCGGGCCATTTGCTGAAGTAGTCCATCGCCACCAGCACGTACTTGTTTCCAGACTCAGTGAGGGGCAGGGGACCCAGCACATCAATGGTGACTCATTCGATGGGAGCTCCGGACTGGTGTTGTTGTAGGGGGGCATGGGACTGTCCCAGGGGGCCTTTCCTGGCGGCACACTGGTTGCAGCGACAGCAGTAGTCCTCCACATCGCAGTGTCTTGTGCACCCCAAAGTGTCCCATGCCAGAGGTGCCATGCACTGCAGACAAGACCTGGTTCTGGAGAGGGTGGTGAACCACCAGCTGCCACCGCTACTCTCGGGTGACGGGTTCTAGCCAGCGGCATTGCAAGACTCCCTCTCTGATGGTTAACCTGGGCCACTGGGCCACTGGGACCACAGCGCTTTGGTGGTTGGTGAGCAGCCGGAGATATCTTTCCAGCGGGGTCGGGTGCCCTGCGCAAGGCAGGGACACAAGGGTTGCAGATCTGGATTCCAATCCTGTTGTGCTCGCCAATTTGAGGTAGAGACTGTGGAGAGCTCTTTGCATGCCGGCAGGGGGGTGAGGCACTTGCCGCAGTTCTCCTCCTCGTGGTTCTGTTGCTGTCTGGTCAGGCAGTAGTGGCAACCTTCAGGTGCACAGGGACGGTGTGATAGGGCATCTGTATTGGCGTGCTGCGTACCCGCTCTGTGCAGGATGGTGTAGTTGAACTCCTGGAGCTGCTCCAGCCAGCGCATCAGCTGTCCTTCAGGCTCCTTGAAGGGACCCTGGTCGCTGGTGTCTGTGTCGAGGATGAAAGGGGCGTCCAAGGCAGGGGGAACTAGGACTGGAGAGCTAAAAAGGGCTTCCTTGAGCGTTGCAAAGGCGTTTCAAATTAAGGGCTCCATGTGAAAGCTTGGTGTTTGTGTAGCAACTTGTGGAGGGGAGCAGCGATGGTGGAACGAAGCAGTGGTAGTAGGAGACTAATCCCAGGAACCCCCATAGCAGATGTTTTCTGGGGCTGGGCAGCGCTGCACAGCCTCCACCACCTTAGGGTCTGTCTGAATCCCGTCCTTCCCCACAAGTGTCCCAGGAAAGCGACCTCGCGCTGCATCAGGAGGCACTTGCCTGGATGAAGCTTGAGAACTGTGTCTTGCAGGCGCTGTGCAGATTGGATAGTGCCTCTTCAAAAGTGGTGGCATGTACTAGCAGGTCATCCAGATACACTAAACATCACTGGGGGGGAATGCCGATCAATACCTGTTCCATCAAACGTTCAAAGGTTGCAGGGGCGTTGCAGAGGGCGAAGAGAAGCACTTTGAACTTCCAGAGCCCACGTCCGGTGGAGAATGCGGTCTTGGGGCGGGTGTCAGGGTCGAGTTCCACCTGCCAGTATCCGCTTCTCAGATCCAGGGAGGTGAACCAGATAGAGCCAGCCACCAGGTCTAGGGACTAATCGATACGGGGCAGTGGATAAGAGTCTTTTTTGGCAGTATCGATCAAGTGCTGCACAAGGTGAATGCGCCCTGTCTGTTCTGGCTGGGAGGCTAAGATGTCTGGAAACTCTGTTAATAGCTGCCACAGCTGGTCACATTGACTTCCGTCTGGCCCATCACAGCTCCGTTCCAGGACGTGCATAGGACAAGAGCTCTGCGTCAATCTGACCAGTTCTTCATCTGGCACAGCACACAGACCCAAGGACAGCCCCTCTCTAAGCAGCGTCTGTCACATTGGATTGTGGATACAGTCTCGACTGCGTATAATGGTACTGGCTTGCCCCCACCTGGTAAGGTAGCCTCACACTCCACTAGAGGCTTGGCTACATCTTGGGCCCTCTTCAGAGGTGCCTCGATGTCTGACATTTGTACTGCGCATATTTACTCCAGGGTCTACCGTCTTAATGTGGTAGACCCTGCCCTGCTTTCCTTAGGCATAAGGGTCATTGAGGGTGTACGTTCACACCACTAGCCTCTGGGTTAGACAGTGCTTGTGCGTCCCTCATATGCTGTCGTTCCTTCTCCCTCGCGACGGCTCTGGTATATCTTATCCCATACATAATGTTATTGGTGGTCATCTTTGAATTGAAAGGGAACGTTAGGTTACTTACCGTAACTCTGGTTCCCTGAAAGAGAAGACCACCACCAACCGCAAGGGCGCATCGGTCGGGTTCGATGGATAAAGAGAAATTGCTTCCTTTGGATGACAGTTTTATCCTCACAGTGTGTGGGACCGAGTGCATCATCCTAGGAAGGGGCCTATCAGCAGCTCTGGTAGAGAGAGCTCAGCAGTACCTACCCAATGGGCAGGCATACCCAAAAGGTAATGTAATTGGTGGTGGTCTTCTCTTTCAGGGAACCAGGGTTATGGTAAGTAACCTAACGTTTTGGTTTCGTGATAAAGAAAATGCGATATTGAAACTAGTGATATTATTGCATAAACACTCTTTCGCAAGAGCGATCAGGGTTTGATTTGGTCCGGCCCTAAGTATAAAAACTGCACAAACTAGAGTTGATTTCTAAATTATTATTTTTGGTAAGAAAAAAATGTGAGTGGTTTTACCGACGTTTATCCTATATAAATCTATTTCAGTGGAACTCATATTTTTGGGGAATTCGACATTTAATTTAACGATTAATATCGAAAAGTAGCAAGCCTACTTATATCCTGCCATAAATACAAAGGGCAAAAACTAGAAATAAATAAAAATATTCAAAGGATTAAAACAGTAATTGTATTAATTCATATGTGTACATGTTTTGATTGAAATATTTCAAAATAACATTTTCATTTTATTTTAGATGAGGGGTTAAATACAATATAACTGTGTGATAAGACTTGCAAATGCGTGAAGTGTTTTGATATTTTAGCTAAATGTTTTAATCATTGTTTTAGGAGTATCCAAATGTGTGCTTTAGCAACTGAGAAAAACTGTAAATGCAAAAACGGAGTGACATTGGCAAAAACAAACAAACAAACAAACAACAAAAAACAGGTTAACGGTATGCTGCTTGACAGAAACACTGGTGTTACGTGCTGTCTGGTTTTTGTGAACACCAAGTGCTTATTCAGGCAGTCTGGTGGGATATGGCTGAAATGCAAAGTACGATATAGGTACACATTTGGTACTATTGATTAGTTTTAAGATGCAGACCACATGTGTGGATTAAAGTAATTATAAAAGAGGGACAGAGTGATGAATCCCTGCTATTTATTCTTTGAGATCAGAGATGCCATAGGCACACAAACTGTAGATTATATTGAGATTATATTTCATATCTGTCTTTGTTTTTCAGCCAAACTACCAGATGGTTTGATATGGAAGTGTGCAACCCCATCTGGTACATTTGTTTGTTACCTTCAGTTTTTTTTATGTAGTGTATTTTGATAGCTAATTGCAAGCATTTGATCTTCCTCTTTAATTCCCTGTTAATCTAGGTACCAGGTTTAATAGTGCTGCACGGCTTCCGTAGAATCATTTTGTAGCCTGTGTTCTGAACAGCAGATTAATAAAGAGCTGTGTTGAGATGACATCATCTCGGCTAAAGGGAACACACCACAGTTTAAACGGAATTTGTGGCTCTATATAAAATGTGAACAAAATATCGACCTTGAAATAGCCTTGCTGAGTTAACCTATCAACGGCCACCGAAACTAGGTGGTTACCTACTCTTATCAATCAGTAATACACTGGATAGAGTTTATGCCAGTACAGAGTCTATAGATTTTGCAAAGGATTTTATTTACCATAAGTAGATATACAAATACCGATGCAACAGATGCTTTCACACAAAAGCATTTTTTCCCCTTTTTTCTCTTTCAGTCATTAGGAAAGGCTTCGGTGCAGTTACTGAAACTCAATCGAGTTGTGTATTTATTTCAAATTTCTGTTCAGTATTAATGACGATTAGTGTGTGCTTTTAACATATTTATCATGTTGTAAGGAATTTTGTGTAATCTGAGTTCTAATGAGACTTGACTGTACAATTAAACCTTATATGTGCTAAGTAGTGATTGATTAATATACAACAAACTACTAAAACATGCTAAAAACAACACCTATGTCTAGAGTTTATTCAAATGCTGGAGCATCTGGGAAGACTCTGCAGCCAGGGAATTTCTTTTTGGAATGATCCCAATGTACAATAAAATGCTTTTTTTTATTTACATGACTGGTGGTCTTCAGAGATGATAGGTTAGTGTTTTACCCACTACATCACCCGTCCTTGATAAGTGAGTTGTCAGCCAGCCCACCCCCATGTTTAGAGAGGTATCTGCCTTACTGACAAACACGTTTTTATGTAAACTTTCCCTTAAACTACAGGCCATTGTAATCTGAAACTTGGTTTTGTACTTCATGGCTTTCATACTGGCATTTCTATTCCACAATGGCCTCCCAACACACACACAGGCTTTTAATAGAATAGACAGAATAACATTTGTTTGGCATTGTGGAAATAGCTGCATTTATGATTTAAAAATAACTCTCTTTAGTAACCCCCCTGAGTCTCCGGCACCATCTCTGTTCTCCTGCGGCATTAGAACTGAGATTAGGTAGCTATATCCCATAGCCTTGTCATTTCTTATACCATCAGGAAAAAATAAAAAGGCGAAATTGAAGTGCTGGCAGAAAATGAGATTTAAAATGAGTTTCTGCAATGAAGCTTGCACACTTCTTATTTGTCCACCCTGTGACAGAATGCTGTGCAGCTATTATTACGACAATAGATTGTGGCTTTTTCTACAAACTATTGCTGAACTGCAGGAAATACAGAGTAGGCAGGAAAGGTAATGCTATCAAGGGTGGACAATGTTTACAACATTTTGTTAAAGAGAAGGTGACCAATGTGGCAGTTAAACATAGTATGAAAGGGCAACTGAAATTAAATCTTTTTTTTTTTTTATTGACCAATTATTATTTTATCCCCCCCCCCCCCCCCCCATTTGGAATGTCCAGTTATGTTTTTTCTCCTCACTACAGCGAGTCACTACACAGTACAGACGTTCGGAAGGTGTGCGAGCATCCTTCTATCTCACAAGCCCAAAGCCAGGATTGGCCTCTTTGCACAGCCCGAACATGATCTGGCACTGTGAAATGAATTATTTTTATTTAAAAAAAAAGTTAAATAACCTGATGCCAAGACACTTATCTGATCAGATCAGATAAGAACATAAGAAAGTTTACAAACGAGAGGAGGCCATTCGGCCCATCTTGCTCATTTGGTTGTTAGTATCTTATTAATCCCAGAATCTCATCAAGCAGCTTCTTGAAGGATCCCAGGGTGCAGCTTCAACAACATTACTGGGGAGTTGGTTCCAGACTCCCACAATTCTCTGTGTAAATAAGTGCCTCCTATTTTCTGTTCTGAATGCCCCTTTATCTAATCTCCATTTGTGACCCCTGGTCCTTGTTTGTTTTTTTAGGTCGAAAAAGTCCCTTGCGTCGGCATTGTCAATACCTGTTGTTGTTGTTGTTATTATTATTATTATTATTATTATTATTATTATTATTATTATTATTATTATTATTATTTATTTCTTAGCAGACGCCCTTATCCAGAGCGACTTACAATTGTTACAAGATATCACGTTATACACATTATACATTATTTCACATTATACAGATATCACATTATTTTTTACATACAATTATCCATTTATACAGTTGGGTTTTTACTGGAGCAATCTAGGTAACTTGTACCTTGCTCAAGGGCAGCAGTGTCGCCCACCTGGGATTGAACCCACGACCTTCCGGTCAAGAGACCAGAGCCCTAACCACTACTTTTAGAATTTTGAATGCTTGAATCAGATCACTGCATAGTCTCCTTTGTTCAAGACTGAACAGATTCAATTATTTTAGCCTGTCTGCATATGATATGCCTTTTAAACCTGGAATAATTCTGGTCGCTCTTCTTTGCAGTATTTCTAGAGCAGGAATATCCTTTTTCTAGCGAGGTGACCAGAACTGAACACAATATTCTAGATGAGGTCTTACTAATACTGTAACATTTAAAACTGTAAAGTTTTAACATTACTTCAACACTTATCATTATATATCCGAGCATTTTATTGGCCTTTTTTTTATATCTTCCACACATTATTATTATTATTATTTATTTCTTAGCAGACGCCCTTATCCAGGGCGACTTACAATTGTTACAAGAGATCACATTATTTTTACATACAATTACCCATTTATACAGTTGGGTTTTTACTGGAGCAATCTAGGTAAAGTACCTTGCTCAAGGGTACAGCAGCAGTGTCCCCACCGGGGATTGAACCCACGACCCTCTGGTCAAGAGTCCAGAGCCCTAACCACTACTCCACACTGCTGCATGAAGACATTTCTGAGTCAGCATAAACTCCTAGATCTTTTTCATAGATTCCTACTTCAATTTCAGTATCTCCCATATGGTATTTATAATGCACATTTGTATTGCCTGCGTGCAGTACCTTACATTTTTCTCTATTAATTGTCATTTGCCATGTGTCTTTCACAAAATCACACATTATTAGGACACCACAAAATCACACATTATTAGGACACCACCCCTATCTTCAACCAACTGCTGACATGGCCTTTGTCCCCTAGGAGAAAGCTATTGGCACCTGGGCTGCCTTCAGTTACCCAGTCAACTGGTGAGATAGGGTTAAGAGATTTCACAAAATTAAGAGACACAAGTAGGACTCTGACATCTGGTCTGCCTGCAATCAGTCTGATGGTTGATTGAGGCTGGGAGAGCAAGGTCTCGTCTCATGGTGATGCAACAGAGGAAAATTGTGATTCCTTCATCTGGCCCAATCCCTCACCAAAACGTTATCCCCATATGAGGCTGTCACAGCAAAACAAAACGGAGGTGGGGTGGGAGAAGAACATGCATGAGTGACAGCGAATGAGAGGTAAGCAGGTGGACATAATATATGTACTAATCCCATTTTGTGTGTAGCTGTACATTTCCTGCCTCCTAACAAACATTAATAATTGTTGTTATTGTGTCAGGAAAGAATAGTTCCGTTATATTTTCTTGTGTTTTCAGAGGCCCTGGTGCACTTTTTACATACTGCTAAATTCTAACAAATCTCTGTTCCCATCCTTTCACTCAAGACAATTTTAACAATTTTCTGCATCTGTAAATCTGACATGTTGCGTGGGTATTTTGTTTCTTTTCGGGATTAGTCTAGCTTTCTGTGCCTTTTGTTTTAAATGTTTTAAATGCCCTCTGATATTTTCTGCTCATTATAGCTTGCTGTCCTCTGAGTTTTAAAGTAATTAGCTCTCTTGTGTTTACTTGTGCTTTTGCTTGGTCTTAAAACCACGCCATGCAAAAGGTCACCAGAGGAATTCCTCGGACTTCAGAATTAGCAGACTAAGTCTGTGTGTTTACAGAAGACACGATTAAGAAAGGTCATCTTAAATTAGCAGCACACAATGACAGACAATATAGTTTGATGGAAATGTATGGGTCATTTGCATCTTCCCCATGCCTGACATGAAAAAAACAAAACAATTATTTGTTATGGTGTGCCAGCAGTTATAGAGCCAGCTCTCAACTCACACTTCCATTACAGACAAAAACTGG
The DNA here is from genome assembly GCF_902713425.1 of Acipenser ruthenus. NCBI lineage: Eukaryota > Metazoa > Chordata > Actinopteri > Acipenseriformes > Acipenseridae > Acipenser > Acipenser ruthenus. The sequence continues at coordinate 13,406,516 of NC_081193.1, forward strand.
GCTATCCATATAAATGCAAGACACCACCATTGATGGCTTATAAATCTTGACATGATTTGAATTAAATAAATCTACTAAATTATTGTACTGAATTAACTGGATAATGTCATACGAATTCCTATTTTAAAGTATATTTAGTAAGGCTGAGTGCTAACAAGACCCTTTTACAGGATTACACCTTTTAACATGATAGCACAAGTACTCCAGTACGGAACCTAACCATCCCAGTTGATTACCTTATATTACCCCAGAAGAAATGTATTTTTTTCAAAGATTCATTTTAAAAACTGAAAATCTGCTAGGATGGACAAACAGAGGTTTGTTTCCCTTAGTCTTATTTTAAAACATGTTATCTGGTGCCACATCAGGTAAAATAATTCTGTTTGTAAGCCATGCTTATTGTTCCTTGGTCATTTCACCCGGAGGGTGAAATTGTCCTTTCATTAACCAACCAGCTGCTTTTATTCACTGACATGCTATTTCGCTGAGGTGAAATGGTCAAGGGAAATGTCCTAATGTAGCACCAGATAGCATGTTTTAAAATGAAAATACAGTAGCGAAAACACTACTTAAAGGTTTCATAAGGACCTTTTTATTTTATTGTGTTACATATCATTTTGACCACTTTTTTAAACTTTTAAATTGCATTCCCTGCCTCAAGATGGCTTCCCATGTACCCGCATGGACCTCTCAGAACTACATTTCCCATCATCCTCCTGCTCACATATGTAACTGAGATGGATTTACCAGTGATTTACCAGCTGTTATATTATTATTTGTTAATGGTCTTCCAAACAAAGCTCCACTGTGAATGATTTACAGTATCACAGTGGGAGGTCACTTATGTCATGTATAAAAGATACATACTGCTTGGTTTAGTTAGTACTGTAAGCTGATACACTCTCTGGGTAAACAAAAAAAGTATTGCTTTATGGTGCTTGGGGTTAAGACACATTTTATTGCCTGTTTTTACACTCTCAGACCACTTGATTATTAATTGGTGTCCCTGAATAGACAAATGTTTGCTCTTCAAATATATGCAAATTACTTTAAGGAGGAAGCCCCCTCACAGGAGCAGTGATACCCCGAAATGTCATTCATCCCTGAATATCCCTGCATAGAAATTCAAGACAAAGGTTTTGAAAAGCAAGACCACAAAAATGCAGTGGCACCCCACATATTTTCCATTTACTACCTAAATCAGAATGACTGGGTTGGATATTGAAGTTAAAGGCTGTGTGTTTGAGACCTCAGCTAATTCACCTTAAATTCACTGGAGAACCAATGGAAAGCCCGTAATATACTGTAGTGAAAGCCCTGCCGGTGCACAGGTGTGGGTGTGTGTGAGGAATATTGGGTTAGCAGGGAAGAGATTAAACTCCTCCCTGTCAAAACACGTGGGAATGTGGCTGGAGTCGTAAATTGAATAAATGATTGATGATTAATTAGGCTCCAGCCACAGGTGTATAAAAAGGGTGATCACAGGTGTTTTATTATTATTTGTTTATTTAGCAGACGCCTTTATTCAAGGCGACTTACAGAGACAAGGGTGTGTGTTAATGTTAGAGTTAATGTTGGTGAGTTAATGTTGGAGAAAGTGAGAAGAGAGTTAGTGATTATTGGTGTTTTATGGTAGTGGTGTTTAGCGGAGTACAGTGCTGTGTTTCATTGGAACTGGAGGCTCGGCTTGAAACCACAGGGTACAGTTCAAAGTGTTTGTCTTGTTTTGTTTAACTGTTTGTTTTGGCCACCGTGCCTCTGTTGTTTTGTTGCTTTTGTTTGTTTGTTTTTATTATTATTATTATTATTATTATTATTATTATTATTATTATTATTATTAGTCCTATTTAAGGCCCGGTGGGCAGACTACACCAACTGCCCAGTTAGCACCCCTAAACAAATAGGGGTGCCAACAAGGACTAGGCAGTAGTAGTCGTAGTAAACGTGCACAAAGGCGCTTTAATCTGCAGCTTCTGTCTCTGGGTTTCCTTGCGGCCAGTTCACATCCTGGGCCGTGACGCTATGCTGTCACATATACATACATACAAAAAAATCAACTGAGGTTGTTACACTGCAGGAAAAGATTTCAGGGGCAATCAAAGAATAACTAATCTTTCCAAGTACATCTTTTACCAAAAGAAAGTATAAAGTAATTAAACAAGTAGGAATCATATTGTATTTTATTTTATGACATAACATTATTTTGAAATTTCCTTACTAATCCCATAAATGGACACTATTCACGTTCAATAATGAGGATTTCCTTCTTATACAAGACTTGTAAATACAGAGAAATAATTATTTTTCAAATGATGCCCTGTACTGTACTATACACTCAAGGTCACAGTTTGCAGTACTATTTACAATTAACTGAGTAGACATTAAGGGCCCTATTCATATTTGCTGACTGCCGTAACAAAACTAACGAAAGTTGTCCATATTGCTATTCATAAAATTATCTGAGAATACGGGCGACTGTCGCAAAGCACTTTACGAATGGGCATACAGTTGTTTAAGAATGAAAATCCGCCTCTTTTTGATGACATCATCAGCATTATTAATGTTCCCTGGGTGGTGTCGTTAGCTGTTGCAAAAAGTAAAAAAAGGAATCCACCGACAGTATCCTACTACTGAAACCCGAGTCACGGGCAGTTTGCAAAATCTGATTCCGATGCCCCTATCACATCTGCCAAAAGGACATGTCATAATTTAGAAAAAAAAAGGATTTTTTAAATAAATACATTGTAGTTTCATTTTGTTTGGCAATGCTGGTAAACACATTCCCATACACACACACATACGATTTCCATAAACAAAAAGCACTGTAGGAGGACGTTTAAATAGTACTGTAATTCTAGTAATAATAATCATTTTTAAAACTTTAAATGTTAATCTTACACATTCTCAACTATTATAATAATAATAATAATAATAATAATAATAATAATAATAATAATAATATAACTGTCTATTCTCAGTCTCTCACTTGCTCTCTGCTTCACAGCGCTGTTTTAAAATGATTATGCCAGAGAATATGTTCTCTGAATATGAACATTTTCTTTCATATAAAAAAATAGTCTGCCAAGGCTGTCATTAGTTTAGACTTCACTGTAGAAAGCGTTCAATAACTCCTAGTTATCGGCAGCATTTTGCTGTTGTTCACTCTTATAAATAGCAGGTTGATGTTCACGACCGATGAAAACTTGCTAATGAGGTAATCGTTAACTTTTCAATTTGTTAAAAACATGCCTTCATAGACGAAAATCGTTGGGGCTTAACGACACATCAGCATTATCTCTTACGAATAGCAACTTCTGTTAAATAGGCGGCTATGGACGAAATCCGGTCATGTACTCCTGTTTTCTCCTTTCGACAGGCGTTAACCCTTTATGAATAGACCCCTAAGTTTCTATAGCTGCTATGCACATATATTTCATTGTAATGGCCTGGTTCAGATTATCAATCAAGTCAGACTTCTGGTGTTCAGATTCACCGCCTTTTGAAAAGTTGCGCTGTTAACAAACCAATATTGAGCCATACTATGGAGTTCTATTTGCACACACACACACACACACACACATATTATATATAGTGAGGAAAGGATAGCGTCGCCTTTAAGAAATGGCGGCGCTAAGGAAGAAACTACACAACCCAGAAATCCGAGTGCCAATTAATTGGGTGGGGTTTCTGGGTTTAAAAAGGAGCAGGGCAGAGCCATAGGGAGAGAAGTGTGGGGAACACGGCCCGGTTGTCCTGCGAGGAAATAGCGTGCAAACTCCAGTGTGTTGGAAAAACAACCAAAAAGAAAGAGATCGCAAGGTAAAGCTATCGTTTGTGTTAAAATATAGTCGGCGTTTAGTTTTTACAAAGTGCGATTTTTCCTCTTGTTGAGGTAGCCTTTTGTTTGTTAAAGTTTATTTTTATTTTCTGTTGTCGGGGTGCGACTTGAAGATATCGTACTCCTTAGCAATTTAAAAGAGACCCGCGGTATTCTGTGCTGTGCGGTTGTGCGCCGCCACAACCATAGTGTGTTGTACTATATGCTTTATAACCCGGAGAGGTATGGGTTATTTACGTGTTGCAGAGACAGTAAATAATAACCAGAAAGAACGGGCTTGTGAGACTGGAAGTGCAAGACGTTGTTTATTCATAACACAGACACAAGAGACTTTGCATATAATTAATACAGGGAAAATGGACACTGGCTTTTAGAAGAAATACAATTTGCTTTTGTGGACGACCGGGAGTTGGCTGCAGGAGTTCTTTCTCCACAGCCCAGATATAACTTGTTTTATCTTTGTTCACTTCTTTGGACATCTGGGGTTACCTCTATTGTGTTCCTGGAAGTCTTCTTTAAAAATGGATCCATTCTTATACTTACCTGTGTTCCAGGACTACTGCAGCAGAGGGCGCTTGTCTTGTACTTACCTGTGTTACAGGACTACTCCAGCAGAGGGAGCCTGTCTTGTAATTACCTGTGTTACAGGACAACTCCAGCAGAGGGAGCCGGTCTAATACTTACCTGTGACAGGACTACTCCAGCAGAGGGAGTCTGTTGGATAGTTACCTGTGTGGCGGATATACTCCAGCAGAGGGAGCTCAACCTACACTTACCGGTGACCCAGGACCGCTCTAGGGAGGAGAGCTGACCCTGGTCTTACCCGCGGACTGACTCACTTCAGTCGGAGGGTCCTTGGACTTCTTTGCTATCTCCATATCCTGATGTAGCTAGAGAGGGTTGAAGAAGTGAGTTAGTCAGTGGCCCGTACGGGTCGAGAACTGTGACAGAAACTGCTTATTTGATGTAAATATTGCAAATAAAAGTTACTTGCTTGCAAATATATTGAGTCTGTGCCAGTTGGTGGAACGGGAAAGCACTGGTTCAGCAGCACGTGTCTACTGGATCGTTTACAATATATATATATATACACACATACACACAAGTTGAAACTTGCCACCTTCGATACAGTAAGAAAACAAATAATACATTACTACGAGCTTGATAACCTTGCCATTTTAGATTTAAATCGACCACAAAGTTTATTTTTATTGCTACTGTAGAAGTGTGTTGGGTTAGAAAACAAAGACATGAAGCAATACAATTACCCAGGGTTAAAACTTAATATACAAATCCTTTTTTTTTTTTTATTCTGCACGCACACAGGTTATCTGAATATACATGAATTACTGGCATACAGATTTAAACATTTTAATCCTGCCACAGTGACACTGCTAATCACCAGACTGGCTTCATTGTACAGGTACATGTAAAGAAAACTAAGATACATTTTGTACAAGTCTAAACCTACTTGTTATAATGAAAGATGTGCTGCATTTTGGGGATTGTAAATATTGTATTGTTTGAAAAAAATAAAAATAATAATGCATTCTCAGGGTGATGCATAAAGCCTGCATCACTTAGGCTCTATTTAATCATGGAGCAATTGATCAGTTCATCTTTAGCTCTCACAGCATCAGAAATTGTAAAAGAATATTGTTGGGCATTTATTTCAATGTGTTTTCTCTTCAGTGACCCAGTTATGCATCTCTAAATTTAAAGTACAGCTGTTTGAATGGTGGAGGAAATGCAGGTGTATAGAAACCCTTACTGGTGAGACGTTCATATCAAAATCAATTAATGTGGCAGACGTAGCCTCCCCACACAGGTAGAGAGAGGTTTCACTTTGAGCATTGCAAAGAAGACCTGTTATAGTTGATTTGAGAGATGGGTTCTTATATCTCAAAACCAAATCAAGAAAACCAGCAGCTATAATCCTCTCCAATAGTTTCCAAATTATTTGATTTTGGTGATCAAAGAAAAAGGTATTTCTTTCAATCATGAATGGTATTTTAGGAAGAGAATTGTTGCTAACTCCAGTTCATTTTTTTTTTTTTTGATTCTTATTAATGTATACTTTTTACTTCAAAGTGACATTTGCACAATGTTTCTAAAAATAGAAAACACCCGCTGTTAGAAAACTAGAAATAAACAGCTAAAGAAAATCTCCAGCAACAGAATCTGTAATTAACAAACAGATATGGGAAATGTTTATTTTCAACAGCAAAAATTAAAAAATGTCAGCATTTGTTTTTGCACCCGAATGCATACACATGCGCTTGAATAGCTATACAAGTGAAACAGATGCCTTATTGAAGCACATCCTCTCAACTACATTATTATCTCAACATCATTTATAACAATCAACTACAGTACAGTATGATTAGGGCTCTTCGTTTTCATTTTTATTTTTGATTTGTTGAACCGACTCCGTACTCTTGGAAAAGAGTTGATTCTGAAACAAGTTCACTTTAGTGTTTTCTCCCATATCTTGATTGAGACTATGATTCTGTTTCATTGATAATGTAAAAAAAGGCAGCTCCTTATTTTTAATTCGAACCGAAACGCAAACAGCGAGTGAAGTTTTAATTAAATTGTAATTAAGAGGAAACTATTATTTGCAAAACAGGTTATAACATTTTTGCAACAAGTCATTAAGATTTTAAACCTGGGAAATACATTTTAACTCGCCTTTTGTGTTCGGTTTGAATTAAAAATAAGAAGCTGCCTTTTGTTAGTTTTTTACATTATCAATGGATCATAGTGCAGAATTTTCAAAAACCAATGTTATTTTTTCGAACTCGTGGTATAGTAACGAGAGCTTTAGTAGTGACTTTCAAACAAAATGTGTTAATTAAATCAATCCGTTCATGCTTTGAAATTGAGTCGATGAGGTCGTTAATGAATGTATTTCTCGTTAAAAAGTTTAATTGTCGCAGGTCACCTACATCACTTCCTGTCTCAATGACTATATAAGGGGAAGTCATTAATCAAAGTGCATGTTAAGAAGATCAAGAAAAATGAATGGTAGCAGAATTCGCTGTTATGGAAACTACTAGTGTACATTTCAAATTGTGCATTTTGTCATGCAGAATGTACATTTACATTTACACTTTACATATAAAATCCTGATTTACGATGATCTGGTGTGTGGGTAAAAAACGGACTGCACGGACTAAAAGAATAAATAAATTAAAATTAAAATTAAACCCCACTAGTCATTTACCCTCTTTCGGGGGGATATTTTGCCACAGCTTATTATATACAACTCTTTTTTTGGTTAAAAAGAAAATAAATACCGTAATCTATGTATATTAGTTGGAATTTATTTTCTTATGATGACATCTACTTTTGTCTGTATTTTAGTATGTACGATTGTAGGCTATAAATACATACGTTTCAAGTGCCATTGGTGTTTGTAGTTGTTAGTTATATTATACATGTATACCATGTATGTAACACTTCATTATATATTTATTAAGCTTTTAAAATTCCAATAGGACTCCCTACCTAATACACAATTTGTTTATAATTAATTGTTCGGTGAATCTTCTAAATCATACATTTTCTCTGTTACTCTTTGGTCGCCTCCGCGATAAATAAACTCAATATGATTAGAAGTAGCCACCGAACACTTACAGTATTATAAGAATATTTTATATGCATACAAACGTGTGAAGGTGAAAGTGTATGTTGTTCATGAAGTCAAATTCCATGTCAATGATCTTGATCACATTCCTAGTGGATCTGTGTGTCCTAGCTTGTACACCTGTTCTTCGTGTTAAAAGCCAAGGATGCATTGCAAATCTGCAATCACCTAAGGAAACTTTATTGTTATATCTAAAATGCCATTTTTTAGAACACGATTTCAGTTGTATAATTCAAATAGAATCTACAGTAGAGGTCAGCTGTCATATAATGTACGTATGCAGAATTCAAATTCAAAGGCTGGTCTGGCCTGGTTCTCCTCCTACCTCTCCAACCGCACTTACCAGGTAACCTGGCGTGGAGCAACCTCCACACCTCACCCTCTCTTAACTGGAGTCCCCCAAGGGTCAGTCTTGGGTCCTCTCCTATTCTCTCTCTACACCCGCTCCCGGGCCCCCTCATTGCATCCTATGGTTTCTCATACCATTTCTATGCTGATGATGCTCAGATTTTCCTCTCCTTCCCCACCTCTGACTCCACCATCTCCTCCCGTATCTCTACCTGTCTGTCTGCTATTTCCTCCTGGATGCACTCACATCACCTCAAACTCAACCTCTCTAAATCTGACCTTTTCTTTCCCTCCTCCTCCCCCTCCTCTGATCTCTCTATCTCTGTTCCTCTGGAATCTACCACACTCTCTCCCTCTTCCTCCGCTAAGAACCTCGGAGTCACCCTGGACCCCTGCCTCTCTTATTCCCAGCACATCTCCACTCTGGCACGCACTTGCCGATTCTTCCTGAGCAACATCCGAAGAATCCGACCCTTCCTCACCAACTATGCTACCCAGCTCCTGGTCCAGGCCCTGGTACTCTCCCGCCTAGACTATTGCAACTCCCTCCTGGCTGGCCTCCCTGCGTCCGCCACCCGTCCGCTCCAGCTCATCCAGAACTCTGCTACCTGCTTGGTGTTCTCGCTGTCTCGCTTCGCCCACGCTACTCCACTACTCCGCTCACTCCACTGGCTCCCGATCACCGCTCGCATCCAGTTCAAGACTCTTGTACTAGCCCACTGATGCCTTGACCAGACTGCACCCAGCTACCTCCAGACCGTCATCTCTCCCTACACCCCCACTCGACCTCTCCGCTCCGCCTGAACTAGAAGACTGGCTCTACCTCTGCTACGCTCCCCTGCCTCCAGAGCCCGCTCCTTCTCCACCCTTGCTCCGCAGTGGTGGAATGACCTTCCTACAGATGTCAGGACTGCCCAGTCCCTGACCACATTCCGGTGCCTCCTTAAGACTCACCTCTTCAAACAGCACCTGTAGAACTCCTCTGTTTGTATCCTGGGACACTATCACCCTTCATTTAAATGTGCTTTATTTTGCTCTTATCTGCCCCCTATTTTACTGCATTTAATCCTGTACTTCAGAATACTGTAATCTGCCAAGTGTTTAACCTGTAGTATTTTGTATTTAATCATATCCAGATGTAACTATCACTATTATCTGCTGTATTATTGAATTGTGGTTTGTCACACTTGTACTTTGCTTGAACAAAAGTTATTGTATTTCCTGCTCTTATTGTATTACTTGTATTGTAACACTTAATGTATTTGCATTGTAAGTCGCCCTGGATAAGGGTGTCTGCTAAGAAATAAATAATAATAATAATAATAATAATAATAATAATAATAAAGGCTACAGTTGCATTGATAATTTCTTGGTAGTAACATTACAGTTTGTGCACATAACGGTGTATCATTTTATCAATACAACAAATGTTCCATAAGGTTACAAATGGTTAAAACAAGTGAATAAATCTCCTTCATAACCATAAGTATAGAAAAGGCTGAAATATTTTCATAACTACAAATATAGAATTATCTAGGTTGTCTGTACACTCTCTCTGTATCGTCAGCCGTGGTCTGTTAAATTTCTGTTTCTGTTTTGTTAATTAAAACCCTCCTTTTCCAAGTGCAAATTAACTCCTGATAAATTATGACATTTTTTTTTTAAATTCCCATGGAAAAACAAAAGCAATAGTCGCAATTAGCACTGTTCATTAAGATATTAACGTTATTTTGTAAATCAACATTTTGAAAATGCTAAAATCAATGCTACATACCGATTTCTTGATTAGCACTGGAGTTATCATTTACAGCCTTTTGAAAATCCTGCCCATAGTCTCATTCAAGTTATGGGCGAAAAAACTAAAGTGAACTTGTTTCACAATATACACTTTTCCAAGAGTTTAATTGAATGGTTGGCTCAAAAAAAGGACACTGCGTGATCAAAAATAAAAATGTAAAACGAAGAGCCCTAAGTATGATTAACAGTAGTGTCGAGGGTGATGTCGTTTTTGTTTGTTGTTATTTGTAGCCGTGGCACTTGTTTACTATAGTCTGTATAAAAACACAGATGCCAACAATCCAACCAACAGAACAATCAGGATATCTATACCTGCAAGTTTCATTGACTCACTGAAATCTACTGCATATCTGTCAGTATTTCTTGGTTTGACTTTAGAATTGATCATTTGTACCGGTAACGGAAAAAATCTGTTTTCTGTTGTCAGTAAATACCTACCAAGCAATATCTTTGAACACCTCAAAAAATACGAAGAGATTAATGTGTGTTTATTTACAACATCTTGATCCCTGTTGATGCTTAAAAGATTCTGACACCTTGGTCCGTAACCTCCTCCAGTTTAGTCTATAAATTATTCTTTATAAGCTCTCCATCTAAAATAAAGGTTTCAACATGGATGTGTTTTTAAGGATAATATTCCAGTAATAAGAAGGTCAAGCTGGGTGATTATTATATCAGACTGATCTGTAATCATTAGTAATTTGTGTTATTTGTATTGTTTTTATTACTTTTGAGTTTTGCGTCCATTGATGTTATGACGTCTATTAATATTAACTGCATTAATTGTTGTTTTTACCATACATAAACATATGTATAAATGTTATGATATAGTGTTTATGAAACCTAATGAACTATATCAGTGGTGCACAACAACAGCCATTCTAGCCCTCACAATTACACCTACTTTTTTAATTGATAACCTTTAACAACATATGTGACATGCCCACATTAAAGAGGTATATATGTTAACAGTTTATATCCAAATCCTTAGTAACACATCTATCTTTAACAGCTGGATCACAGAACTCGATGAGGACGAATCATAAACTATCTTAAATAGGTGGTCAAAGATTAGGGCTAATCAGGTTCTGTGAAACCATGTGTTATACATTTACACTGTAACCTTAGTAAAATGGCTGTGCAATCAATGTAAATATCTCAGGAGTTAAGATTGAAAAATATAGAACACTGAATAAAGCAAAACATATAAACTGAGAAGCATTAACGTTGGCTCCATTAAGCTGAGAACTTTAGCTATCTGTACTTAGAAACATGTGCAGCCTTTTGTGCAGGCATGGTTGTTAACTGAAATGTATATGTGTGTGTGTGTGTGTATGTATATTTATATATGTAGATGTGTGTATAATATATATATATATATATATATATATATATATATATATATATATATATATATATATATATATATATATATATGAATGTACAGGGGTGTAGAGGGAAATCGGAAGCATTTTTGTTAGCACACCAACAAGTACTGTATAGTTGGTCTTAGATCTGTCTTTTTTTCACACACCAAATTTCGGACCACTGCAAAGCTGAATTCAGAATTTGCTAAAAGTGCTATCTCAAGAAAAGATCAACAGACACAACAGAACCTTAAAGTATGTAAGTATGTCTACATGTCAAAGGATGGCCCCTTTATGATTGTGATTGAGGTCTACTCTTTTCTCCTTGGTTTCACTAAAGACATCTTGATGGCATCTTGCCCTTGTACAATCTTTTTTTTAAAGAGGGCGGTCTACAGACATCAGACTGAAGCCCACTCTCATAATTAACATATTGCATATTGATGTATGATTTCCTTATCAGACACCACATATCCACGATATTCCTGGCTCTCTTTTAATCAAAAAATGGTTATTGGTATTGTTGTTTAATCAATAACAAAAAAGTTGTCAAAAGACACCAAAAATTGCAATTCTTACAGTCCCAGCAAGAATAGATCAAATAGCCTGGTGTTGCATAATAACCATGATTTATAAGTCAAGTCTGTCTGTACAATGTCAGACTTTCATAGGCTTGAAAAAGTCCTTTCATTGATTTATTGAATATTCAAACCAGAGTCCTCTTTATAGTCTCTCGATGTCCCTGTATTTCTTTCTCAGGATGGACACCTGGTCTTTGAAGAGGACTGGGTCCAGCCTCATCTGCGAATGGAGCAGAGGCATGAACCCGAACCAGCTGCTGAAGGAGTTCATGCAGGTCTGCCGCTGTGCAAAGTGGTCTGGGTCAGCCCAGCGTGAGGTCTTGGAGCCCTGTAGGTAAGCCAGAAGAAGCAAGTACAGATATCGGATTAGTGACATTCATATTATACTGCAAAAAAAACAAAAACAGTAAGATTAGATATTGACTGAAATTCACTAAGCATTAACTAACGCTTTATTGTGAAATGTGTATTGTCATTTGCATTTATTTTTCCTATGAACAAAAGTAGGACATCTCCTCTTTTTACCACATTATCAGAGTATTCACTAAAGCCAGGGTTAGACTCCTGCAGGAAACAGTGAGTGGACTCCTCTAGGTTTAACCAGTGTTGAGCAATGGTGCACATTTTCTTAACTGCAAGGGGTTTTGTGATCCCAGGCCCCCAGTGGGGTCCAGGGGCAAAGCCAGGGTCCATGACAAATCATACTGCTAGTTAGATGGGAAAACCTTTATTTGCATTTAAATAAATATATTATGTGGAGATTGGAACTAAGTTTCAGGCTACCAATAATCAGTATAATAATTTGAATTAATAGTAGAACATATGCTGTCACTGTCAAGTTTGTTTAAGCATTTAAAATAATAAAAAAATAAAAACAGTTATTTTGCATACATAGGAGGCTATGTGGTCCAGTGGTTAAAGAAAAGGGTTTGTAACCAGGAGGTCCCCGGTTCAAATCCCACCTCAGCCACTGACTCATTCAGTGACCCTGAGCAAGTCACTTAACCTCCTTGTGCTCCGTCTTTCGAGTGAGACGTAGTTGTAAGTGACTCTGCAGCTGATGCATAGTTCACACACCCTAGTCTCTGTAAGTCGCCTTGGATAAAGGCGTCAGCTAAATAAACAAATAATAATAATAATAACTAAATGTCTGGTATAATGTTTACATTTTTTCAGAATTAGACAATAATGATTTAAAACTGGAGAGCAAAGATATTTCATCCACAAAATAGAAAAGGTATGGCATCAACACATTGCAGAACATCTCTCAACATGGCACACAGTTATCCTTTGACAGCAATACAATAGCAAAGGAACTCAGTTCTTTATACTCCTCAAAATGACCAAAATATAGCCTACACACTAATAGCATACATCCAATCAAATAAATATTATTGCTGCATGCCAAGCCAGATAGAATATTCTCCAAAATCTTCAATATTCTAATATCTAATAACAAAATATTTAAAACACAAAATAAAACATGATTAACATGTTTAAAGAGGATCAGAGCAGGACGGCTGGAAGCATTTTAACACTATCAGAATGTCTTCATGTAAACTAATTGGTTTTTAACTGATTAAAAATCGAGGGGGTTTATGCCTTACAATTCGCTGTTTTAATCTTCATTTTAAATAACACTGGCTTAAAACGTAAAAGCAGCAAAACGTGTACACTGGTTAAAAGCAAACAAAAATCACTCGTCTCTAGCAGGACTCATTACAATACCTAATGCCTTTCTAAACATAATAAAATACCACATATTAAACAAATCCACATCACAAATGTTGGGGTGATGTGAAGGGCAGCCAGTTCCCTTTCAATTCGAAGACGACCAACAACATACTTATAGGATATGCCTGCCTATTGGTAGGTATTACTGAGCTCTTTATATTAGATCTGTCGATACTAGGCCCCTTCCTGGGGTGACATCCTCGGTCCCGCCTACCGAGGGATCAAAACAGTCAACCCACGGAAACCATTCCTCTTTTTGCCTCTCAAGATGGTAAGGTTAGACCTTCTGGGCTTGATTCTGATTAAACAAGTGCAATCGCAGCCGCAGTGGTTAAAGTCAAACGTGTCTGCCCCATAGGGCATGGCTTCTCCAAAAGTGCGATTCCGATCAAAATAAAAACCCACCGCAAGCGTATTTAGTGGCGCAGCCAATCAATGCTGAGTAGGTTGGGGAATTTGCTATCCAATCAGGGCCAGGCAACAATCCCTTCATGAGACAGAATGCGCTTGCATCACCGCAAGGCTCTGTTTTGAATGTAGAAGTGGCGATCATGTCGAGCGGCAGGAGTACACGGCAAGAAAAAACAGTGCAAGTCAGAACAGCAAGTAGTAGGTCACTCGCTGAGAGAATATGTAAACCACGCTTCACGACACAGGGGATTGCTATATTAATAGAAGAGGTAGAGGGCAATCATTTATTATTTATAATAATTATACAAGGTACATTATTTCATGGCATTGACATTACTACATGTAAAGTGTAAAGTACTTACTACCCTCCCTGATCTGTCTACCAGTAGCAGCAGCTGATTCATTTTCTAGCGAGACATGAAGTGCCGCATCACGTTCCCTCTGAGCTTGTAATGTACTAGTGTTTCAATATAACCAGGGCTTTAATTCTCATGGAATATTTCCCAGAGCCCAACCATCCCCGCGTTTGTGAAAAGATCATGTAAAGAATAAAACTACAGCTAACTTATTATTTTGAGTTTATATTCGTGCATTTGTGTATGTTTGAGTATTTAAGATACCGTTAGGTCCTAACATTTATTAGCAAAATAAATAAAATAAAAAGTTTTAATAATTAAAAATAATCTAGTTATCTGCAGTATGTATTAATCCTGATTGTGCTGTTTGTTCAGTTACTTGTTCACAGTGTGTGTTCATAAAGTCAAAGCCTCCGTGTCCTGGCTTTAGAAGAGATGCGTGTTGTTAATGTTGTGCAGTTTGTTTGGTTTCAACTCGTCATACAAAACAGAGCCTAGTTGCTATAGTATTGTGGTTACTGTATTGCAACTGACTAGCTCACACAGGGTAGCTCACACAGGGTAGCTCACACAGCATAGCTTCCACAGGGTAGCTCACACAGGGCAGCTCACACTGGGTAGCTCACACTGGGTAGCTCACACAGGGTAACTCACACAGGGTAGCTCACACAGGGTAGCTCACACTGGGTAGCTCACACTGGGTAGCTCACACTGGGTAGCTCACACAGGGTAACTCACACAGGGTAGCTCACACAGGGCAGTGCTGCGTGCGCAAATTGTAATTTACAACACATGACCCTAAAACCCCATGAACCTTAGGTTTAGGGTTAGAAGTTTTACGGTAACTGAAATTTGCTTTTTAGATTTTTTTACGATGTTCCCAATGCTGTATAATGCCAGACTACACTTTACAATGCTTTCATAAATAGGCAGTAAGGGCTGCTACAGGAATTATAAAACTAAAGCCTCAGCAATTAGGACATTAATCAACACTTAGATCTGCAGTCATCAGTCTACCCTGAGCCCAGTGATCGATCAGGTCCTGCACACATTCAAGAACAGGCCGGACAGCTTATAGGAAAACTGGAGGAAATTAATCGCTCCATCAGTAGTCCTTACAGCAGTCAGTTGGCCAATATGAATCAGGGGGATGCTTTACATTATGGACTGATTCACACCGAATGCTATGCAGGAAATACTCCTCTGTATATTTATATTTTAAAATAGGATGTGGAGCAGAATATATACTCTATAACATAATGGGCCTTTGAAAGGCTATAGAGACAAACTGAAGAAAAAACAATGACAAATGAGTAAAAGAAGTTACAAAAAAATGCAACTTTTATTATTTAATATAAATTATGCATGTATTTAATTTCACAGAATAAATGATATCAAATTAACAAATGAATGTGGCTCAACCAAGAGTCACTTAGTTGTTCATGCATGTTAGCTCCCTTTTGCCTGAAGCATGCCTACAGGATGCAGGATTACATTACATGTTTCTAGAGGGTGAGCAGTCATTTCCAATTCCTTCAAAGTTCCTTCAAAGCACTGTCATCAACATCTACAAGATTACCTGCTGCATCATCGTCTCCTTGTACTGCTTCTTCTGGGTCACTTTGATGGGAGGGAGTTTGGTGACTGCTGACACCAGGAAATTCATCAGGATGTCCTCACAGTTGGCCATATGGTCAACCATGTTGTGAAGGCTGGTTGGTAAATAATGAGTGTACAGGTAGTGGTAATACCTAGTGGGGACAGAAAAAAAGAGGTTGAACCCTTTAGGTAAATTACAACTTTGTGGAATAAATCAATTGGAACAGTACAAAACTAAGCAAGAAACAATGTGTCAGTTGCAGGACAGTGCAGCAGCATTTATACCTTGCTAGTTTAATATCATTTTATTTTTTTATGAAAATGTGCCTTTGCTTAAGGCATCATAGAGTGTCATACATCGAAGATTATGATGCCATGATCTAATTTTTTTTTTTTTTTTTTTTTTTACATACCCTAGAAGTAAGTTATGACCACATCTTCTCTCAACATGTATTTTGATGATATCTTTAACCACTGTCTTGTCTACAACTGAAAGCTTGTCAATTACTAAGGTACAATACCATTTTTTATTAAGGTATAGTAAGGGATAAATAGCTTTAGTGAATGTTTTTCAGCAATTACCATATTTTTAAGCATAAACATCTCAAATAAATGGTGGATTATTTTAATCATTGAACACATTTGACTGGTTTCACAGACCAAAACATTAGGTTATTGTCATAACCCTGGTTCCCTGAAATAGAAATGTAATAATCACTCTATGGGTATTTACCTCCTAAAGACCCGAGTCCTGAATATGGATATGCCAAAGCTGCTCTCTGAGCCAGTGACAGTCATGGCCTGCCGCAGAGGGCACAAAAGCACTTCGCTCACAGATTTGAGCGTCATTTTTCCTTCAAGCCTGCTACAATCATGGACGCAGTAATCTTGAAGGTTAATGGTTACATTTCTATTTCAGGGAACCAGGGTTATGATAATAACATAACATTCCTTTTTAAGTACGAAATGTAATCATTACCGTATTGGTGAGAGTACCAAAGCTGTTGCAAGGGCAAGATTGCAGAACGACTGGAATGCTACAAGGCTAAGCCAAGAGGCTGCCCTGTGCTTTACCATACGAAACCCCAGTAACAAGTAGCTAGGGTGAAAAAATTGAGGGATAAACTCACCTCTATGCCTGTGCTGTAAGGGTTGACTGGGAAGCCACCCTTAACACTCTAGTTCCAAAACCAGGTTTTTGAGGAGCCAAGACATTCAGCCTGTAGAACCTAGTGAAGGTATGGGGAGTAGCCCACACCACCATATTGCATATATCCTTGACATATGCACCCTGGAATAAAGCCCACAAAGTTCCCATGCCCCTAGTTGAATGGGCAGTGAGCTTTTCTGACCGTGTCTGCTATCCACTTGGACACCCGCTGCTTAGACAGGGCTTGACCATGGGACTTCAACCCATAGCAGACAAAAAATTGTTCAGACTGTCTATAACTTTTCGTCCTGTCAACGTAGTACGCCAGGGCCTGAACTGGGCATAGCGTATGGAGCTGTCACTCTCTGTCAGACTGGAAAGGAGGTGGATGGAAAGCCTCCAATTCCACAGACTGGTTGACATGGAATTTAAAAAGGTAGGATTGGTCCGGAGCCCTGGCCTACAGTAAGGGTAAATAGTAATGGTTACATTTCATACTTCAAAGGGAACTACCAATACTCCTGGACTACCTTATCAAAGGTAACACAAGGTAGTGCTAATTGGGGCCTGCAAGGTTTTTTTACCCTTTATGAAGAGGGTACTTTACTTAAAATCTATTGCAAAACTAGGGAGGAATCAAAAGGCAATGTCGTGGGAGAGACCCAGTTGATAAATAAAAGGGAGTGGTTGCCTGAATAAAAAAGCATGTATCTTTCTTGCAGAATGCAATAGGTGCTGCTAAAAAAAAAAGAACGTGTAATTTAATAAGGCGAACGGAACTGCAATGAGCCAATATAAACCCATGCTGTTAATGCATTTACTTTTAAAAAGGACTATGCAGCGATGGGTCGTTCTGTTTAGCTTGTAATACCACCTGAAGGATGCATAGGAGAGTCATGTGCATCACTAGTGACTGATCCAGAATCACACTTTTAAGAAACCTAAACATAGGGGGCTCAATTAAGCAGGGGCCCCTCCTTGATTACAAGCTGAAAAGCACCTGCAACCACAAAATAGAGCCTGGGTACAGTAGCTGTGGCAACCAAACCACCATGCTCAGTTAGCGGCTGACATTATAGGGGGTTTAACCTTTGAATCATCAATACAAACACCCACTGTTAATACAAGTCTGCTCCAGCCTACAGATATGCACCTGCTTTCAAAGTGAGAAAGAAGCACTGCTGGATTTAGCATGAAGGGATCAGTCAATGCTCAGTCAATAACAAAACAAGGTGCAAATAGAATGATATACTGTAGTAGCCTTGTGCATTTTGTGCAAGGCAAAATGTATGTAAATGCAGGTACAAGTGGTTTAGAAACCCTAAAAAAGTTTTTAGATACCCAGACCACTAGAGAGAGCATATACAGACGTGCTCAAATTTGTTGGTACCCCTCCACAAAAAACGAAGAATGCACAATTTTCTCTGAAATAACTTGAAACTGACAAAAGTAATTGGCATCCATCATTGTTTATTCCATATTTAATAGAAATCAGACTTCGCTTTTGATTTTTTATTCAACATAATATTGTAAATAATAAAACAAATGAAAATGGCATGGACAAAAATGATGGGACCGCTAACCTAATATTTTGTTGCACAACCTTTAGAGGCAATCACTGCAATCAAACGTTTTCTGTAGCTCTCAATGAGACTTCTGCACCTGTTAACAGGTAGTTTGGCCCACTCTTCCCGAGCAAACTGCTCCAGCTGTCTCAGGTTTGATGGGTGCCTTCTCCAGACTGCAAGTTTCAGCTCTTTCCATAGATGTTCGATAGGATTCAGATCAGGACTCATAGAAGGCCACTTCAGAATAGTCCAATGTTTTGTTCTTATCCATTCTTGGGTGCTTTTAGCTGTGTGTTTTGGGTCATTATCCTGTTGGAGGACCCATGACCTGCGACTGAGACAGAGCTTTCTGACACTGGGCAGTACGTTTCGCTCCAGAATACCTTGATAGTCTTGAGATTTCATTGTGCTCTGCACAGATTCAAGGCACCCTGTGCCAGGCGCAGCAAAGCAGCCCCAAAACATAACCGAGCCTCCTCCATGTTTCACTGTAGGTATGGTGTTCTTTTCTTTGAAAGCTTCATTTTTTTGTCTGTGAACATAGAGCTGATGTGACTTGCCAAAAAGCTCCAGTTTTGACTCATCTGTCCAAAGGACATTCTCCCAGAAGGATTGTGGCTTGTCAATATGCATTTTAGCAAATTCCAGTCTGGCTTTTTTATGTTTTTCTTTCAAAAGTGGAGTCCTCCTGGGTCTTCTTCCATGGAGCCCACTTTCGCTCAAAAAGCGACGGATGGTGCGATCAGAAACTGACGTACCTTCACCTTGGAGTTCAGCTTGTATCTCTTTGGCAGTTATCCTTGGTTCTTTTTCTACCATTCGCACTATCCTTCTGTTCAATCTGGGGTCGATTTTCCTCTTGCGGCCGCGCCCAGGGAGGTGGCTACAGTTCCATGGACCTTAAACTTCTTAATAATATTTGCAACTGTTGTCACAGGAACATCAAGCTGCTTGGAGATGGTCTTGTAGCCTTTACCTTTACCATGCTTGTCTATTATTTTCTTTCTGATCTCCTCAGACAACTCTCTCCTTTGCTTTCTCTGGTCCATGTTCAGTGTGGTGCACACAATGATACCAAACAGCACAGTGACTACTTTTCTCCATTTAAATAGGCTGAATGACTGATTACAAGATTGGAGACATGTGTGATACTAATTAAAGAAACTAATTAGTTTGAAATATCACTATAATCCAATTATTTATTATATTTTCTAAGGGGTACCAACAAATGTGTCCAGGCCATTTTAGAATATCTTTTGTAGAATAAGCAATAATTCATCTCTTTTCACAGCTTATTTGCTTTATTCTATGACATACCAAATGCATGCAAGTATACATGATAAAATAGCTTTTAATTTCATCACTTTTCAGGAGGAATGAAGCATTATTTCAATGAGCTGTAAGGGTACCAACAAATTTGAGCACGTCTGTATAAGACATGTCGAAAGCCAGCGCACAAAGGAATATTCTGGAACAAACCAGGGCCTCAGACATTTACACTTTGCCAAGGAAAACAAATGAAACCCATAACTTGAACTCTCAGTCACTAATAACACCTATACATCAGCAGCTATTTAGCTCTAACTGGTATTGACAAAGCCAAGTACATTTATTTTTCTTCTACATCTTTAACATCTGCAGAGTATGGGTGTGTTGACTGAAGCTAGTGTTTAGATTCAATTGTAAAAACATCAATGAAGTCAATAGTATTGTGTTGGCAGACAAAAACAGATTTCAAGGGCCACTTAGTCTTCTCTCCTTTAATAAAAAAAAACAACAAACAAAAAAACATTCATCTTCAATGAAAACTCAAAAGCCGATATGTCTGCTTCATTGATAATAAATGGCAGCTGCCCACATACGTATCTATTGCTTGGCTTGCTGATAAATCCCTCTATAGAAACTCTTTGACTCATACTCACACACACACACACACACACACACACACACATGTTGCATTTTTCTACTCTGATGCATTTTGAGCATCAACAATTTACTCAAAGCTATGGAACAATGGTCAAAGGTGCTTTGGACTGACAACGACACCTGTGCCTTCTGCCAGTTCTGTTGTCAATTCAATGCTTTTCTTCTTTCTATTCCTTAACGATATTATCTTCAAGTATTGCGATCACCAATGACATTACGTATGGGATATGACTGCCCATTGGGTAGATTAGATTGAGCATCAACAATTTACTCAAAGCTATGGAACAATGGTCAAAGGTGCTTTGCACTGTTGATGGACGACAACGACACCTGTGCCTTCTGCCAGTTCTGTTGTCAATTCAATGCTTTTCTTCTTTCTATTCCTTAACGATATTATCTTCAAGTATTGCGATCACCAATGACATTACGTATGGGATATGACTGCCCATTGGGTAGATTAGATTGAGCATCAACAATTTACTCAAAGCTATGGAACAATGGTCAAAGGTGCTTTGCACTGTTGATGGACGACAACGACACCTGTGCCTTCTGCCAGTTCTGTTGTCAATTCTATGCTTTTCTTCTTTCTACTGCTACAGTACTCACAACTGAGCAATCCCCTTAGCATGGGCTCACAAGTTTCTATACATTGACATGTAGCAGTCCATTCCTTTATATAGTATATGATAATGTGCATTAAGTTCATGCACACATAGCCCTAACTTTTCACTTCTTGAAAAACCTGCTTTGGACGTTTTGCTAAATACGCTTTGCAAAGTGTCTCCTGTCTACCACCATTTTTATTTTGGATAATTTTGGACTAATGTGGTGTATTGGTTGTACCAGTAAAAGTTTTCCTGTGGAAAAGTTGAGGACAGTTTACCAAGATAATAGGGCACTGCAAAAGATTTCCACTTGTTCTTTTTTTCTAATTACTGGTTCATTTTAATGATTAATGATTAAAACTGTGGGTTAGCACCCCTTTATAGAAATGTGATAAAACTCATCCAATAAATACAATTAAAAACCCTTTGCTGGCCTCCTACAAGAAATTAGATTTTAAAAAAAAAACATGTGCTGCTAGCTGTGTACAGCATTACAAAAGTCTCTATATTGTAACAGATAGATGTCATGGTGTTTTTGTATCTGTATTGGTTCAGTTAACCTACAGACCATTTTGTTCTCATAAGTATAAGCAGACATTTATTATCTAGCCTGAGGTGGAAAGCATCACTTTATTTTAATCTTTTAAATTTAGTGTGCCCAATTATTTTACCCCTGGTTAGTCTCCCCAATTTAAAATGTCCAATAATTTTTTCTCCTCACCCCAGCAATTGCACCACACAGCTCAGGAGATCCGTTCTGAGCTCAGTGGGCGCCTGACCAGCAGCAGGGTTTGCTGTAGAGAGATGAGGAGAAGCTGTCCCTGCCGTTTTGCCTCCCTAACACACGGGAGCGCCAGAGCCAACGCGACGCTCCCTTTGGAATCCCCAGCGAAGACCGGTGACACCGCACACCCATGACGTGAACCTGCGCTCCATGACAAGGCTATGCTTTTACCAGGTGAGCCACATGGGGACCCCGGAAAGCGTAATTTGAGAGTTTATACGGAAAAAATGGTAAAAACTTGGGGTTTTAAACTTGACATTTTCTATTGATTGAGTAATCATCTACGATTGATTCATCGATTAATCACACCAGTTTGCTAGTGATATGAAACTTTTAGTGATGTAATCTGACATTTTCATTTGAGTTGTACTGCCCGTTTATGTTTCCTTCAGCCAAATGCCATGTCTAAAAGAAAACGATGCGGTTCTTAAAGAATGGTTTGAAAGAAATGTTTGTTTAATAAAGAAAAATCACCTTACTAGCTACTAAGATGAATGATACGAATGAAAGGAAAGCACTGATGAGCAAATGTTGCAAGTTGCAGTCTTTTTTTTCATTCTGAGATATTGTGAATTTTGGGCATATCTTCCAGTTGCCCTTTTGCCAAGGTCTTTCAACATTTCTTTTTTTGCGCACCATTTCATTTTCATTTCAATCATTAATCAATTAAAACCCCTAATAAAAACACATACCACTTACAAATAATGTTCCTGGGGATGTAAAGGAGTACCTGCCTGTGATAGAATGATGCTCCTGTGAGAACCATGGAGTACTCATTTGTCCATTTGGAGGTGTATCCCCATCGCCCTTTACTGTTGTCCCAGTAATGACTACGAGCTGGATAGCCAACAATGCGGTCTGGGAAACTGTGCCAGACAATGAAGGAAAAGTCAACCTGAGGGTGAAATTAGAAAGTTTGATTTAAAAAAAAACAACTGTATATATTTATATTAAAAATGCACTCTGACTGACTAGGCCAGGGGTGTCCAATCCTGACCCTGGAGGGTTGGTGTCCCCCCTGGTTTTTGTTCCAACTGTACCCTACATTACTTAATTAGAACAATAATTGGTAATAATTGGTCCGATTAAGTAATTTAGGACACAGTTGGAACAAAAACCAGGAGTGACACCGGCCCTCCAGGACCCGGATTGGACACCCCTGGCCTAGACACTGTCAGTAATGGGTACTATAAAAGAATGCAATGAATTGTCTACATTGAAATTTATGTAATACTTACAGTTTTTATGAATTCAATTGTAATTTCTAAGTAGCATCTAAGTATATTTTCAGCTTGTGCAATTACAATACTAGACCAATACCAACTGTATTGCTAGGCATTATATATATATATATATATATATATATATATATATATATATATATATATTGTGATAAACCTCAGGGCATGGTCCTGAATGGGAGATATGTGAGGGCAGAGATTTTGTTAGGACTTTGTCCGTTCACAAAATGGAGGTCCCAATAGGACTACAGTTTCCAAAATGGTCGCCCACCACAAACTACACTACCCAGGATCCTTACCAGGTAATTAAGGTATGTCAGCACACCTGCAGGTGATCAAGGGTAATGACCAGCCCTATAAAAGGAGCAAACTGACAGCACCATAGTGAGAGGGGAGTAGAAGGAGTTTGGTGCTGTGTGTTGAGAAGATTTCTGTGTGTTCTATTGATTTCTGGATTGCAATATTGTGTATGACCCTGGACTGTTTGGATAACCCTGTTGGCTTTCTTGACCCTATTTTGGATGACTACCTGATTGTTGGCACACTCTGGATTAACATTACAACTCTGATTATTGGACTTCCCTTGAAAATAAACACGCAGGTAACATCCTGTTTAAAATAAACTTACACTTGTTGTGTCTATTGTGTTGTCCCCGCTCATACTTGTGAACAAAGTACGCAAAGAAGGACTAACTTTGTCACATTTGGTGGAGAATGCGGGCACTTCTACTACATTTGACAACACAAATACAAAATTGAAAAGAGCAACTGAGACTCTGTGAAAGCAAAATGGAGGCAGTTGTACAGGCACTGATGCAAGCTGTTACAGCCCAGCAGGAGGCAACCAGGGTCCAGCAGACGGCGCATCAAGATGCCATGCGGATGCATCAGGAGGCGCTACAGATCCAGCACACCACAAACCAGTTGCTGCGGGAGGAGCAAGAAAAAGTAGCTAAAGAGTTGAAAACAAGCATCCAGGAGCTCGCCTCCAGGATTGGACCAAAACCCCAGCCTGTAGCACAACAGATACGCACAAACCACTATCTGCAAAAGATGACTCCGCAGGATGACGTAGAGGCGTATCTCACCACGTTTGAGAGAACGGCTGAGAGAGAAGGGTGGCCAAAAGAACAATGGGCAGGGTTCATCGCACCTTATCTTGCCGGAGATGCCCAGAAAGCCTACTTCGATCTGGAGGTCGAAGACTCAAAAAATTATGACAAACTGAAAACAGAAATAATGTTGCGGCTTGGAGTGACCAATGCAGTGAGGGCTCACCGGTTCCATAAATGGTCCTATCAACCCGGACAACCCCCCAGAACCCAGATGTTTGACCTCATCCATTTGGCTCGAAAATGGCTACAGCCTGAGGCCCACTCATCAGCTGAGATCGTTGAGGCCGTCGTCCTAGACCACTACCAGCGATGTCTGCCCAGGGATGTTCGTCGCTGGGTCGGGCAGAATGAAGCTCTTTCTGCTGACAACCTGGTCGGTCTGGTTGAGCGATATTACACAGCAGAGTCCGGTGAGCAGTGGCAGGATGACAGACATACGTTCCCCAGGCCCTGGCGAACCAGCGGACAGGGTAAGTCTGTTCCTAGGAACTTGGGGGAAGATGAACAGCAGAGCGCTGTAAAGACAGTACGAGACTTGGGGGTAGAAACAAGGACACTGGCAAAAGTTGACAGTAAAGGGCCGGTGTATAGAGGGTCATGGCCCCGACCTACTATTTGTTATAATTGTAACAAAGTTGGACATATTGCTGCACACTGTCCTCTTAAAGAAGAGCCCATGCAATGCAATATGGGTAATGAGAATGAAGCAGACACTGTCTTGTATTCCTGTCCTGTTGTAACTGCTGTTTCTGAGAGAAAAAATCCCAATCATGAACATATGTGTACTGTGAAGGTTGATGGGAGAGAGGTGACAGCTTTGCTCGATTCCGGAAGCATGATTACACTGGTTGCCGAAAATGTGGTGCAGACCCAAAAATTGGATAAAGATCAGGGTGTCAGTATTACATGTATACATGGTGACACACGCCAATACCCCACCGCATTAGTACATATTCAGACAGATGCAGGGTCTCTTGATTATCAGGTTGGCGTTGTACCCTCCATGCCATATGATGTAATACTGGGGCGATATTTTCCTAATTTCACAAAATTGGGGCCAAACAAGGGCACATTGGAACCGCCCACCACAATTCTAGAGGGAGGTTTTAACCCTCAGAGCCAAAAGCAGGCAGCCTCAATCCCACAACCTAAGGGAAAAAATGGTGTGGACTTTGATGAGCCACGTGTAAAGGTTTTAGTAGGAGACAATAATGATAAGGAGGAGCTTAACGCCCCTGGGCCTAGTACCAGTAGTGACCCAGGTACGGGTGTCAATCAGGAAGAACCCAGTACCAGCACTAGTAGGGAAGGCATTAACCCCTTGTCAGTCCACCCAGTAGTTGAGGACATTGATTTTCCTGACTTGGAAGTATCGTCCATTAACTTTGGGACGGCGCAAGCACAGGATCTTAACCTATATCATGCAAAAGAAAATGTGAAGGTAATTAATGGGACCCCCATACATACAGAAAACATGCCTATCAGTTATCCCTACTTTATGATGAAGAATAATTTGTTGTATAGAGTGGATAAAATAGGATTAGAAATAATTGAACAATTGCTGGTACCTGCTGGTTTCAAAAAGACAGTACTTGATTTGGCCCATGGACATATATTAGGGGGTCACCTGGGGATGGAAAAAACTCGGGAGAGAGTATTAAGAAGGTTTTTTTGGCCAGGTGTTTATGGAGATGTGTCCCAGCATTGTAATTCATGCCCAGAATGCCAACAGACTGCCCCTAAACCGGCATTTCGTAGTCCCCTAGTTCCTCTTCCCATAATAGAAACACCATTTGACCGGATAGCAATGGATTTAGTGGGACCATTACCGAAATCCTCCAGAGGGCACCAGTACATTCTGGTTATTTTGGATTATGCCACTCGATACCCTGAAGCCATCCCGTTGCGTACCATGGCCTCTAAAGGCATAGCAAAGGAGCTTATGCTCATGTTTAGTCGGGTGGGCATCCCAAAAGAAATCCTTACAGACCAGGGCACCCCATTTATGTCACGGGTTATGGCGGACCTTTGTAAGCTCCTTAACATAAAACAGCTACGTACTTCAGTGCATCATCCACAGACAGATGGCCTAGATCGGGTGTTGGTTTTAGTCCCGACTGTTGAGTGTAAATTGCTAGCCACATGGAAGGGACCATATGAGGTGATAGAAAGGGTAGGGGAAGTGAACTATAAAGTCCGACAGCCAGGCCGAAGGCGGCTTGAACAGATATATCATGTCAACTTATTAAAAGCTTGGAGAGACAGAGATGTTTTGATGGCGATCGAAACGTATCCCATCCCACCGGTAGGAACACCTGAAATCAACATAGCACCTACACTTTCCCCAGAACAGGCACACGAGGTGAAAGGTTTTGTGGGAAAAAATAAGAGGGTGTTTTCAGGGATACCAGGTAGGACACAGGTGGTAGCGCATGACATTATCACGACACCAGGGAAGAAAGTGAATATGAGACCGTATCGGGTCCCCGAAGCTCGTAGGGAAGCCATAAGGGCAGAAGTAAAGAAAATGTTGGAATTAGGGGTTATTGAGGAGTCCACCAGTGAGTGGTCAAGCCCTATAGTTTTGGTTCCCAAACCGGATGGCTCGTGGCGGTTCTGTAACGATTTCAGGAAATTAAATGAGATCTCAAAGTTTGATGCTTACCCTATGCCAAGAGTAGATGAACTATTAGATCAGATAGGGAAAGCCCGTTACATCACCACCCTTGACCTTACAAAAGGATATTGGCAAGTCCCCCTAACTACTAGAGCTAAAGAAAGAACAGCTTTTGCGACCCCTGACGGGCTGTTCCAATATACTGTATTACCATTTGGCCTACATGGCGCCCCGGCCACCTTTCAACGACTTATGGACCGGATATTGCGGTCCCATCGGGCATATGCGGCAGCCTACCTGGACGACGTGGTGATTCACAGTCCGGACTGGGAGTCACACTTGCCTCGAGTCCAGGCCGTACTTGACGCCATTAAAAAGGCCGGGCTGACAGTTAACCCAACCAAAAGCAGTATAGGTCTAGAAGAGGCCAAATACCTGGGGTATAAGGTAGGGAGGGGAATAGTCAGACCCCTGATAACAAAGGTGGAAGCTATAAAGGGTTGGCCCAAACCTGTCAACAAGAAGCAGGTGAGGGCATTCCTGGGTATTACAGGGTATTACCGCAGGTTCATACCAAATTTTGCCACAATAGCAACTCCACTTACTGAAATGACTAGGGCCAAGGGACCCAATATGGTTAAGTGGGATGACAAGGCAGAACAGGCCTTCAGTAGCCTCAAGGAAGCCCTGTGTAGTGATCCAGTCTTGGTTGTCCCTGATTTTGGAAAAGAGTTTATATTACAGACAGACGCCTCTGAGGTGGGGCTAGGGGCCGTACTGTCTCAGGAGATAGAGGGGGTTGAACATCCCGTTCTCTTCTTAAGCCGGAAGCTGGAACCCCGCGAAAAGAACTACGCAATTGTTGAAAAGGAATGCCTAGCGGTCAAATGGGCTTTGGAGAGCTTACGGTATTACTTGCTAGGCCGTCAATTTACCCTAATCAGTGACCATGCCCCCCTTACCTGGATGCACAGGTCCAAGGACAAAAATGCCAGGGTGATGAGGTGGTTTTTGAGTTTGCAGCCTTACACTTTTACACTCAAACATAGGGCAGGGAAAGACATGGGAAATGCAGATGGATTATCCCGTGTCCATTCTTTTTTTGCTGCTATCGCTCGACCCGTGGGGTCGATGCTGGGGGGGAGGATATGTGATAAACCTCAGGGCATGGTCCTGAATGGGAGATATGTGAGGGCAGAGATTTTGTTAGGACTTTGTCCGTTCACAAAATGGAGGTCCCAATAGGACTACAGTTTCCAAAATGGTCGCCCACCACAAACTACACTACCCAGGATCCTTACCAGGTAATTAAGGTATGTCAGCACACCTGCAGGTGATCAAGGGTAATGACCAGCCCTATAAAAGGAGCAAACTGACAGCACCATAGTGAGAGGGGAGTAGAAGGAGTTTGGTGCTGTGTGTTGAGAAGATTTCTGTGTGTTCTATTGATTTCTGGATTGCAATATTGTGTATGACCCTGGACTGTTTGGATAACCCTGTTGGCTTTCTTGACCCTATTTTGGATGACTACCTGATTGTTGGCACACTCTGGATTAACATTACAACTCTGATTATTGGACTTCCCTTGAAAATAAACACGCAGGTAACATCCTGTTTAAAATAAACTTACACTTGTTGTGTCTATTGTGTTGTCCCCGCTCATACTTGTGAACAAAGTACGCAAAGAAGGACTAACTTTGTCACAATATATATATATATATATATATAGAGAGAGAGAGAGAGAGAGAGAGAGAGAGAGAGAGAGAGAGAGAGAGAGAGAGAGAGAGAGAGAGAGAGAGAGAGAGAGAGAGAGAGAGAGAGACACACACACACACACACACACACACATACACTGCTGTGCAAAAGTCTTAGACATGTTGCGTTTTTCTACTCTGATGCATTATGAGCATCAACAATTTACTCAAAGCTATGGAACAATGGTCAAAGGTGCTTTGGACTGACAACGACACCTGTGCCTTCTGCCAGTTCTGTTGTCAATTCAATGCTTTTCTTCTTTCTATTCCTTAACGATATTATCTTCAAGTATTGCGATCACCAATGACATTACGTATGGGATATGACTGCCCATTGGGTAGATTAGATTCCATTGGGATTATGACTCATAATGTGACCAAATCACTTCACCTCTTTTGTAAAATTGATTGAGCCCAACCACCCTTCCATTTCACTTGTCCAACCTTGGGTAAATAATAATAACATCAAGATTTTATCCTGTAGCAAGCATGTAGTAAATCTCCCCCAGGGCAGAATAAAACCTACCTCATTGGTCGACAAGACGGTGTCTTCATCCAAACTCAGGACTGCATCTGTCTGGATAATGTCATGGGGGAAAAAGCGACTGCTCATAGTCTGAAGAAAAAGAAACAAACAAGAAAGTGAATGTCAGACAATATGCCGGGAGAATAGAAACATCTTAATCATGTCCTATGTTCCAACAATCAAGGAGGCAGCTACATTTGACCCACACTCAGTTGTGACTTCAGTGTATTTGGAGATAGAAAAACTTACATGTATTTGCCAGGTTAATGTCCAACAAAAAAGGAAGGGAAATACAAGTGTAGTATTGTCCAAGAAATATGTAAAGGGTTAATATACTGTAAGGGGTTAATATACTATAAAATAGATAACCCAGATTTTATTAAATCATTCACAACTAGAAGATTATTCTGGCAGATATTATTGACAGCCACCCGTTGACAAGAAAATGAGTCTTTGCTTGTCTGCTCAAAGCAGGGGTTGAAATGAAAGGTAATAACAGTGGCAGCGGTACCGTGGGACTGCTGGAGGTGCGGTGGGGTGGGGTGGGAGTTGGAGGCAAAGTAAAGCTTCTTTAATAGTTCCCTGTCAATGAGACAGTTATTTCAAATGTAGGTAAGTATATATCCTTTATTGTTCTGCTGCATTATTTTGTACTGTGACTTTCTAAGTGGAACAAATAACCAAGAAAAATAATACTGGCCACTTAACACATCATGTAGGGCCTTTAAGAAAACAGCTTAGTCATGCCATGTCAAATTAACCCAAATCAAGAGGTCTCTCCACTTGACCACCTCAGATTTAAACAAAAATGTAACAAAATGTTCTGCATTCAATATAATACAGATTCAAAGATAGAAGTAAAAATGATGTCACAATATATAGAACACCATTACATCATGTAAGAATAAATCATATAATTTGAATGTAAACAATAACAAGTAGTTGTCATGCCGTCAAAAACCTAGAAATACCTCCAATGTTTTGATTCAAACACAGGCTCCCTTGAGAAAGATATGTACAACGTATCGAAACATTGAGCAGCTGGCTCTTTGAGCTAAAATATATATATATGCTGAGAAATAATAATAATAATAATAATAATAATAACTGGTCAGACTGGTTTAAGAGATATTTCTGGTGGTTCAAGAAAAAAAACAGTCAATTTAGTTTAATATAAAACAATTCCCTGATCACGTCATACAAAGCACAGCACATGTTTCTAATTTTCTTTGTGAACACAATTGAACTAAGCATGTTGTACTCAAATTATAATGGGACCCTGCACTATTGAAATACGTAAAATTGTTCATTGTACTATTCAAATGGCAGTGTTATCTATTCCAGCTACAGCCTATTTCAGGGGACTGTGCCCACCAGCTATGGAACATATTAAATTCAGATCAGTTTTCTGGACACAATATTTATAAACTGAAAGATTTGAAGAGATTTGATATCAAGAGCCAAAAAGCCATTGCTCACGATCGATAATGGGTTTGGGCATTGGTGATCAAAACCAATTTTTTTTTAATATCTGAAGTCTGTCTCAGTAATAACATTCTTAGTTCTCAGATCATGATTGATCATTTTTCTCTATTTGGCACTTCTATACTGCTGAGACGATTCCAGCTCCCCATTTTTTAACACATGCTACATATAGCTTACAGAATTCAGTTTTTATGAGTTAAAATGTTGAACTTCAATACCCGGCACTTCTAGTAACTGCTTGTTCAAAGATCGAAGCTCAGCATTGTAAGATGTAAAGTGTTGTGTGGGATGATTGACTGTTTGGCCCAGGATCTCGTCTTCTAGGCCGATAGGAGTCCCCCTCGTTTGAGGTGCGACCTCCGATGTTGGTCAGAGGTCACCAAGGCCGGGTGATGGAGGACCACCGACCCCCAGAAGGGAAATACAGTTGCAAAGGAGTCATGGGGAGGTGGAGGAGAAAGGCTTGCAGAACAAGTATTGGAAGGTGAGCCTGGACTATATAGGTTGAGGAGCCAAAGGGATTATCGTAGTGAGCTGAGCCTTGCTCCTAGAACTATGGCAAGCCTCTAAATACCAGAAAAACTAAATGCATACAAAAAGTAAGGTAACTCAGATTGAAAAACATCACTAACCACTTGGCTGTAGAGAATGTATTTGGGTGGTTAATTTATGCCTTCAGTAAAAGACAGAAACTTCAGGGGGGAGTGTAGCAAGTAAATAGCAAACATATTTTACTAATTTTATAATAGTTACAATTATTCTGAGTGGTTATTATTGCAATTACTCATTCCATATGTACTCTCCTGAATTCAGGTCAAGTTGCTTTCACCATAGGTATAGTTGGAAGAGCCAGCACCACCCACTCAACAGATACTGTATAGTGTATACAGATGCTGTGCTGACAGCATTGCCAAAGAAATGTGATTTACTAGATGACACAGATCGTTTCTGAGTTACTGTATATATGCTGTTGTGTTATATAGGTCTATGGTGAAAGAGAACTGAAGAGCCGATCAAAGCACATTAACACACAAAAAAAACTCAATATGTGGGTAATTGAAATAATGATAATAATAAAAAAAACTATGACAATGTAATATACGTAATCTCACACACATGCAGTACACACATACCAGTCTCTATCAAAGATTAAAAACTTTGATTAATTGTCTATTCAAGTCAATCCTCTCCAGCCTCTAATTCGTTCTTCGTGGTAGTTTGGCTGTTATGTCTTGTCCTCCCAGACAGTGGTTGGACCCACATGTAACCCACATACTCCAGAGTATATCAGCTTTCATATTTTCTGGACACAATATTTATAAACTGAAAGATTTGAAGAGATTTGATATCAAGTGTGGAGTAGTGGTGGAGGGTTGTGGGTTCAATCCCAGGTGGGGGACACTGCTGCTGTACCCTTGAGCAAGGTACTTTACCTAGATTGCTCCAGTAAAAACCCAACTGTATAAATGGGTAATTGTATGCAAAAAGAATGTGATATCTTGTAACAATTGTAAGTCGCCCTGGATAAGGGCGTCTGCTAATAAATAAATAATAATAAAAATAATAATAATATTTCCTCCACCTCAACTTGGCTGGCATATGGGCAGATTCCTCTGGGACACAATGATCAGAGCTCTTCTGGCCCACACAAATAATATATAACTGGATATACAATGAGGGTTATTGACAAAGTGATACCTGGGGACTTTCTGAAATCTGTCCCTTACTGGGAAGTACAGTACACCCTTGCTATAATGCCCTTCATTATAACGAACCTTTGGCTATAACGAACCTGGCCCCTGGAACCCAAATTAAAAAAAAAATAAGATAATATAAAACAACACTGTCAACATCCCGGTCTGTACGCATGGGAGACACCTCTTCAGTGAAGCTCTTTTGTCTTAATAAAAAGCATGCGCTGTGTAACTGCCTCCGAAACGAAAATCATTTTATGTTGCAACAAAGCTGGAAACTATATTGATCATTTGAAAAAAGGCGTAACACAGGCATGTCTCTGTCGTGAATATAGGTTGTCAAAAAACACTTTTTTGGCTTGTTCAGCAACCATGCAGCAAAGCAAAATTGATTAAAGAAAAAACAACAACAACAACAAAAACTTGAGCATCTGATTAACTTCATGTCAAACTTTTTATCTCGGGATTATTTGGAATAAAAGATGAGTTTGGGATTGGGATTTGTTGGATTAAGATTTGGTGCACTTTGAACAGTTTGTGTCAGATTGATTTTGAATAAATGTTCAGCTTTAATTCGGGATTTGTGCTTTCTGTACTGCGTTTACATTTTTTAACGAACAGGATAAAGCAAAGGCAGAATACTGCATATATGAAACGAACAGGTACATGCAATTCTACTTTTATTCACAATATCATCTTATTAACTTACTCCAACAGTTTATCATTCATTTTGATTTTCCTTTCGCTATAACGAACCCCTCGATATAACGTAGCGAGGGTGTACTGTATTACCTTGTTGTATTGTTTTAGAAGTGTTTATGTCCATTTTTATTTTAAGGTTAACAATATTTTTTTAATGAACTTATAAACTTGGCATCCTAGTCATATAAGTAGATGTAGTAAATAAAAGGGCATATTTTCTGAATTCCTAACTTTCATTTAAAGCCCTTCATGTGGGTTTATGAGGTCAATCTCCGGAACAGATATGGGGGTTGAAACAAGTATAGGCCTACATTTTTTTCAACAGCAAGCTTACAATTTCAATACATTGTATAACAATAACCAAACCTACTTATTATCTATTGCACATTTCACCTGAAGAACATCACTGTGCTCCGAAAAGCTGTTATAATGTAACTTAAAAGAGACATGATAAAAAAAAAAAACAACTCTGGATCAACCACATACTCCTGACTTTTTCACTACAAATCCCAGCTCAGAGCTCAATTTCTGAAGCTAGCTGTGGGCATATTCCTAGTTTAGCACAACAGAATTATTAAAAGGGAGTCAGATCAGCAGTTGAAATCAAATTTCTGAACACTCATTTCCATTCTGAAAATAAATAGGCAATGTTTGATGGCAGCTGCCAATGTGAATCAAGTTTGTATCTTCATTGCACAAATAGCCCTCCCTAACTGTCCGACACTAAATAACTTTAACATACTTGTTATTGTGCATTTAGGATTCCTTTGCAAGTGAAAGCACAAATGAGATGCCACATATAATTCCACATTTCATCTGTAACTAGGAGTTGAAAGCAATTTGATTGAGCAACCTTGTTTGAATTAGGACTCAGTCAGCCCGTTAGGATTGCATGTTGGCAGAACTCGATCTCTCTAACTTATGGAGGAAATTATTTAAGGAGCGCCCATTGTGAAGGATGAGAGAGCCGAGTGCCTACACTCAGACTGCGGCAAAAAGCATGTAATCATTAAACGTACTATCAGGAAAATAATGCTGGCAACAGACTGGATTTTTACAAGTTTACAAAAATGTGATACAATATTTTATTCTTTCTATATTATGATCTAATGAAACCAGAAGACATAGGTCCAGGAATTTGTGAAATTTGTGTGGATAAATGAGGTATCATTGCATGTGACTAGAATGCATGAATACTGTAAAACAAAGAAACTAGTAACGTAAACCCAATTAGCATTTACTGAAGATATATGAAAAACTGTATATTACAAAGACAGAAGAATGTTTTAAAATCGGTTTACCTTTACAGTGTTACGCCTAGCAAAATCTTATCAAAATGCGATACACCTCCAACACTGTTTCCCTAGCGTTTTCTGTTACCAAAAAATAATAATAATAATAATAATAATGATAATAATAATAATAATAATAATAATAATAATAATAATAATAATAAATAAATAAATAAATAAATAAATAAATAAAAATACTACAAAGCTACAAGATCATAACACATTTTATGACGGGAATAAGCTACCTCAGCCCATCAAAGCTCACAATTTTCCTATAAACTAAGTTGTGTGTCTAGCAGCTAGAAAAGGTATTATTAAGTTATTCCACGCATTACTATTAAATAATGGTATCTACGTGTTGTTAGTTTTCTTGGATTTCAAACAAAAATACAATTCTATTATTTATTTTTAAACTAAATAAACAAGCCTGCTGTGTAATTTGAACCTCTCTTACATTTCAACAATATGCATACCAACAGAACTTTGTAAATAATTCTATCATAGTATTTTGTTTCAGCGACGTAAAATATGTTTGCTGGGCTTCACTAAGTAACTGCCTCAGGAGAACACATTTTACAGAATCGGCATCCTTCTGCTGTTCATTTAGGCAATGTGTGGAAGTTATAAAAAAAGGCCAACAAAATGATTGGATATATAGTGAAAAGTGTTGAATTTAAATCAAGGGAAGTAATGTTAAAACTTTACAATGCATTAGTAAGACCTCTTCTAGAATATTGTGTTCAGTTCTGGTCACCTCGCTACAAAAAGGATATTGCTGCTCTAGAAAGAGTGCAAAGAAGAGAGACCAGAATTATTCCTGGTTTAAAAGCATGTCATGCAGGCAGGCTAAAAGAATTGAATCTATTCAGTCTTGAACAAAGAAGACTACGCGACGATCTGATTCAAGCATTCAAAATTCTAAAAGGTATTGACAATGTCGACCCAGGGGACTTTTTTCTACCTGAAAAAGGAAGCAAGGACCAGGGGTCACAAATGGAGACTAGATAAAGGGGCATTCAGAATAGAAAATAGGAGGCATTTTTTTACACAGAGAATTGTGGGAGTCTGGAACCAACTCCTTGTTGAAGCTGACACCCTGGGACACCCATTTAAAGCGCTGCCGCTGTGAGCGGAGGATGAGTCACACAGCTTGGACGACACCGGATCGGATCCAGGCTGTGCAAAGAGGCCGAACTTTGCTGGGGACTCCCAAAGGGGGCGTCACACTGGCTCTGATGCTCCCGGGGTGGGGGATGGGAAACCCGCAGGGACTCTTTCTCCTCATCGCGTTACAGCAAACCCTACTGACACTGAGCACATTCAGAGTAGATAAAAAGCAGGGCTGATCTCTGTTCTCCGAGATCGGTAGCCCGTCCACCTCTGAACACACCCTCAGAACGTATGTGCTGTGTTGGGACCCGCTGCGGTGAGGAGAAAAAACATAACTGGACATTCCAAATTGGGGGGAAAATAAAAAATAATAATTGGTCACTCTGAATTATTTTTTTTTTTTTGTACTGTATTTCAGAGATACAACTCATCAGGGAGCCGCGGATGAATGGTGTGCGGATAAATTAGGTTCTACTGTATTATTATTATTATTATTATTATTATTATTATTATTAATAAAGTTGGGAGAACACCATAAACAGAATGTGATACAAGTTACACTTGTGGGTTGACAGATCAGGTTTTAAAAGACTCTATTAAAGGTTGCTGCTGCCACCTCAAATTCATCCATGATGTGGGGGCAGGGAGAGTTAATAAGCCAACACTTGAAAATAAATTAAAGCAAAAGGATGATTTATTTTGTTTCCATTAGGTAACTGGCCAGGAGCAAAAAATAGAAAAAAAAACAATAAAATATTATCCTCAGAATTTTTGTAGAACTGTGCAAATGACCTCTGGCTAGCCTGGTTTGTATTTTCAGTGCATTCTTTTTTTTATAAAACGTTTATTATCATAACCCTGGTTCCCTGAAATAGAAATGTAACCATTACCTAGCACAGTCCTTTTGTGCCCTCAGGGATGGGGCCACGTGATATACACTTTTCAGGATTTGGGTCTTTAGGAGGTAAATACCCATTCGATAATGGTTAAATTTTGTACTTGAAAGGGAACAATTAATAATTTGTTATTGTCATTTGTTGACTTTTTTATTGAGTGTTCATTACAGTGGAACGTTGCATATCCGACCGTCACATAAGCGCCCTGATCAATTAATCGCCTCGCTAAATAAATAAATAATATTAAAATGAGGCTACGAGAGTAATAGCATTGGCAGCAAGTGCAGCGTCCGCGATGGAAACAGAAAGAAAGCGTTACAGCAATCAGCCTTTTGGTGCGTTGCCCTTTAAGAGAGACGGGCTGCGTGCGTGTGTCAGTCAGCTGTGTGTAGCAGTGACGTTTCAATACACCAGTTGAGAAAGCTTTGTGTTTTACTCTTTTTTTGTGCAATGTGTTTATATGATGGAGCACACGGTTGCAGATATTGGAAGCGTGTTGTTGTAGCTTTTAAATGCATTTGAATTAAACAAAGCAAGTTTCATAAACACAATGCTTACCGGCAGTTTGTTTAAAATAGCCGAAACAATATTTAAACCAAGCCATCAGCTGCAGGTTACTGTACATTTACCGTATGTTTTGTATTTTCTTTTAAAGCTTTGTGTGGAGATATCTTATTGTAAACCGCATAGCAACACTGTGTATTGTAGCCTAATTAATCTTGTTTACGTTTGCTTACTTTCAAAGCAAAGCATATCCCTGTGTTTAAAGCAGTTTGAGTGTTGTTTTTGTTCACTAACCTATTTATGCATGTGTAAATGTAATTTTCTACAGATGTTTGCAAATCTGACTTTTTCACATATCCGCCTATACCCCAGTCCACAGGGGGTCAGATATGCAACGTTGTACTGTATTTATTAATAAAGTTAGATTATATAATAAACAGAAACATGACATCGAACTTGAGACTGAAAATGTGCTCAGAACAGCTTCATATTATATTAAACTATGTAGTGCCATATTACTATAAAAGGAAGATATTCTTCAGAGATAGAGTTTGACATTAGCAACTGTCAATTAGTGGGAAGGATAACCACCATAAACCAGCACCTATGACAGTAGAACAGCAAAACTTTAGCAAGGAGTCTAAAAATCTGCAGCTACAGCAGCTGGCTCTAGTAGACTCAAATGACCAATTAATTGAAAGACCAGAATACAGTACGTTTGCTCTGGCAACAGACTGCAATTGTGATAACAGAAACGAATAATGCATGCAGACACACAAGGTGGACTAATTAGGACTGCACTTCCTGACATGGTTTTTGGGATAATGTTAATGTTACTGTGGTGATGGTGAAGACTCAAGGAATAAGGGTGAGGACATGTTATTAGATACAGAAAAAAACATGAAGCACAGAGTATTTGTGAGAAATGCAAAATCTGATTGGGGGGGACATGCCTCGTGGGTACCATAAGGGTCTGTACTTGAACCCTTACTGTTCCTCATTTATGATTTGGACCAAGATACACACTGCAAGGTTGTTAAATTTGTATAGGATACCAGACTTCGGGGAGTAGTGGAGTCACAAACCGCAGCCCAGTTAATTCAAAGGGATTTGGAACTTCTCTGTAACTGGGGTTAAAATGGACTCATCATTAAAAGGATCTCGCCAATGTGGTGAGGCAATTGAAAAGGCAAATAAAATGTTAGACTATATTGCGAAAAGTGTGGAATACAATTCTAGAGAGGTTATGCTAAGATTATACAAGGCCTTAATTAGACCCTACCTAGAATACTATGCAGTTTTGGTCACCTCACTATAAAAAATACACAAATGCACTCAAAAAGGTACACAGGTGGGCAACTAGGCTGATCCCAGGACTTAATGACATAAGCTATGAGGACAGGTTAAAATAATTTAATCTCTTCAGCCTAGAAAAAAGAAGGGAAAGAGGGGACTTGACTGAAGCCTATAAACTCATGAAAGCTATAGATAAAATCATAAATGACTAGATTCTGTCCTTTTAAATTAGATAGTAGGGGTGAATGGTGTGCTAACAAGGGACGAGTCTTGATAGGCCAAATGGCCTTTTTCTTGTTCCTAAACTTTTCTTCTGTTGTTATTAGAAGAAGTGCTGATAAGTCTGGTTAAACAGTCGTCACATCTGTAAATAAACCCAAAGAAAACCTACCACAAGGACATTTCTGCAAGGAATAAGGCAGATGAATGCCGTTCAACAGGAAACATCTTTGCTTTGAAGTCCACTGCACAATGCATTTGTCTATCCAAGCCAGAAACACTTTTAAATCTGAAGCCAGTTTTTTTTTCTTGAATAATGGTGGAAAATAAGGCTTAAAAAGGTTGCTATGGAAAATTAACTGAATCATGTAACCTTACTCTCTCAAATTTTCTCAAGGCTATAGTAACACTAAAGCAGATCTTGACACGGCTTTATTTTCTGTATGTGTCCCAACTAGGGTTGCCACCTGTACGGGTTTGACCCGGACAGTCCGAGAATTGGGTGTCCGGGTGGCAGGAATTAACAAACCGAAATGCCTTAATGTCCAGTTCTAAGTGAAATGCATAAGAAACACCAACCTTCATTTAATATTTTACAAAATTGTATATACTAGACTTGTTAGAAAGTCTGCAACAATGGTGCAAATTTGCTTTGGATTGTTATTGTCGATACGTGTAGATACTACTATTAAGACACCCACCGTGCAGTTATTGCAACGTCCCTAGACAATATAAATGATGTTATGTTAAAATAAATGATTTCTGCACCGTACAAAAAAAGCTGATTTTGCCAGTGCTTGCTAGTCTATTAACCAGCTTTAAATTTAAAGTGTTTCAGTTTCGGCTTTATTGTTAAAGTTTTCACACGTGGCAATACTGTCCTACAATTACTAAATGATATTGTGATCATTCCACTGTGTTATGTTAGTGACCCAGAGCTAAGTTTTAAAACTGAGAGTTAGCACATGCCTATCGTTAAAGGGTACTGCAGCTACTAATCCTTTCCAATTACTGGTGTCTTAAAATGTAAGGGCCATATAACAATGATACATATTGTAACTCATTTTTAGAAGGCCTGCTTTGTTGTTCTCTAAGTGGCTGCAGTGACAAAATTTGTAGATGCGTTAACTAGTTACTGTAAATTAGATATTGTTTTAGCACACTTTTCATTAAGTAAACATGTATTTTAATGAAATTAAAAGTAGAAATACAAAACGGTGTGGCATTTTTCTTTGTGAACATGAAGTGAAAAACGGCAATTCAAAAACTGTCAAAATCTACCAAGGTAGCAAATCCACGAATAATATCAGGCAAAATTTCCCGTTATACAGTACATTAGTTGCTTAAAGGATTTCCACTATCTTATTAGAAATGTACTGTTTAGTACTGATCTGTACATTCTACTGGGCCCCCAGCATTTTAATAATGTTTTACATTACATTGATCTGTGTGTGATTAAATACATAACCTCTACAGTAAAATATGGTTTACTTCCGATATATAACGGTAATTAAACCATATATATGCGTGCATGTATGTATAATATGCATTGCATATTTTGCGGTAGCCATTAGTAACATTGAAAAACCTGAAACAAATCTGAGTACATTTTGACTCATTTTTGTCTCTTTTTACCAACACACAATCGATAGTGCCGTAGTTTTTAATGTCTGTTAATAACGTTCATTAATATTTATTATGGGGGGGCACAATGGCTGTAAAATAATTCTGACTGTCACAAACGGGCTTAGGCTCAGAAATCCAGTGACTGTCTGGAAAAATTATTTGTAAAAATGTTTATAAAAAAAGCAGGTGGACAGGATCTTCACTTCAGAAATTGCATTGATTTGCCACAGCGTTACTCATCAGAACAGCTACTTGTCTTGGGTAAGATTAGCCTCTGACGTACCATAGCTACTATTTTTTTGGCTTGCAAGTTTGATTGCTAGAAATATCAAGAGCAAGATACTGTGTATACTGGATGATTATTGATTGTACCGAGATCTGGTGGTATTGTGCTAAACTGTATTACAGTATACTGCAGTTTTGATAGACCTAGGCTGACTGAGAAATATGTCTGGGTTTGGTCTGTGAAAAAGGTGGCAACCCTAGTCCCACCGCTGTTACCATAAATGATTTGAAGCTATGATGAAGCTTAGTGTTGAAATGTTTGGAAATACATTTGCAGAGGACAACATTCCTGTTCTCTCAGACATTTTGATGGAGACTATGATTTATTTATGGGCAGTGTCTAGCTTTTTGCGTTACTTCAAGCTCTGTTTCAAAACTAACCTTGCAGATAGCACAGGGTTTGATAAACGTATAAATCATACATGCAATAGATTTCACATGCAGACAACAACAAACTTCTAAGAACAGTTACAATATTGACAATACTCCATAGAGGTTATATATACAGTATATATATATTTGCTAAACTGAAGAATCAGTTTGAAGTTTTAAAGTGTGAGTGTAAAGCTGGAGAAGTCTATTCTACAGATAACTTATTCTGTTCTATGTAAAAAGAGAATAAATAGACACAAGCAGGAAAATACATACTTTGAATATTTCTTACATTATTCATTATATTAAAGAAATCTGCAGGAAATAAAATCCCCCCCAAACTCAGTTATTAGCAGCCTTAAACAAACACCATATAAGTTTCCTGTGATTTTAAGGGTTACAGAAAACCCTGCAGTGTTTACAAGAAATGTCTAATTTACTTTTGCTGTGTGCCAAGTTGTCTGTACGACAGCGATATGTTTTTAAACATAATCATGATTGACTCTCTTCTAAGCACGTATTGCATCCAGATCATGTTCTCTCCTGCAACAATGCTAGTACACTCATTGAAATGAATGGTGTATCGTGGTAACAGAAAACAAGCAATTGTTCAATGTTGTAAGAGGGAGCGTGATCTGAATAAACTGAATAGTAGAACGGTACTCTCCAGGTGGTTTAAGACTTATGATGAGTGAATAAAAATATCAAAACAATTAGGATTATATATATATATATATATATATATATATATATATATATATATATATATATATATATATATATATATATATATATACATATATTGTAAGATAGCAGGTTGTGAGAGACAGCAGGGAGGGGGTTAAAACCTCCCTGCAAAAGAAACATGTGAGAATGCACTTTTTGGTTTATTGTTTAAATTTAATTGTTTAATTGTTTTATTAATGATTATCCGCACCTGGGCGTTATTGGTGAATTAGACCCAGGTGTGGGGTTTAAAAGGAGAGCAGGCAGTCTGCTCGAGGCTGCTGAGGAGAAGGAGGCAGAAAGGGGTGCTCTGCTTCCTGGCAGTCGTGAGGTAAAGTGCTGTTTCAAACCAGTGTGTTTTGTGAGGACGGGGAAACAGCGTAGCTGTCCCGTGTTAGTCAGGGAGTTCCTGGGTGTTAGTTAGTGCTCGTACAGAGCTAGGTGTTTGTTTTGTATTTTGTTTATTTTTTTGTTTATTAAACATAGCGCACCAGCGCTTAAAAATCCATTTCTGTCGTGTTGGGTCTATTTTTAAAGGGGCAATGAACCCGAGAGTGGTGCAATCCTTTACATTTGGTGGCAGCGTGTGTGGGCGCCCCTACGACCCAAAAAAATAATAATAATGGATTTAAAGGAGTTGATTGAAATGGTCAATAGGAACACCGCTGCTCAGAAAGAGCAGATAAAGAAGTGGAGACAGGACTGGGGGCTACCTGATCCGGAGCCCACAGAGCTAGACCTGCTGCTCCAGAAGTGGGAGCAGGTATGGGTAACTCCGCAATCTCCCAAGCCCAGAGGGGAAGAGCCGCTGCTGCCGGAGCCCAGAGGGGAAGAGCTGCCGCTGCCAGAGCCCAGAGGGGAGGAGCTGCCGCTGCCAGAGCCTAGAGGGGAGGAGCTGCCGCTGCCAGAGCCCAGAGGGGAGGAGCCGCTGCTTCCGGAGCCCAGGGAGGAGGTGAAAAGCATACCTCCACCACAGCCCCGACCACCACCCCTACGGTCCAGTCCGGCGTCGCTGCGTCCGGTCCCTCACCCCTTGCTCCTGGACACCCTGTCGGTTAGCCTGGACCTCCCGTCACTAGACCTGGAGCCCAGGAGTCGGCAGAATCGGGCACAGTTCTGCACCTGGTCCCCTGCTCCGCTCCTCCCGGACACTAAGACGTCGCTGCGCTGCTCCCAGACGTCGCTTACGCTCCCCCTGGTCACTGCTTCGCTCCCCCTTGCTGACCGGACGTCGCTGCACTGGGTCCCAGCTGCAGGCCTCTGCCCGCTGCTGCAGCCTCCAGTGCCCCGGTTGTCGTTCTGGTCGCCCCTGTCAAACCGTTGGGGTCCCTCGTCGCCGGTGCGCGGTCCCTACTTGGCTGAGCTGGGACGTGGACCGATCCACCCTCGAGTTTGCCCGTGGAAGAGGGCGAAAATGGACATTTGTGGACTCGAGGGTGGGTGGTTGTGTTTTAGGGGAGGAGGTGGCCGTTTCGTGGCCTGTGTCTTGTAAAGACAAGGGGGGGGATGTGTAAGATAGCGGGTTGTGAGAGACAGCAGGGAGGGGGTTAAAACCTCCCTGCAAAAGAAACATGTGAGAATGCACTTTTTGGTTTATTGTTTAAATTTAATTGTTTAATTGTTTTATTAATGATCATCCGCACCTGGGCGTTATTGGGGAATTAGACCCAGGTGTGGGGTTTAAAAGGAGAACAGGCAGTCTGCTTGAAGCTGCTGAGGAGAAGGAGGCAGAAAGGGGTGCTCTGCTTCCTGGCAGTCGTGAGGTAAAGTGCTGTTTGAAAACCAGTGTGTTTTGTGAGGACGGGGAAACAGCCTAGCTGTCCCGTGTTAGTTAGGGAGTTCCTGGGTGTTAGTTAGTGCTCGTACAGAGCTAGGTGTTTGTTTTGTATTTTGTTTATTTTTTTGTTTATTAAACATAGCGCACCAGCGCTTAAAAATCAATTTCTGTCGTGTTGGGTCTATTTTTAAAGGGGCAACGAACCCGAGAGTGGTGCAATCCTTTACATTATATATATATATATATATATATATATATATATATATATATATATATATATATATATATATAGTCAAAGATTGCACCACTCTCGGGTTCGTTGTTCGTGAATTTCCTCCCAAGCTTCAGTTTTTTAGCGGACTGAAGCAGGTTCTCTTGCAGTATTTCCCTGCATTTTGCTCCATCCATTCTTCCTTCAATTTTAACAAGATGCCCAGTCCCTGCTGATGAGAAGCATCCCCACAGCATGATGCTGCCACCACCATACTTCACTGTAGGGATGGTGTGTCTTGAGGCATGGGCAGTGTTAGGTTTGCGCCACACATAGCGCTTTGAGTTTTGGCCAAAAAGCTCTATCTTGGTCTCATCTGACCACAAAACCTTTTCCCACATCGCAGCTGGGTCACTCTCATGCTTTCTGGCAAACTCCAGACATGCTTTCAGATGGTACTTTTTGAGTAACGGCTTCTTTATTGCCACCCTCCCATACAGGCCAGTATTATGCAGAGCTCTTGATATGGTTGACTGGTGCACCATTACTCCACTCCCAGCCACTGAACTCTGTAGATCCTTCAAAGTGATTGTTGGCCTCTCTGTGGCTTCTCTCACAAGTCTCCTTCTTGTTTGAGCGCTGAGTTTTGAGGGACGGCCTTT
The DNA here is from genome assembly GCF_902713425.1 of Acipenser ruthenus. Classification (NCBI taxonomy): domain Eukaryota; kingdom Metazoa; phylum Chordata; class Actinopteri; order Acipenseriformes; family Acipenseridae; genus Acipenser; species Acipenser ruthenus. The sequence continues at coordinate 13,450,339 of NC_081193.1, forward strand.
TCCTGGCAGTGCCTGGCTGGTGTGATGCAGCTTCCACCTCCTCATTATTGATCCAACTGTGCTCACTGTGATATCCAAACACTTGGATATTATTTTGTACCCTTTCCCTAATCTATGCATTTGTATTACTTTATCTCTACCTTCTGTAGAATGCTCTTTGGTCTTCATTTTCCTTCAGATTCACAGCCTGACCAATGATCCTTCAACAGTGGGGTTTTTATCCAGAAAATGTGACAGCAACTTTAATGGTTCACAGGTGGAGGCCAATGGTAAGGTAATTGTGTCCTCGTTAGGGCAATTTCTTTCATCGGTGTAAATTGGGAGCTTCCACAGCACAGGGGTTGAATACTTATGCAAGCAAGATATTTCAGTTTTTTATTTTTCTTAAAAACATTTCCCAACATAAAACCAATGTCACCTTACAATAATTGATTTTGAGTTTCAGTGTTTCAAAATAAAATATCAAACAGAACGAAATTTCAATGTACCATTTGTAATTCAGTAATATGAGAGAATTGGCACTGTATATATATATATATATATATATATATATATATATATATATATATTGCTACAATTTACAATTGGGACAACGCAGGATTCAGCAAAGCTATAGTGCGTTTCTTGTAAATACTGCTGAAATCAAGGACTGTTAGACCCCACGGTAATGGTGTCACCTACCTTACTCTCTCCCTCGATGACTGTTATAGGCACTAAGGTGGAGGGCCACTTGTTTTTCAGAGGTAAAGGTTTGTCACAGTTCCATAGCACAATTATCTGGGATACAGGGGGAAAAGTCTTGATCAAAGTGGGCAACCACAAAAACAGTTAATTTTGTATTCCCTAGCAGAAAAAAAAACCCATTGAACTCCAATGGTTTAAAAGAAAACCAGACACTACCTTTCCCGAGAAAATCTCTGACTATAATTCAGCATTTAAAAGTCTGATTTTCTAACAGTTTACCCATATAGGGCCTGGTATCAAGGTGTGTCATAAACCTTTTGAGCACTAAAAAATAAAGAAAAAATGATGCAAATTGCATTTTCCCATGAAAACCTTCATAAATATGGTTCACGGTGGTAAACTCTGTAACTGATTCTCATTGAAACATTTGTCATCGATTGTTTTTTTTTTCTTTTGGTATTACTGCATAGACTCTCATTGTGTTTTTATGGTTGTGGATACAACTCTGTAATGTACTCAAGTTTAAATAAAGTACAGATACAACATGAACATGTAATCCTGACAACATCTTCATTGATAACCAGAATAAATTTGAAGTGTTGTTACAACAAATACAAGTTTTTTTGTCTTATGTTTTATTTGCAGCCTACATCTGCACAATGTTTACTCCATTTACACCAATTACCTGTTGAATCTTGTTAAATTAAGCAACAAGTATTTCCATTTTTTTAATCGTCCTGTAATTCTTGAATTATTGCATTATTTGTGAGATGACAAGTAGAGTTATAACAGTTATAGACTTATTTAGACCATATTTTGAATTTGGAGTAACTTTGATATATAAATAGACAACACAATCATATTATCCACCTCTGTGTTAATTAGATCTGGTCATTGAAATGTCTCACCCTTTGAAGAGCTGAATGTATCAACATCATGGATATTTATTGACCTAGTTAATACAAGCGAGGCATTGGAGGATCTAATTTTCAAACACTAGCAGCAGGAGGGGACACTTAAACAGTGGCAACATTGAAGTGGGAATAATAGACAGAGCAGAAACAAAAACGTGGATATTTCTCCATTCGCCAATGATGCAAAAACTCAAAATAAAAAAGGACATTTGCAGAAGTCAGGGATTTAGGCCAAATTAAATCAATAGAGTGGGCTGCAATTATAAAATCTAAAATAGAGTTCCCATATATAATAATAAACTACATCGTTATACTGCACAACAGACTTGCAATTGTACTACCGTTTATGATATTTTATTAAACTATTCCTTTCGTGAAGTTAAAATGAGGCTGTAATATGAAACTAGTTACATTTTCCAAACAAGGTTCAGTATCCCTAATCATTAAGTAAGTCATGCTCTTACCTGCGCGCAGTATTTGGATTTGGCAACAGCGAGTAGTAGTTTGACAATAGGCTGGGACTGTGACATCAGAGGGGTGATGGCCTGGATGACAGCTGTGAACTCCTGGGATGGGCTTTTACCTACAACAACGTTGAATAAAAAAACAACATTATTGTATTACTTGTATTGTAACACTTGAAATGTATTTGCTTACGATTGTAAGTCGCCCTGGATAAGGGCGTCTGCTAAGAAATAAATAATAATAATAATAATAATTGAGACAAATCAAGGCTTAAACAAGGAATGCTTCCTTAATTTAAATTCAGCTCAAAGCTTCTTAAGGTGTAAGGACTCTACCTGGTTTGTTTACTTAGCAGACGCCTTTATCCAAGGCGACTTACAGAGACTAGGGTGTGTGAACTATGCATCAGCTGCAGAGTCACTTACAACAACGTCTCACCCGAAAGACGGAGCACAAGGAGGTGAAGTGACTTGCTCAGGGTCACACAATGAGTCAGTGGCTGAGGTGGGATTTGAACCGGGGACCTCCTGGTTACAAGCCCTTTTCTTTAACCACTGGACCACACAGCCTCCTAAAACAGTGACACAGGGTTGCATGTCTAAGGTACTGTTGTTTGTGGTAGTGGAGGAAAACTAGAATTTGTCCAAACTAGTAGCACTTTGCCATGACGACTGCATGCTTCACAGTGTTCTTTTTTAGTTTGGTCTAGGGTGGCAGTCTAGAGGGCAGCCTTCAGCAATGCTCATTGGTATCAATAGGAATCCTTTACAGAGTAATGATAAAATGGACCTGGGGGAGTAGGGCAAGTTGCACCAGGAGCCACTTGCGTCCCATGCTCTTTATCACCATAATGAAGGACACAGCCAGGAGCTATCCATATAAGCATGTGGATACTTTTCATCATCAATAAACACAACATAATATAATCATATACTTAATATACTGTATTGTAGCCAGTTAAACATAGGTTGTACAGTACACCATTGCCTATTACTGTAAATCTATGCCCCTTGATAAATGGATGAGATGAAATTGTAAGGCATTTTACTCTTCATTTACAATGACAGCAACATATTGTAGTAGCAACCTTGGAAAATCCTATAAGGTAATCAGAGATAAGGTCTACTGACAGCAGGCAAAGCCATTACAGCCTTTGAATAGGGAGCGTCTGTTCACAGGTGCTCTAGAGAATAAACAGGTTGATTTAATTCAGAACTAGTGATAATTTCAATTAAGTATGTGTACCAGGCTGAAAAAAAGAACACCGAAGTAAAAATATTTCACGTTTAGCATTAAAATCTGTGCATTTCCACATATTTTTTTTGAACTCATGGAACAGATCAAATGGTGCAATGGATTTTTAAGTTTCCAAATATTTCCCTTTGAAGATTGTGTGTCAGACTAAAGGCTTGATGGTCCAGTGGTTAAAAAAAGGGCTTGTACCAGGAGGTTCCTGGTTCAAATCGCAGCTCAGCCACTAACTCACTGTATATGAACCCGATCAAGTCAATAAACCTCCTTGTGCTCCATCCTTCAAATGAGATGTAAAACCAAGGTCCTTTTGTAAGAGACTCTGCAGCCACAATTGTTGATGCAGAGTTCCCCCTCAGGTCTCTAAGTCGCTTTGTATAGACTATAACATTACAGTAGTCATTGTTTGTGTGCAAGTATGGTGATACGAGGAGCTCTGAAGGTGCTAACAGAAAAACGCAGTTCAATACATCAATGACAATTTCTGACAGGGAGGACAAGGTGAGATTGCATTTGCACTCAATAGTGCAATAGACAATAGACAATAGACAATAGACAATCACAATTTTCAACCAAGGCCACTTGGAAATGCAATCATTGTGCTGTACTGTTAGGCATTACAAACTCTAAGATTATTATTTTATTATTATTTGTTTATTTAGCAGACGCCTTTATACAAGGCGACTTACAGAGACTAGGGTGTGTGAACGATGCATCAGCTGTAGAGTCACTTATAACGTCTCACCCGATAGACAGAGCACAAGGAGGTTAAGTCACTTGCTCAAGGTCACACAGTGAGTCAATGAGTGAGCTGGGATTTGAACTGGGGATCTCCTAGTTAACAAGCCCTTTTCTTTAATCACCAGACCAAACGGCCTCCTCATGTACAGTTCAATTGTTTCATATGTGTTTTAAAAATACAATAGGCAATTAGGGCTTAAAAGGATGTGATGTACAGAACATTCTCATCTTTGGACTCTAGGATTGATTGTGAAATAATTTGATTGCTGTTCCATTCATACTATTCAACAATTAGATTATGCCTAATATACCGACAGTACACTTTGTATTAATACAATAATAATAATAATAATAATAATAATAATAATACATACATACATACATACATACATACATAGCAGACAAAAATACTATAAATAGCAGACATTACTCACCCAGCACTGAATAATAAAATGGAAACTCTGCTGAATTTGTAGAAAACTGTGGTAATATGTACAGACCTCCTGGTAAGGAATTCCACATTAATTTATTTCTTGATATGTGTGAATAAATTCGATCTTGGATTATCTGAACAAAAAAAAAAAAGAAAAGATATTGTGTCTATTCTTGTAATGAGAAACGTTATCAATATAAATAGTCATTGTTAAGTTACATATTTAACAGTTCAGTAATACTAGGCAAGTTCATAAAGATAAATAATAAAACATAATAAAAGGAGTGTGACTATAAAAGGTGTCTGAAATATTTACATCCACATAGTAACATAGTGCCACCATTTAACTTTATAGAACTCCCTCAGGTATGCGTTTTCATTTATTATCACTTAACACATAAAAAACACAGTGGAAAGAGGTCTCAGATCATTTTTTAGCAGTAATGCATGATGAGTCTGTATAAACAACAAGTTCATACCAGTTACAGCATTGTTTCCTGAAAAAAGGCACACTAGGGCTGCTCTTGTATATTGGTCGGTGCTAAGTAAAGGGAACAGAGTACCCTGGACTAGATGGCAGTCGGTCATCTAGAAAGGGGGCGGAGCTTCGGTGCACTAACTCATCGACCCGGAAGGGAAACGATGCGGCAGCCTCAGATTGGAGGAGCGGCTGCAATTGTTTACCAAGGGGTCATGAGTGACGGTACAAATAGGGGACGGAGCGACGTGATCTGTTCCTTCGTTTATGGTTAAGGAATGACCCGGAAGGACCAGTGTTTATATATATCATACCGTGAGTGTTTTGTTTGTTTGTCTCTAATTTGTTCCTTGTTATTTATTAGTAGACGGCTAACATGTTCCGGTGCTGTCGCCTGAGCCCAGCACTAACCCAGACATCACTGCACCTGGGTCAGGATATAAATTGTATTAGCACCACGAGCACTACAGCACGCACCCAGGACTAGTGACTGTGTTTGTATATTGTGTGTGTAATTGACAGTCTTTATTATCTGGGACTGCAAACCCTTTATTTAGAACAGTGCAGTACACATTGCTGTGTATTGCCTGGGATTATTATTTATGGTCACCAGACCAGGATTATAAATAATCCTCCTTGCACTTTGGATTCTTGTTGTGTGCCTTTCATTGATCACCGCATCACTTCTGCACCTGCACACTGTTAACCACTTTGCCACAGACCTGCATTGGGAGTTCTGCTTTTCTCCAATCTACTGTCCGATTTTCTGGTTTCATTTATTTATTTATTTTGTCATCATTTTCATAAGAAACTCAAGAAACACCTTCTAAGCTCTGTCCCCCTCATCACTACCCCTCCATACTAACATGTTCATGGCAGCAGTGTGGAGTAGTGGTTAGGGCTCTGGACTCCTGACCAGAGGGTTGTGGGTTCAATCCCAGGTGGGGGACACTGCTGCTGTACCCTTGAGCAAGGTAATTTTCCTAGATTGCTCCAGTAAAAATCCAACTGTATAAATGGGTAATTGTATGTAAAAATAATGTGATATCTTGTAACAATTGTAAGTCACCCTGGATAAGGGTGTCTGCTAAGAAATAAATAATAATAATAATGTCAACTTTACATGTGTTTATAGAAAATCTATTTTTATTTTTTTATCTATTTCTTTCTACACATTGAATCTGCAGGTTCTAATTAAGATTAATGCAATGACTTAATTACAGCATCTTTCATGGCTCACAATTAACTTTTCAAATGATAACAGGAGTCGGTGAAATGCAGATTGACTCATCAAATGTGGTCCTTACTACCTGATATACTTGTATCATTCCTTTTTTTAGATATTCAAGGTATTATGTTTCATTCAGTGCCAAGGGGGTGCAATAAAGGCCCTCCATTTTGCTTAGCCTTTTCATATTTTAAAACTACACTTTAAAAAATGTCTCAGGATTATGTTGATAAACCCTAGAGAATAGGCATAATTTATACATACCTTCCCACTGAGTTTCCTGCTTTAATGTTCCCACAAACCCGGTGAGCCTCCCAAACTCAGTTTATCATGCACTACTATAATGTTTGCCTATTTCTATTTGTTTCTTGACTGGGGTATCATTCAAGTTGACTGAACCTGGGTAAAAAGGCAATGAATGGCACCTGGGCAATATTGGTCCTTTTTGTGCCTGTATAAAAACATTAATCCAATGACACAAAAAGGATATAATAAAACAAAGTAGAATGTGTGATGTAGTGCTGTAGTAACCGTTCACCTTGACAACACTATTTTGACAGCAATGTGAAATTAGATCTGGTGGTCTTGGATTGACCTGTTCTCCAGTGGTTGCTCAATGATTCAGAGATCATGTGTGGATATATAAAGAGAGCTATATAAATGCAGGTTTTCATCTAGCTCCAGTTTCCCTACATCTGATTAATGAATGTATTTATTTATTTTATGCATGCAGGCAATAACAGCAGGTGAGCCATAAGTAGAAACTGTGAAAGATACCCCAGCCTTCTTGTGGAAAACCACCTGATCTTTTGTGAGGTCTTATCCCTAGAGTAGATTAATGTGCTGACAAAGTCTAACAGACTACTGTGGCACAAACAGTGTTGTGCTCATATATATCTACTTAAAAATGACTATCTAGGTCAAGTCGAGAACAGAATCCCTCTCTGTGTCTGAGACCCTTTTACTGCCTGCTCCAGGAGGACGAAGATGATCTCCGGGCGGAGGAGCAGAGTAGTATTTTGTATTTCACTTGCACTCGTATCTAACCCTGATGTAACTATCAACACTGTTATCTGCTCCTGAACTGCCCCGATATCAAATCGTACTGTGTTTTGTATTTGCTCTTATTAGGACTGAAGTCATTGTATTTTGTATTTTGCTCTTAATTGTACTGTAATTATTGATATGTATTTTTTTGTATACAACGGTAAGTCGCCCTGGGTAAGGGTGTCTGTTAAATAAATAATAATAATAATAATAATAATAATAATAATAATAATAATAATAATAATAATAATACCACCTGATCACCTTAGACACCTGGCTATCCTGTCACATATAGTAATACCTATTTTAATTAAGATATTTCAGTCTTCGTACAGTATGTCTAATAAATGGATATGGTGGTTTGGACTGGAAAAAACACACACACGTTTTTTTCTACCAGCAAAATAGTCAAAAATAATGGAAAAAACTACGTGAGGCTATCCACAGAAATAAATTCATTGTCATGCCGCCAATGGCCCTGCCACCTCTTCAACTGCAAATATCACATGAACCCAGTGAGATGCTCACTTCTTATTGTCATGTAACCACTGTTGTTAAGTGCAAAACATTTATAATGTGCATATACAGTTTTCTTATACCGCATAAAATGCATAAATAATGCATACGCAGCAATAAGCTAATACAGGGACATACAGTATATACTGGCACATTCCACATAATACCAATTGTTGAGCTAAATGCTGGTAACTAACCTTAGCTTATGGGACGGTTTAAACCATTTTTAAAAATGTTTTATTGCCTTACTGTAGAAATACAGCAGCTTGAAGAATTACAAGTAATTACTGAGACCTATTCCAAACAACCTACAGGGGAAAAGCACAGTACAGGCTGATACTGCGCAGACACTTGTATTACTTTCTCATATGCTGTAATGGCCTAAAATAGTTTAGCCTGGAGTAAACTGGATACATAATCAATTACTCCCAAACCTTACCAAGCAGATTTTTTCTCCCAAAGAAAATAGACACAATTGTTACAGTATATGAATCCTCTGACAAATAACCCAATGGACCTTTACCACTAGACAGGGTGAAGAAAATTGTTAAAAACTGTCAGGTAGTTGCCTTCCTCTGTGCAGGAGTTAATGGACTATACACTGGCATAACTAGTATTTGTTGGCCTCAAGGCAATACATAACTGATTCAGGCCAATTTTCTAAATGCAATCTTATGATTCATCTGCTAAAAATTGAAACCTGATAGGGAGAAAATGCTATGAAGGAAATGAAACCTCATAAGAGGTCAATTTACTTATAGCTTCCTTTAACCTAGTATCAGCCAAAAACAGAAAATGAGACAAACCATCCAGGGGCATAAACAGAATTGTACAGTATATAACAAGGCATACATTAAACTACACTACTTCCTTGAAGGATACACAAAACAAGCAGCCTTCAGTTTGGGTACCAATTAGAAGGAAGCAGAAGGAACAAGAAAACTGCCACATTCTTCATCATTATGGGAGCATTATGGGATTTGATCCCTTTAGAATCACAATGACTTAATGCACAATCTTATTTAACATCACATCCAAATAGCATTAGTCAAGTTGGCTTCAAGGTCAAAAGATCTTTCAAAGATGCCAGAACAGAAACAATAAAGTTGTACTATATTGCAATTGCTTTGCATGTTTAAAAAGTGTTGTTACAGTTTAAGGTTTGCAGTTTTTTTTAAGGGTCACAGCTTTTGGGACTTTCACCTGCTGAAGGGATGTAACTTGTCCTGGTTGATTGCACAGGTTTTGTTGGTACAATAAAATAAAAAGCTATAAAAAATACACCTGGTATATTTACTGAAAAGTGATTAACACAATAACAAATGTTATTCTTTTTTGGAATATGAATGTTCTTTTTTTAAACATTTATTAAAAAAAAAAAAAAGATACTTCTTGGTTTTAATGTTTCATTTGATGAAGAGCTACCATCTGGTAAGAAACCTTGACATTCATTATAGCCCTCAAATTACAAAACAATAACGAATTGCAGAAATATGCTGGCCCATGAAACTTGGCACTGTAATAGCATTATTTAGCTTACATTATTGGTAATATTACATTCTGGGGATATAGGCAGTATAGTTCTGTCCTTATATCCGTCTATCTGTATGTCACACTTACATTTCTGCAAAAATCTGCTTATCCAATTGTTATGAAACATTCTGTACATACTGTTGATATATGTTACAGTCATCACGGTCATTAATAATACTGTATAGCTATAATTTAGAAGTTACAGCGATAGAGGGGGATATATGCTACTGGCATACTTGTTGATAGGGTACATTTATTTATTTTCATCATTGGAGATTTTCAACATCTGCTATTCCTTCCATTAATAGGGTAGAAATACTGTAGCATTGGGTGGAAAATGAAGCAGGCTCACACAGGTTATCAGGTTCTCAACTTTAGCAGTCTATTAAGCCAGGACTCTACTCTAAGCCAGTGGTACAACTACAGCTGAGCAGTTTAGTGCTACTCAGACTGTGACAAAATAATAAAATAAAAACCTGAAATAATGTCCAAAGCACACTGTTTAGCCGTGTGCCACAGCCAACTAAGTGCAGTCTCTGGTCCTTTTTAGTCCCACTTCTCTTTGATCTCCTTTTTATCTCACTCCAGCAGCAGCTTGTTCCTCTCAGCAGTAGCCTCAACAACAGCAGCCTGCTACTTATCTCCGCATCCAGGCCGTGCTCCCCGGTGCACCAGCCACCAATCCCAAGCATGCACAGTTTCCTGCTCTCGATTCCTTGACGGTTGCAACATCTTGTCTCGTGATCTGTGACAACAATGTTGCAACCAGGTACCACTTGCGCGTCAAGCTGAGCCCCTGATTGGTGGTGATTCTGATGTCTCTGAACACCTGCTGCCAATGAACTTTTGAATCTGGGTCACAGACCTTTCTCGAACGTGGTTACAGCAAACCCAGGGTCGTTACACAGCTCCCCCCTTTAAAGTCCCTCGTCCCCTAGGGAACCAACAAAGTTCCGAAAACAACATAGGGGTCCTAGCCAGTGGCTGTCCAGCTTGGGGGCAGTGGCCCCGCTTCCGTTGGGGGCTGTACACCCAGACCAGCTCCCCCACTGTGAAGTGCCTCCCTCGTGCCCTGGTGTCATAGCTTCTCTTCTGCTGTCAGCCCACACTCTACAACTGGTTCCTGGCAAAGCCATGGGCCAACTCCAGGTGGTGCTACAGCAGTCTGGCATACTCCGGTCTGGGTGGTTTAGCGGAGGGGTCCAGCGGCTGGCTGAACACCATCTCAGCAGGGGTGCAAAGTTCCCGGCCCAACATCAAGAGTGAGGGGATGCAGGAAGTGAAGTCCTGCACTGTTGGGTGGCAGGCCAGGAGGACAAGGCGCTGTTGGTTGTCCCAGTCGTGTTGGTGAGTGGCGGTGGTGATGGCAATCTGGATTGCGAGCGTGTAGTTAAACCTCTCGACTAAGCCCTCGCTCTGCGGATGAAGGGGGGTTGTCCGTGTCTTGCAGATGAGACTGTGACAAAATAATAAGCCGAGTCCCCGATTGGTGGCTATTCTCCCATCTCCGACGTCCCTGAACACCTGCTGCCAATTAATTTCTTGACTCTGGATCACAGAACATTCCTGAACACGGTTATAGCAGACCCAGAGTCGTTACAATATATTAATAAAGCACTTTAAGTAGAACAAGTAACAAACTGTAGTAACAGCATTTTTAAAGGTTTTATAAAAACCTTATTTTTTGTGGGGTCAGATTTGACCAAATTTACTGTGGGGCTAAAAATTTGACAGTGTATTTTTTTTTTTTTATAACCCCATGCTAATTATGCCCATGGTACATTTTTTTCAACCAGTTACAAATCAGAATGCCCACAAAATGTTCTATTAGGAAGAAATGATTGCTTCCAAAGTTAATATACAGCCTATTTAATTACTTTGATTGATCTTGTTTCTTTGAGTTAATCAGATATATACTTTTCCATTTTCAATCCACCCATTTGATCCAGGATGAGCAGGTGTTCTGTGTACTGTCGATTTGAGACCAGCAGAACGTATTTCCAAATAGGTTCCCAACAGACACCAGACTGCAAAGGCTTCCTACTAATATCCATTTTCAAGAAGCACTCAGACTCCTTTCAAGCCAAGCGAAACATAAAAATGTTACACAGAAACGAGTTGAAGTCGCCACTGCGACTGTACAGCATAAAAAGAAAATTGGTGTAATAAAAATAGCAGTGCCTCCTCTGCTGTTCCACTACAACCATCAATTCCTCCCGATCTCTACTCTTGCACATTATAAAAAGGCAATCCATTATCCTTGCTGTCTCTTATCTGGCAAGTGAGTACAAAGCCTTCCCCACACTCCCACCCACCTCGGTTTAAATTAATGATTCCATAAATGGGAGCACTTACCTCTAATGTAGTTAATACTATTTTTTCTACAGATGAAAAATAGGCATCCCAGAGGAATTGGGTCTGCTGCCTGAGTGCCAATATTTTGTCATGGTCTACAGATCTAGTTATTGAAGGAATCTGAAAAAAAAACACACACACACACACACAAGAAGAATAAGAGCAATTATATGTAAGAACATAAGAATAAGAACAGAGGGTTCTCTAGCTGATAAAAATAAAATACATCAACATTCCTGTAAGCAGCTAATGGGTATATGCCTCGCCACAGGGACTTAATGACACCTGTCCCACTGAATGTTCCAGCATCCATTTAATAGACGCTATTGTGAATAAATGCCAGTGATACAGTTGCTTCTCAAAGTGTGGCATCATTATCAGAGCTGGAAAGAAAGGGTCAGATTTCATTTTGGCAAATCATTTTTTCTTTCATTTTTTAAAACTCCAAGTCAATATTCCCTGGTTTTATATCCTATCATTGTTTCTATAGCACCGTGACGAACTGGAACAGATAACAACAGCTTGGAGCTCAGTGGTTGACACAGGAGCCGCTTAGCTTGGGCAGTAGTATGCACTATCTTAACTGTTTCAGAATTTCTCCAGTTAGAGAGGATGAGGAGACCCCAGCTGAGTATGTGGCCAAATAAATAGTGGACTGAGTGTGTACAGCATATATTGGAGAGTAATAGTATCAAACGTATTTCTGTCCTCTCTCTCTGTCAAGTTTGAATCAAAATCCAATTCATTCCCAGGAGGTGAGAGCCGATAATTAACTGGTGACTGGACTCAAACCACAGACCAAAGTTACACTTTAACTATAGACTACTAGAGACCTTGTTTCTTAATGTACTGGACTTTAAACAAACAGTAACATGGGCTACATTGGGGTATACAATACAGCTAAACAAAGAATTAAAGCCCCTTTTCTCCAACACGTTCTGTCAGTTTGCCCCACTAACTGCCCATAAAAGGGTAGTGTAAATATATTATTTTAACTTATTTTTGGGCACACCATCCATGTAGCCGTTACTGCATTCACACTGGATCCATTTCCAAATGGACTCAGTCTAGGTTTGTTTCATTTAAAACAAATGTATCAATGTGCTTGCTGTTCACACTTATCTGCGAGCAAAGGGACAGAGATCATTTGGATGCAAGCTAAAGTTCTTTTTTTTTTGGTCCTTGTGGCGGGTTTATGTTGTGGTGTGTTTATGTTGTGTGTATGTATTGGTGCACGGAGTGTGGGTTATGTAGCATAGGTGATTTAAAATGTATATTTGTATTTAGGCACAAGGATTGCACAATAACTTTATATGCAGATTAAAGTGGGTATTTGTATGGGGGCATGGTGTTTATACACACTGTACATTAGTATTATGTAGAAATGTTGGTGTACAGTATGTGGAATGCACCAATCATGAAGCCGATATTTGTTTGACGCTGTTGCCGTAGTAACCAAATGCATGGTATTGAGCCGGACCATGTACAGCTACTGTAGCGCTGCTTCTACTTGATAAAAGAATGAAATCAACAGGGGAGGTGAAGAGTACTCTAATGTAAAATACTGTCATGGTAGGCAGACAAATACACGATTTGGTTCATAATATAAAGTCAAGACACTTAGTCAACATGGGTAACTTCTGCCTCTCCAGATGAGCTACCCAGACTTTAGTGGGTTAAAACCTGTACATTTTATTTAAAACGCAGGTTAGCCCATTTTGAAATGTCATTGCTGCTCTCCAAATGAGTGTTGTTTCTAAATATGACCATAATTCTATATCAGATATATGTGAAAATAAATTAGCAAAGTATCCTATGCTTTTTTCTACTGTTATTCAGCTGTAAAAGCAATACTTCTGTTTATTGCTGCAATTTCTAAAGAGGAAATATTTAACCCTCTAATCAACTTCTTGGCATTACTGTCTATTCTTGTTCTCTCTGTTTGCTGCATTTCATTTTCTCATTTACTTTCATCTTTTTTAATTTAAAACTGCCTTTTCTGAATTAATTACTCTTTACCTTGAAGCAAAAAAAAAATAATTAAAAAATTGGCAGGTAGCAGCTGTTAATACATTCAGTAATTAAAGTATATACTTATCATACATCTTTCAGTACATAATTAATGGGATAATTTATTAATGTAGCACATGGCTCAAAGAAATGTATCTATCTTGGAAGTTGTTGTCTGGATTAAAATGTCCAGATACTGTAGCTTTCCTAAATGGTTCATTTAAAAATATTTCAACATTTTTAAAGAAGTATACAACATGGGAGTACAGCTGTTACAAGAAGCATTTCTTGTTTTTAAGCTGTGTAGCAGGATGAAGGTGAGGAGGTGGGGTAAACCCTGACTTCCCGACAGGTGATGGCGCTAAACAATCGACCCTCAGGTCCGCACCAAGAAGTGACATACCTTAAGTATAGGGTCAGCTTGCGACGGCCATCTTGGGAAGGACAATCACACAGGTGTTTCGAGTTTTCGTCAAAGCCAATGTTTTTCCATGGACACAATCAGCTAGCGATTGGTCATGGAGGATTGATGGGGTGTGGCTTGGAGCATAAAATGGAATTGTGTTGATCCGCGGGGGAGTTGTGCTTGGGGAGACAGACTGGGAAGAGTGCTGCCTGGAAGGACTTGCTGTGTTTGTTTTGTTTACACCAGACTTGTGCTTTAACCCAGGGTTCCAGGGAGTAGGTGAGCGTGGACGCTGGGAGTGGATTTCGAGCAACTATCAGAGAACAGTTCCACTATGAGCCTGCCGGGGGTACTGGTCACAAGCACCTGGCCGAGACAGCAGCAGGAGGCGGATGCTTCCTTCCCGCAAGGAGTGAACATTGTTGTGTGCAGTGGTGAATGGGACTGTGGGGGTTATTGTGTTGTAATGTCACATATATTTAATAAAGCTCTGTTGCATCGAAACCACTGACTTTGTGTATTTATATACGCATTACACTCCACCCAGGGACAAGCTGCAAGCACAACAGTCAGCAAACGCTATTTGCTTAGGCCCAGTTTACCTAACTGTGACAGTGGGCAAAGGTTTTCAAAGTAATAACTTAAATGAGTATATATATATATATATATATATATATATATATATATATATATATATATATATATATATATATATATATATATATATTACACATGCAGCCACACCACACAAGGTACCTATGCCCTCCAGGTACAATTGTGTGAAACACATGGCCAACATTATGATGCATTATATCTACATTATGATCAATGAAATCTAAGTAAGTCATCATGACAGCCTTTGTTTTAGATTTTTTCATAGAAATAGAGCTGATGATCCAGTTTGGGTATTTGGGTACAATATTGTAAAAATAAACAGATAAAGACTTTAATTTTCAAAGACATCCATCAAACAGAAGTGGTCATGGCCACCATTTTTCACAAGGCATAGTACAGATGCTATCAAGGTGATGCATGCAGAAGGTAATGGCTGAAGATACCAGAATACATTGTTCTGTTTTAAAGCCTGGATTAAATACAGTTTGATATTCATGAAACTGCTCTAGAATGTTGTTGTTGCCACTACAGTATAGGTGGGACTCTGCTCTACCACAGATAGAGACAGACCAAGGTAATGTGTATGTTTCTATTCACTCGACAGAATCGGTTAACATGTGTTTCATGCACATACACTTAGTCAAACAATGTAAAATAGCTAAAAGTAAAAGAAAGAGATTGTAATTTGTTTCCTTGACAGGCCCTTAAAACTATACACAAAGGATTTTAAAAGATCAATTCACCACTAGTGCCACAACAAGCGTGGTCCATCTCTTAATCAGTGCTGTGACAAGCTCGATCCAGCTTGGGTCCATCTCTACTGGACATTGAAGGAACTTTCAACAGGAGGGATGATCCTTCAAGGTTTTTGTCTTCTCCATGTTAAAAAGCTCAAACATGAAATGGACCATGGTCAAATACCCCAAGAGATGTTATGGTTCCATTTTCATTTAAAGTTACTGTATTGGAAACATTTCCAAAAAAACTGTACAGTAGTATTACACCATGATTGATGTAAGGTAATGCAATATATTCATATTGACAGACAATGTTTAAGCACCATCAAACAAAATCAGACTTTCTCTACCTGCAATAAAAGTCTCTCATCTCCAATGACAGCTGCTTTACTCCAGTCGATGATCTCAGAGAAAGGCAGTTCCCAGCCATTACTTAATAACACAGGGATACAGGCAGCCTGAAAATAGAATTTAATATTTTAATAAACAGAGAAAGAGAGAGAGGCGGAAATGCCAAATTCATTTTGACTGCTGTGAGGTTAAATTTATCAACGTAGAACCATACATCAATGGAAATTAATTCTGTCTCAGTCTATTCTAATTCTGTTTTGTTGAAAGTGCTCAGACTTCTAAGTATGTACAAAAAAAAATTCTTACCAAGTTTGACATTGGCGTTGGGCTGTTATCCTTGAACTTTGTTGTATACACTATACATTGTAAGATTTCAGATTTGCCCCCTCAGAGAACACTGACATTCATAACCTATACACTCCATCTATATGTTGTCTAAAAGCATTCTTTTATTGTCTAGTGTTGTCCCTGGGCAATGCATTAATGCCATAAGCCTGTAGACTCTGCACCACAACTGCACAAACAATGGCACGAGTGCCAAAATAAATTTTTTTACATAAAACAATGCAATATAGCTTGGGCCTTTGCCGTCACTATATTACAACATCATCTAAGTACCCACGTAACTCACCCAAACTCTCTCTCTTCGACAGAGTATTTCTGGCTCCTTATATACAGCTGTGGCTGGAGCCTAATTCATCATCAATTATTCCATTATTCACTTCCAGCCACATTCTCACGGTGAGTTGGCAGAGAGAGATTAACTCCTTTTCTGCCAACTCAACACAAGCCATGTGTAGGGCCTCTGCCCTGTCACAGCAACCAAGCAGGAAACTTGGTGTCTCGTCATTGTAATGCTTAACTATATATTTATTTTTCAATCCTTAGTGAAATGCATTATTATTCAGAATTCAAGCACACTTATTATATTATAATTCTACAATACAGATATTGTTTGATATTATTCTATTTCATAAATCTCAGCATAGTAAAAGTGTCAACGAATTCACAGCAAAGCACTTGAAAAGTTATCGTACTTTTGCAATTGCAAACACGGTGAAGGGTTCATACAGATTAGAACCATAACCCTACCAAGGAACTCTCATGGCACAGTCGTACATGACTGTTTTTGAAACTGTACAGCAGGGCTGGGCAAACAATATCCAAAATTGACACTTCCTGTTCTGCTCTTTGATCTAACCAGTTTCTAAATTGTTTAATTGCCTTTCAAGCTTGAGATGTGCCTTCAGATTTCTAATACTTGTATATGTGGTAATGAATTTCTTGTTAAGTTGTTTAGGAAGGGGGGGGGGGAAAATCTATATCTACAGTATTTTGTGCCACTGTGTTTGAAATTAAGACAGGTTGTCAATACCAGTAACCCACACATCAGGGCTGCTGCCTGGAGTTGACTGAAGAGTGAGAAATGTGAACTGAAGATGTGTAATTCTGCAAGCCGGGGACTCTGTGTCCTTTTACACGTTTGGTTTCCAAGGGAACAGCTAAGTAATAAATGGAACAATGAACGGCAGGATGTTGTTGGCATAACATTAACCTACGCACCTGAAGGGCTTCCAAAAAGCGAAAGGAACCCAGCCTCCGACCCCGGGGAACTAGGCAGAAACTGGAGTTGTGCAGCAGCTCTTGATAATCGAACCTGAAACAAGACAGAACAAAGCATATTAAGCATGCGATCAAACAGAAGATTATGCAGTTGCGGGTCTTTAAATCATTTTCAGGTTCCTTGTGCATTTAACTAATAACAATAAAATCTCAGACAAAAGTTTATTCTTTGTGCTAGATCAGGGTCATTGTAAATAGATGTAGATTCTATGCAATGGTTTTCCAAATGCGTATGCATATGTAAAACCTTGTAGAACATTTAAAACACACACATTAAAACATTTCTAGACAGTTATTAAATAAGCCAACAGCAACTTTAGTATTTATATATTTATTAAATTCATTTAATAATATAAAGCAGGCTCTTTAGCTTCGTAGGGTCAAAAGATATAACACATTTTAATAATCTGTTTGTAACAGGGCGAGGAGCCCTGTACGTTGATTTTTAGAACAGGGTCCCCCTCCGCCCTGTTCAGTTTATTATTTTGTATTTGTTTTGTTGTATTTGTGGTTTATTATTATTATTTATTGTATTATTGTTATGGTGTATGATTGATGTATACATGTCGGCGAAGCGCCACGGGTTGTGTTATTGTTTTGTTTATAAATGTGACGGCGTAGCTGTGTGTTTTTATTATTTTGTTTAGTAGCGTGGATGGGAAGCCCCATCTACAGTAATTTAAAAAACTCGTGCAGATTGTGGCCGAGGGGTAATAGAATAATTGCCAGCTAGTTAAACCCCTCGGCCATGGTATAAAAGCCTGCAGCATTTTGCACTCAGTGTGGGTATTAGGAGCGAGAGCCTGTGTCCTGACGTCACCGCACGTCCACCCTGTCACACTGTTATTGTAGCTCTTCCATAATAGTTTTGAACACAATCTTCATGGAAAATATTTGTGGTTATTACACCTTTAAATTATTATCGATTCTATTTATTTATATAGACCACTCATTGCTGTGCAGTCTATGTGCTTAATTTAAAGCTGCAACTATGAGGTGCTGATCAATATCAAAAACGTGTCCATTACACCTCAATAGATACTTGAGTGTATGACCCCCTGATCGGTAGGCATATACAGTAGCATATAAACCCTTAATGGACCCTTATTATTATGCTGACTAAATGATATTTTAATGTCTTGCAAATTTCCCTAGTTCCAGCATTATGCATTAAGCCATTCAAAATCATTTATTTTTCTTTTATTTCCTTTTATTTTTCTTTTATTTATTTCTTAGCTGACACCCTTACAGGGCGACTTACAATTGTTACAAGATATCACATTATTTTTACATACAATTACCCATTTATACAGTTGGGTTTTTACTGGAGCAATCTAGGTAAAGTACCTTGCTCAAGGGTACAGCAGCAGTGTCCCCACCGGGATTTGAACCCACGACCCTCCGGTCAAGAGTCCAGAGCCCTAACCACTACTCCACACTGCTGTTTCTACACTCATGATAGCCCTAGATCTTGGAAAATCCCTGAAAAGGGTGTGCTTTTTTTTTTTTTTTTTTAAGTAATTCTGACTACTGGGGTCCATGTATCTGAAGATCTAGCTTTCATTCCCTAAACTCATATGAGAAAGATAATGATAATGTTTTGCTTAGTGTTTTGCCTAGAACAGCCTGTGAGATTCAGTAAGGCCCAGCTTCAAACCTATCTAGGTCTGGCTGTTCCCTAGATTTAATAACAGAAACAGGTACAGTCGCTAGTATTTAAAAGTTTGTATATGAATGTATTTGCCAAATGTCAAATAGCCATGGCCAGACCAGTTCATCAACTCTCAACACCTGACCCAGGAGAGTTGATGTACTTTGGTTCTCTGTAGCTGATTCATTAATGTTTTGTTAGGTGAACAATTCATGTTATGTTCGATGAATTACACACATACTGTGATAACCCACTCTATCGGTAATGTCTTCTCTTAAATTCCTGTTCTTGCATGTTTCACTGCACATCTTCCAGTGCAACTCTCCTCTACACATTCTTATTTACATAATAATAGATTGCAGACACCTGTAATTGCATGGCATTAGTCATCCCATGTAGCTCTGAATAGCTATAGGTGGAATTGTGACCTCTCAGAACTACATTTCCCATCATCCTCCTGCTCACATGTAACTGAGATGGATTAACCAGTGAGCAGGAGGATGATGGGAAATGTAGTTCCGAGAGGTCCATGCAGTTACATGGGAAGCCATATTGAGGGAGGGAATGCAATTTAAAGAAGTGGTAAAAATGTAAAGAAAAATAATAAAATAATACACACACCTTACGTAAACAGTTGTAGCAACACATGGGAACATGTAACACAATAAAAAGGTCCTTATGTACCCTTTAAATACAGTGTTTCTTTTAGAGTTTATACAAGCCCTGAATTACATTATGAGAGGTGAAAGTAATAACAATGTGATTGTGAAAGCCACTGCATCAGATATCAATGACAAAGCTCAATACTTGAATTGAAATAACTACTGTCAAATTAAAAATGCTCAACACACTCATTTAATATGTCAAATTTACAAAGCTCAAATAGTTAAAATGGAAACTGAAAATCTTTGTTTGCTAAATTGTTTGCTATTCAAATTACCAACTCATCATTTTTCCTATTTCTGTTAAGACTATTTTAAATCAATACTGAGCATTCTATTCAAGTGAAGTACAGTAATCCGTCGCATATCCGTCTGCGGTGGGACCAGAGTAAGGGCGGATATGTAAAAAGGCGGATAAATGAATCCTGTTTTAAATACCATTATACACAATAATTACTATATTCACACAATTATTGTTTTGAGATTCAACTTTTATTAGGGAGCTCCCTTAAATCCCTTGTTTAGAAAGATACAGAGTATTAATGCTTGTGACAGAGTAGCTGTCTGTCGTGTGGACGCGTGCATTCGCTGCTGAGTGACAGGCAGGAGATCAAGATGCAGGTTGAAGTTGATACGCCCCGCAGGCGAACAGGATTTATTTACATATCAACACACTGAACAGCTCACGTGACACTACCAGCAATGGTTACGCACGGAGCACATACAACACTGCGTACGAAAACTTTGGTAGGATCTACAATAACTGAACTAATATTATCTGTTCAATAATAAACTAACATTGCTGAAGAGATTGATCATGGCGGATGAACAGTTAGGGCGGATATGTGACGGATTACTGTACTTTCAATTCGCTACTTGGTCATTCTGCTCCAGTGCTGTGCTTTTGCAAACTGTCAATCACAGGGCATACCCCCGCCCACAATAATCATGGAACTCAGGGCTCAACTGTGCAGTCTGCCAACCCCTGCAACCAATGAGAGGCCTGATTGGATTGCATGTCATGTCCCATGTTACACAGGCTCGGTGTGTGAATATATAAACTGCGATCACTCTCTATTAGGCTGTGCACGTAATTGCCACTGGAGGGCCTACTTAGGTCTTCTGATTTTCAGTGTTTCACCCACACTTTGCAACTCTCCTTTAAGAATTCAATTGACTGGTAAGTCTTTTGTGTATCTTAATCACAGCTGAGAAAAGCATATATTAACACATTTCTCATTTGTGATTGAGATACACGAATGGCTTAACAGGTATCAACTGAATTCTTAAAAGAGAGTATAAAAGTCAGGGTAAAACAGTGAAAAAGTAAGTAAATCAGAAGCCCTAGGTATATTGCAAGTGCACGTCCAGGGATAGCAGTGTTTAGAATACACTATTTTTACTCCTATTTATTTAAATAAGAAAAATTCCATGTTTGTTATTATTATTACTTAGCAGATACCCTTATCCAGGGCAACTTACAATTGTTACAAGATATCACATTATTTTTACATACAATTACCCATTTATGCAGTTGGGTTTTTTACTGGAGCAATCTAGGTAAAGTACCTTGCTCAAGGGTACAGCAGTAGTGTCCCCCCACCTGGGATTGAACCCACAACCTTCCGGTCAAGAGTCCAGAGCCCTAACCACTACTCCACACTGCTGCCCTCCACAAGTGTTAATTCCACAAGTGTTGAAGAGACATTGGATTGTAATACTTTGTAAGGTTCTAGTTTTATAAAATAAACAGCTTTGTTTTAAAAAATAATAATAATATAAAGATGTGCTCCAATGCAATCACATTGATTGACTACCTGCATGCTTAAAGTACCCTCTGCACTTGTTGTTCAAAAGTAACCCTACTGATCATTATTACACTACTCCAGTAGCACAGCTAATGTTCATTGATTGATTCAGTATACTGCATGTCTATCTGTAATTATGCTCTCTATTCTCTCTGGAAATTAGCTATCAAGCTCATAATAAATATATTAAAAGAACTGAACGGGATGCCAGAAATGTCAGTAATATAACGTGTCCCCTGCCCCCAGGTGCTGTTGTTATTCTGTATATTGGTGTCTTCCACTTCATTCCATTTCACTCTTCTAACCATCTATCTAGCTGCTTGAGATTGTGGTTATGTTTCCAGGGAGACTGCAATCAAACTGACATGTTCATTAAGTCTAGTAGGGGCTACAGAAGGCTACAGAAGTGGTGTTTTTAAATGTGCTGTTTTGTTTATGCTGCTTTGCTTCTGATCACATGTCCTCATAATAAACAACTCTCTGATTTCTGTGGGGATGGGTGGGTATCCTGTGTCCAGGTACGCAGCCTGTGGGGATGGGTGGGTATCCTGTGTCCAGGTACGCAGCCTGTGGGGTTGGGTGGGTATCCTGTGTCCAGGTACGCAGCCTGTGGGGTTGGGTGGGTATCCTGTGTCCAGGTACGCAGCCTGTGGGGTTGGGTGGGTACCCTGTGTCCAGGTACGCAGCCTGTAGGGATGGGTGGGTATCCTGTGTCCAGGTATGCAGCCTGTGGGGTTGGGTGGGTATCCTGTGTCCAGGTACGCAGCCTGTGGGGTTGGGTGGGTATCCTGTGTCCAGGTACACAGCCTGTAGGGATGGGTGGGTATCCTGTGGCCAAGTACTCAACAGCATTTGTTTAAAAAAAGGACACAACTTAGATGTGGTAAATTATTTGTGAAGTTGGCCCTTGCAAAAACATGCAAAAAGTTATACTGATGTAAAATTACAATACTAGGCAGGTATACCACCCTTAAGAAACTAAAGCAGAAATGTTTGCTGATCACATTATTACCAGGAATGGCAACACAGTGGTAGTGATGCGCAAGCACAGGTGCTGATTATATGAGTGGAATGGATTGCCTGTGTGTGCTACCTGGTTCATTACATAAATCAATCAACCAACCAATCAACCAACCAACCAACCAACCTTTATTTAATATAGCGCCTTTCACAAAAGCAATGCCTCAAAGTGCTTTACATGGCTAAACCAGAAAATACAAGCAGGAAATACAATAATCACAGTAAATGAAAATACATGAGCAGGAGAGTAAATGCATAAATAAGAAGATAAAACATATAAATAAAAACAAGATCAGCGAAACAATAAAACCATCGAAGATAAAAGAAATCAATCATTTTAAGTTAAAAAAAGATAAAAAATAGTACATCAAAATGTATAAAAGTGTTACCAGTGCCACTGTGGTATCGGTTTCAGTGGAGCTGCTTGTGTAAATTAATGCCTGTTGATGAAACCCTTGTGAGCCTTTTACTTGCCATATTATTAACTGAAAAACAACCTTTGAACTTGACTCAGCTAGTGCTAAAAAGGGCAAGGTGTGTAAACTCTAAGGATTTTATAATGCTTTTTTTATGGGTTCAAGAAGGTAATGTTGGTCTGCTTGTGATACGAGTATCCAGTAATGATGGAACTTCATAAGCTGATATAAAATGCCTTTTTTGTACACAAAATAATTAAAATATGCAAATTAGGGATACATTAACATATTAAATTAACAGTCAACTAACTGGCATAGTAAAAGGCCTTAAAACACGGAACCCTTGCCCAAAAATAATAATAATAATAATAATAATAATAATAATAATAAAATATCCTTTCCTATACATACTCTATTAGATGGCAAATTTGATCACGTTGCTGTGATTTGCTGCTAAGAGTCTTGCGTGAACTGCAAACGCACCAGAAATCCGGACTGTCTGGCTGATAAACTCTTTCTATCGTGATGCTGTCACAGATAATCTGTGCTGTGTGTTATTAACTTGATGTGTCTGGTTTTCTTGTTTTGTAAAGCTAGACTGTAACAGACCTCAGATCCCAACCCCAGTCTTATAATGTGCAAGTAGGCTAATAGCAAACATTTTCAAAATGCAAGCCCCGTACACATCTAGGTCATCGGCACAGTAAAAGATACACTGTGCTTTAGTCTGTCTATCATGATTTAGGACTAGTGAAATGAATAGAACAATTTTGGTAGCTGCATATCAACAGCTCTTATATTCCACAAGGTTTGCCTTCACCGCAATAGCGTTCCTTAACCTGAATCTGCAGCTACAGGGGAACCTAAAGTGACCTTCCTTGAATAACTGCAGCTATGAAGTAATCAAAATGCCTGGTGTTCGCAGAATGTTTTCTAACTTATCCCTGTGATCAGATGTTTAGTTCACATTCATTGTTTGTTATTTTGGTGGTGCTGTATTTATGCAAGGTTCTGATGCCGTTTTGGAGAGAGATGCTCACAAAAAACAAAACATTGCTGGAGAAGTGGACAAGATTCTCTTCAAGCTGCATTGCTCCAGACAGATTTCGGGTCAGATGCTGAGAGTGAAATTAATGTGGAAATCTTTAAGTAAATGCAATTCGTGGTTGTATGCTCTTGGTTGTTCAAAAAATTGTTTTAAATCGAACAATGATGCAAGTTAACCCTTTGTCAGTGTGGCAATAACTTTGCTCCTATGGAAGGGCATGCAAATGCACCACACATTCACAGCATTCCCTGTAAGGCTAAAATGTGCGCATTCTTTGCAATAACTGGCAACAACCTTTGCACTCATTATGAGTCAATACCATTAAAAGATCATATTGCCAGTCGTGAACATGTAGAGCACAAGAAAGCAGATAAGACGGCAGCAATGCCAAAGCACTGCATTCTTCTGTGCTGAAAAATAAGGTACTGCTCTGCGCTCAGACGGGGCTTTCCCGAAGTAAGAAAGTAAGCCAAATTAATTGCGTGTTTAATTATTGTTTAGTTTATTTCTTTCCACGCTACCTGCCTTTGATAAAGCTATAATTAGCAATATTAAACAATGGCCTTTTCTTAATTACATTATGTTATCTGATGATTTTTTTATTATTATTGTAATGCCAGCAATAGGATAAACAGGTATTTTCCCCATCATTTGTAGACTGAACTACAGTGTCAGTGGAAGACTGTAAGTATGATTCTCACAGCAGTGCTGACATTTATTTTCTGAACTGTTGTAACAGAATTCTTAGTTTTCCTGGTTATTTTAATACCAGCAATGAGCCAAGTGATCTCGATAAACATGATGACAGGTTTGAAGTGTCTTCAGGTGCTTTACTTACTATTACAGCAACAAGAGTCTCATTAAACAAAACTCTTGGATTTAATAAAAAATAGAAAAAAAACATAATTGTGGTAATATTTATAAATTTACTTATTTTAACTATCAAGATTATATTTATATTCAAATGCCATGTTTAATTCTTAATATGTTGATAAAAGGTGGGGAGAAAAAACGGAATTGTCCATTTTTGAAAAACAGAATTTGCTATTCCCAAAAATGGAATATCAGTAGGCTCATTACAATTGACGGCAGTACAGACGCTTCCAGGCTGGGCGTTGCCTTCACTGGTTTGCAAAAAAACTAACAACACAGCACACACAAAAACACTCTACTCCTTCTAGAACTCTCTACTCCTTCTAGAACTCTCTCTCCCCAACTGGGAGGCTGAGGCCTCTTTTTATGCCAGGTGGCTGAGTAATAATTGAATAATTAATTGGTGGATTGCTCCCACCTGAAGCAATAAACCTGGGCAGGGAGGAGAATTTAACTCCTTCCCTGCCAGTATTTCTAAGGGCAGAGCCCTGCTCTGCCACAGTGTGCCTGTTGTGTATCCAGTAAAACACCCTGTTCCTCCTGTGCAACGGTACTTTATTGCAACAACAGTTAATGCTGACTTAGCATGTCCATTCACAAAAGTTGTCTCTACTTTGTAAACAGCTTTTTTCAGCTACTCAACTCACCTTGTGTGCTCACAACAAGAATGCATATAACCTTGGTTTAAGTACATGTGTAGCGCACGTGCACACCAGTCACTCAATAACTAACATAACAAGTAATTAGTTGAATGTGCTAATCACACACTGTACAGGCAAAGGGGATGAATTGAGAATCAATGGGCAGCAACACAAAATCATGCTGCCTAAATGAGAAAAAACAGGAGTCTGTAGAGCAGCGAAAGGAATCGATACTGTCAATAGTGTCCCTTCTGTTAAAACCCCTTGTAGAAGAGAGGTTTAGAATATATATGTATATAGTGCAGCCTTTTGAGCACACAAGCACTCTCTTAAAAGGCAAAAAAAAAGGAAGTTTAGATAAAATACATGTGTTCTTTATTCAATACGCTTGGTGGTGACATTCAGAAGAGTTATTTTCAGCAATTCAATTACTGAAGCTACTATTGAGAAGTATGCTATAAAGTAAATTCTTAAAGGGTAAGTAGCGGGGTTCCGAAAAATATAGAGTTACACGTCCCCACATGTTGCTACAACTGTTTAAATAATGTACCTGTCATTTTTCTTTTCATTGTTAACATCCTGACAACTTTTTACACTTATAACTTTAAAGTCTGTTTCAAAGCTCTTTCAAAATGGCCACTGTAGTGCACTGATAGTGTAAGGATTATTGCCCACATTGTCAAACAGGTAACACAGCAATAACAATCCATGATGTGGTATGGAACAGAAAAGCCAAAGCACTTGTTATGTTTTTTTTGTTTTTTTTTAAATCTTTTCCTGCAGTGATTTAGAGGACAGATCTCGAACCCCCATGCACTAGAGCGGACATTTTGAAAAGAGCTTTGAAACAGACTTTAAAGTTATAAGTCTAAAAAACTGTCAGGATTTTAACAACGAAAAGAAAAATGACAGGTACATTATTTAAACAGTTGTAACAAACCATGGGGATGTACAATGCTATATTTTTCAGAACCCTGCTACTGCAGTAGTGTGGAGTAGTGGTTAGGGCTCTGGACTCTTGACCGGAGGGTTGTGGGTTCAATCCCCAGTGGGGGACACTGCTGTTATACCCTTGAGCAAGGTACTTTACCTAGATTGCTCCAGTAAAAACCCAACTGTATAAATGGGTAATTGTATGTAAAAATAATGTGATATCTGTATAATGTGAAATAATGTATAATGTGATATGTTGTAACAATTGTAAGTCGCCCTGGATAAGGGCGTCTGCTAAGAAATAAATAATAATAATAATAATACTTACTCTTTAAAAATAACTTGCTAAACTGTTTATTGTAACCGTATATATATATATATATATATATATATATATATATATAAATTGTATTGTTTTATTTTTAGTGGATTTTTTTTTTTTTTTCGCCTAAATAATAGCAACTCATTACAACTCACTTACACATTTACTGATTACTAGGGGAATAAGCAATATGGCAACGAGAGCTTAGTGGGGATAGAGAAAAAAAATGGCACTAAAAACTAACCCCAGATTTGATACCGTTCAGTTTTTTTCAGTGTAGACATACTTAAGTTACTTGAGAAGTGAGGGTCAATTGCAGCGAACTAAATTTGAGAGTACTAACTGGTGATGACCCTGTGGTTAGTGCAGAGGACGGTACTAAACTAGTATGCAAGTTAATACCAATTGCAACAAACTAAGCAGCTCAAGATAGTCCCCAGCTGCGTACTAAAATGTTCTCAATTGCAATGAACCCAAAATTATTACAGCTGCCCCCTAGAGCAGGGGTTTTCAACCAGGGGTACTTATAAGGGTCATAGGGGGTACGCAGGATGACTCAGAAATGCAGAAATACAAATCAAAGTAAAAAATAATTACCTTGAATTTTTTTTTTTTTTAATGGTATTATATATTCTTTAAAACACTGTGTAAAATTATTATCTTTGTTTAGCAGCTCAAAGTGAACCGCTGATGAAAAAACACACACAGAATCTATCACGTCCTCATTTTCCACCTGTATGCATGTGCGATTTCAATTGAGTGGATTTCCATTCTGATATATAGGTAACATTATTATGCTGGTTTTATTAATAATAATAATAATAATAATAATAATAATAATAATAATAATAATAATAATAATAATAATAATAATAAAAAGATTATCATTGTTAGTTATTATAGTTTTATCTTGAGGTTAATGTTTTAGATGTTGTAAACATTTTAAAACGCACACATAATTATGCTGAGGTGGGAAGTAAATGGTAACATGATAAACATTCACAGTGCAGATAATTTTGTATTATTTATAATGACTTTGCTGAATAGAAATCGAATATGACTGTTTCCAAAGACATTCCTAAATACTGTCTTTTAATTCTGTGCATCCAGACATGTAATTAAATGCTGTTTGATATTTGATTAGATATAAAATAAACGGTGGGGGGGGGGGGGGGGGACAGATTATTCTGCCTTTTATTGTAACTGTGATATCATTCAGTGAGCGAAAATTGTAAAGGGTACTTTAGCTGAAACCTATCGGCAGAAGGGGTACAGTTTCAAAAAAAGGTTGAAAATCCCTGCCCCAGGGGATAGTGTAGCGACCTGAGGGACTGTAGAGGGTGCTGCACCCTGAAAGGACTCTTCTATGTTGTTAGAAAACGGGGAGAGAGGGAGTAGCTAGGTGAGGGTTAGTGAAGGAGGAAGGGAGTGTGTGTGTCTGTGTGTGTGTGTCTGTGGGGAAGGTTCATGAGTTTATAGCAGTCCAGTCGGATCACCCCCAGGTGAGGAATGGTGCAGTTCCCGCAGTTGCCAGGCAGCCGGGTCGGCTGAGTGGGTCAGGGGGTGGGTTTAGGCTGGGTGGGTATAAGGCAGGGGAAATACGTCAGAGCAGGAGTGATGAATGAGAACGATTGAGAGCAGACAGAAAAGTACAATTGCAGTAAATAAGCCTATGAGGGTTAGCGAGAACGAGAGCTGTGTAGTGGCTGTGAGAACGACTGGAGTAGCAACAAGAATAGAGGACAGTCTATAGAGATCAATTATATAAGCAAGGGGGTTTATTGTTTTGGTGTGGTCTCAGCCCATAGGGACCGAGTGTTAAAGAGAATAAAAAGCAGATATTCCGTTTGCACCTGCAATTTCTGTTTAAAGAAAATAAGAGACCCTGTGTCGCCACAATACTAAAACACTGTACTAACTTAGTCCAGCATTGACTTTAGACTAAAGTTGTGGTATTGTACAGCTAAACAAATGTGAAGAATCTCAAAATGTATTGCCAACATTTATGGAACTGAACTATTCCAAACATTAAATACAATAATTTGAAGTCAAAATGTTTGCCAAAGTAGTTTCATTCTTATTCAAATTATAGCCTTGGCCTATATTATTATTCTTAATTATAAGTACCTTATACCCCTATTTGTAATGGCAACGAACAGTAGTTAAATACTATATTGTGCATGGATATTAAATGAGTGTAAAACTAAATAGGGTGTCGTTCATTGATTGTATGACGGCCAATGCATCTTGTGATTGTTGTTTATTGTGTCCTATTAGAAATTAAATCATAGGAATATTATTGTGCAGAAGCTCATTATTATTTCTTTATTTAGCAGACGCCTTTATCCAAGGCGACTTACAGAGACTAGGGTGTGTGAACTACGCATCAGCTGCAGAGTCCCTTACAATTACATCTCACCTGAAAGACGGAGCACAAGGAGGTTAAGTGACTTGCTCAGGGTCACACAATGAGTCAGTGGCTGAGGTGGGATTTGAACCGGGGACCTTCTGGTTACAAGCCCTTTTCTTTAACAACTGGACCACACAGTCTCAGAATTAAAGAAAATGTTCTTCTTTAACAGTCTAGAAATGTTCTCTAAAAGAATGATAAGGGGAACAGACTTTAAATTACTTGTGTGTTTTGTAAATAGGGCCTTTATTGTTATTATTTATTAATAATAAAATAAACATAAATAATAATAAACATAAACAAATACTAATTGGAATTTAACCTTGAAGCATAGTACTATGGTACAAGGGCTTTTGTTTTCTGAAAATGGCAATGTACTGGAACCTAAGATGTTATCACATAGTGGCATTGTGGTCAAATAAATACAGAAAAGGACAAAGGGAGATCATCAGTATAGAGGGCTTGCTGGGTCAAAAGATCCTTCAGCGATTCTTGAAGATCCAGGACTAAAAATGAATGTTTGCATAACTTCCTGAAGTAAAAGTAAATGTATGCATATCACTTGACCCAGTACTGCCTTACCTTTACGTAAAATGCATACAAACCAGAACTATCTTTCCTGGGTAAATCATTTCTAGATTAATAATCAACAATCAATTGCTTGTTATATATACTATGACTACTACAACTACTACTAATAATAATAATAACAATAAAACGATGCATAGACTAGATACATTACTAATCACTTAATGCCTAATTATTGGAATTGGACTATTAATCCAAACACATGTAAGTGTAAAGTTCACCTCTCTGAGGTCGGTTCATTTATTTTCACAGCTCTGGCATGTCAGGCACAAATAGTGCAGTGCACTGTAGTTTGCCCATGTTTTTGGAGTTGAGGATACATATAAGGAAATATTGCATTATTCGGTAATCAGTTTTAGGGAAGTTCACTTGATTGGCTTGTGTGAAACCCTGAAAGAGCACCCTGAAAACAAGATGTTGATTGTATACACTATACACAACTACTCCAACAAGTGTCCCGGACAGTAAACTGTACATTAAATATTGGGGACAGTGCTCCTTTTAATATTGAACTTGCTCTATGATGATATTAGAAGTGTGTATTTGTGTACAGCATGGCACATAAAGGTATTGCAGTACCCAAGCTAATAATAACCTTGACTGTTCAAGCTGCATAGATCAACATGCATGTCTGGCTTCACAAACAACGTATCAGTTCTTCACAAAAAACAATAACAAACACAATGAATTGCTGTTTTAATGTAGAACCCACACAAATTACCTGACAAAGCATTACAAATGTTTTTTTCTCAGCTAATCGGCAAGGTGCCAATTAGTTATTTCAGTGCAGGTTTTACTTGCATTTAATCTAATCTCTCTTTTCATTTTATCTGCATCTTTACTGTTTCAAGAACAGTAAAGCAACATATCTGCCACTTTGAGATATCAAGGCCATACATTTTCTCTGCCACTGTAAACAGATAAAGCAAGATAACGCTATAAAACAAGTGGGGGAAATGCTGCATCTGCAAAGGGAACGTAATGCATTTTTTATAAGAAGTTAATCCGTTTCTTGTATAACTCAATCTAAATCAAATTACCAGGTTACAATGCTGTCAGTTACTGTAGTAATTAGATAGAGCTTCTCTTCCCTGGAGCTAAAGAGACTTAAAGGAAAGAAAAGGGAACAGTCAGATTATATTTACGCTTACATTTTCCTCAGTCCAGTGAAAGATGAATCTACAGGACTGGCAGTTGTTTCATTGGAAAGGGGGGTTTGATGAATTAGGTTTTAAATGAAAAGCACAAGAAAAAGGCATTTTGGAGGCAATACTCAGACATCTGTAAACTGTTAAATCAGCTTGTTTTATGCCTGGGATATTATTTAGCAGGTTTTCTTAAGCAATTGTACAGAGCCCGGGAGGGGAATTGAGAGAAAAAATAAATCTCTCGTGTGCACGTCTTACTATCTCGTGCACACGATATAATCTCTCGTGTGCACGTCTTACTATCTCGTGCACACGATATAATCTCTCGTGTGCACGTCTTACTATCTCGTGCACACGATATAATCTCTCGTGTGCACGTTTTACTATCTCGTGCACACGATATAATCTCTCGTGTGCACGTCTTACTATCTCGTGCACACGATATAATCTCTCGTGTGCACGTCTTACTATCTCGTGCACACGATATAATCTCTCGTGTGCACGTTTTACTATCTTGTGCACACGATATTATCTCTTGTGTGCACGTCTTACTATCTCGTGCACACGATATAATCTCTCGTGTGCACGTCTTACTATCTCGTGCACACGATATAATCTCTCGTGTGCACGTCTTACTATCTCGTGGCCACGATATAATCTCTCGTGTGCACGTCTTACTATCTCGTGGCCACGATATAATCTCTCGTGTGCACGTCTTACTATCTCGTGGCCACGATATAATCTCTCGTGTGCACGTCTTACTATCTCGTGGCCACGATATAATCTCTTGTGTGCACGTCTTACTATCTCGTGCACACGATATAATCTCTCGTGTGCACGTCTTACTATCTTGTGCACACGATATTATCTCTCGTGTGCACATCTTACTATCTCGTGGCCACGATATAATCTCTCGTGTGCACGTCTTGCTATCTCGTGGCCACGATATAATCTCTCGTGTGCACGTCTTACTATCTCATGCACACGATATAATCTCTCGTGTGCACATTTTACTATCTCATGCACACGATATAATCTCTCGTGTGCACGTCTTGCTATCTCGTGCACACGATATAATCTCTCGTGTGCACGTCTTACTATCTCATGCACACGATATAATCTCTCGTGTGCACGTCTTGCTATCTCGTGCACACGATATAATCTCTCGTGTGCACGTCTTGCTATCTCGTGGCCACGATATAATCTCTCGTGTGCACGTCTTACCGAGATACCTATGTCATGCGCACTAGATATTATCTCGTGGCCACGAGATAGTAAGACATGAGTACAAGATATACAGTATATTTTTTTTCTCTCATGTCCCCTCCTGGGATCCGTACAATTGCTAAACCAGCTTAGATATTACAAACCATGGTGCCAGTACCTTAAGGTTGGAAAGCCGACTGATTTCAGATGCTTTCCTGTCAGTTCTGCAGTTTAGTTATCAGGTATTTGTGGATTGATTCTCAATTGGAATACTACCCTTTAAGCCGACAAATGAGGGGATCTTACATTTAAATGCAGCAAGATCAGAATTCAGGGAAGCCAAAGAGCCACCCCATTTCTGTTTTAATTACCATGTGTAATCAACTGGCATCTCAGCACAATGAAATGAATGGAAAATCAAGGGCTGGATGTGAATCGGTAACCTAATGGTTAAAAGACGAACAGCTTACATTTCAACTAAGGACCAAGCTGTGTATTTGAGAGGATAGTGCGTGTCTTATGCAGATGTCAGCTACTAGGATGTGATACATTACCCATGGATTTACATGATCTGAACTTTATACACACACACTCAGTTATGAACAACTTTAAACAGTTACATTGTGTAGCCGTGGCTCTCAGTTATTATTATTTATTATTTATTTCTTAGCAGATGCCCTACCTACACCATACAGTATTTAATCTTTGCTTTTTACGTTTCCTTTCCAACACAAACACAAGCAGAGCATTGTTTGCACACTGATCTACAAGTCAATAGAGTGAAGACAGAGAGTATTGATGAGGAGCTGTTTTGGTTTGCAGTTTATTACAAGAACACAAGGGGACAGCCTTGACACCAGAACGTCACAGAGGTTCTCTGGAGTTGTCTACACCTCTGTAACTGCTAGCTAAAGACTTCAGGTCCCTTAAACAAAAAAGCACAAAATAAAGCATACATTTAAACAAGCTTCTATGGATTCTTTTCTTCACTGAAAGAATGTAATTGTTGTTATATTACCGTCAATCGGGTATTCGATTCTACACTTTCTATTGTCGTCTTCTGCACAATGAAAATGCTTTCATACTTGGCTACTGTATTTTTCACAGCACAACTGCAGATCTATTACTACTTGTGTCCAACAGTATTCACTCCAGCCTGAATGAATCAAGTCTCAACGTAGTAACCTGCATCTCTACTTTCATGAACAATTCAGAAAACAACATACAATTTAAATTCATTTAGCTTTTCAAATACGTTTCCTTAAAACCTGGATGGACCCGCTGTCTACTGTGTCCTGGCGAGCAATTGAAAAAGCTTTAGTATCCCGTACTAGATTACAAGAAGCTTTATTCACAGGGTTTACTTCATGGCCCTATTGTAGCTTACTCGATTGCATGCTGGAAAGCGGCTGGAAAAGCATATGGGAATCAAAATTAAATGGCATCTACTATTCTCCTATTTGGCATAATAAAGATCTTTTGTCTGGTAGACAGCCTTTCTTCTCAATGTCACGGTCTAAAAAAGATATCAATACCTTAAATGATATATTTAATAGGGATGATCTTCTCAGTTTCCAGGATTTATGTTCAATTTTTGATTTTCCTGGTTCATCTTTTCTTTTCTATCTAAGACTTCGATCTGCCCTGCGAGGTTATATGGTTCCCTGGGGGTCTGAACTACAACTACATCCTATTAGAAAATGGATTTCCACAGGGGGCTCCTCTAGGGGGTGGTCTCTGAGATTTATTTGCATTTACTGAAAGCCTCTTACAAGTCTTTGTCCTTAACTGCTTTATGGGAAAGAGATTTGGCTATAGTTGATAGACCAACTGAATGGGAAGCAGTTTGGGACAACATATTTGGAGCTTCAAAAAACTCTAATCATCAGTTAATTCATTTCAAGATTTCCCATAGATCTTATTTAACCCCCTGTAGAAGCTTCCTTATGGGTATTACTTGAATCCACACTGTGGGCTTTGCTCTCTTGGTGTTCCTGGTACCTTATCACATGTTTTATGGGAATGTCCTGATGTTTTTGTATTCTGGGGTCGGGTAGGCTTCGACTTTATCTAATCTGATCAGCAAGGATTTACCTTTAGAACCAATACATCTGCTACTTAATGAGGACTCTGATCTTCATTTATCTGAACGTCAACGTAAAAATTGGCTGGCTGGTCTAATGGCAGCAAAAAAAACAAACGCTGACTCCCCCCTCACCTGTTACCTTTGCGACAATGGCTGTTTAATTGTAAAGAGATTATTCTGTTGGAACTTTCTACAGCCCAAATAAATAAAGCCAAATCATCCACGCTGGTAACATGGGGGGAAGCAGCAGCTAAAGTATCCTTGCTGTTGGACTCTGCAACAGTTTGAATGAGCTCTATGTGCTTTGGTTGTACACTGTATTTTTTCACTTTTTTGTTTTTTTTGCTTTATCTATGGGTCCAGGGAAGTTTACAGGTTGCCGGGGGAGGGAGGAGGTGGGATATATTATACTGTATGTTATTCAGTTCTGTATGTTAATTCTGAAGAACAAATACAAATTTGATGTTAAAAAAAGAAAACAATGTACAATTAGTATAGTTTTTTAAACTGCACATCAAGCAAGATACACACCACGCATCTGAAATGTTCATGTCCAGTAATGTCCTCCCTCTTTTTATATGGGCACTTCAATATTTGAGATTAATGTACACATTAAAATAGATAGAACCCTGGTTCAACATCTCATTCTTCAAAAGGATTGTTCCCTTCCAACTAAATGACCGCAGTAGTAACAGCATGTTCCAGAGGGCAAGTTGAAATGATCAGTATGGTTGTTACATTTGCAAGAAATCCCATTGGAAACAGTACAGTTCTTTGCTGTAGACTTTACTTTGGAAACAGTACAGTAAAAACATGTCTTCAATTGAAAACTATGCAAGAGGAAACCTCACTGCCTAAATTGCAATTTCCTGTGTCATCAAAAAAAGTGTGGCCAGAAGGAGAAAAGACGCACTTTGCAGTAAGAGCACTGGCCCATTAAGAAACTGTGACTGGCGCGTGTGCGTGCAGAACAGAACTGTAGTTGAGTTCCAGTGAGTATGTTTTCTGTAGGGGCAGTGCAGCTGGGACTGCAGAGAACCCACACTCCCTGGGACCGGACGTGCTTCGCAGAAACTCAGTTTATATCCTTTTTTTTTTTTTTTTTTTTTTTTAAATGTAGTCGTCCAATGGTTTTTTACCCCGCCTTTCTCCCCAATTTGGAATGCCCAATTGCTATTTATATCCCGGTTCACTGCTGCAACCCCCAGACGACTCCGGAAACGGAGGCTGGAACACGTGTCCTCCGAAAGGTGTTCCTACCAATCTGTCATTTTTCACACTGTGGATCCACAGCGAGGCCACCAGACCTATAGTGCCGGAAGAAAACACAGATCTGAATGGCTCCACTGAAGAACCGCAGGCGCCCTATCGGCCACAGGGGTTGCTGGTGCGTGGTGAATCGTGGATTCCCCTGCCGACCTAAGCCTTCCCTACCTGGGCAGCGCTTGGCCAATTGTGCACCGCCCCGTAGGAACCCCCGGTCACGATCGGCAGTAACATAGCCTGGATTCGAACCTGCGATCTCCAGACTATAGGGCGCATCCTGCACTCCACGCGGAGCGCCTTTACTAGATGTGCCACTCTGGAGCCCCAGTTTATATCCTTTTATTACTCTGGAGCCCCAGTTTATATCCTTTTATTACTCTGGAGCCCCAGTTTATATCCTTTTATTATTATTATTATTATTATTATTATTATTATTATTATTATTATTATGATTTAGCAGATGCTTTTATCCAAGGCGACTTACAGAGACTAGGGTGTGTGAACTATGCAACAGCTGCAGAGTCACTTACAACATCTTTAGGAGGTAAAGTGACTGCTGTTGCACACCATCCATAATTGAGGCTATATAACTCAAAATCGAAATTTCCTATATCTATGGCTAGACACAAAACAAAGCAAAGAGGTCCCCGGTTCAAATCCCCACTCAGCCACTGACTCACTGTGTGACCCTAAGCAAGATACAGGAGCTTACCGATAAGCATGACAGGGGGCTTTAGGCCAGGGGGCAACAACAGGGTTTTCCCGCCCCTACTTATACGTTCCCCGGGAGCGTAAAATACTGCCTTTTAGTGGTGATGTTAGTGGGGATGGATCCTCAGTTGAGGCTTTTATAGAAGAAGTAGAGCGTTTAGTGCGTGCTTGAGCTATGCCTACCAATGAACAGACTGACCTGATTATGCCACTCCTAGTGTGGCCCGCTTTGGAGGAAGTGTGCATGCACACAGGCGCTGAGCATGACAGCCCTGGTAATTTGTTAAATATTTAGAATGAAGCCTTCGGGGAAAAGTGTTCTGTTCCCCATTGACTTTGTGCATTGTATGGTCGTAATCAAAAAGAGGCAGAGAGTCTATTTCAATATTCACATGCGTTGTCACAGCTCTTAGCGTCCATTAGTAGTCGGTCAGAGGATGTAGTCCCAAATGGGCAGCAGACCCTTAGAGACCAGTTTGCAGAGGGAGATGTTTCACTAAGGAGAGAACTTGGGAGATTAACCAAGCATGTCCTTCTTTCATGCAATGAACCTATTATTTAGTCAGAGGAGGAAGAAAAATGACCAGTTGCCAGTAAAGCCACCAAGAGTAGGACTATAGAAGCCTCCACTGACTCAAGTACGCCTTGCACTATAGTGAGTGCAGGTCAGCAGAAAGTTGTTACACTTGATGATGTGCTAAAAGTAATAGCAGACCAGGGTCGGGCTATAGGTGAGCTTACTAATGCAGTCAGAAACTTTAGTGTACAGGGTAAGAAAAAAAACAAGTGAGAGGTATTGGGGCCCCAGGGCACAGCCTCAGTTCACTGAGGATGGAAAACCCATATGTCTTCGTTGTAATGGAATCGGGCACATAGCTAGAAATTGCCCACAGAAGCCCACAGAACCAAAAATAGTTGCACAAGACAACCCTAAGCTAGCTCCCTGCATTGCTGTGAGCCATGCAATGAGAGGGGAGAGGACAGACTCCACTTGTACTTGACACCCCCCGAGACCAGATGTTTGAGAGGACAGTTGGAAAATGCCCTGTGGTAGATTTTAGAATAGGAGATGTTACAGTTTCTTGTTTGTTGGACACATGTAGCCAGGTCAGCACTATAACTGAGAGTTTATTTAGAGAACACTTACTAGGTGGTAATAAAGACTTGCTTTCCACCTCAGGATTACTGCAGCTAATGGCTTAGATATATCCTACCTTGGTTATTTAGAGCTAGATGTAGAAACTATGGGAAAGGTTCTGCTTAAGAGTGGGTTCTTAGTTGTAAAGTAATCCGAAGGAACCTCCTTAGCTTTGAAGACAAATGTGCCAGGTCTTCTAGGTATGAACATTGTTAGTAAATGTCACCAGCTGATCTAAACCGTGTTTGCTTCCCCTTCCACTACAGGGTTAAGTACTGGCTGTAGAGAGGTTTTTCAGCAAGCTCAACAGTGTGGAAGCAGATATTTACCAGTTACCACTGAATTAAATCGTTTCTAAGGCTCTGAAACCGTCGGTTGATGCTCGTCTTGGAGGTTCCGGGTTGTACATTTTAACTCTAATTGTTGCTTAGCAGACTTTTATTTCCTTTCTTTTAAAAATTCCTCCTCCTGTTTTTCATCAGACGCCTCTCACCAGCCCTAGTTTATTCTTAATAATAATAATATATTTATTTTGTATAGTGCCTTTCATTAAAAGAAATCCTGAAGCGCTTTACATTTAAAAAAAAAAATACATAAAATAATATAATAAAAACTAAACAGTGCAGTAAGCCAGTGTATAAAAATGGGTCTTGAGGTGCAATTTAAACACAGACACAGACTGATAGACCTTGGAAGGGAGTGTCAGAGACGAGGGGCCACAGAGCAAAAGGCACGATCTCCCATAGTTTGTAATTTTGTTCTTGGCACGGAAAGGAGATCATTTTTAATAAAGCAGATCCTTAATGTAAGATGGACCCAGGCTATTCAAGGCCTTGAAGGTCAGCAGCAAGATCTTAAAGTAGGGTTGCCAACTCTTTTGGACCGGCCATCTGGTTTTAAGGGAATTTGTACCATGTACGGTCAGAACCACTGACCGGACAGCAAAAGCTCTACCTCTTGTTCTGTGCTCCTTTCCAGTGTGTTGCTTCCCCAATATTAAAAGAACCATTCAGTTTTGCAGTAGTTGACAGCTACCAGGTGACATAAAGGTAACATATATAACAAAAATAACAAAGGGCCTAAAATACAGCCATGTGGAACACCACAGACAACTTCAAACAATGCTGATTTCACCTCCCCAACAGAGATGAACTGGAACCTATTGGAAAGATAAGACCTGAACCAAGCTAGGACACATCCTGACAATCCCACTGAGCTTTCAAGAAATAAAATGGAGTGGTCCACAGCATCAAAAGCAGAACTTAGATCTAGGAGAATTAAAATCGAGGGAGTCAGAGCTTATCAACAGATCATTCACTACTCTAACAAGGGCTGATTTTAATTTTTCATATACACTATTAACAACAACAACAACAACAACAACAACAACAACAACACCATTTCATTTATATAGCGCCCTTCATAACAAGTATCCCAGGGCACTTCACAGAGGGGAAAAAAAAAATATATGAAGAGTTCAAAATTTGTGTAATTAATTCACAACAACTCTCTCTAGAACCTTAGCTAACATTGCAGATTGGAGATTGGTCTATAATTATTAAGGACTTAATAATTATAGGGTACAAGTTAGTTTTCTTGAGCAATGGCTTTACTAGGGAAGTATACTGGAGGAAAGTGATCCATTTATATATATTTATATTATATTATATATTTAGGCGACGCATGAGTGTTGGAAGTGGGGGGGGGGGGGGTTTGGAGAGGGGGGGAGGCCGTGTGACCCAAGAGCCCAAGTGTTTCTGAGTGCTAAAGCTTATTTTGATGTCATTCTACAGTATGTTGTAGCAGCAGATGGGGATTGTTTTAAAAGAGAACTATACATGTGTAGAAGAGGTTCATATGATTTATGTGCTGAAAATTGGTGGATGCAAAGTCATTGCATCGCATTTCCTTTCTTTTAGCACAGACACCACCATTGCTGTATGATATGTACATTGTTTTAGAGGAACAGGTAATTTGTTTGCAGTAGCACTCTCTGCATGAAAAACATGCAGGGCCTAAGTTAAAGTCTTTCACATTTCTGAGTAGTGCATAAGCTTCACTTCCAGCTTTCGAATCCCCATTTGTAATTTCGTTCAGAGCTTTAACCATTTCATCAAAATTTTCCAAAACAGCTCTGATAGACTCCACTCGACAATTCCGAGTATCGAACGTTTGCGGAGTCTGGAGAATTCCAAAAACATTTCGGACAACTGGAATGCTAGAAACCATATCCATTACGCACAGATTTAATATATCAGTGCACAAAGTGAGCGAGAGGATTTTCAGGACGTATCAGCGTGGCCACGCCTTTATAAGGTCCTCTCATGCTGGCAGCTCCATCATAGCACTGACCTCTCAGAGCTGAAATATCAAGTCCTAAGGCTGATAACGTACTCTCGATCAGTGTGGCAATCAAATCACCATCAATTTTCAGCGTCCTGTAGAAGCCAGCAAACTGTTCTAGTATTTCAAATGACTGGCTTACAAAGGGTACTATAAGAGCAATTTGTTTGCGTCTTGACAGATCCATAGTTTCTTCTGTGATGATTGAAAACATTCCAGTCTCTTTGACTCTACTCACAATTGAATCTAACGCTTGTGAAGCCATAATATTGATTATTTCATTTTGGCACGAGCTGTGTAGATAGGTGAAGTATTTTTCCCAGTTAATCATAAAATCGACAAATGAGTTAATTGTCATTACTACGCAGTATCATTAACTCCCTCAAGTTGCCTTGGTTTGTAGAATCTATTCTCTCGTCGTGTCTCCGCAAAGGTACACCCTGGCAAGCACAAAATAAAACGCTCTCAATCACAGTTTTTAAATATGCCTGGTTGTCCTCGACTGCTCTTTGAAGTTGGGATGCAACACTTCCTGCTTTACATGACTGTAGCCACCCCTTCCATTTAGTGATAGCTTCTAGATGGGATTCACACTTTGAATGTTCACTACATTTTTAAGTTGCCTTCTTCCATGTTCTAAAACCAGCTATATTTTTGTTTCCATAAACACTGGCTAGAAAATCAATCACTGGCTGGTATGGTCTTCTTCAATGTGTTCTAAAGTTGCATCTGGGCCAAAGCAAGGGTCTCTTTTATTGAAAGTTGAAGAACAAATGTTTATATAATTTGAATTGAATTCGGAGTATCACTGTCACATTCATTGCTGTTGTTTAAATCACTCTGAAATGTGGAAGAGTCCATTTCTGTTCCTGATGTAGGTGGCACTTCGGATTTTTTGTGTAAAAAAAGTCCAAATTTAGTCTTTTAGTCATTGTGTAAACTTTTAACACATAAATTACATCCTTGATAAAATACGTCAAAAACAAGACCTTCTTTCCAGAAGTATCAAATTACTGCTGCAATTAAACGTCAAGGCCTTAATTAACAGGGTCAATGTTGTGTTCAAAATGGAGAAAACTGTGAAAGTCTTGCAATAACAGTGCCAGATTCATCACAAGGAAATTAACTTTGTGAGGTGAAGGGTCAAAGGCACCCCTACGTTACATCATGGATGTTTGGGGCTTTTAAAGGGAACTACGATGTTGTGCACCCACCTATTTTGAACCCTTGTTGGAATAAGTTGAATTTTCTATATTTTAATAATACCATTACTTGTATTATGTGTGTGTGTGTGTGTATGTGTGTGCCCCTGATGTGAGTATTAATAACATAAAAAACATCTTTTAATAGTTTTGTAGGAATAGGAACAAGAGTACATGTAGTGGGTCTCATAGGCAGGACTTGTAAGGTAATCAACGAAAAGGCCTCCATAGTAACCTTAACAGATCTAATGGGTACAATTATGGAGGTATCCTCCATGATAGAAGGATTCTGTAAAATCTGATTTCATATCCTTATTCTGATTTCATTGCAGCTATAAGAGGGGACAATGTTAGGGTGGGAGTATTAGGGGGAGGATATACTAATTTATGTGCTGAAGCAAAAATAAATCTAGAATTGTTTTTACTGGGATAAATTAGATTAGAATAATATGAAGATCTAGCCAACTCCAGAGCCTTCCTATATTTTACCTGGTGTATTTTCCATGCAAAATAAGAAGCATGCAGTTTAGATTTCTTCCATCTACAATTCATTTTACGACCCTCACATTTCCATTTATGAGTCGGATCATTAAACCTTGGCGAGCTTCTTTTAAAAGACTCTCTGAGTTTGAACTGCGCTACAGTATCTACGATACTAGCAAGGTGGTGTTGTGGGTGTTAACCAGCTCATGTAATGATAAAGACTGAGTAAGTGGTGATGAACTCAATGCCTCCGAAAACTTTACAGCAGCTCCAGTAGCCTCAAAATTATCGAAGAGTTAGAATCAGATTCAATGTCAACATGAATGCTAATCACCCAATAAAAGAATCCTATCATAATTGACAGACAATATAGATAAGAGATCACCAAATGTGGTCAAAAGTAGCGCGTTTGACTTAGGTGGATGATAAATAATTACAATATGAACTGCTTATTTAAAGTTTAATTTAACAATTCAAAAGATGAATAACCTTCAACAATGTCTTGTTTGATTCTATGTTCAGTGTGGAAGATAGTGGCAAGTCCACCTCCCCACCCAGTAGAGCGTACTTTCCGGAAAAGAAAACTATAATTTGTAGGAGAAGCCTTTCTGTTGCTGTCTTGGTATCCAAACTCCCACATTATAATAATGCATTCAATATATATTCAGATTTATTCAGCATGGTGTGTCTATTTGCCCAGACAAGAACTATGGTAATTACCTGTATAACATTGTTACACTGAGTGTGAGTGTGACAAGGAGAGAATGAGTCAGAGCTGTAAATCTCCCTCCCG
The DNA here is from genome assembly GCF_902713425.1 of Acipenser ruthenus. Taxonomy (NCBI): domain Eukaryota; kingdom Metazoa; phylum Chordata; class Actinopteri; order Acipenseriformes; family Acipenseridae; genus Acipenser; species Acipenser ruthenus. The sequence goes on from NC_081193.1 coordinate 13,492,474, forward strand.
ACCTGTGAGGGCGCTGCGCTCAAAGATAGGGGCGCTCCTGACCGGAAGTGCTGACATCTGGGCACAGCAGGGACTGGAAGTCGGCCATCTTAGTAGGCCCCGAAGCTGCTGTACTGCTGGGCGTGTTCCTCGTGGTCAGCACTGCAGTGTGCTCCGATTGGGCTGATTGTAGGGAAGGGCCTGGCAGTATTTAGGAAAGGAGTTTTGGGAAGTTCGCTCTCAGGTTTTTGGAACCGCATCGTTTTGCCTTTGTTGTTTTGCTACCTGTTTTGTGTCTTACCATTTTGCAGACTGCGAGGATTGAAAGGCACAACCAGTGCAGAGCTACACTCTATGCATTAAAAACTGATTGGCCACAGACCCCTGTGCCGTTCTGCATAACCCTGGCACCAGTTGCACTGAAGGAATACTGTGCAAATTGAAAGTGTACTGGACTTGTTTATTTGATTTATTTATTTTTTTCCCTGAACTTAACCATTGCTGGTTTTGTTCAGGAGTTTTCTTTGTTTTTTTATTGCAAAGTATTTTAGCATGGATCTAACCATTGCTGGCTAGTCCATGGTTTGTTTTTGTTGTGTGCAATAAAAGCACCCTTGAGGGTTTTTTTTTCTTATTGGAAAGCGGCTGTTGTGACGTCATTTCTGTTGTACCACCCACTACATCCTGACAGTGAGTTAGGAAAAAAGGAACATCATTTTTACTACCATTTAACAGCTCAGCCAAGCTGCACAGCAAGCATGAAAGATGTGTTAGTTTACACAACATTTTTCCAGGCATAGCAGCCAATGAACAGAAACACTTTTAACTGGAAAAAAGTGTATTGAAGCAAATTACAGTCAACTGCCATTGGACCATACGTTTCTTTTATCCTTGCAATATACAGTAGAAGGTACCTGGGACATGATGTAATGATGCCTGTTTTACTTCTGTTGTGCTACAGTGTGACAGAAGTAATTACAGTTACTGTGGGCAACATTGCCTTTATATACAGCTACAAAACATCCAGGATTCCAATCTCATTGCTATATACTCATTTAATCAGTCACTGGTGAAGCTGTTTCTCTTTATCCTAACTTGAGAGCTTACACTTTATTTCCTGTGCTGTCGGGTGGTTAAAAGCTATAATATCCACAAATAACATAAGTATAACTGAATCCTTTATTTTACCTTTGTGACTACTGTATTTCTTTCTCCCAGTGGCAAAAAAAGACACATGGCAAATGACACTTAATACAGAAAAGTGTAAAGTATCGCACGCAGGCAATAAAAATGTGCATTATAAATATCATATGGGAGATAGTGAAATTGAAGAAGGGATCTATGAAAAAGACCTAGGAGTTTATGTTGACTCAGAAATGTCTTCATCTAGACAATGTGGGGAAGCTATAAAAAGGCCAACAAGATGCTCGGATATATTGTGAGAAGTGTTGAATTAAAATCAAGGGAAGTAATGTTAAAACTTTACAATGCATCAGTAAGACCTCACCTAGAATATTGTGTTCAGTTCTGGTCACCTCGTTACAAAAAGGATATTGCTGCTCTAGCAAGAGTGCAAAGAAGAGCAACCAGAATTATCCCGGATTTAAAAGGCATGTCGTGTGCAGACAGGCTAAAAGAATTGAATCTGTTCAGTCTTGAACAAAGAAAACTACGCGGCGATCTAATTCAAGCATTCAAAATCCTAAAAGGTATAGACAATGTCGACCCAGGGGACTTTTTTGACCTGAAAAAAGAAACAAAGACCAGGGGTCACAAATGGATATTAGATAAAGGGGCATTCAGAACAGAAAATAGGAGGCACTTTTTTACACAGAGAATTGTGAGGGTCTGGAACCAACTCCCCAGTAATGTTGTTGAAGCTGACACCCTGGGATCCTTCAAGAAGCTGCTTGATGAGATTCTGGGATCAATAAGCTACTAACAACCAAAAGATCAAGATGGGCCGAATGGCCTCCTCTCGTTTGTAAACTTTCTTATGTTCTTATGTAAACCAGACCAAGGCTTTTGCTCTAATCACAACTTCTGAAAGTTACACAAATTGGATAGGTTGCAAATAAGGTTTTGGTAAGGCAGCATTTTATTAAGCTGTTGAAATGGACAGTAGAATGCAATAATATTCACTGGATGACTTGTGTTGATTATTGAGAGTGTAGTGTTTCATGGAATGCAGAATTCAAAGACTTTGAGAAACATTGTTAAAACTCAATACTGGAGTGTGACAGAAAAAAAATGAATCTTGGTTATAATTCTCCCTCCCGACCTGTGAGGGCGCAGTGTAAAGGGAACAGAGAGCCCTGGACTGGATGGCCTGATAATTCATTGCCAGGGTTAGGCGGAAGTCGGCCATCTAGAAAGGGGCCGGAGCTACGGTACACCAAGTCATCGACCTGGAAGCGAAGCGACGTGGCAACCTCGGATTGGAGGAGTGGTTGCAATAGTTTACCAAGGGGGCGTGATTGACGGTACATAAACGGACGAAGCGAGATCTGTTCCTTTGTTATGGTTAACACGGACACTGGAAAGGTGTACCATGAACGTATCAGTAGTGTTTGTTTGTTTTGTCAAGTCTAAATTCTACTTGATTGCAACCTGTGTATTATTATTTCAGGACTGCTACCTGTTGTTTTGCCAGCGCAATCCACATAGGTGTGTATTGCCTGGGTTATTCTTTCTGGTCACCAGACCAGGATTATAAAGGGAAATAAAACCTGTTTGGATTGTGAACTTTGTTGTTTGTCTTCTGTTCTACAATCACATCACAACTACACCTGCGCACTGCAAACCACTTTGCCACATGGAGCAACACATTTCAATCAGAATGACTGAACAATATGTGATGCAACAAATCACAATCTTAATTCTATCAGTGCTGTGCCTCAGTCTTTGAATCTCTGTAGCTAGGGGTGGATTCATTCATTTAAAAAATATATACATAGATGTGTTATTTTCCTGTTCTACTGCCCAAGATGGAAATGCCATAAGTTATAATTTGGTCATTATACAGCTTAGATATTACAATGTACTTCCATCCTAAAAAATGATACACTGCAGCTCATTTATCTAAATAATATATAACACAGTACACAAATGAATAAGAGAGGCTCACCCATAGGCTTTAAACAGCATACCGTATTAAGCCACAACATGCACGGTGGGGAATGTAAGCACATTCAAATGATTTATGTAATGGCTATGATTACACAGCGTCTGAAAACAACAGCCAAACTTGCATTTAAAGTGGGAATCATAAAAATAACAATTGTTTTATAATGCATTTGCTAAAATATAAAGCTGTAAACTATATGTTATGCGTGTGCTTGCTGTTAAACCTAATGATGATAAAAACACTTGTCTGTTGGCTACATTTAAACACAAAACTGTAGGAATGTGGTTTTAAAGCTTCCTGAACTGCTGTGAGATTATCTTAAGTGTCATTTCACTATGTGCAAATAAAATGTGCACTTCATGTGTAATGTAAGTATTTGTTTTATGTGCTATTCTGTACACAAACCATTTTAATACACATACATACAGTATTCTACACTATCAGATCTAACTATATGCCATGAGTATTTAAACTGAAACCTAGATAATAGTAGATAGTAGATAAATCATCACATTAGTACTCTGATGAAGGCATTAGCCACATTTGTCTACATGACTTGACATGCCAAAGTATAACTGAGTGTCTTGTATGTGATAAAGTTATGGATGAATTGCCTACCCTCTCTATACTCTATATTTACAGAATAATAACTTAATGTACCAGCATGCTACATTATAAAAAACTGTGGAAATGGTTAATCAATTCCCGTTGACTTTACCCTTTTCCCATTAAAAAATAAAACCTACTACAAAAATAATAATAAATGTCCTGGGCAATGTCCCGCCTTCCTAAAGGGGCGTTCACACCGGACGCAGCGCGCATGCCGCCTGCTTGCGCGCCGCGCTGCAGTACTGTTCACACCAAACGCGGCAGGGTAAAGTCAGTGGGCGGTCCGTTGTTACGTCACGGCTGCAGGTACAGTGGCTTTTGGTTACCGAGCAACAAACAGTAAATGCCAGCGGAAAAATAAAGCTCTTTTGACAGAACTGAAGACACTGACAGAAGAAAAAACTGAGGAGCGAAACATTATAAATATTTTTTATAAAACCTAATTGTAACCCCCACACCATCACAATCCCCCCCTCCTTTGTATTAATTTTGTTAAAAACTGTTAAAATGTAATATATGTACACCAAATAAAATGTTTTGCTTTATCTTTTAAAAGTCTGTCTGCAGTTAATTTATCAAAAAAAAAAAAAAAAAAAAAATGCTTAGGTTATGTAGCACCACAATCACCCTGAAAGACCCGACCCCCACCCCCCGTTGCTTTTAATATATATATATATATATATATATATATATATATATATATATATATATATATATATATATATACAGTGCCTTGCATAAGTATTCACCCCCCTTGGACTTTTCCACATTTTGTAGTGTTACAACCTGGAATTAAAATGGATTTAATTAGGATTTTTTGTCACTGATCTACACAAAATAGTCCCATAATGTCGAAGTGTGGAAAAAAATCTACATATTTTTCAAAATTATTTACAAATAAAAAACTGAAAAGTCTTGATTGCATAAGTATTCACCCCCTTTGCTGTGACACCCCTAAATAAGCTCTGGTGCAACCAATTGCCTTCAGAAGTCACATAATTAGTTCAATGGAGTCCACCTGTGTGCAATTAATGTGTCACATGATCTCAGATTAAATACACCTGTTTCTGGAAGGCCCCAGAGTTTGTTAGAGAGCATATCTAAACAAACAGCTTCATGAAGACCAAGGAGCTATCAAAACAAGTCCAGGATAAAGTTCTGGAGAAGCACCAATCAGGGTTGGGTTATAAAAAAATATCCCAAACTTTGAACATACCCCGGAGCACCGTTAAATCCATTATTAAAAAATGGAAAGAATATGGTACAACCGCGACTCTGCCTAGAGAAGGCCATCCACCAAAACTCAGTGACCAGGTAAGGAGGTCATTAGTCAGAGAAGCAACCAAGAGGCCAAAGGTAACTGAAGGAGCTGGAGAGATCCACAGCTGAGATGGGAGAAACAGTCCATGGGACAACTATAACCTGGACGCTCCACAAAGCGGGGCTTTATGGAAGAGTGGCGAGAAGAAAGCCATTGCTGAAAAAAACCCTTATCAAATCCTGTTTGGATTTTGCCAAAAGGCATGTGGGAGACACAGCAAACATGTGGAAAAAGGTTCTCTGGTCTGATGAGACCAAAATTGAACTTTTTGGCCTTAGCGTAAAACGCTATGTGTGGCGCAAAGCCAACACTGCTCATCACCCTGAAAACACCATCCCCACGGTGAAGCATGGTGGTGGCAGCATCATGTTATGGGGATGTTTTTCATTGGCAGGGACTCGGAAACTGGTCAGGACAGAGGGCAAGATGGATGGAGCCAAATACAGGGAAATTCTAGAGGAAAACCTGTTTCAGTTTGCAAGAGACCTGGGACTGGGGCGGAGGTTCACCTTCCAGCAGGACAATGACCCTAAACACACAGCCAAAGCTACACTGGAGTGGTTTAAAAACAAGAATCTGAATGTCTTAGAATGGCCCAGTCAAAGCCCAGACCTCAATCCGATTGAGAATCTGTGGCAAGACTTGAAAATTGCTGTTCACCAACGGTCCCCATCCAACTTGACAGAGCTTGAGCAATTTTGCCAAGAAGAATGGGCAAAAATTGCAGGATCCAGATATCCAAAGCTGGTAGCGACTTACCCAAAAAGACTCACAGCTGTAATTGCTGCCAAAGGTGCTTCTACCAAGTATTGACTCAGGGGGGTGAATACTTATGCAACCAACAAATGTCTTTTTTTGTTTAATTAACTTTTGTGTCACAATAAAAAAATATTTTGCACCTTCAAAGTGTTAAGTATGTTGTGTAAATCAAATGGTAAAAATCCCAATTAAATCCATTTTAATTCCAGGTTGTAAAACTACAAAATGTGGAAAAGTCCAAGAGGGGTGAATACTTATGCAAGGCACTGTATATATATATATATATATATATATATATATATATATATATACACACACACACAATAGTTCGAAGAATGCACAGCAAACAAAAAAAAAATGCGATTGCTCTGCTCTACCGGAGAAAGAAAGAAACTGTATATTCGTCATGGGTACATGACATCCTGAAGAAAAGAAAACAGTACGGCGAATACATCATTGTCAACCATAGGCTTTATCTTTTAAAAGTTTGTCTGCAGTTAATTTATCCAAAAAAAATGCTTACGTTATAGTAGCAGGTGCATAATTATTTTCAATGTGGAGTTTAGCACAAAAAATATATATATATTACCCCATTTTACGTAATTATGTATATTTAATATTCACTCGGTAATCCCATTTGTACACCCACAGACCACCATTCTACATCTTTTTTATTAATATCACGGTAACTATTAATTGTTGTATTATACAACGCCGGGAAATCTGAAATTAAAGCGAACAGCTTTTCCTCCATTTTATTTTTTTATTTCTTCCTCGCAAAGGAACCTCCTACTCTTCCCTGATTGGCTGTTGGTAGGTTACATCACGACGCGGCACGGCAAAAGTTGAAAATAATTTATCTCTTGCGCGCCGCTCCGCGGTGCCGCGTCCCTCTGCCGCTGCACGTAACCGCCTTCATTGAAAACCATTGCTAGTGCCGTTGGTGTGAACGCCCCTTGACTTGTATCTATCATTGATTCATTCTGAATACTTTAAACCCGCCCCAACTACTGAGTGACAGCACATTTCTACATTTCTATTGGAGACTCCGCTTACGAGATTTAAAACGAGATTACAATCAGGAATAGAGGGTTGTTAGTGGGATTTCAAGCTGTATTACAGTTAAGATACAGAGGATTTAAAACAGAATTGTGGCGAATTGTACAAAAATGCCTACACACAAAAACCCCAGAAGAATGTGCCTGTGACCATAGGAATTTCGTTGTGGAAGACAGCAAAGGAAAGAAGGTACAACTTAAGTATGCAAGTACTATGGAGTTACTACTATACATATTTTGACAAAAAAAACACTCAAGCATTTTGGAAAGTAACCAAAAACACTAATTTCATACAGTATATCAAAAACGAAAGCCCCCCCCCCCCCAAAAAAAAAAGATTTACATAAAACTTGAAAACAGCTAAAAATAACCACTGAAAAAAATGTGTGTTTTAAAGTATACATTTAAGTATTAGACAATTCAGGTGATTTGCTGTATTGGAAGATTCCATTTCCAATCCGCATTCTGACAAAATTGTGTATCGTAAGCCTACATTTCTTTTTTTTTATTATAAATTTAATCATTGCCAATTAGTTTTTATTATTTTCTCCCCAATTTGAAATGCCCAATTATTTTTAGGCTCAGCTCACCGCTACCACCCCTGCGCTAACTCGGGAGGGGCAAAGATGAACACCCGCTGTCCTCTGAAGCGTGTGCCGTCAGCTGCCCGCTTCTTTACACTCTGCAGACTCACCGTGCAGCCGCCTCAGAGCTACAGCATCGGAGGACAACGCAGCTCTGGGCAGTTTACAGGCAAGCCCGCAGGCGCCCGGCCAGACTACAGGGGTCGCTGGTGCGCGGTGAGCCGAGGACACCCTGGCCGACCTAGCCCTCCCTCCCCCCCATGCGGCGCTCGGCCAATTGAGCGCCGCCCCCTGGGAGCTCCCGTCCACGGTCGGCTGTGGAATAGCCTGGATTCGAACTCGCGACATCCAGGCTATAGAGCGCATCCTGCATTCTAGCGAGTGCTTTTACTGGATGCGCCACTCCGGAGCCCCCGTAACCCTACTTCTTTAATGCGAGAAAAAGGTGAATAAATCATTCCATGCAGAAGAGTGCCCATATAAAGACCCCGGCTTCATGAAGCCGTATGGAAGTTGAGAGGTTAGGGATGCAGCCGATTGGCTTTCCTTGGTTGCCCAACAAGAAGAAGCAGCGGCCATTCCCAGAGGCGAGCCGGAAGCAGTCTCCGGTTATATGCCAGGATGACAACTGGGATGGCCCAATCCAAGCTCTCTGGGCCTCAAGTTGTGGCCTTGCCTGCGAGGAAGCGGAGGAGGAGCCAGAGTGTCTAACATCTAAGAGGGGGGAGCCCGAGCATCCATCGCCCACGAGGGGGGAGCCCGAGCATCCAGCGCCACTGGGAGAAGCCCTGCTGTCTCCAGTGCCACCATTGACACGGCCTGAAGACCCCGCACCCCTGCCAACTACACGGAAAGAGAGCTGCTGGGACGCCTATCCTCCACCTTCTCGAGGTCTCAAGTGTGTGCACTTCCCCGTCAACGGTGGCTAGAGTACCCTGCACTGAGGTCAGTATTGCCACAGCTTCCGCCTCCACCACCTCCCGAGGGTCAACTCCAGCCTCCACCGCATCCTGAGGGTTAGCTTTTGCCGTCTCCTCCAGAGGGACTGCTAATGCCCTGTCCTGCACCGCCTGGGGACACCAAAACTGCACTGCCCGGGAATGCCTGTTGTCACTGCTGTCACCCTTTCTGGGGGAAGGTGGCCTCTAAGGCCATATGTGCTATGTAAAAGGGGGGGGGGGGTTATGTGATGGGGTACACCCCGCCCCTGTGTTTATTTGTATTTTGTCGTATTATGAGTTAAATGTATTTTATTTGCACTGCTGTTTTAGGTCAGCAGGGAAAGGTTAATTGCCAAATCAATTCACGTGTAGAATGTGCCTGAGCATGACTGAATGATTTACAAGCAATCAATGGTATGGAAAATAGTTGTTTTATTTATAATCCAGGTCTGGTGACCAAATAATAAGCTCCGGTAATACACAACAATATGTAAAACCCGGAGTACAGAAAACAGGGATTGCAGCCCTAAATAATAAAGACACATTATCTGCCCCACAATAATACTTGTCACGATCACCCGTCCCGGTGCGTGCAGTAGTGTTCGTGGTGGGTGTTAACACTTTATTATCGTTCGTGACAGTTTTAGTGCAATGGTGATCCGGTTTGGTGCTGGCCCAAGGCGACAGCTCCGGATTCATGTTAGCCGTCTGGTGGTTCAAAAACACATACAGTTACTAACAAATTACAAACAAAACACTCCAAAATATTTATTTTAACACTAGTCTCAGTGTCTCTCACGGTCCTTCCAGTCTCTCAATAAAAACCAAGCAAAGGAAAAGATTTACAATTCTCCGGCCCCTTTTATACGATTATGCATGACCCCTTGGTAAACGATTGCAGCTGACTATTGCCTGCAGCTGCTACCTCGTTTACCTTCCGGGTCAATACGTTCCTGCAACAGAGTCTCGCCTTTTTCCAGGCTGACTGACCTCCCGACCCAGGGAATGAACTGTCAGACCAACGTCCAAAGCCTTTCCCTTTCGCTACTTAGTGCCCTCACAGGTAGAGAGGGAGATTTACAACCAGAACTCATTATATTTCCGTCACAATAACATTTTTCTTTTCATTAATTTTTGACAGTTGCTAAAGGAACCATCAATAGTCTAATGTCCATTATCTCATCCTGCACTTCAAAAGTTAAAGCATTTTGAGTTCAAGGTTTGTGAATATAGCCCAGCAATCTCTTTTGAGAATAGCATTCTACATACTGTTTTCCAATAGCTTTTTATGAAAGATGCAATATATCACTGTACAATAGCAAAGTCCATAGGTATACACTGTGCATTAAGTCATAAACAAGACTCCTCTGATAGTTGTGGAAGTGACAGGAGCGGGTATTACTGACCCCCTTTTCCAGGAGTTGCACAAGATGCTACTTTATTAACTATATCTCTGGATTTCAGCTTCTCATTGTCACAGTTGCCCTTGACTTTGTAACTTATAAAATGATCACATGATCAAGTTGAGCGCTATTGTAACCTGTGTGGTGAAGGGACAGAATTATTGTTTCTTCTCTTAACATTATTTTCTAAAAGTGATCTATACAGGTTTTTAAGAAAATGGGTGGAAACTTAGTACAGAGATAAATGCTTTGTGAATAAGGCTCACAATATTTTCCTTGTGCCCACATTATCTTCAGATTGTAAAACAACAAAAAACATAGATAATGTGAATACAAAAAATATATGACAAATAGAAATAGAAAAAGTAATGTTGTTAAAGAAGCAACCAGCAATTTTTAACAGTTTCTTAAATGTCAACTTTTTTGTTGCTGTTGCAGAACTGAACTCTAAGGTACCCTGTAAAGTTAATTTAAGTACTAAGTGTGATATATCATAAATGAGGATTACAGAAACTCCCTGAAACAAATTACATAACTTTACCTTTGCACTAATCTGTTTTGTCCATATCGCATCCCTTTTGTAAAAACTAGGTAATTCATTTCCCAGAAGTCTGACTGAAATGAGTAGTGTATTGTGGGAACTGAAAACCAGCATTGGAGCACCCTCCCGAATCACTGTTGAGAAATGTATTGCTCAGTTCATTTAAGACCCATGATGTGCGATTAAAAAACACAAAAAATAGGTGGCAATGTGTTTAAAATATAGCAATGAGATATGGACAACACTGAGCACAGCACAGCTAACAGAATCTGTTTCTTGTAATCTATGTTTAAAAATATAGCAATGAGATATGGACAACACTGGGCACAGCATAGGTAACGGAATGTGTTTCTTGTAAATGTTCCAGGGTGTTCTGTAACACTTTAACATTCACATCTGCCAGTGTTTAGCATGATCATTCAACAAGCAAGAGTGTGAGAATATTTATTCAAGGGACTGACAGGATAGGTGTGGCCCAGGATCTCGCTATTCAGCCTGAAAGGAGCTGCCCTGTTATTAGGTGAGACCTTTGACAGCTGTCACAGGTCAACCAAATCCAGGTGATGACACCCATCAACCCCCGAAACAGAGATGTAAGTGCAAAGGGTTAGGGTTAGGGTTAAATGTAACTGTAAAGGAGGTGTAGGGGGGAGGAAGAGGAAAGAAACTTCACAACAGAATAATGGAGGCAAGTCCAGGCTTTAAAACTATTGGAGTAAACCAATGAGGGAAGAAGAATGACTGGCATTTCGCCTCTAGGAGACTTACAGAGACTAGGGTGTGCACTATGCATGAGCTGCAGAGTCACTTACAACAATGCCTCACCCAAAAGACAGAGCACAATGAGGTTAAGAGACTTGCTCAAGGTCATACAGTGTAAGTGAGTGAGCCAGGATTTGAACAGGGGACCTCCTGGTTACAAGCCCTTTTCTTTAACCACCAGACCACACGGTCTCCAGAGTAGCGCCAAGCCTACAATTCCTAAATTATTGCAATATCTAGGCCTATATCTAATATCATACATTTGCACTAACTGTATATTGCGAACATTTCAGCTTTGCATGATTCAAGCATTCAAAATCCTAAAAGGTATAGGCAATGTTGACCCAGGGGACTTTTTTGACCTGAAAAAAGAAACAAGGACCAGGGGTCACAAATGGAGATTAGATAAATGGAGGCTGTGTGGTCCAGTGGTTAAAGAAAAGGGCTTGTAACCAGGAGGTCCCCAGTTCAAATCCCACCTCAACCACTGACTCATTGTGTGACCCTGAGCAAGTCACTTAACCTCCTTGTGCTCCGTCTTTCGGGTGAGACGTAGTTGTAAGTGACTCTGCAGCTGATGCATAGTTCACACACCCTAGTCTCTGTAAGTCGCCTTGGATAAAGGCGTCTGCTAAATAAACAAATAATAATAATAATAATAATAATAAAGGGGCATTCAGAAAGAAAATCGGAGGCACTTTTTTTATACAGAGAATTGTGAGGGTCTGGAACCAACTCCCCAGTAATGTTGTTGAAGATGACACCCTGGGATCCTTCAAGAAGCTGCTTGATGAGATTCTGGGATCAATAAGCTACTAACAACCAAACAAGCAAGATGGGCTGAATGGCCTCCTCTCGTTTATAAACTTTCTTATGTTCTTATGTTCTTAACTATAATATATCCAGTATATAACATGTTTTGCATTTCTTTATGGCAAATTGCCAAATTAAACATTTGGTTTGCACAGGATATGAATAATTTACAAAGCAATATGCCTGTAGATTAATTACAGGACCCAGTGTGGAAGGGCAGAGGCCCTGCACAAGTACAAACATGGGATTTTGTGGTTCATCTTGGCTCAACACTGGGTGAACAGCCTACAACCAAGATGGCCACCGTTTCCACAGCCACATAATTTGAATTGGGTTAATTAGAAAAGTGTGGAATGTGGCAATTGATGTATTGATTATGAATTGAACATTGGCCACATACTATAAAAATAAATGGTTGTTTGTGGGGCAGTATCAGGGATATAGTTCAGTGAAAGCATTGCCAAAGTAAACAGTGCAGCAGTGTGGAGTAGTGGTTAGGGCTCTGGACCCTTGACTGGAGGGGTGTGGGTTCAATCCCAGATAGGGGACACTGCTGCTGTACCCTTGAGCAAGGTACTTTACCTAGATTGCTCCAGTAAAAACCCAACTGTATAAATGGGTAATTGTATGTAAAAAATAATGTGATATCTTGTAACAATTGTAAGTCGCCCTGGATAATGGCGTCTGCTAAGAAATAAATAATAATAAAATAATAATAATAACAGTGTGGACAGAGAAGACTGGGAGCAGCAACAGGCTGTCCTTGGGTGTTGTTTGTAGTGTTTTGTTTGGATTTTGTGTAAACCGTTTGTTTTGAGAATAAGTAAAAGTGTGCTAAAGCACTGAATTGCAGTTTTCCGCCTGGGTTGCTATTCTTGTCACTGACCAGCCTTGACCTTGGGGCCGCTACGCCACACCAGCAACAACTGAGGTGCATTTTAGATAGTTACTGAGGTTTACTTTCATCTCAATAAAACACAGGGTTTCTGGACTAGAGATTGACAATTTACACACCTTGGTCCATATTTATGGTAAAATTGTTATTTGAATCCCTTAACAAATGTAGTATACTGTAGATTGATATTTGGGCTGTTTCAGAGGTTACTGCATTACCCATAACTGAAAATATAATAAGACGCTTAACTCAAGCAACTCTGTACAGTATAGTAATTGAAATGCCTGCCTCATTTTATGGATCATTTCCATCTAAAGTGATTTTTAATCCACACAGGTTCTGCTGTATGATTAAAGAAATGAATAATGAAGTGTGAAGCTCCTTAGAGAGGATTCTGTCTGAGAACTCATTTTATGCTCTTTTTCTTTCTCTTTTTTTATGCTCATCATACCCTCTGTGATCTGCAAACTAAACTTGAAGATATGCAATAAATACAATATACAACCAAAATGCTTATCAGAACCATTTAGTCACTATATTGTATCAAACAAAAACACATTGGAAATGTGAAAAAAATGCCAAGTAATCAAAAGTGCCCAGCCATTTAAAGTAGAGATATCAAAAACACAAGCCAAGTTTCAAGAAACCATTGGGGCAACCTTGCCCAGCAAAAAGCAAATAGGCACAATTGTCAAAGCAGTGGGGGCCATGGTTGCCCCAGTTATTTCTACTAATTTGGCTTGTGTTTTTCAGGCACAATAAACGTGGATCAAACGCATGAAAAACACAAGCCAAGTTAGTAGAAATAACTGGGGCAACCATGGCCCCCACTGCTTTGACAATTGTGCCTATTTGCTTTTTGCTGGGCAAGGTTGCCCCAATTGTTTCTTCTAACAGACCAAACCCAGACATATTTCTCAGTCAGCCTTGGTCTATCAAAACTGCAGTATACTGTAATACAGTTTAACACAAGTAAGCAGGTTGGTGATTCCCAGTCCTTACATAAAATCTGCCTTTACCATTAAAAGAATGCATTATGCTACATTTATAATTGTACTGAACTACTATGAAATCACGGAAACATCATCATTTATAACTTATTTAAAAGTACAATAACTGCAAACTGCATCCATCTACCTGTAATTTTAGGCAACTTGAAAACTGAACAGAAGTCTCCTTGGCTTATCTTAACCGTTTAGCCGTCACTCGCTGAAGTTGATTTTACAGGAAATATACAGATTCCAGTTACTGATGCTTCGTAGAACAAAAGTTTCTTTTTTTTTTTATCCCCATACAAAGTTATGATACTCTTATACCAAATATGTCAAACATTGAGTGTATTTAACGAAAGATGTTACACGTTTATATACAAACATCGAAATACTGTATATAATTCATATTAGTACTCTATTTTGTAACAAACTATTGAAAATGTATTTTTTCTTAATAACATGTACTGATAAGTACGTTTTCTTAAAAGAAAAAAGAAACTTGGTCAAATCACATCAAGTATGCTCGCTCACAGGGGTGCTCAGTAGGGGTCACAAATTCCAAGTATCTGGCACATCATAAATTATATCTTTCTAATTCCTGTGACTGAAGGTATAAGAAGAAGACTCTGTGGTGGCAAAATACCGACAGTATGTAGCCTGCTGGGGTAACGTGACATCAACCTCTCACTTGGATTGTTTACATCATGTGGTTATGTTCGTTGTCTTCAGCATTATTCGAAATATCAAATATTAGTTTTATCTGTTTTAAAAAAAGACATCCATTTACATTAGTAATAAATGCTCAACATACTGCATTACTTTATTAAGATTTAATATTTTAACATTGTCAAACCCCTTGCACAGATCTACAGCACAACAACAGATTTAGCCATACAGCTCCGAGATCTTCCACACGGTGCTGAATAATTCTCATTCTCAAAACATATTCCCATGAGACGATTCTAGGCTGTGTCTATAGTAACAATAGAGCCTGACTTAAACTATAAACTTAAATTTAAACTATTCATTATAATAATATATACCCGTGTGCATTTGTGTGTTATATGTAGTATGTTGCGTGTGTTAATGTTGGTGTATTGTAGTTGGTACACGGGATATAATGTGGGTAATGAGCATGAGTGTTTAAAATGTATAATTGTATTTAGGCACAGGGATTGCACTTCACTTCACGTGCATTTAAAGTATTTAATATGTGAGCACGGGGTTGCACAGAATTAATTCACATGCTGGGATTCAAGTGAATAATTAATCAGTAATTGAATCCCGGCACAACAGTATATATAGATGCACAAAGCACTCACTCGAGGTTGTGTGTTCGGTGAGTGGAGAACGGGTGTGGAGAAGGAGGAAAAATAAAATATGCTAAAAGAATAATTGTTATTTATTTATTCTTACTCACCGTGTTTGTTTGTCTGGTAGTCCACTGTTTGTTTAAGTGTTAGTCTGTTTTGTTTGTCTATTTTATTTTGTTGTACAGTGCCGTGTCCTGTTTTCTGTTTTGTTCAAACCTTTTTATTTATAGTAAACCGGCACAAGCAAGCGCCTTCATCATTTCATTTCACCGTCCTGTGTTTCCTTTCCTGGTTCTGACATCACCACACAGCCAACCTGTTCACACACATATATATATATATATATATATATATATATATATATATATATATATATATAGATAGATAGATAGATAGATAGATAGATAGATAGATAGATAGATATTTTTATATATTTTGTTACACGGTTACTTGTTCTATTTTGTGGTACCAGTATTTCATATTTATTGAAAAAAACACAGCTTTATTCATTACAACTGGATGTCAAGTTCTCAAGATATGCACTTATATATACATATAGACATACTATCAATCACTTGTGCTAATGTTTAGTCATAATTGGTAACTGGTTCCCCACAGGTTTACTGTATACCCCCAGATTATGATAGTCTCAATAATGTGCCTGTACCTAGTTTCAGCACAACTGGGTAAGCTGTTGTCTAGATATGACTTATTGTATGTATTGTGGCAGAGTAGGGTGAGGAGAGAGGAACAATGTAGTCATAGGGTGTGATACAGGACTACATCACCCAGAATGCCTGGCTCTAATGGAATGAGGAACACCTGCATGTAATTAAGCAGGCAGATATAAAACCAGGTCAAAATGTCTGTGTGGGGCTGCCTGTGTGAAGGCCTGTGGAGGACCTGAGAGAGACCTGTGTGGTTCTCATGATTAATTAAAAAGTTCGGTGTGTAAACAAGTGTTTTGTTGAACTGGTAAACAGCTTAGCCGTCTGGCTTATACTTTAGCGATTTGGAAAAGTTTAGTTACTATTCCAATGGGAGTTAGGTTTTTGTTTGTTTATTTGTTTTGTTCCAGTGTTTTGTTTATTTGTATCTGTTAATAAACATGAGCAAACGAGCTCAAACTACAGTAGTGTCTCTGGGTGAGTGCTATTTCTGTCACTGGCCAGCCTTGAATGCCTGTCACGTTACCACAGTATGTATGGACAGATGTATAGACGCCTCCACTACAGTAAATCACTGTAACCAGGGATATGCATCCCACGCAGGGGATAATTATACCAGGCTTGTGGGTAGTCTCTGGAATATTTGTATTACTCCCTCCCACTCCCTCTTCCTCATCAGCTGGTCAGTGCAGCACTTTCCACTGTGAAACCTTGTAGCTGGAGTTTGCAGTAGGGAACCAATCTTTTGTGCCATGGCAGTAAAAGCTAATGCTCCAAAACAATTTACTGCCTTTGGAATGAATGGAAAAATATTCCTTAAGATCCCAATCACTCCCATTTTTGTCAATGCTACAGTATCAATAGCAAACTGAAGCTCTGTGATGAGACTGCTCTGAGCTACCGAATCAGCAGAGTAGGTCATGAGCGGACTGACAGCAGCCCTCATTCTAACTTCTCAGACAGTGTCATTCTTACCTACAGACAGATGTTAAAACTTCAATATCTAGAAACTTGTTCAGGGCCCTAAGAAGTTAATACCATGCAAGCTGATTCTTTTCCAGAAGTTCAAAATTCAGGAAAAAAAAAATCTAAATTCTGGACAGAGCTCTTCTTTTCTCAGCAGCATCTCTAATGTATGTTCACAAAGTCCCCCACTAGCTTCCCTTTAGCAGGACAGCTGCTGATGGGAAAGGAACAATTCCCAAAGGCCTTGTTTGCTGTTCGCATTAATTTGCTCTCATTTATCCTGTGCTAGACATCCTCTCAAACTTAACACACTTCGCTTCCTTTCGCCTAGAATTCCAGCTGGGGCCTGCAGGCAGCGAACTATCAGGAATCTGTAAGCAACTTCTTAAAAAGCTGTTTTTAATACACAGCTTTCCTTGAGGACAAAGGGAGGGGAGGGGGCTTGTTGAACCTGAATGTGGGAATGAGGAGCTATCGCCACCTTCCTCTCCAGACAGCTGAATCTCCAGTGTTCACTGAACCATTATACCATTGCCCCTGTCTTTCTTTGATACATATTCATCCAGTACAATGTAACCAGTGTGGCTGTCAGCCCTGTCTTATCAACAAACTTTAAAAGACAGTTTCAGTGTGTTGCTGGCAGACGAAACAATGGACATGCAGAAATGTGTCAGTACAGATACTAGCTCATCCCCATATTCCAGTTCTAATCATATTTCTACAGAACTAGATCAGTTCAAGATCTTGCCTGTGGTTTACAAGATCATCCAGGAGACACGCATAGCAAGATTCTCAATTCCAGAATGGTCCAGTATTTAAAAATGCAAATGCAGGTGCACTCCACTTATAAAGGATCCTGCTAGAACAGAGTTCCATTTACAACGTACTGAGGAGGCATGTCCCTGCCAAACAACATGGGTTTTAATGGGGAATTATTCTGGTTAAAACAGACTCGCTTATAACATATATACTGTTTAATACGTACAGTTTTCCTGTTCCACAGGCAGATGTTTTGCACTTAATACTCACTGTTTTTCTGTTCCACATGCAGGTCTTTTGTGTTTAATACGTACAGTTTAATACATACAGTACTGTTTAATAGGGACAGTTTTCCTGTTCCACAGGTAGAGATTTTGCTCAAATAAGGTAGGCCTATATCTGGGACAGAAAATAACAGTCACGGTGGCATTTGTGACGTCAGGCAGGAAAGCTGTTTACTTTTATTCTATGTTTTTGTTGGCATAGTCATTGTACATATAACGTATACAATTTTAATTACATTTAGAGAAAATAAAAATTAATTAGATGCGCCCTATAGCCTGGAGATTGCAAGTTCGAATCCAGGCTAGTCACTGCCGACCATGACCGGGGGTTCCTAGGGGGCGGCGCTTAGGTCGGCAGAGGAATCCACGGTTCACCGTGCACCAGCGACCCCTGTGGCCAATAGGGCGCCTGCAGTTCTGCAGTGGAGCCATCAGATCTGTGTTGTCCTCCGACACTATAGGTCTGGTGGCCTCGCTGTGTTTATAAAGTTGAGTGCACCTGTAATGCCTTCAGTATTTTACCACTGTAAAATGTACACTAATATCACAATCTTGGATTTGCCTGTACCTTTTAACTTCTGATAATAGTATAATATTGGTTGCTGGTATGCTCTGGTAAAGGATGGAAATGTTGCTATGTGATTGGTTGAAACGCTGGTATAGTTTATGGTACTGTATCATCGTATACTGTGTTATCAACAATAGCAGCAAGATTACACTAAAACATAGACATGACAATCAGAATGTGACATTAATGTATTCCATGGATACATGTATATTATGTGACATGATCCCAAGTGTGCATCAGTGCTTGTTTTTAATTACAAATCCATATTTTCATCACAGCATGCAATAATCCAGGCAACTCATGAATTGTTACGAGCCACTCTCACGCAAGCAAATATACTTTAGAGAATTAGTTGAGTTTATATGTAATTTCAGTTTGAAATTGGAAGTAGTTTAACAATGTAACAACACATTGCTTTTACTAGGAAGCAGGGTGCTCCTTGAAACACACAGCTTGCTCTGACATATCCAGTTACTGGAGATATCCTGTAGTAACAAAGAAATACAGTTTGTGACTAAAGAGCCTAGCCAGCACTGAAGGTTAAAAAAATGCTTCCCAATAACACAGTTATGAAGCATACATTGTGTTTTTTCACATTGCCATTTAAAGATAACACCATAGGCCATCTTCTAACATGCTCCCATCACAGGATTGAGTAAAGTGGTTTGATTTTATCTGACAATACAGGCAACACAAATAGACACATGAAGGCACTGAAACAGGTACATTATGCAGTGAAACTGTCTATACAAAGGTGTAGGAAGGTAATCAATATCCAGTGAGTGCCATTCAGAGAAAGACAATTTTACAATAGAGAAAAACATGCCTTCAGGAGACAGGTTAGTCTTTTTTTATTTTGTATTCTTTTTATAGGATTACATACAACAACATGCAAGATAGGGATGCAGATACCAGAGTCTGAAGTGTGTACTGTTTAGCATCAATAAACTTCCAAGTACAATACAAGAAAGAGTGCATGTAAGAAATGGCATCCTCGAGTACGAGCAATGGTTCCTCTGCACACCCAGTTTCAACGAGAGGTCTTTATCACCTGTTTTTCAATTCCAACTTCTTGCTCTATTACTACTCTTGCTTCTCTACTCTATTGCTTCTTGCCTGTCAGCAATTGCTTTACCATATCTTTGAGGACTTTGACACCTAAGCAGACCAATCTGTCTGGCAGACTACGGATATTCCTACAAGCCACTAGCACTTTGCTACTGAATCGTCATGTTTTCAAAAAAAACTCCAAACATATTAACCTAAACAAAGGATAACGCTGCTGGAATGAAATACCACAGCTTCGAACCTCACCTTGTGAAATGCATATCATTAAAATCAATCCACGTATAAACTGAGCCTGGTGGTCTGAAGTTTTCAATAATGAGCTTTGAGATCATATTTATATATTTAGCACTCCCTCGCTATAAGGCTCTCGGTAATAACGCGCCTCGGATATAATGCTCCTACAGCATGTCCCCCAATTCCTTATAGTGACTCATGCAATATTTCTACAGTAAATACAGTACCGATGTTCAAACCATAAACAAATTCTCAGTCTAACTTCCGTTTCTGTCTCTCCCTTTTGATACAGTATCTGAACTGAAGAAAAGGTGCGCTGGCACTTTATAACACAGACATCTTATTCAGAATTCATTTTATAACTAAATAAACCCACCCTCCCCCGTTTATAACACTCTTCGGTTATAACGCTCATATTGTGTGTGTTTGATTTACGGCTAAATGCTGCCCTGTAGTGTTCATGAATGTTATATTGTTCTCTTTATACACGTCATCTTAGTGAGACAGTTTCCTTATGAGTCAGCTTAGATAGTCGTTTTTTCTGTATTGTCATGAACGGCTGAGAGTAAGCAAGCCCTTTCTTACACGAATAATCCATCTATCTGTGCGTCAGTGCCAAAATGTAAGTAATAATCTTAATTATAAGTATTTCACCATCATTTCTGTTTAAGTTGATATCAGTACTTATACGTAAGATTTAAGTTTAATGATTGTAAATATAGCATAGTAAGCTCATGCATATTCACTCTGCCAATCGCAATGTTTCCTTAGTTTACTTAATCTCTTGTTTATTGGAACAAGCAGGGTTTATAGAAATCATTGTTTCTTGTTTATTACAGACCACTGATACTAGCATTACCCAGATACTAGTATAACACAGATACTAGTATAACACGGATAATATCATCTCCTCATTGGTGATTATAAACATGGATTGTTTGCTTGATGCACATTCTGAATAAACCCACACGTTCTGGAATTACCTGTCTCCCCGTGTCTACTCATCTGACCGTGAGCCTATCCTTAGGCATCTGTTCAACTTCAACAAAAGAAATAGTCTAGCCTGGAGAGGTCCTTGTCCTCTGTTACAGTGTGTGTCCTGAGATCCACGTTATAGTGACGGAGCACTGTGTGTGTGTGTGTGTGTGTGTGTGTGTGTCTATATATATATATATATATATATATATATATATATATATATATATATATATATATATATACATATATATATTACTGTATGTAATCATTATTTCCAAGGCATCAAGCACTAGTGAGGGAAATAAAGGCATATATTTTAGTGATACAGCAAATTCATGTCCACCCACACATTGGTCCTGGTACCATTGCTTGTCATATCACATGTTGCTATGCTTTCCATTTATAAATCACATCCTGATTGTGCAGTCTATGCATCAGCTCCCTGTGGTCTATGGAGGAAGCCTCTCCACAGGGAGGGACTGTTTTAGCCACCACCAACTCCAGACATTTTCCTACCAGAACAGAGGAACAATCAGCAAGTGCTGTGAACTGTGAAGGAAGCCAGGGGAGGCTTTCAATGTAACACCTACATATCATCCCCACTCTGTTGGTTCAATTTGTTTTGAGACAGTAATTGCACAGCTCTACCCAGCAGTCTGGAGAGGGCAAATAATGTATATGAAGACCGGGGCCAAATATATGGATTAAGAGGAGCTGTTTTCTTCTAAGTTGAATAACGCTCTTTTTAATTGCATGTTTACCTATACCACAATCAGTGTTGTTTTCCTATAAGAACTCAAAACTCAACAGCAGAACTATATTTCATTCATTTGCCATTCTGTATAAGCTGCAAGCGATGTATGGCGTGACCCAGAAGCCCAGCGAATAGAGCATTGCAGTAGTCAAGTCGGGAAGACACAAAAGCATGAATTAGTTTCTTAGCATCAGACAAAGAGAGAAATTACCCAGTTTTAGCAATGTTTTGCAAATGGTAAAAGGACACTTTGGTGACTGTGAATGAGAGTCAAAACATAAATCAGAGTCAATTAAGACCTCTAGATTTTTCACTTTTGTTTTAATGTTTGAGGTCAAATTGCCCAGACCTATTTTTAGAGATTTTGTTGCTTCTAGTTTCTGCTGAGAACCTAATAACAGAACCTCTGTCTTATCAGAGTGTAACTGTAAAACATTTTGGAACATCCACCTCTTCACATCAATAAAGCATTCTGCTAAGGCTGATACAGCCAGGTTATCATCAGGTTTTGCAGAGATGTACAGCAGTGTGTCATCGGCATACTAAAGTTAACACCATGTTTATGAATTCTCTCACCCAGCAGTTACATGTACAAAGAGAAAAGAATGGGTCCCAGTATACAGCCTTGGGGAATGCCAGAGGGGGGCCCCACACACATACAGAAATAAAATTGCAAACATGAGTAAATGTACTATTTCTGTGCAAGCTATCCTACTCAAGCAGCCTTTAGGGCTAGAAACGTTTAGTTTTCACTAAACTATGTGTGCAGTGTAGTGAAACTTCAGATCTCCCCTTTTTTCTTTTCTCTTTTCCTGCTTGTGTCCTGTTCCCTTAGTCCCTCCTCTTCTCACTCCCTGTTGGCTTCCATCCTTCCCAAGCTATTGGCTGATCTCGACATAGTTATACAAATGTGCCAATTAAAAACATTATATAATTGGCACATTTCTGTCATACTTTCCAACAATCAAGACTTTCATTTGACAAGCGTTTTGTCGCGTTCATTATAGTAATATCTATATTAGCATATGCCTAAACGCCTATTATAATTATACGACTTTAAACCATAAAAAATTAAACCTTAAAGCTGGATGTTACAAATGGAAGGAAAAGACTACAAAAAATGAAAATCTAAAAAAAACTACATCAAGCATATAAGAGTCCTCTCCGGTCGCAGATGACACAAACACGATTCAATGCCTTCGCTCTCCCCAATCGAGTGAAAGAAGCAGAATCAGTTAATGTTGATACCATACTTCACAAATTTGCCTCTGGAAAGTCTTGTTAATTTCTATTTAAATTAAAATATATTACTTCTGTAATAATGTGTGTGTTCTGGCTGCTGTTAATTGTGTACTAAGTAGGCTACAGTAAAAAACAAAATGCACTTAAATAATTTAGTTTTGGTTCAAAATAATATTTGAGTATTTTCACACTGTAAAGTAATGTGTAAAATGTAGCAGTATGATTTATTTTGTGTTACTGGTAGGCTACAGTAAAAAAAAAAAAAGTGCTCCAGGTATTCATTAGATTTATTTTTATTTTTTTTTAAATTGGAGAACTGATGTCTCCAGACATGTCCGGTTTAGCGAGGGACTAAAATCAAAATTATGAAAACCTTTTTGATATAACTTTTTTTTTGGGGGTGGGGTATGAAGGTGTGTGTGTGTGGGGGGGGGGTATTACGGCAATATTTTCAAAAGGTCATAAATGATAAATCCAGTGTTAATCAACAAATTGGTATGTGCCAGAATCAAGCAGTATTTCCAAGCGGTCGTTATGCCTGTTTCGTTATTATATAATCGTGATAATGTGGTTTACGAAATTGTTGATTTACAAAATAATGTTAATATCTTAACGAGCAGGGCTTCTTGTGACTATTTCTTTTGTTTGCGTGGGAATTTAAAAGGAAATCCGTGTTAATTGTCATAATTGATCAAGAGTTAATTTGCACTTGGAAAAGGAGGGTTTAAATTAACGAAAGAGTCTACAACTCTGTGACACCGATGATAGAGAGAGAGTGTACAGGACCAGAGTTAATTTTTACAGACTACCTCGAAAATTCAATATTTGTAGTTATGAAAATATTATGACTTTTCCATACTTGTGGTTATGAATGACATTTATTCACTTGTTGTAATTATTTGTAACTTTACAGAACGTTTGTTGTATTGCTAAAATTATACACCGTTATTTGCACCCAGTGCAATGTTATAGAAATTATCATTATTATTTGAACTCTGGATACGTACATTATGACAACTGACCTATACTGTAGATTTTATTTTAATTATACGAATAAAAAAATAAGAGTCAATAATGAAATCTTGGTATAGAAAACGGCATATTAGATATTGAAATTGTTTCCTTACAGGCAACAGATCATTGACATGGATTTTGCCTAAATGTATTTGTAATGTTGTCAGACCCCCCCCCCCCCCCCTCACACTTTATGTACAGCATACACTTTCACCGTCACACGTCTGTATGCATATAACATGTTCTTATAAAATACTGGAAGTGTTCGGTGGTTTATTTACCACAGAGGCGAGCAAAGAGTAGCCTACCAGAGAACATGAGGAATTCACAGAGCAATTATAAACCAATTGTGTATTAGGTTAGGGAGTTCTATCGTAATTTGATAAGCTTAATAAATATATAATGAAGTGTTACATATAATGAGGTGTATAATACCTAACAAATTGTGTTTATTGCCTACAATCGTACATACTAAAATACATACCCTGGATAAGGGCGTCTGCTAAGAAATAAATAATAATAATACAAAAGCAGATATAAGAAAACATAAGAAAATTCTAACCAAGCCTACATAGATGGCTATCCCCTGCCCCAGCCACAAAAAAGTATTTTTTTTCATTAAAAGAGTTGTATATAGTAAGCTGTGTCAAAATCTGCAAATATACATATGCTACATAATTTACAGCATGTGTGGATACACCCCAAGCAAAGCACCTGTATAATGCATTTTGCATTTGCCTTGTGCAAGCACTGCACAATCAATCTCCAGTTGACTCTACTAGATGTGGTATTTTGGATGTACATGCTGAGAGTATAAATAAATAAGTAGTTCTGGAGAGGACCTGGAACTTTGTGTAACAGGCAGTGTTGTGTGATACACTGCTGTTACGGATTCTTTCCAGTCTCATCGGTGAGCTGAGGTTGAAAGCTCTAAAACTACTGATGCAAATGAGCATCTCTTGCATTGTGATTTAGACACTCACTTGTGTGCAGGGTCGCCGGTTCACGTCCAGTCTAAGCCATGTTACATTTGCCAGTTGTTGTTCCATAAATAAGTATATACCAGTGTTTAAGACATATCGTACACAAAGAAGGCCAATTCAACAGTCGGTACAAATCACTATGATGAGTTTTATAAGGTGCTGCAGTAGCAAATCTAATTGCAGAATGATATACAGTAATTACTCAAGAATTTATTGATGAAATAACTGTCAGATTTCTACTCTCCACAAAAACCATTCAGGACTAAACACAACTATACGTGGTGCCCTATAAGCTGTGCCACAGAAAGGTGTACTGCCAGCATGCGCAGTAAATATTAATTACCATTACGACCACCTTCATAATTCTGTGGACACCTTAGGGGGAAAAAGTCCAACTCTTTAATAACGCCATTTACTGCAAGGGATCCATGTTCCAATTAGAACTTGGATGGATTTCAGGTTTTTATCAAGAACTTTTACAGAGATGATTAAATTAATCATTTCAATAAATCAGATTGAGCTGTCGCCGCAGTATGTGGCACAGCTGAATTGTTGGCAATATCTCATGAGTAGCTTTCAATTTATGCAAATGTCAGATGGAGAAATCTGCCAAGTCTTGCTGCTGCAGTATCAGATAGGCATTGATGTTTAGCGGCCCTTTTAGTGTAATAACATAAAACACTGCTTATTCAGTTACTGGTCTTAAGGATATGAAATACCAAAACATTATAATATACTCCCATAGCAGGAGCTCAAATTAAGTGGCAAACAAGAACAAAAATGCGTTTCCATGCGTTTTTTTTTTTTTTTAGCTCGAGACCTTTGCTCGAGAAAAATGTCTCATGTAAAATGCTTTTTTGGGTTTACATTCGCTCAGTTTATTTTACTCAAGCAAACCGGGCTTTTCACCCTACGTCATGCAAATAAATGAACGGGAAAGGTAGGGCTTACATCCTCTACCAGCAAATCCTTATGCCTTGTTATCTAATGCCAATGGCTAGCGAAAGGACGGTTTGGACACATACTCGTCCATCTTGCTGGTGGGAAGAGGTTATGCTGCATCACTCTTTCAGATCTGCAGTGAATAGAGTCATTTCGCGTCACCAGGGCAACATTCAGCATTACAGTGGAACTGGTAAAGTAAGATATGCAGACAAAAAGGAATTACGTACTGCCTCCTGTGCCAATGGAAAAAAAGGGTGGCGATTGCTCTGTATAGGCTGGCATCCTCAGCTGAGTGCAGGGTAGTTGCCAAAGTGTTTGGAGTGCATAAAACCACAGTTCATCGCTGTATTTACAGGTTTGTTAACTCCCTTGTTCAGAGGCACTGTAACATGTGCATAGCTATGCCAGATGTAACAGAAGCAAAAATGTACCCTATTCCTCTCTTTGGCTGTTTTTTTCGGCCACAAACCTGATTTACCTGAGTAATTCTCCCGTGTAAATTTCACGTGTAAATTGCCCCACATGGAAACCCCATGAATGACAAATATAATAAGCCTAAGAGTCATGTGTGCCTGAGGTAATTTACTTTTATGTAAGTGTAAAAATGGGCAAAAAATCTACTTTTTGGAGAAAAAACAAAAAACTAAACATTTATATGGTTTATTTAACCCTACAGTTATACTGCTTTTGCTATTTAATAATAGTTCACAGAACTATTTCAGTGAAAGCTTATTCAGTTAACCGGGTGTCTTTGATACATTCAGTTCAAGTTAAACATTCTGGCTTGTCTAATTTACAGTAATTAAATTCTTCAGCTCCAAAAATCTAATAAAGCATTATATTATAGGGATAGAATTGTGCATTAAAGTTTTATCAAGCAGCCACATTCGCATTTCATGCACCTTAACTATTTTATGAAGTGTAAAAATTGGTGGAATAAAAGTTCAGCTAACTTCCACAGACACCCTCTCCTGCCCTTTTTTACAAGCATTGTAATGATGTATATAATGAGCTGAGTTATGCTCCACTGCAGCAAAACAGAAAGGAATAACCTATTACTTGAAATCAGCCTTTACTCAAGGCTTCTGATTTGAGCTTTACCACACCAACATCACTGCAATGGTAAAATGATCTTTGAAGGAACAGCGAAGGCTACTTACAAGGTGTACAATATTAGTCCTTAGATATGTCAAGGCTTCTGCTAATTACTACTTGTACAGTTAATATTATGCAGTAGTAGGCTATTTGGAAATGAGAATGGAAGATTAAACTGTCTTGAAATGTTTTATATATCATGCAGCTTTAGGCAGAGAACAGTACCAAATTAAATCACAAAAACAATGTGTGTTTTGTATTTACCACAATTTGTAACTTTCAAGTAAAAAACAGGCCTCTGTTAACATATACAGTATGATAACTTCCCTGCACAATCACATTGTTTGTCAGAGTAGTTTAACTATCATATGCTGGTGCAGAACCTATTGATGAGTCCTGATAATAAGCTACCCCAACGACAACACACTGACAGGACATTTTGTTGCTTCAGTTTGTTTGATCACTGTAGATCAGATTAAACCAAGATTGCCATGCTTTGTGAAAGTTGTTAGTGGATTCTCTTAATGCCATCTTTAGTCATCCAGTTTTATGTAAATGCATCCAACCCCTGATTTAGTCAACAAATCTGACCAAATACTTGGCAATGACAAGTGTCTAACTGCAACTTTGACAACCAAGATTAATATTGTATCACTGTGTACTACAAAGAAAGACAAATGTGTGAGGTGGGATCTTATAAAATAAAAATTCAAGGCAGACTGATGTGAACAATGCATTAAGAAACACCAAAAATGCAGGGGCTCCCGAGTGGCGCATCCAGTAAAGGCACTCCACGTGGAGTGCAGGATGCGCTCTATAGTCTGGATGTCGCGAGTTCAAGTCCAGGCTATTCCTTTGCCGACCGAGGACGGGAGCTTCCAGGGGGCGGCACTCAATTGGCCGAGTGCCACGCGGGGGGAGGGAGGGCTAGGTCGGCCAGGGTGTCCTCGGCTCACCACGCACCAGTGGCTGCATGGTGAGTCCGCAGTGTGAAAAAAAAGCGGTCGGCTGACGGCACACGCTTCGGAGGACAGCGCGTGTTTGTCTTCGCCATCCCGAGTCAGCGCAGGGGTTGTAGCGATGTGCTGAGCCTAAAAATAATTGGCCATTTCCAAATTGGGGAGAAAATAATAAAAAAATTAATCGGCAATGACTAAATTAAAAAAAAAAAAAAAAAACACCAAAAATGCCATCATTATCACATTAACTTTCTTTGTTAATGAAGTTCATGTTTGCAGCGTTACTTAAAGAACCTAGTCATGTGAACTCATCCTTCCATGTGGGGCTGTACTTCACACTCAAGGCTCTTACACTTCTACCAAACAAAAAAGATCCTGATCCAGTTCTCAGAATTGCACTCCTCTTTCTGTATGGCTGTTTATATGCATTTTAACTTAGTGTACTGATTATTCACATAACAAACAAGATCCCTTAACACTTTGAAAAGCTGTCAGACAGGTCCTTTAAAACACCCAAACAGACAATATTAAATGATCTGTCAATGATTATGACTAGATTGAATGTATAGTTCAGAAAACACTTATGTAAGCAATTCATTATTTTAATGAATAGCCTAGATTACTGTGAGGGGGTACCTCCCGCCCCTGTGTAAAACACAATGTTTTGTTATTGTTGTTTTTTTCAGCATGGATGGGGTTAAACTTCCCCATCCATGCTAAACCTGTTCAGAATGTTACCATCTCCAGAATGATTGATTCATTTATTACTAATTTGGAGACGGTCACACGTATATGAACCCGCAGCTGTGGCTGATCAGGGAGGGTGTTCAGAGGTGGAACGAGAGAGCGAGACAGTAAGAACTGAAACTAAAAGAACATAACAGTTGCTAGGCGTGCTGGATTTACACCAGCGCGATTCTTGTTTTATTCAGTGCTTGGTTGTTTTTGTGTTTTGTCTGTTTGTTTTGGCCAACAAGCCATTTTGTTTTGTATAAGTGTTTTATGTTTGTTTAAACCTTTTATTTATTAAATAAAACACGCAAGCGGCACTTACATACCCCCCCCCCCCCCCCAAAAAAAAAAAAAAAAATTAAAAAATACATAATACACACAGGGGCGGGGAGTACCCAGTCACAATTATATATGGAATAACCTGACGAGTTTCGCCATCTTAGGGATTTATTTCAGAAGCAGCAGTAAGAAGCATTTTTAACTTTCTTCTGAGGGCAGTTACCAATTACACATTCATTTAAAAATAGTACCACGACACTTGTAGAGAAAATTCAGAGGTTCAGAGAATATTGTACTTCCATTTCAGACTGCCAATGTCATCAGCACCTCCAAGGCAGAAACTGAAGTAACTGATTACCTAGTTATGATCATCACTGGAGTTTGAAGACTGCTGCAGCAAAAACATAAGCACAAACTGACATTCAGACCTGGGCAGTTTTTATAAGCTAACTACACCATATCGAAAACAAATCCACCAGTGAAGCTTTGTACAAATGTATACTAGTTTCTCAGCCACTGAAAAGGGATCTATGGAAATCAGTATTTGTAATGTGTGTGTGTATTTTTCTGCACAATGCAATGCTCATATATGCTCAAAGCAAAACATAAAACTAATTATAGTCTCTTTCTGTTGCTGTAGCCCAATGGATAGAATAGTGAGATACTAGGATTGAATGCCCTACTCATACAGTATAGTAGTGATATGATTTCTTTATAAATTGCATGGGAGCAGAGTTGATAACTGTAAATGCTTTAAGACAAGTCACTACTGCAGTGCACTTGTATCATGCAATTGAATACTTCCATCACTGGTTTGGCTTTATTAGTTCAAGGGGTAATCAACAAAGAGCTATGAGAGCAAGGAAGATGAGTTACTGTGGCAGTTAAATTATTGTGTCAATAAGTATAAGCCACTTACATCACTTTAAGTGAAAACCTGGCAGGACCACAAAACAACAACAGAAAAACCTCATCCTTTTTACTGCAATTCTACTGCGTCTTTTCTGAACAGAATTACAGTATATCTGTAGTCAGTCAGTCACCTGAACCGACAAAAAGTATTCTCAAAATTCAGATATTGTACACGAGCCATGACTCAACATATCTTTAGAAAATCAATCAGCTGCCCTTGTGTACCAAAGGATTGAATAGAATAACCCATGGAACATAAGGCTTTCAAGCACGGATTAAGCATAGAGCCTGCTTTAATGATTCATTATTTGACAAGCCTGGTAAACTCTGGAAAACACGCTTGAAGTCACTGCACTGGCAAGGTGACACTAGTAAGCTGCAAACTTCAGATTTTGTATTTGTTGTTGGTAATTAAAGTTCTTAATTAGACGACACAAGATGGTTGGGGGCCAAAATTGACTACTACTTTTTGTGACATTTCATCACTTGAAGGATGAAGAAGTCTTCACCAGTAGCATGGAAGGAATGCAGAACCTCTTAATATTTCATAGTAAACAATGGGCATGGTTTTTGTTCTATCTGCACCAGTGAAAAGTGTGTCTATTTTTCAACAGGTATGACAATCTTACTATGTTATACTAGTAGTAGCAAGGATGATACATTATCCTAAACTATTGCACAGTTATATCCTATTGAATTTGAATTTGAAATAGGTCATGGTAACCATCAAAAAAGGCCCATCCTCTGTTTTTGTCTTGCTCAAAGTAGAACCGATAAACCGATTTGTATAAAGTGTTCTACAGATACCAAATTAGGTTTAACTTTGAATTCTAGAGCTATTGAATGGAAGCAGCTCATGCCTGCCATGTTTCACAAGCTGCACTGCAGGTGCTATGATGAAGTCCTCTGTGTGAAAAGAAATGGCTATAGATATCAGATTACTGTTTATTCACATTTTATGACTTAGTCTGACCAAACCCAGTTATAACCAAAAGTCATAAAGACTGCAGGGAGCCAACTCTGCCATGTCTTTGTAAGTTGTATGAATTATTTCTTCAGTCTGGTTCACCAAATTTCTTGATGATTGTCTTAATTATAGTGTTTTTTTTTGTCTGAATGGTTTATGAAGCTGTAGGACCATCGGTATGTTAAAACGTGTACACCTACATGTCAGTCTTGGGCACTTCTCTTTGGCATAATGTTTAGCCACGGTTGTGATGAGTTTACTAAATGCCACTGCACTGGAACTGCCCAAGTGCTGGGCGTGGCTGCTGCAGAGGGATTAATTAAACAAGCTTTATTCTTCAGTGCATGTAAAAATGTACTTTATTCTCAGAGTTACACTCGGTTGGCAACCTGCACAGCAACAACCCTTTCCTGCCTAATTTTATTCTTTATAAATATTCATGTGACTCTAACAATCAACAGAGATGTACGTGCTGGCAATGCACACCATCAGGAAACTCGATTACCTCCATGAAATTAACTAACAGCCATCAATCTATTGTTCAAAGATACAGTTTACTGTTTAAAGTTTTTGTTGACGCTTTCTTTGATTTTAGGCCCCCCACAACACTATATTTAGTCTTCCTTCAGCATTATGTAGTTTAAAATTCATTTATACAGCTCTCACCTTCTGTAGATATTTCTGCAAACAGGAAAAGAGTAACTCACCCTAATAAGTAACTGCTGTTTACCCCAGCGGCTGTCACATGTTTCTTTTCAGTGGCATCCCTGACAGTCAAATGATTTATTTGCCGATATTGGTGCTGTTATTGTGCCAGTGATGACACTAAATAATATTATAAATGATTTTATTGAAAACTAGAGTTACAAGTCAAGATAAATACCCACAAGAAGAAGCTGTAACATACATGTGGTTATTATAAAATCAGTTGGGCCCTTTGTAATACCACTGTGGAAAATGAAACACTGCGATTCAAAGGATGCAATTTGTTAAGAGGTGTTCAAGGGTACCTGTGCACTTACTTTGTAGTTAATGCAATAACACTTACAATTGTCAGTTACATGGCTTTGTAATTAGAATATTATTGCTCGGAATTTGCTGCTTTAGTCAGCAAACCTCCATTGCTCTTCTGTAAGGTTTTCTTCAACAAAAGCATTGCAAAGTGCTCAAGTGACTTTATAATCAATCTGTGTGTGTATGTGTGTAATATATATATATATATATATATATATATATATATATATATATGTATGTATGTATGTATGTATGTATGTATGTATGTATGTATGTCACGGGCAAAGCCCGAAATGTGGGCAGTTCGCGCATTGCCCGCTGAAATAAAATAAAATAAAAATTAAAATAACTTTTCGGTCTGCCCACTGCTTCTCGGGCCGAATCACTCCCTCTGTTTTTTCATTCCTGTTCTGATTGACAGGCAGACCTTCGGAACAAGGAACATCGGTACAAAAATTTACATGAGAAACCCCATTGACACTTGCATATAAAAAGGACAGTATTATTAATAACGTAATAACATATAAGAAGGAGTTGTATTGAACTGTCCAACCAGAGAGATGGATGCAGTTACTGGGTAGAACATGAATGATTAGCTGATTCACTTCTGACAGTGTTTATGACAAGCGATCTAAGAGCTGGAGAGCGTACTCAGCGGAGTGACTGAGAGTGTAAGTTAAGTATGTAATAAATATCTAGATTTTAATAATTTGTTTACAATAAATTAGTCTTATATATCTCATTAAATATTTGTATATACTCACATCATCAATAAAATATGTACATTTTTTAATCGTAGCTCTGTCTCTGTCCCCTGAAAACATAAAATGAAAGATCTTTGAGATTAATTTGCCTGGGCAATCCGCAGTTTAATCATTTTGATACACTGTATGAAATTAGTGTTTTCGATTACTTTCCAAAATACTACTGTCAAAATATGTATAGTAGTAACTCGACAGTACTTGCACACTTAAGCTGTATCTTCCTTTGCTGTCTTCCACAACGATATCCCTATGGCACATTCTTCTGGGGTTTTTGTGTGTAGGCATTTTTGTACATTTCGCCACAATTCTGTTTTAAATCCTCCGTATCTTAACTGTAATACAGCTTTAAATCCTGCTACCATGCCCCCAACCTGATTTTAATCTCATTTTAAATCTCGCAAGCGGAGTCTCCAATAGAAATGTAGGAATGTGCTGTCACTCAGTAGTTGGGGCGGGTTTAAAGTATTCAGAACAAATTAGTGATAGATGCAAGTCAGGAAGGCGGGACATTGCCCAGCAGCACAGGTAAATGTATTTATTATTATTTTTGTAGTAGGTTTTATTTTTTAATGGGAAAAGGGTAAAGTCAGCGTTAATTGATTAACCATTTCCACAGATTTTCCGGTGTTTATTGGCTATCCACCGATTTCATTTTTTTTGTATCCCCTGACAGAAATTCATTTGCTCTAGTCACTACCATAACATTTTTCAATACAGAATACTAAATTCATAAAAATGCGTGCGAGTGTGGATGAAATTAGGGTATGCTTGGTTGTTATAAAGTTCAGTACAAGATTTCACATCATTTTGCTTTGTTTTGTTTAAAGAACAGGACAACAATATATACAGTAATCTAAAACAACAGCTGGAAACTCAAAGTGGCATATTTTGATTAAAAATTATTACACAAAAATAAACAGCCATGATGTCGACCTTGCAGAGCTGTAGGGATTCTCTGGTGGGAAGTTCTGAGAAGTGACGTGAAAGGAGCTCATCCTCACATTATCTTGACTCCTCCCTCACTCTGCACTGTGACCTAGCAGACATGACGCCAATGAGATTCTGAAGGGCAGTGCATTGGGGATGAGCAGAAAGAAGTGTGCTGAATAATGCAATACTCCTGTTAAACTGCACAGGTAGTCACGCCACACCCATGATTCAAACATACTCACTGGCTACTCTTGAATCTGAAAATGTTCATTGCTGGAAATGCTTATTTTGATTTATTGTCACAATTTATGCTTAGACCCTTATTATTGATATTGAAAGGTTTTGTCTGAATTGCATTTATTTTATGTATATATATATATTTTTATTGTCTGGTGTTTATTTTGTACTACAAGCAAACAATATAGCAATGACACTGTTTTCAATGCAATCCCTTCATCAACCACGACTCCAGTTTTAGTTTTTTTGTTTATTTATGTATTTATCAATTTAGTGCATAATATTTAAGTCATACACCAATGCTGAATATGGCGCCAGGCATTCTAACATGAACATAGCTTGTGTATACACCAAAGCTTTTTACCTATCAAAGGCACACACATTAATGAAGAGAGCTCTGATAATAAATCATTGATCTATTCATTTGAAGCCCATCTGGTCAGCCTGTGAGTCACAGCCACTTTAATCATAAATAGTTTGATTTGCCATTAAGTTTGACCTCAGCCAATATATTAGGACAAAACATAATTAATATTATTCCTCAACATTTCTTTTTTAAATGCCTCATACTGTGACTCGTGTTTTAACAGTTCTACTGTACCTGGTAAGCTGCTGTAACCCTTTGGTAAATTTAGAGCTACCGTATAAATTAGAGATCTATTTTTTTCTTGAAGATTTTGAACCGTGAAAAAAAACAAAAAACAAAAAAAACACTTGATACAGGTGATGAAAAAGGATATGTAACATTTAATTTGGCAGGGCAAAAAACATTAGAAAGAATAAAAAAAAAAAAAAATTAGAAAGAAACACCTGCCAAGCTTAATATAAAGTACTAGGCTTGTAAACTACATTATAATATAAGTCCAGATCAGGGTTAACACTTTATCTATGACACTAAACGCTACCTCATCCATGAGAACTGCACACTATTTATAATATTGTTGTTGTTTTTTTGTTCAAGAAAGTAAAGTGAGGAGGGCAAATCTGTTTAACTGAGGGCTGTCAGAATGAAACGTATACCAGTGTGGTTATCTCAATAGGCAGACCAGGTGTTCAAAATCCAAAAACCCTTATTTGTCTATACTATTTAAAGCTACTTATAAACCCTGACTTGCATCAATGTGTGGCAGGGGTGAGATGCAGATGATACCCAAGATATGTGCCATGTCCCTATTATATTACCTTCAAATCATTATTTCAGTATAGGGCATTTCATAAAACACCACAGGCCTGCTTCCATGTTGCTTTTTAATTTGCAAAATGATTTCTCTATATTCTATTATGTTGATTTACAAAATCATGTTAATAGCTTAACGAGCAGTGCTTCTTGCAACTGTATTTTGTCTGCATGGGAATTTAAAAGAAAATCTATGTTAATTGTCATAATTTATCAGGAGTTCATTTGCATTTGGAAAAGGAGGGTTTTAATTAACAGAAAGGTATACAACTCACCTTGAAACAGTATTTAAGTTCTTTAGGGGCTAAAAAAATAGAATAAAAAAAACTACAGCAACAGTAGCAGCAAATTTAATTTTAGAGCTTGAGTGCAAGCCTGAGATTGACAGACCTCGGCTGAGACGCCAACGATACAAAGAGAGGGTTTACAGAACCAGAAACTTGATTGTCTGTATAGGGCATTTTGTCGACCTCTGTCAGACTCTGCGGGAAGACCTTGAATTACTTAAGAAAGGGGGCCGTGCCGTACTCCCGCATATGAAGGTATTGGCAGCATTGCCCTTCGGTGTCCCTGGGTCTTTTCAAAGGGTTATGGGTGACTTGATAAAGAGGGTTAATTATAATTATATCAGTGTCGCTCTTAATCAGGAGCAGCTACATATACATATGTGAATAGGAAAGGGTTCCATTCACTAAGCGTGCAGGTGATTTGTGATGCATCCTATAACATCTGGAACGTATGTGCAAATTTCCCTGGCTCCTGTCATGACTTACATTTTGACACAATCCGCTGTGTTTAATCATTTCAGATACCCAGTACACCAGATGGCATATTAGTAGGTTAGTATTTTCTATAATTGTGCTTATGAATGAGATTTATTCACTTGTTTTAACCATTTGTAACCTTATGGAATGTTTGTTGTATTGCTAAAATGATATACCATTATTTGCATCTAGTGTAATGTTACTACTAAGAAATTAACAATGCAACTGTAGCCTACCTGAACTCTGGATATGTGCATATGACAGCTGACCTCTACTGTAGATTTTATTTGAATTATGCAAATAAAAATCTAAGGGTAAATAATGAAATCATGGTATAGAAAACGGCATATTAGATATTACAATAAGGTTTCCTTAGGGGATTATGAATTTGCAATGGGTCATTGGCTTTTAACACCTGTGTCTAATCCACACAAGAGTGAAGAGGCATACAAGGATACACAGATGTACTAGGAATGTGAACCAGCAGACCTTTGGTTTACTAAAAATGAGGTTTCAGTGCCTCAACAAATCAGTGCGACCCCCAAAACATGGACCTTCATAGCGGGTTGTAACCAGGAGGAAGAAATGCCTCCTCTGGAACTATAGGAGCCTCCTCAGGATATTCCTCCCGGAGAAGGTGTCAGGGCCAGGGCTGTCAGGCAACAGATAATTGACATGGATTTTGCCTAAACGTATTTGTAATGTTGTCAGACTTCCCCAACACTATGTGCAATGAACACTTTCACCTTCACACGTTTGTATGCATATAAAATATTCTTATAATACTGTAAGTGTTCGGTGGCTACTTCTAATCATATTGAGTTTATTTGTCGCGAGCAGAGTACCAGAAAAAATGCATGATTATAGGAATTCACCGAATGATTAATTATAAACCAATTGTGTATTAGGTTAGGGAGTTCTATCGTAATTTTAAAAGCTTAATAAATATATAATGAAGTGTTACATACATGGTATACATGTATAATAACTAACTACAAACACAAATGGCACTTCAAATCTATTTATTTATAGCCTAGTACATACTAAAATACATACAAAAGCAAATGTCAACATAAGAAAATAAATTCCAACCATGGCTTACTGCAAGTTCGATACAATACCACTGGCTTTTGAAAATTCCCCCCTACATGTCTTACTTCCCTATACTGTACAGGCAGGATTTTCAAAAAACAGTGTTATTGTATCAAACTCGCGGTATAGTAACAACAGCTTCAGTAGCAAGTGATTTTCAAATGGAATTTGCAATAACATGAATCAGTTAATCCTTTGAAATTGAGTCGATGAGGTTGTTAATTTACACATTTCTTGTAAAAAGCTTAATAGTTGCAGTTCATGTACATCACTTCCTGTCTCAATGACTAGATAAAGGGAACTGTGGCAGTGTGCCCCATCCCATCTGTATTTTTGTGTTTTATGTTGTATGTTGCGTGTATTAATGTTGGTGTATTGTAGTTGGTACCACAGATATAATATGGGTAATGAGCACGAGTGTTTAAAATGTATAATTGTATTTAGGCACGGGGATTGCACTTCACTTCACGTGCATTTAAAGTATTTAATATGTGAGCACGAGGTTGCACATAATTAATTCACGTGCTGGGATTCAAGTGAATAATTAATTAGTAATTGAATCCCGGCACAACAGTATATATAGATGCACAAAGCACTCATTCGGGGTTGTGTGTTCGGTGAGTGGAGAACGGGTGTGGAGAAGGAGAGAAAGAAAAGAAAAGAAAAGTTTCTTTGACTCACCGTGTTTGTTTGTCTGTTCGTCTACCGTTTGTTTAAGTGTTAATCCGTTTTGTTTGTCTATTTATTTTGGCCTCAAGTGCCGTGTCCTGTGTTTCGTTCAACCTTTTATTTTTGTTTGTTTATTAAACGCACTGAGCGCAGCCATTGCGTCTCAGTTTCAACCCCAGTACTGTCTGTGTGTGTGATTCTTTCTGGCCTGACGTCATCCCTGCAGCTAGCCTGTCACAGGAACTCAATCAAAATGCATGTTAACGAGATCAAGAAAAATGAATGTAAGCATAAGTCGGTGTTATGGAAACTACTAGCGTACCTGAAGATCCGCTCTCCCACCTGTGAGCAGCAGTCTAATGGAAATAAAAAATAATGTTTTGTGTATAATTTATAAACTTCACTTAAAATTGTGCATTTTGTCATCCAGAACGTACATTTATTTAGAACTGTCACAGACGGTTCTGGCACATCCCTTTTGTGTCCTTCTTTGATGGACCCAGATTCAGTTAAAATGGGTTTACCCACCGACGATGGAATGAGAATGTAGAGATGGGAGCCCAGCCAACAAGACTGAAGTTTTTGCAGATATTAAAGACCATCACTGCTACTGGAAAAAGGATGATCTTTGGGATACAAATTTAACATTTGTGAAACTGCAACAAATATTGTAATGACTGCACTGTGTTTTAAAGAATATAAAACATAGAAAATATTATTAGCAGATCTGTGTAAGGCCTGTTGTGGTGTTCGCAGAGCCACTTCGAGCTGAGCCAGGAGGAGAATTTGAATCTTGCTGGGAACAAGCTGACTTATTAGATATGGATTGGATGCTATAGAATGAAATACATTGCTAATAGTAAATATTGTGGGATTCTGTATTTTGTATCCTTTTGAATAAGTCTGTGTAAGGTCTGAAAGAGAGAGCTCCTAGTATCAAAAGGTCAGGCTGTCCTGCTGAAAGTTCCAAGCCTCCCTTATCAGGCAAAAGCATCTTTTTTTAATTAGACTCAAAGCCTCAAAACATTCTGATCCAGCGAGAGCAGAATGGCAAACTCTATGGAACAGAGTTAATATGCCAGAAGCAATCAAACTAGGTTCGATTATAGTAAGAAAAAAACAAATGTATAGTTTAAATGGATTATCAGTCAAGTATCTTATTTGGAATATGTATTAAGACTTGATCTAAAATGCGCCCTTGAGTAACAAGCAAATATTCTAGAAAGACTGAAATAATACAGCTATTAGACATGTTATATTTGAAAAAGCAAGACAATAAACAAAATATTATACTTTAAATATACAGTGAACCGATTTAAGGAAAATAACTACGTTTGTAACCTTGTTCTTATCTGCCTGTAGTAAAAGCAGTGTTGGAGATGACTCATTGGTTTTGGCCGATGAAGCTGGGATTCTTTGTTGGTCAGCAATTTAAAAGCCAAGATCCACTCTATAATGAGCAATCTCATTAATATTAACAAATGAAATACCTTTTGGATAATAGAAGGTAGGAGTTTATATTAAAATAAACATTTTTCTGTATTATCACAGAACTAATTAGAACCTGGCAAGAAGAGATGGGGGCACATAGCGTAGAATAGTTAACTGAATTAAGCTAAAGATTGGTTTAAAAAATATTAGAAAATGCTTACAGTAGTGTCTCATATTAATCAACACTAAAATTGGCAAAAGGAGAGATCAGACTTGGTTCAGTCACTGTAAAACTTTCACATTCTAATATGTTAACAGTGGCTTGAATTTAGATGAAAACAACCGGACCTTCCATTGAAAGTTTAAATGACTTCATAACAGATCAAGGGAGTAAAATAAAAATATTGAAGTATCTGAATTGGAAATATATGTTAGTCATTTAAAGTTAAACTGTTGAAAGAACATATTAAAAGTTTATTATAACAGATGCCTGACATTGACAATGTTGTAGACAAATTGTTAAGACATATTTGAGATAATGTTCATTTATTGTAATCAATTTAAGAATTACAAGGGCTTATGATAAACCTGTACAGTCTTTGTTCAATAAATTGTTAACACACACACACACACACCTGTATATGAAAGTAAACTAATCTGAAAAGGTGAAATGGTATATTGCTCAGAGGAAATATATTGTAGACCCAGGTTAATACACACAAAAAATTGATGTTATATATAAAACAGCATCTCTTTTAATACACATATAAACTTGTATTGTATTGTATTGTAGCAAGGATCCTGTGAACTTTGGTTCACCTGACTTTTTAGAGAAATAAGGGGTTTGGAAAGAACTTACAGTGCCGTGAAAAAGTATTTGCCCCCTGTCTGATTTTCTGCATTTGTGCATATTTTTCACATTGTATTTGGTCAGATTTTTTTGTGGGTTGTAGTAGTATATAGAGGGAGTCTGAGGGAAAAAATGACACCAAAGTTTGGTGCTTCTTTCATTTGTTTGGTGTGCAAGGTAATCAAACATAATAATTAGGGTCAGCTGTTTGAGTACTTTGGTTAACAACCAGGCCTGATTTGGGCCAGCCCTGCCCAATATAAATCTGACTAACTTTGGCCCTTACCATCAGAGTGAAGTTGTCAGCACACAGGTTCTAGAGGCACATCATGCCACGAACAAAAGACATTCCTGAAGACCTCCGGAAAAAGTTGTTGATGCCTATCAGTCTGGAAAGGGTTACAAAGTCATTTCTAAGGCTCTGGGGCTCCACCGAACCACAGTCAGAGCCATATTGTCCAAATGGAGAAAGTTTGGGACAGTAGTGAATCTTCCCAGGAGTGTCCGTCCTGCCAAAATCTCTCCAAGAGCAAGGTGTAACATCGCCCAGGAAGTCACAAAGACTCCACCATCAGAAAGACACTGGGCAAAAATGGGATTCATGGCAGAGTAGCAAGGCGGAAACCATTGATGCTCGTCTCAAGTTTGCCAAAAAGCACCTGGATGATCCTCAAGAGTTTTGGAACAATCTTCTATGGACAGATGAGTCAAAAGTGGAACTTTTTGGCCGACATGGGCCCTGTTATGTCTGACAAAAACCAAACGCTGCATTCCACAGTAAGAACCTCATACCAGCGGTCAAGCATGGTGGTGGTAAGCTTTGCTGCACCAGGACCTGGACGCCTTGCCATCATTGAAAGAACCATGAATTCTGCTCTGTATCAGAGAATTCTACAGGAGAAATGTCAGGCCATCCGTCCATGAGCTGAAGTTGAAGCGCAGCTGGGTCATGCAGCAAGACAATGATCCGAAACACACAAGGAAGTCTACATCAGAATGGTTGAAGAACAAGAAATTTAAAGTTTTGGAATGGCCTAGTCAAAGTTCAGACCTAAACCCCATTGAGATGTTGTGGCAGGACCTGAAACGAGCAGTTCATGCTCGAAAACCCACAAATGTCACTGAGTTGAAGCAGTTCTACATGGAGGAGTGGGCCAAAATTCCTCCACGGCACTGTGAGAGACTAATCAATAACTACAGGAAGGGTATGGTTGCAGTTATGGCTGCTAAATGTGGAGTAACCAATTACTGAGTCTAAGGGGGCGATTACTTTTTCACATGGGGGCATTGGGTGTTGCATAACTTTTTTTAATAAATAAATGAAATATGTATCAAATTGTTGTGTTATTTGTTCACTCAGGGTCCCTTTTATCAAATATTAGGCTTTGATCTGATAACATTCAGTG
Organism: Acipenser ruthenus; assembly: GCF_902713425.1. Lineage (NCBI taxonomy): Eukaryota > Metazoa > Chordata > Actinopteri > Acipenseriformes > Acipenseridae > Acipenser > Acipenser ruthenus. Next base: position 13,533,312 of record NC_081193.1, read on the forward strand.
TCAAAAATATGCAAAAATGCAGAAAATTAGACAGGGGGCAAATACTTTTTCACGGCACTGTATATCCAATTAATTTTGAATGTTGTTATATAACTCCAAAAAAAGATTGACAGGTTCCTTCTAGAATACATAATTAACTAAAATATAAGAACTGTCAAGGCAGACTGATGACACCGTGTAACAATTTTTTATTTTTTTTTGGTTCCTGGGTAGTAAGTGTTATTTCATAATTGCTTATGCCTCAAAAGTATAGAAAATGGCTATTATTCCCCACAAACTTTGCTTTTGTGACCAGGACAGTGATATTTTGAAATTTACCTATTTTATTATTATTATTATTATTTATTTCTTAGCAGACACCCTTATCCAAGGCGACTTACAATTGTTACAAGATATCACATTATTTTTACATACAATTACATTATTTTTATATACAATTGCCCATTTATACAGTTGGGTTTTTACTGGAGCAATCTAGGTAAAGTACCTTGCTCAAGGGTACAGCAGCAGTGTCCCCAACCAGGGATTGAACCCACAACCCTACGGTCAAGAGTCTAGAGCCCTAACCACTACTCCACACTGCTGCCCATATTTTCCAGAACATTTCAGATAGATTCAGTGCTGAGTAAACTTGGAGTAACTTCTAGAACAGTAATATAAATAGTAGTATAAATACAGGGACCTTAAGCCCACCAGTTCAGTTTAGTTCCAGCTGCCTAAGTGGATACATATCTGCATTTTTCTGAGATGGCATCAAGGTCATAGGAGACTTCAAAATGGTGGCATTCCTGATGGGTCTCCAAGGCAGTTTTACCAAGTTTCCCTGCTATCTTTGCCTTTGGGACAGCAGGGACACCAAGGCGCACTACCACAGGCGGGACTGGCCACAGCGGACCGAGTTCTCTGTGGGGAGGAACAATGTCAAGTGGGAGCCACTGGTGGACCCCCGGAAGGTGCTGATGCCACCACTGCACATCAAATTGGGCCTTATGAAACAATTGGTCAGAGCTCTAGATAAGGAGTCGGCAGCCTTCAAGTACCTTCAAGACTTCTTCCCTAAGCTGTCTGAGGCAAAGGTCAAAGCCGGTGTCTTCGTCGGACCACAGATAAAGAAGATCCTGGAGTGCAATGAATTCCCCAAGAAGCTCACTAGTAAGGAGAAAGCGGCTTGGAACAGCTTTGTCGCAGTGGTTCGGGGCTTCCTGGGCAATCACAAGGCCGAAAACTATGTGGAGCTGGTTGAGACTCTGGAGAAGAACTACGGCACAATGGGCTGTAGGATGTCCCTCAAAGTCCATATCCTTGATGCTCATCTTGATAAATTCAAGGAGAACATGGGAGCGTACTCGGAGGAGCAAGGCGAGCACTTCCACCAGGATATACTGGACTTTGAACGCCGCTACCAAGGACAGTATAACGAGAACATGATGGGAGACTACATTTGGGGGATGATTCGTGAAAGTGATTTACAGTATAATCGTAAATCTCGAAAAACTACTCACTTCTAAATCTTTTGTAGTCATTTTTGTATTACTTTAGTATAAATACATGTTAATTTGGATTCATATGTTGTTTTTTTCTGACTTTATGTGAACGAAAAGACACAAATTCGCCCGTTTTCTCATTGGAAATAGGTAAATTTCAAAATATCACTGTCCTGGTCACAAAATCAAAGTTTGTGGGGAATAATAGCCATTTTCTATACTTTTGAGGCATAAGCAATTAAGAAATAACACTTACTACCCAGGAACAAAAATTGTGTTACATAGTGTGATCAGATTTAATTAGGACCCCTGAATTCAATGGAGGGAAAATCCTATATAAGCCCAGAGCAAGACCCCATTCACCACCATTGAACTTGATCTTACAAACTGATATGGCCCATCCTCTGAGGGTCTCTGAAAAACTGATTGCTGTTTGGTCGTATTTAGAAGTCTCTGCTTTTGAAGACTGTTCTTATTTTTCATATATCCTACACTACACTTTCACATACTGGAAGGTAAGCATATATTTGAATTGATATCTCTTTTATATTATGTTTATGTTTTAGTCTTAAAAGAGTGATATTTGTATTACTGTATTGACGTACTAATGCTGTTAAACCTGTAAAAGCACTGGATCGCCCAGACTGCTTTTTACTGGGGATTTACGGTGGTCTGCGCAACCAACCAATCCAATTTTTAAACCATTTAATAAACCGAAAGGGCACTACTACTGCTCTGATTCGTTAAAACTTCAAATTAAATGAGTCTGTGTGATTTTCTTGATTATTAAAAAAGTTGTCTTGAAATATAGCATGTCCGGTGCACGAACAAAACCACTTACAGGAGTTTAAAACATCTCTGTCCTCCTTGAACATCTCCCCTGAGTTTAAAAGTGTGCTCAGAGCATATATAAATAAAAAGATTACGTGCAATTCTGACAGAACACTTCACATGGAGGCTGTGTGGTCCAGTATGGAGGCTGTGTGGTCCAGTGGTTAAAGAAAAGGAACTGTAACCGGGAGGTCCCCGGTTCAAATCCCACCTCAGCCACTGACTCATTGTGTGACCCTGAGCAAGTCACTTAACCTCCTTGTGCTCCTTGTCTTTCGGGTGAGACGTAGTTGTAAGTGACTCTGCAGCTGATGCATAGTTCACACACTCTAGTCTCTGTAAGTGACCTTGGATAAAGGCGTCTGCTAAATAATAAATAACATATAAAATGCTGACTTACAATTATCTGGCGTGGGGGTATAAATTGAACGGCATGGATTTAAAAACAAGAAATAAATAAATAATTAAATTCCACTAGTCATTTACCCTCATTCAGGGGGATATTTGCCACAGTTTATTATATACTACTGTTTTAATGTGTATTTTGCACTCTTTTTGGTTAAATACCTTTTTTCCTTTTTTTTTTGGATGGGACGGTAGGCTATGTAGGCTTGGTTGTAATTTACTTTTGTATGCATTTTAGTACGTACGATTGTAGGCTATAAAAAATAAATGTTTGAAGTGGCATTTGTGTTTGTAGTTGTTAGTTATTATACATGTATACCATGTATGTAACAATTCAGTATATATTATTTTAAAATTACGATAGAACTCCCCAACAAGGATGCACTGAAAATCCGCATTCACCTGTAAGAATTTCATTGTAATAGTATGCCACTTTCTATACCAAGATTACATTATTTACTCTTAGGTTTTTATTTGTATTATTCAAATAAAATCTACAGTAGAGGTCAGTTGTCATGCAATGTACGTATCCAGAGTTCAGCTAGGCTACAGTTGCATTGAGAATTTCTCGGTAGTAACATTACACTGGGTGCAAATAACCGTGTATCATTTTAGCAATACAACAAACATTCCATAAGGTTACAAATGGTTAAAACAAGTGAATAAACCACAAATATTTAATTATCTAGGTAGTCTTACAATTTTACAATGATTAGAGACAGCGGATTGTGTCAGAATGTAAAAGTCACGACAGGAGCCAGGGAAATGTGCACATAAGTACCTAATGTTCACAAATCACCTGCACGCTTAGTGAATGTAACTCCTTCCTGTTCACATATGTATATGCATGGTGCTGCTGGGATTTGAGCGCAATGTGTGTGCCACTGATTCTTCCCATTACTCTGGGAAATCCAGCAATGTCATAAAATATTTTGCATCTGCTCCCGATTAAGTGGTATACTAATATAATCGTTAACCCTCTTTATTAAGTCACCCATAACCCTTTGAAATAAGCCAGAGACACAGAAGGACAATGCTGCCAAGCCAACACCTTCATACACATTACGCACAGCCCTTTTTTGTAGGCAATTCAAGGTCCTCCCGCAGAGTCTGACAGAGGTAGACTAAATGCCCTATACAGACACAATCGAGTTTTTTAGATCGTCATCTGGTAAATCTAGGAAATTAACCCCCGTCCTGTACACCCTCTCTCTGTATTGTTGGCTTTGCAGCCGGGGTCTGTCAATCTCAGGCTCGCACTCAAGCTCTAAAACTAAATTTGCTGCAACTGCTGCCGCTCCCAGCAAATCCATACTGTAGGTTTTTTTTATTATTATTATAACACCAAATAAGGAGGCTGTGTGGTCCAGTGGTTAAAGAAACAGGCTTGTAACCAGGAGGTCCCCAATTCAAATCCCACCTCAGCCACTGACTCATTGTGTGACCCTGAGCAAGTCCCTGTGGCGGAGTGTCCCGCCCCTATTTATTATTATTTGTATTTTTATTTGCGGCGCGGGTAAAAGCGCCGCGTCTTTTATTATTATATTTAAAAACCCCGTGAGGATGCATGGCTGATCAGCTACTGATTATTTAACTAGCTGACAGTCATGCATCCTTACCAAACGCGTGCAGACTCTGGCCGAGGGATAATAAGATAATTACCAACTAGTTAATCCCTCGGCCAGAGTATATAAACCTGCAGCTCTCTGCACTCAGGGTGGTTGGGTGTACAGAGGAGAGTACGGGGAGCGGAGAGAGCGAGTCACATTTGGAAAAAACAATTGCTAAAACGTGCTGGATTGTCCAGCACGACACTTACTTGTTTGTTTGTTGATTCGTTTGGCCCTCGTGCCCTTTTGTTTTGTGTTTTGTTTAAATATTTTGTTTGTTAATAAATACGCTGAGTGCTACTGCACTCAGCTTCACCCGCCCATCCACTGTTTTGGTGTCAGTTACTTCCTGGTTTGTGACGTCATCCACCTCACCACTGCGAGCCAGTCTGCCACAGTCCCTTACCCTCCTTGTGCTTTCGGGTCTTTCGGGTGAGACGTAATTGTAAGTGACTCTGCAGCTGATGCATAGTTCACACACCCTAGTCTCTGTAAGTCGCCTTGGATAAAGGCGTCTGCCAAATAAACAAATAATAATAATAATAATAATAATAATAATAATAATAATAATAATTATAATAATAATAATAATAATAATAATAACTTAAATACTGTTTCAAGGTGAGTTGTATATGCTTTCCGTTAATTAACCCGGATTTGCTTTTAAATTCCCACGCAAACAAAATAAATAGTAGCAAGAAGCACTGCTCATTAAGATATTAACATTATTTTGTAAATCAACAGAATTTCAGAAACCACATTAGCATGATTATTTAATAATGAAACAGGCATAACGACCACTTGAAATGCCACAGTCAATGCTACATACCGATTTGTTGAGTAACACTAGATTTATCATTTATGACCTTTTATAAATCCTGCCCTACGTGTCTTACTTCCAGGAAGTCTGTTACACTTGCACTTCCTACAGCATTTCACCTTAGTGTCTTTTGGGTGAAAGCATGTCACTGGCTGCAAAATGTGTAACTCACTAGATTAATCGGCTGCTTGGTAATGATAGGAAAGAAGGCACTGTATGTGGTGGAGATAACTCTCCAGGTAAAATCACCTAGGAAGTACAAGTACGACACCTGCAAGTAAGAAGTGCAAACTAACAGATTTTTTTTAATGAAAACACGTTTTCTAAAACATGTGCTTCTTTCAAAGCTTATACAGCAAATGGATCTGCACAACAGATACGCTTTATTGAATGTTTTAATTAAAAACCCCTTTAACATAAAACAAATAAAAAAAAACATTATGGGGTAGATGTACTAAGATGGGCCAGTCGCAGCGCAAACATATCGCAATTTGCATTTTCGTTATGACAATTCGCAAAAGTGCACATTTTGTTGTATGTACTAAGAAAAACATACTGTATGTTAAGAGAACCACAATATGTTAATTTAAATATCATTTGCGTCATCTTAGCGAGAGGTGTGCGACATTTTTTCAAATAAAATAGCGGCAGTTGAGTTGTGGTTTGATGCAGCAGAGGGTGCCTGAAGGATAACGTCTATACATGCATTGTTTTTGTTAAATATAAACATCATATGTACAATGTATTCTGTTCCATATCCATTTTACCTATTTTAATATATAATTACCTATAATGAAAGGCAGTTTAATCCCATCGATTCTACAGTGGGGCCCCAACCTTTACCCCCAAAAAGCTTTTCATAATCATACAGTGGCCCCTCGCTAAACCGGACATGTTTGTCCGACATAAGGAGGTGTTGGGTTTAAAAATAATACAATAAAATCATACACACATACATTTACAGTTCTCAACGTATTTTAAATATAAATCACTGCGCTCAAGTAACACTAATGTGTTTTGGGTACGCTACACACTACATTATGTAAAAATATAAATCTGTACAGTAGGCCTATACAGTAGTAAAATCAAATGAATACCTAGCACACTTTTTTTGTACTAGCCTACTGGTAACACAAAATAAATCATGCAGCTGCATTGTACACATTGGTGTACAATGCGAACAAAAGATTATTTTAAATTGAAACTAAATGATTTTCTTTTTTTTATTTTATTATTTTAACACACAATAGATCATGGTCCTATACAGATGCTCAGAATGAGCTGGAGGGGTTAGCGCACATGTGTGCAGTCTATTGCTCCCAACAAGCTGGGAAACCCAGAAATGTCATAGAAATTTGTTTTCAAGGCTTGTAAGTACACTCTGACTTTAGTGAAAATTAGGTACTTGGGTGTTCATCTCAAAAATACATTGAGCACAACTGGTAACGCACAAGAAAAAGCGGATTGGGAAATGCAAGCAACAACTGCGACTGTTTAAAACATGCTTTCAAAAGTTCTTAACAAACTGATACAATTGTGTCGCAATTTCCCGCAGCTTTAGTACATCTCATTATAATATTTTTGATCCCTCATTTGCATTATCTTCACCCTGTTTTTGCGAATTTCTGCAGGAACGCCCAGAATTACATATTCATTTAAGGCTAAAGTGCAAATATGAACTGCGGCAGCAAAGCATTTGTTAAAATGATGCTAACAGCGTTGCGTTTGTTAAGTACATTTCATGCTACACTTCAGACTGGTTTGCTTGTGGTTTGCAACAATTGCGACAGACGCAACACTTTAGTACATCTACCCCTATATGTCTTGATACCCATTCAGTAATTATTATTTCTTTTCATAACTGGAGCAAACATGGATCCAATAAACACCAAATCAAAATATACATGCCAAAACCTTTCCCCCAGTTTAAAAGTTAATTGAATTGGGCTCTGTGACAGAGAGCAAATGAATCTTAGTCAACAATTTCCCTCCCGACCTGTGAGGGCACTGTATAACAGGAACAGTGAGCCCCGGATTGGATGGTTTGGCAGTTCATTCCAGGGTCAGTCGGGAGTCGGCCATCCAGAAAGGGGACAGAGTCACAATACCAGAAGTCATCGCCTTAATGTGGTAGGCAATGTGTCAGTCATGGATTGAAGGATACGTGATTGCACTTGCTACCGAAGGGGGCGGGACTGAAGGTATATCAGGGGATGTGGCCAAGCAATCTGTTCCTTTGTTATGGTTACGGAAAGACTTGTAAAGGACGTACGAACAAAAAAGAAACCATTTTGTGTGTTGCTTATTTTAAAATTGTAGGTTTGGAATTTTTGCAGACAGTGGTGAAGTCAAAGTTCACTGATGTAAGGAGAATCGGTTTCAGGGGTTGACTACATTTCCTCCAAAAAAGGTGGGATTCCTAGATAAATGTAATCAAGGCGGCAGATGCACTGGCATATTGCATGTTTGTGGAAGGTGCATTGAATGTAATTAATTGGTTTCTCTTTGTAGAAATATTTAATAAGAAAAGCTGATTTTTTCCTACAGGCATTAATTCAGACACTGCTCATCTACTCTGCTGCTTGAGAAGCAAGCTCTAACTGCAGCTGGGAGCCTATAGATGTGCTGCTATGTTTAAGTATGGTGACTTCACCAATATTCTTTCTATTTTTGTTTTGTCGTGGGAATACAGAACACTCTGTGGTGTTTACATATCCTGTGCTGTACTATTGGCAGCAATATATTCTACACTCTGCATTTAAGAGGATGCACTTGACGTCGACATATTCAAAATAAATGAAGTTTAAAGTACAATAACTGATTTATTATCAAAGTTCAGGTTGTTTCCGACAGTGTTATTTTTTAAACAGCCTGCGGTCCAGTAGGTGTTGATTTTACAGCTATCTGTATATTATTAGTAGGTATAGAACTATCAAATTAAATCCCAAATGCACATTGAATAATTCAGTATATTTTCTTTTATTAATGTTTAGATATATTTCGATAGCTATTTCTCCAACCCTGCAAACAGTAAGGATAAAGTTCTCGCAATTACTGTGAAGGAGAAATGTAATTTTGATGAATACTTTTAGAGTTAGAGCAATATGATGAAACAGCAATTGACATATGTATCACTTAGCTACATCTTACGTTTCTACAAGTTTTTTTTTTTTCCTGGTTAGATCATTTTCTGTTTTCAGATTGATTGTGTCCGCACTGGCATGTCATTTCCACAGCATTATTAAAGTGCATTTTCTTGGTGGGATCTCCTGTTTCCCTGCACGGCGAGGTGCCTAAGGAATAAGCAAATAGAAAGCTTCCAGGCTGGATCTTGGAAATATGCCTGAGCTGCTTTTTAATAGGGAGAAAATTGGCATGTAATAACATTTACAAATCCTTACAATGGTATCACAATTCTTATATGTGCTGGAAGGAAATTACAGTGCAAGGGAATACCAACTAATTTATAGACTCTTTCCACTGGTTTACATTACCAAGCTATGGGCCATATCATAGATCATTCAAAGAGTCACGCCACCCGTTTTAGAAGCTTTCATTAACTGTTAAATAAGATTTGCATGAGCTGGTAAGTCTACTGCTTTTTGTTGCACTGTGAGCAATAAAACATTGATGCCCGACAACACTGATTGACGGTAGTGTTGTACAAACAAGAGTTGCTAGGTAACGTAACTTGCCTGAGAATCACAGAATACAGCTGTGTACCACATCAAATATTACTGCCTATTGACAAGTGGTGGATTGACAAGTACATAGTATCGCCTTTTACAGCACTGCTTATTTCCATCTGCTGATTAACTGATGATTTTTAAGATAGTTTTGAATTCACCTGTTGGTATCTATAAGTACCACAAAAGAATCAATAAATATGTTTTATTTATAGATAGAGGATTACCTAAATCATTTACTGTGCACACTGACCGACATAAGACCACCGCACTGGAAATGCCATAGACCCAGCTGAAAAACCCCCTAGGGTCGTAGATGGGGTCATAATGCCTTGGTCTATGACCTAACACTACACTAACTAAAGCCTATACATTCATTAGTCATAACAACCCAGTAAGATCTATCTTTATTATACACAATTCAGAATCATTTACATGTGCCTTCTCAACCTGACAAGCATGGTAAAGCACAGGTAATTATGATAGCGCATTGATACCCAGGATTATAACAGGTACATTAAGCACTGAAAGCACACCCTTTTGACTGCAAATTATATTATTCACAGAGCTAAAATTATTTTTCACACCAGTTCCCTGTTCTGTTTGGTTGCAACTTGCAGACTAATTTAATAATGGTGCTACTGAGTCAGGTAAACATTGTTAAGTTGAGCTCACAGTTCATGAAGCCCAGCCTCCCTGTAGCCTGGGATCTCTGTATTCCATGGTCTGCATGATTCAATTATATCAGGAAAGGGGTTTATCCTCAGACCTGATCATTATCGGGCAGCAGTGTGGAGTAGTGGTTAGGGCTCTGGACTCCTGACCGGAGGGTTGTGGGTTCAATCCCGGAGGGGGACACTGCTGCTGTACCCTTGACCAAGGTACTTTACCTAGATTGCTCCAGTAAAAACCCAGTTGTATAAATGGGTAATTGTATGTAAAAATAATGTGATATCTTTTAATAATTGTAAGTCGCCCTGGATAAGGGTGTCTGCTAAGAAATGTAATAATAATAATTATCCTATTACCTGCAGTAACTGAATAACTGGCATTTCAGTGTGAGGGTGAGGATGGGAGGGATGCAAGCACCTCTATATCAAGAATTCTATCACATATTTTAGGACATCAATGACTCTCTATTGACTGTGATATCTATACAAGTCTACCTTGTTAGAAAGCAGAAGTGATTATAGGGTCTCACTTGCATTGTTGCTGTAAGGCTGAACACAAATATACATGTTAGGGTATGGTATGTATTGCCATAGCTTGGTAATCCACCCAACCACATAACTACTTGCTAAGTACACAGTAGTACATTTTAGTAAACAGTAATTACTGTGTAACCCTATATCACAAAACTTGGTGCCAAAAATGCAGGTTGGTTTGCACATAATATATATTGTTTATGTCTGTTTCATGTTACATTGAATTAAGTGTGTTAATGGTCACTAAACAGTACCAGTGCTTTAAGTTTCAGTTAGATCCAGTTGTCCTCAAAGTTAGAAAATGAGGAAAAATATATTCTACAGGCCTTTTTTTTTCCTACTCAATTACAGTTTCAAATTGCTCGAGCAGATGGCATCTACGTAACAGATGTGCTGACACATCTTTGTTTTTTAAGGCTAATTAAAATATAGTTCAGTGGGGTCGCAGCACTCAGGAGGGCTACTGTACATGGCTATTGTGGATATCAGGCATTCTGCACAGTACACTCTGATAAGGGAATGCGGGGGGTGGTAGAATTGAGATTAACCTTTATGTTAATACTATACGACTACATAGACGCAACCCATTGTACAGGTTATACATCTCTTATAACTGCTCTTATCTGTAATGTGATATTCTGTAATGTGATATTCTCTAATTTAATATTTTGTAATGTGATATTTTGTAACAATTGTAAGTCGCCCTGGATAAGGGCATCTGCCAAGAAATAAATAAATAAATAAAATTAATAATAACAATAATAATAATAATAATAATAATAATAATAATAATCTTACATTCAGAAAAAGGAAGCTGACATTTCTACAGTGGCCTGGTGTGTGTGTGTGTCTGTGTGTGTGTGTGCGTGTGTGTGTGTGTGGGGAGGGGGGGGGGGGGGTGGGGAGGGGGGGGGGGGGGGGGGTGTAGTTGGGTAGGTCAGTTCGGGCTCAGAACTGGTGAAAATGTGCAAGACAAGTAGTTATAGCTATATTATTACCCAAATGGCTGGCTCAAAGTGGGTTTACATTTTTTGTTCAAGTTAATATGTTTTGGAATACTAACCAATTACCATATAAAACCTAGTTTGCAAATACCATAGTGGATTATACAGCCTTGGTGTCTGCAACTGATCATCATTCCAGGTGGTACCTGAAACAGGAAAAACTTCAGACTGTCTTTCGTCTTGTATGCTAAATCTTTAATTAGACCTTTTTGTATGCAGCCTCCCTGATGGTCCTAGAATATTTGATGCCTCCACTTGCCAAGTACAGTACATGGCAGTGAATGGTTTTCCACGTTTGCAAAGTGGCATACAGTACTGACACACAGTTTATACAAAGGCAATGAACACACATTTGCCAGCTGTGAAAGAGTTTGGCATTTTTTTTTTTTTTCACATTCATTCAGAAATAATGGTATCCAGATATCCATACCAATAATTATTCATTATCCACTGAGTTTTGAATTTCAGACCTTTTGAAACTAAACATGCACACTCAAAGACTATTAGTTACAGAATGCTAAATATTCAACTAACCATTACCTTACTCCATAGAAGAGCGGACATCTCAGTTACTCAAATGAAATACATGCAAAACGAATTTGAATTTGATGATGTCTCAAAAGGAAAAGAAAACCAGTTGGGGAGGGACAACAGGAGATTTTGGTTGAGTAGACAGGATTGTAATGTAGTATAGATTTGCCTCTTTCCCTTTTCACAAAAAAAAAATGTGTCTACTACAGACAGACTTCTCTGAAGAATCAGCTGTTGAATAATACAACAGGTATTCCACTCCACTTCAGACACTTTCCTCAGATGGGTCCAATATCTGGTAAACAAAATGCCAATGCAGTATCAAAACTGTGCCAGGTCAAAGGTGTCTTGCTTTGAAGTTATGAGCTTTCAAGATTTAATTTGTTCTCTTCATTTCTTTTGATGTAGGTATTTTTTTGCTTCTTTAAATGGAAGGTTAACATTGTAATTTGAACACTGACAGATGAATAGTCCCATTTTACAATGCTCCATTATTTTATAGCCTTGTGTTACAGTAAATCAGGTTACTTTAGCTTCTTTAGTCCTTCCTAATTGTTGACTCCGCTATACCACTCTTACAGTATACGAGCGAGCCCTTTTGTTGTTAAAATCATGTGTTCAAAATACCATAATTTATAAAAACACCACAATTCATAATTAGGGTGTCTGATTTTTGGGTTTTACCCGATTTAATCCGATCTCCACCCTCCCCCCCGAATGTTTTTTTTAAAAACTCCCTGTCACAAAGACAGCCGGAGTGGGTGGCGTCAGACCAGAAGCAGGAAATAAACAGACAGAGACTTGTGGTTTGGTGGAGCTGAGCGAATGCTTTCGCTCAGCATTTAATAAACAGCACAGAAAATAAAAGGTTTTAACACAAAACACGGGACACGGCACTTTACGCCAAAATAAAACAGACAAACAAAACGCACTAACCCTTAACACCTTAACAAACGGTGCCCGGACAGACAAACACACACGGTGAGTTTAAACACTTATTTACGTTACTTTCTTTCTCCTCCTCTCTCCCGTTCTCCACTCACCGAACACACAACCCCGAGTGAAAGAAATGTTCATCTATATATACTGTTGTGCTGGGATTCAATTACTAATTAATTATTCACTTGAATCCCAGCACGTGAATTAATTCTGTGCAACCCCGTGCTCACATACTATACTTTAAATGCACGTGAAGTGATTTGTGCCCTCCTCGTGCCTAAATACAAATCTACATTTTTAAATACACGTGAAACACAGACCCGTTTATATCCCGTGTACCAATCTCTATACACCAACATTAACACACGCACCATACAACACATAACACACAAATGCACACAGGGGCGGGGCACATTGCCACATATACCCCCCCTTGTGCGCAGCACACATGGCCTCAACGGCCACCTCCCCCCTTAAAAACCCAGCAGTCCAGGACAAAGTCTCGGGCTGGGAAGGGAGGCTTCAATGGGCCCATGGCTGGCCATGCTGTCACACCCCTGCCGGTAGTGGCACGGCTGACAGCATGCTGGTCCACTCCTGCAGCGAAATTGCTGCGGGGGATGCTGGTCTCCTTACCTCTCCCCCTTTCTTCGTAGCCGGTAGCTCCCCTTTCTGGGGCTCCGGCCACCGTACTCCCTGTGGTGGAGGTACGGGAAGCAGAGACAGCTCCTGCTGTTCTGCTTCTGGCAGTGGCGGAGGAGAGGCAGCTCCTGCTCCTCTGCTCCAGGCGGTGGCGGAGGCAGAGGCAGCTCCTGCTGCTCTGCTCCTGGTGGTGTCTGAACCAGCAGGTATTCACCCTCTGCTGGTGGAGGTGGGAGGGGCAAGCAGTCCTCCCACAACAATGAAGGTGGAACCAGCAGGGATTCACCCTCTGCTGGTGGGGGAAGTGATACCAGCAGGTATTCATCCTCTGCTGGTGGAAAGGGACCCAGCAGGTATTCACCCTCTGCTGGTGGACGGGAACCCAGCAGGCATTCACCCTCTACTGGTGGACAGGGACCCAGCAGGCATTCACCCTCTTCTGGTGGACATGGCGGAGGCAGAGGCAGCTCCTGCTGCTCTGCCCCTGCCGGGGAAGGTGGCAGAAGCAGAGGCAGCTCCTGCTCCTCTGCTCCTGGTGGTGGTGGAGGCAGAGGCAGCTCCTGCTGCTCTACTCCTAGTGGAGGAAGTGGTGGAGGTGGCGGAGGCAGAGGCAGCTCCTGCTGCTCTGCTCCTAGTGGTGGAAGCGGTGGAGGTGGCAGAGGTAGAGGCGATGGGGCGGATGCTGGCCACTCAGAGGGAGGCTGTGGCGGTGCTGGCTCCCTCTGCTGTGGCGGCTGGGCTGGTGTGTGCCGTGCTCCCTTCAGCAGCATAAATAGAGGCTGCTGGGGGACACCAGCATCCTGCCCTTCTCCCCCCCCAGAAAAATTCAGGGGGTTGAGCCTGTAACTCCTCCCCTTCTGGCTCTTGGGATGGCAGCAGCAGGTGAACCAACAGGCATGCTTCCTCTGCTGGTAGCTTGGGTCCTAGGGCTGTGGAAGCCCCGACTTCCCTCTCTTCGGGCTGTGGACGCACCGACTCCTCCCTTTTGGGCTGTGGACGCACCGACTCCTCCCTTTTGGGCTGTGGATGCACCGACTCCTCCCTTTTGGGCTGTGGACGCACCGACTCCCCCCTCTTGGGCTGTGGACGTTCGGGCTCCCCCCACTCAGGCGTAGGACGTTCGGGCTCCTCCCACTCAGGCGTAGGACGTTCGGGCTCCTCCCACTCAGGCGTAGGACGTTCTGGCTCCTCCCACTCAGGCGTAGGACGTTCGGGCTCCTCCCGCTTGGGCTGTGGACGCTCAGGCTCCTCCCGCTTGGGCTGTGGACGCTCTGGCTCCTCCCGCTTGGGCTGTGGACGCTCTGGCTCCTCCCGCTTGGGCTGTGGACGCTCTGGCTCCTCCCGCTTGTGCTGTGGACACTCAGGCTCCTCCCGCTTGGGCTGTGGAGGCAAAACCAGCAGGCCTTCTTCCTCTGCTGGTGGAGACGGGGACAGCAGGTACTCCACTGCTGGTGGAACTGCTACCTGGGCTGTTGTGGTTATGACCGCCTCCAGGTAGCTGAGGACCAACTCCACACCTTCCTCCCAGGTGCTTAGGGTCTGTTCCCTCTCGTAAGCCTCCCATCGCTCCGTGTCCATCGACCGCAGGAACCGGATGGCTACTGGCATAGACTGGGCCTCCAGCCCAGCATTTTCCAGGATCCAGTCCCGCAGTTTGATGGCGTCTTCTGCCATTTTTTTTTTTTTTAAATCCAAAAATGCGGTTCCTGCTCTGGCCTGAGTCCTGGAGGCGCTGTAGATCCCACGCAGGACACCACGTGTCACAAAGACGGCCGGAGTGGGTGGCGTCAGACCAGAAGCAGGAAATAAACCGACAGAGACTTGTGGTTTGGTGGAGCTGAGCGAATGCTTTCGCTCAGCATTTAATAAACAGCACAGAAAATAAAAGGTTTTAACACAAAACACGGGACACGGCACTTTACGCCAAAATAAAACAGACAAACAAAACGCACTAACCCTTAACAAACGGTGCCCGGACAGACAAACACACACGGTGAGTTTAAACACTTATTTACGTTACTTTCTTTCTCCTCCTCTCTCCCGTTCTCCACTCACCGAACACACAAACCCGGGTGAAAGAAATGTGCATCTATATATACTGTTGTGCTGGGATTCAATTACTAATTAATTATTCACTTGAATCCCAGCACGTGAATTAATTCTGTGCAACCCCGTGCTCACATACTATACTTTAAATGCACGTGAAGTGATTTGTGCCCTCCTCGTGCCTAAATACAAATCTACATTTTTAAATACACGTGAAACACAGACCCGTTTATATCCCGTGTACCAATCTCTATACACCAACATTAACACACGCACCATACAACACATAACACACAAATGCACACAGGGGCGGGGCACATTGCCACACTCCCCAAATAGGCACGTACTGTAGATGAACAAATGCATGCGCAGTTG
Source organism: Acipenser ruthenus (assembly GCF_902713425.1). Classification (NCBI taxonomy): domain Eukaryota; kingdom Metazoa; phylum Chordata; class Actinopteri; order Acipenseriformes; family Acipenseridae; genus Acipenser; species Acipenser ruthenus. The sequence continues at coordinate 13,548,890 of NC_081193.1, forward strand.
TCTGTGATTCAAATGTAACAGAGCAGAACTGGCGCCGATGACGGTAAGCTGATTTACCTATTAGAAAAATGTGGCTTCTTAGTGTATATATATATATATATATATATATATATATATATATATATATATATATATATGCAGACGTGCTCAAATTTGTTGGTACCCCTCCACAAAAAACGAAGAATGCACAATTTTCTCTGAAATAACTTGAAACTGACAAAAGTAATTGGCATCCACCATCGTTTATTCCATATTTAATAGAAATCAGACTTTGCTTTTGATTTTTTATTCAACATAATATTGTAAATAAGAAAACAAATGAAACTGGAATGGACAAAAATGATGGGACCGCTAACCTAATATTTTGTTGCACAACCTTTAGAGGCAATCACTGCAATCAAACGTTTTCTGTAGCTCTCAATGAGACTTCTGCACCTGTTAACAGGTAGTTTGGCCCACTCTTCCTGAGCAAACTGCTCCAGCTGTCTCAGGTTTGATGGGTGCCTTCTCCAGACTGCAAGTTTCAGCTCTTTCCATAGATGTTCGATAGAATTCAGATCAGGACTCATAGAAGGCCACTTCAGAATAGTCCAATGTTTTGTTCTTATCCATTCTTGAGTGCTTTTAGCTGTGTGTTTTGGGTCATTATCCTGTTGGAGGACCCATGACCTGCGACTGAGACAGAGCTTTCTGACACTGGGCAGTACGTTTCGCTCCAGAATGCTTTGATAGTCTTGAGATTTCATTGTGCCCTGCACAGATTCAAGACACCCTGTGCCAGGCGCAGCAAAGCAGCCCCAAAACATAACCGAGCCTTCTCCATGTTTCACTGTAGGTATGGTGTTCTTTTCTTTGAAAGCTTCATTTTTTCGTCTGTGAACATAGAGCTGATGTGACTTGCCAAAAAGCTCCAGTTTTGACTCATCTGTCCAAAGGACATTCTCCCAGAAGGATTGTGGCTTGTCAATATGCATTTTAGCAAATTCCAGTCTGGCTTTTTTTATGTTTTTCTTTCAAAAGTGGAGTCCTCCTGGGTCTTCTTCCATGGAGCCCACTTTCGCTCCAAAAGCGACGGATGGTGCGATCAGAAACTGACGTACCTTCACTTTGGAATTCAGCTTGTATCTCTTTGGCAGTTATCCTTGGTTCTTTTTCTACCATTCGCACTATCCTTCTGTTCAATCTGGGGTCGATTTTCCTCTTGCGGCCGCGCCCAGGGAGGTGGGCTACAGTTCCATGGACCTTAAACTTCTTAATAATATTTGCAACTGTTGTCACAGGAACGTCAAGCTGCTTGGAGATGGTCTTGTAGTCTTTACCTTTACCATGCTTGTCTATTATTTTCTTTCTGATCTCCTCAGACAACTCTCTCCTTTGCTTTCTCTGGTCCATGTTCAGTGTGGTGCACACAATGATACCAAACAGCACAGTGACTACTTTTCTCCATTTAAAAAGGCTGAATGACTGATTACAAGATTGGAGACATGTGTGATACTAATTAAAGAAACTAATTAGTTTGAAATACCACTATAATCCAATTATTTATTATCTTTTCTAAGGGGTACCAACAAATGTGTCCAGGCCATTTTAGAATATCTTTGTAGAATAAGCAATAATTCATCACTTTTCACAGCTTCTTTGCTTTATTCTATGACATACCAAAGGCATGCAAGTATACATGATAAAATAGCTTTTAATTTCATCACTTTTCAGGAGGAATGAAGCATTATTTCAATGAGCTGTAAGGGTACCAACAAATTTGAGCACGTCTGTATATATATATACACACACACACTGTCTATACCTGTCAGTTTGGTATGGCAAAGTCATCAAGGAACCTTAGCCTATCCAGGTAGCACCACTGTGGTTTGTTGTCTGCACCACTGCTTTTTTTTTTCATATTGTGTTCTCAAATTCTTCAACGTTTTGAAAACTAAATATTATAATCCTAGAATGTAGTATAAACTTTATGTCCATCACAAACTTTTCAATGTTTGCTTTGAATATATGATCCCTTAACATACATACATGCATCATGACCTGTTTGGTCTATAGTAATTGTTTTAGTCTAGAAAGACGCAGTAATATGCCTACCGCTAAATGCCATTTCAAAATGTAATTTCTAATATAAGATGGACCTGTTGAAACAGTCTGTCTGGACTGAGCTTTTTACATCTAAGTAGCAAAAACTCATCTTAATCGCAACAGCAATTTGCTCTATTGCCTTGCTGCTTACGTTTCTATCATAGTAATCTTTGTCTTTGTATTATGTAGGTATGGATACTTCTCATAGAGGTCAATCAGTTTCTCATCTGACTCCTGCTGCCGTGTAACTACGGACGCTTTTGCTCGCAGTCGTTATAACTTACTTTTACCATGTGATATCGGCAGCTGCGCTTATTGGTTGATTACTAGCACTTGTCACCAAAAATAGAGAAGTGCTCTATTCGCTGACAACCTGTCATTCCTCACAGACCATTTTCCATCATATCGCCGATGACAAAGTCACCCTGTGTATAGGGACCTTATAACTGTGAAGAACCTCTGCCAGCTGCTCTATAGAACTGTAGTAGACCTTGAAAGATGACTTAATTTATCTATCCACAACTGTATGTTCTTTAAAGTCTGTCTCTCAAAAGCATCATCAAAGGACAAATCACAAAAGGCAGTAACAGGCTAATCCTGTATATGCAGCCTGCTTCTGCTGTTGCAAGAGCAAAAATACCTTTATTCCTTGCACTACTGTAGTTAATGGATTCCTCAGAATACTTCAAAAGAAGTAGATGAAGATGGTAAGGGTTAATTCTCTTTCTGGTGTGCTGTCACATTCCCTAGTGAGCATTCAGAGCTGGAAGGTTCACAAACAGTAGGAATGGGAGGAAAGAACACTTAATGCCATGGACTAAGTTTGGGGATTTCTCTTCGCCTTGGATTGAGATCATCTTCATGGGCAGCAGTGTGGAGTAGTAGTTAGGGTTCTGGACTCTTGACCGGAGGGTCGTGGGTTCAATCCCAGGTGGGGGACACTGCTGCTGTACCCTTGAGCAAGGTACTTTACCTAGATTGCTCCAGTAAAAACCCAACTGTATAAATGGGTAATTGTATGTAAAAATAATGTGATATCTTGTAACAATTGTAGGTCACCCTGGATAAGGGTGTCTGCTAAGAAATAAATAATAATAATGTGGTTGGTGCCCTGTAATGGGAATCCTAGACAATATTGGCCATAAGAAAGCCTTTGTTATTATAATTAATAAATACATTTAAACATTCAACCTGTTGTATGAACAAAACTATTCATGTTACACCAAACAGCACTGTAAAGAGGTGAATACTGTAGCAACATGGCTCTAGAGCCAGCATGTGCCACAGTACTCTTTTCTAATGCACCAAACTACAAAGAAATAACTACAATGCAAGAAGGCTTTAATTTAAAATCTGAGTTTTTATCTGAGTGGCTTGCCTTCTTTAGAAGGGCTCAGGAATACAGCATATTGGGCTTACAGTATCTCAACTCTGTTCAGTTTACATTGCTGTTACTCCTATCTCTCTTCCAGCAGGAGCACCGAACACCATCATCTTGTCATCATAGTGATTTCCTGTTCTTTCTGTTATACAAGGCTAGTTTTCCATCCTCTCAGACAGGTGGCCTGCCTATGAGCTAATCAGCCCCAGAGAGTTCATTCAAAATTCAGACAGGGATCAAACCAAAGCAAATGAAAAGTGCCTGTCTTAGCCAGGTAGAAATGAGTCTGCAGTTCTCATAAATCTATTTATACATTACCTGTACAGTATTGGTATTGTTAGCAATATTACAGTTACAGTATGTCAAATGAACATGTAAACTCTCAAAAAGGCAACATTTTCTATTAATGAAGGAGAGAGACCCTTTCGCTCACAGTGGGGATGAGGAGTGATTTTTGTGTGTTATTGTGACAGGATAGTGGTGAGACAGTGACTCAGAATCCAGGAAACTGCAGTACAAAGTGCAAAAGTGGACTTTAATAAACAAAAACTTTAAACAAAATGCAGGAACAAAGTAACAAGTAAACAGGCACACAGTCCAAAATAAAGGTTTAAACAAACACAAAAGCATATGCTCGACATTACTTACAAAATACAAAAAACTGTTCAGGCTGGGCAGAGCCTTCACTGAACTTTACAAAAACTAGCTGTGCATAACCACAGCAACAAAACAACATGTACACTCACCAAACTCCTCTCCCCAAATGAAGCCCTTGGCTCTTCTTTTATGTGATGTGGCTGCTCCCAATTAGCACTTAATCATTCAATTAAGGAGCAGCCACATTCACACGTTTTTGGCAGGGACGGGAATTAACCCCATCCCTGCCAACCACCACCAAAACACACACAAAACACCAACACTATTTATAGGCAGAGCTCTTGCTCTGCCACAGTTATATTTACAGTATACAGTACAGCACACCCTTGCTATAATGCCCTTCATTATAACGAACATTCGGCTATAACAAACCTGGCCCCTGGACCCCCCCCCCCAAAAAAATGTTTTAATATAAACACGCACTGTCAACATCCCGGTCTGTACGCACATGATGCCACCACTGCAGTGAAGTCTACTCTTTTGTCTTAATAAAAAGCACTCGCTGTGTTACTATGCCTCCAATCATTTTATGTTGCAACAAAGCTGGAAACTATATTGATCGTTTGAAAGGAGCAGTAACACAGGCATTTCTCTGTCGTGAATATAGGTTGTCAAAAAGGACTCTGATTGTTGGCTTGTTCAGCAACCATGCCGCAAAGCAAAATTGAATAAAAAAATTAAAAATAAAATAACGAGGATCTGATGAACTTTTGATGTCGGGTTGATTTTGAATAAAAGCTCAGCTGGTGATTCTTGCATGTTGGATTAATATTTGGTGCACTTTGAAACAATTCATGTCACATTGATTTTGAATAGAAGTTGCACTGCAATTCGGGATTTGTACTTTTTTTGTACTGCATTTCAATTCTTCAACAAATAGGATAAAGCAAAGGCAGAATACTGCATACATGAGAAGAACAGGTACATGTAATTCTACTTTTATTCTCAATCTCATCTCATTAACTTACTCCAACAGTGTATCATTCATTTTGATTGTCCTTTGATTGAACCCCCGATATAACGAACAAAAGGCTTGGACCACAACAGGTTCGTTATAGTGAGGGTGTATGGCAAGCCAAATTATCATTTAGATATCTCAAATTTGTTTATAGATATCTCTAAATATTTGAAGATATATCTAAATATTTGAAGATATCTTCAAATATTTAAAGATATCTCTAAATCATTTTAAGATATCAAATACATTTGAGATATCTCAAAATGATTTACAGATATCTTTAAATTGAGCTTTAAATGAGGTATCTAAAATGCATTTTTAGATATCTTTAAATCATTAAGACATCTCTAAATGTTTTTGAGATATCTTGAAACACTTTTCAGATATCTCTAAATCATTTAGAGATATCTCTAAATAACATCCTGTTCATTTAAAGATATCTCTAAATCATTTTAAGATATCTTCAAATAACTTCCTCTTCATTTAGAGATATATCTAAATCATTGAGAGATATCTCAAAATAACTTCCTGTTCATTTAGAGATATCTCTAAAACATTTTAAGATATTTTCAAATGAACAGGAAGCTATTTCGAGATATCTGAAAATGACTTCCTGTGAAAATGCTCAATGTTTTCAATGGACTTCCTGTCTATTTAGAGATATCTCTAAATGAACAGGAAGTTATTTGAAGATATCTTAAAATGTTTTAGAGATATCTCTAAATGGACAGGAAGTTATTTCGAGATATCTCTAAATGATTTACAGATATCTTTAAATGAACAGGAAGTTATTTGAAGATATCTTCAAATGATTTACAGATATCTTTAAATAATATGTGGATTTGGCTAGCATGGTGCGCCAAAAAAGGTGTAATTATTAGTTAAGTTAAGGGTTTGATAATTGAGAACTCAGTTGGAATGAAAACCAGCAGACACAGGGGTCTCCCAGGACCAGGATTGGGAAACCCTGACTTAGAATGATGTCAACCACAATTTTTTACATCATCCAATACAATTACTATCATTTATCAGCTCATAATGCACTCTTAGTCATCTATTATCCTCTAAATTACTTTTTATGAATCACAATTTATATGTGGATTTTAAAGGAACAACGTGTTACTTTTAATCTGTGTGTGATTTGTGTCACTGTGCGTATTTGTGTAACAGTGACTCACAGAGTCTATTCCTGGGTTACATTTCAATATATTATTCCTGTAGTCGAAAAATGATATCTGTAAAAAAAAAAAAAAAAAGCCATTAAATTGGACCAAGTAAAATAAGTGTGTGGTTTGCTTAGGCAGAAGGGATTGTTTCAAAGTAGTACTGTAGCTGAAACCAATTAAATCATTACAGCCAATTTAATTTTAATTTCATTTACATATTTAACTGTCTTTAGGAAGAAACCAATGAATGTTCTTGGATGGAATAATTAGATTGTAAATATTAGTCAATGCCAAGGTTATCCTGACCAAACTAAAGTATGCTGCAGTCATTCTGACACTGAAGGGCAGAATGACCATTAACGATATACTTTCAATAGTCATGTCCCAAACAGCATTGATACCCATTTCATTTCAGCATATTACACTCTTTTCTTCTACCGTTAAGTCAAACACAGATAATTACATTCCTAATTTATCTTCAGGGCAACAAACAAATAGTTTACGAAAGGCATGTGAAATTTTACTAACCCAACTAAGGTTCTGAAGGAATACTGTCTCACATTTCAACTTGCCACGAACATACTTTTTCCTATCCTGTTTTTTTACATGCAGTGCGGAACTCAGTAGCACAAACAGATCTAATAATAATAATAATAATAATAATAATAATTAATAAAAAATAAAAATAAATAAATAAAAAAAACAACAACACATTAAATGCCAATTTTCATACATGATGTGATGGTAATAGCTAAGATTTACTGGGCTTATGACAATCATACATATAACAGTGCATTTAAGTCTATTTAGTGCATTTTTAAAAGTATGCAAAACATGAGGGTTCTATTTTATATCAATTGAACTAACCCCCATATCTCAGTGTGAGAGTCCCGTGTCTTGTCTATTCACACATGGTGGCTCTGCTAACATGTGAGAGTGTGAACCTGTGCTTCTGAATATGTTTTGACAGTTTACCAAATGTCTCAAGGGCTGTCCTGTGTAACATTTCCAAATATTACCTGCTCGAAGTGTAAGTCTGAATTGTTTCACTTGAGAATAGTGTTGATGGGAAGTATTTCAGGGTTAGAACTCTGCAGACTGCATCACATCAAACAAACAGAGTGAGGCTGTAAAAGCTTGCCTGATCAATCTAAACAACAGTCTCCATTGAAAATGAAAAACAGAACAAAACACTTCAAGATCATTTCCCTCCTGATCTCTCCTAGACCGGTAGTCTCCCTAGGCTATAAAGTAAACTAAAATACTTATTCTTTCTTTTTCCAATGCCCACCATACCAGCTAAATTGTGCTAAAACAAAACCATTTTTTTCATGCTATTTAGTTTGAATTCAATATGAAAAAGTTAGATCCCAAAACAGCTACAATAATATTCAGAGTATTACACACACAATCAGAGCACAAGATTTGCCTTTTGTATTCATGACATCAACTTTACATTTGTAATCTACTCTATTCTCCTTAACAGCATGGTTGACTTCATCTGCTTCAAAAAATCATAATTGAGGCTCCTCTCGGAATTCCATTGAACTACAAGTCCACTCAAAACAGTGACATGTACACGTACCTCAGCCACTTAAACTCTCATAGCTCTTTCAGCCTCTGTCCGTTCACTTTTCTGCCATACAAAGACGTGCGCCATACTGTAACTCAGTATTATATAGCAAGTGAAATCTCTCTGCCATTCACTTTTATTGGGATTCCAAATCTTGTTATCCTTGGATAAACAATACAGCATAAAGATTCCATTGACAACATTGACTAATTCGGGCGAAGTCAAACTTTGAGCGCAGCTGATTTTTTTTGTTAACATTTGGGACCTTAAACAAGGATTACATTATTCTGTTAAAACATTTTACAAACACATAACCTCAAATTATGATATAAATCGAATAGAAAATGTTCCTTAGCAACTGGGTAGAAATTTTTAGCTACTAGGGAGTTTGCGACTGTGATTGTTGTCTGTTTCAGAAACAGCACTGTCAAACCCTGATCATGTACACATATGAATAGCAAATGATAAGGGTTATACTTAGTACTGTAGGTATATTTATTATGTAGATCGCTGGAAAATAATCAATAGTTGAGTCATTGCAGTTACCTTGTGCGCCTTTACTTTAAACTCCCAACAAGATCATAACAGGAACCTACATGACCAGATAGTGACACTCTGTGAATTAAACTCTTGTAATAGCTTTCTCCTTTCTGTTTTTTACAAAATGGTGTTAACATACATTGAAAAAAACGTTTGCTGTGAATACTACCCAGGCCATGTGGTGGTATGATTTTAAATCTTTGTCTTTGTGTGCTGAATAATAGATGAAAGGATCAAATCATAATCCCCTATACATTCGTGCCAAGACTCACATATAAACTGAAGAGAAAGAGCTGAATCATTTAATTTAAAAATCTGATAACAACCTTCTAAACACAGACTGTCACAACCCCGCTCTTTACACTGTCAATATTGTCCAACAATTCTGCAAATTGCTAAAATGGAAGCCAGTGGCCAAGAGCGTTCTAAAAACAGGCCCGGTGTCAGAGGCACAAGCCTGTTGAATTTTTAATGTACTCAAATACAGCTCTCATCTTTTGGAAGGCTTCAACTTTACAGAGGCATTACCTAAATGAAGAAAAAAGCAGATTCCTGAGATATTTCAAACTGTATTATCATTTATTTACAGTATTTTATATTAAATATGATTTATATAGGTTAAGACCATATGAAATACCGTTTTAGTTTTTAAATGCAGCACAAACATTAAAATGAGGATTGCAGTTCTATAAATAAAAGCACACATTAAGAATGTGTGACTTGAAACTACTTACTCTCCTTTCCCAGTATAACCTTTAACGTGAATTTTGCCAGAAATTTGACGCTGCAAATGTAACGGGCAGTGTTGTCTGCCTTTACAGACTCTGTCCTGTCCCCTATCTGTGAGATGAAATGAGGTTAAGAGCTCTAAAAAACAACAAATGCAGACGAGCCCATCTCTTTTGCATTGTGCTTAAGAAGCTTGCTTGCGGTGTTGTTGGTTCGCACCCAGCCTCTCTCCTGTTACACTGGTGCCGTGACCTGGATCTCACAGATTGGCTGCAGCTGATCTTTGAGGTAAAAGGGAGGAAGAGTGTAACAGGCAGTGTTATGTGATACACTGCCGTTACAGTCTGAATGCAGACAAGCCTGGCTCTCTTGCATTGCAGTTTAGACGTTCTCTGGCGGTGCCCAGTCTCCGCCATGTTACACAAGCTGTCCTGCTTTGCCCTAATTGTTTGACCATCAACACCACTATATTGATCAGACAATTTAACACGAAAAGTGGTGTGATCTCCTTCTAGTTCTAGAATCACATTTTATTTTCATATTGCCTCTGATTAAGGATTGCTACAGATTCCTCTTCCCTGCCGGTGTGAGCGGCAGCGTGTGCGGCAATCGCGTGAGGACATCGGGAAAGGACACTGGCTGTTTTGGGACTGTAGTGAAGTGTTTCTGTGTTATGTTATGTTATTTTATTAGTTAGTTAGCTGTGTAGTTTAAATATTTATAATTCTTAATTTGTTTTTATATGTCTGCTATGTCTTTCCATCTGCCATTTCTCTCTGTATTTATTTATTTTTCAATTTAAGACTTATTTATATATTGTATATTTTGTTTAATTTCTTTCTGTAAGTAGCTTTATTTATTTATGTATTGCATTTTAGAGCACTTTTTATACAGAAGTATCACAAAGCACTGTACAGTACATAGCAGAAAAAAAGATCAAATCACAACTCCTATAATCCAACCATTTAAGTAACATATTTAATTTACAGTATACACAATACAAAAACAGCAATTTTAAAGTTACATTAAAACCCACTAAGATAAGAAAGCCATTTTATAAAAGTGCATTTTTAGTCTTGACTCAAACGGTAACAGTCCCAGCTTCCCTGACAAAGGCAGAGCATTCCATAATTTAGGAGCTCTACAAGAAAAAGCCCTACCTCCTGTGTTGCTTTTGTTGACCCTACGAATAACCAACAGTCTTGCATCCTGTGATCTCATAGTGTGGTTTGGAAGATACGGGGTCATAACTCCTGCAAATAACTAGGTGCTAATCCATTCAGGGCCTTGTAAGTTAAAAGCATAATCTTAAAATCAAATCTATACTGCACAGGAAGCAGCTGTAAAGAGACCAAAACAGGACAAAAAAATATGTTCACTTTTCCTAGTTTTAGTCAGAATTCTAGCAGCGGTATTCTGAACAAGCTGCAAGTGGGATACCACACGTTTTGAGACACCAGAAAAAAGTGCATTACAATAAATTCTAGATGAAACAAAGGCATGCATTAGTCTCTCTTCATCAGATACAGAAATAATCGGTCTAAGTTCGGCTATATTTCTCAAATGGTAAAAAGATGCCCCTCAAACTCTTAATTTCTAGTTTAAGTTTTAATAAGAGACTGCAAGGGTCAAGCTCATGTAATCCCACATTTCCTTTTAGTTGGTTCTGTAAGCCCACTAGCGTAACCTCTGTTTTATCTGAATTCAACATTAGAAAATTCTGTGCCATCCAATGCTTGATGTCTGTAAGGCAGCAGTGTGGAGTAGTGGTTAGGGCACTAGACTCTTGACCGGAGAATTGTGGGTTCAATCCCCAGTGGGGGACACTGCTGTTGTACCCTTGAGCAAGGTACTTTACCTAGATTGCTCCAGTAAAAACCCAACTGTATAAATGGACAATTGTATGTAAAAATAATGTGATAACTGTATAATGTGAAATAATGTATAATGTGATATCTTGTAACCATTGTAAGTCGCCCTGGATAAGGGCGTCTGCTAAGAAATGAATAATAATAATAATAATAATAATAATAATAATAATAAGTAGCTAATAACACCCAGACAGAAGAAATTCCTGGCTTTAGGGACAAATATAGCTGGGTATCATCACATAGCAATGGAAGTTCACTCCATGTCTGCGGATAATGTCACCTAACGGTAGCATATATAATGAAAACAACAAGGGACCTAGAATGGAGCCCTGTGGAACACCACAGACAACTTCCAATAATGCAGATTTTATCTCCGCAGTAGAGACAAACTGAAACCTATCAGAAAGATAAGATTTGAACCAGGGTAGGACAAGGCCACACATTCCTACTGTGCTTTCAAGATGATTCAGCAGGACTCTATGGTCTACAGCAGGGGTGCACAATTCTGGTCCTGGAGGGCCGGTGTCCCTCCTGGCTTTTGTTCCAACCTTGCCCTAAATTACTTAATTGGACCAATTATTAGTCTAATTAAGTCATTTAGAACACAGTTGGAACAAAAGCCAGGAGGGATCCGGCCCTCCAGGACCGGAATTGTGCACCCCTGGTCTACAGTATCAAAGGCAGCACTTAGATCTAGAAGAATTAAAATGGATGGAAAGCTGGAGTCAGAGCAGATCATTCACAACTCTGACAAGGGCCGTCTTGGTGCTGTGTGTAAGTAGTATTATCTAAGGTTATGAGGTTTTTAACAGCTTTAGATTAAAGAGTCTGCTAAAAAACGAAATAATATTGCTTGGTTACTGAAGAGTAAGAAGCGTGATAACCCTTTTACACCTGGGCGTTTAGAGAGAGGAGTAACGAGGTAAGTAATATGGTGCATACTTATCAGTAGTATGTAGGGAAACTACAGTACAGTAGAGACAGAGACTCAGAAGCCAGGAAACTGCAGTACAAAAACACAAATGCACACTTTTAATAAACCAAATAACACTAAAGTAGAAACAAAAAAGGCACACGGGCCAAAATAAAGGTTTAAACAAGAAAAAACGTAGGCCGGGCATTCGCCTTCCCTACTTAAAAACAAAAAAACCAAAAAACCAAACAACACTGTTCAGGCTGGGCAGCAGAAACACAGAAACAATCACCAAACTCCTTCTCTCCAAATGGAGCCCTGTGCTCTCCTTTTATGTGATGTGGCTGCTCCTACTTATCACTTAATCATTCAATTACGGAGCAGCCACATTCTCACATGTTTTTGGCAGGGATAGGCATTAACCCCATCCCTGCCAATTACCAAAACACTACACTATTTATAGGCAGAGCTCTTGCTCTGCCACAGGCTTAGAGAAGGCTTGCAGCCAGAATAGCTTGCCCGCCTTGTTCCTTTATTGATTCCAAAATAATTAACTAGGAGAGGTTGTTAATAATCCCACCTATGTTTCAAGGACATCCTGGAAATCTACAACATTATCTCTATTGGAGGGATTGTTCATGTACACAATCACTAGGGGTGCGTGATAATACCGGTATATTGCGATATTCATCAGGCAATACAATAATCGGTATTTGATCAACAATACCAGTATTTTTGGTTTAACTTATTCAGGGAAACATCGGTTATTATCTTGTAAGATAGTCACTTCCTGCGAGAACTCGTAATGCGAGCAGTGCTAACACAAAAGAAAATATGGCAGAAACACACAGAGAATTTGAGCTGGTTAAATTCTGCAAAGCAAAGTTACATGTCTGGAATCATTTCCTAATAAAAAAAATCTAAAAAGGTTGGCTGTATCAAATCAAACATTGCAGTATGTTGTTTATGCAAGGCTGAAGTAAAACATGAGGGGGGTACCACCAACCTTACATATAACAATCAGTGGCATCACCCAGGGGTCTTACTTGCAGAAGGAACTTCGAGTCGCATTGACCAAGTAAAGGCTAGTACATCGATTTCAGGTTGGCAAACAATCACATCTATGCGCAGGGCGAAATACCCAGCTAATTCAGCAAGGGTGAAACTGAAGAACTTTGTTATCCAAACTTGAATACTACCAGACATGTAGGTATGTATCCCCCTAATACTAGTACATTTATTAAAATGGAAGATCAAAATTACCATAAATAAAAAAGAGAGTTTAGGTTGTACACAGGAAGTTTTGACAAAAGTTATAGAGTTAAATATATAACAACACAGACTCTAAAATGACTGATTAATTTTGTGATGTTTATATCACATATTTTCATTCGCTATCACAGATAAATTATCGGTGTAAATGTATTTTAAAAATCATTTTCTGTGATATTGGACCAGTATTATACATTTTTACAATTGTTATTGACAAGAATTCTTCACTTTGAAAGATCAATTATCAAAATTATACATTTATTTTCTCTGACATTTGAAAAAGTAGTGCTGAATTTTAGATTCTTAGTTTCTGTTTGTTGGGTTTATACAATACTTAATATGCGTCTTGCATATTTTTCCATACCGCAGAGAGAACATTGCAAGTGTCATTCAAGATGCCATTAAAGAGTGGGGTATTCCTACATCTATAGTTCCACCTATTGTATCAGACAATGCAAGCAATATGGACAGGACTGGAGTTCTTCTGGGATGCAACATGCACTTTAAATTCTATGTACACACAATAAATCTTGCAGCACAAAAGAGTCTCAAATTTAAAGATGTGTCAATTCTTGCCCGCATTTTTTCACAGAAGCACCACTGCAACTGCTATGCTGAAGACAGGCAGAGAGGTTGGCACTTCCTAAACACAAGCTGATCACTGATGTTTGCACCTGTTGGAGCTTTTTGGGAGATGCAGTGTGCAGTGATAGCAGCACTCAGATCCAAGACGCTCGTTCATGTAAACCAGAAAGATTTAAACACATTGTCAGATGCAGACATAAGTCTAGCTGAAGAGGTAATGGTCTGTCTGAAACCTCTGAAAGAAATCATAACAATCCTATGTTCTGAGACAGTTCCAACACTGTCAATTGTGCTGCCACTACACCTCAAGTGACTAGATAGTGACATGAAGCCCAACAAAGGAGAGTCAAAGGCAGTGTTACAGATGAAGAAAATCATTACTACAGATTTATAGGAAACACACACCAAAAAAAAAAAACATTCTGACCATGATCACTGTTCTTGATCCAAGGTTTAAAGTGTTAACATTCTTGAATGTCAATCAGAAACATGAAACATACAGACACTTGGTTGACAGAGTACCAGAAATTGCAAAACTTGGAAGTATTAAAGTTCCAGAGCAAGCAGGTGTTTTCACAAAATCTGTCCCCAGTGAAGGTTGCCCACCTCATGCTAAACTTTCAAAAACAGAAACTCATGAAAATTCAAAATTTTCCTTGCAAGACTCATTGGGTGATGTATATACTCCAAAGCAGGAGCCACCCGTCAAAGATTGACCTTGTAGAAGAAGAAGTGAGACTCTACAAGAGTCTGCCAGCAGTTCTTTTGAATGAGAATCCTCTGACATGGTGGAGGGTGAATGAACCTAGACTTCCACTTCTTTCTTGTGCTGTAATGCAAAGTGCCTCTTGGTGCATTCCAGCCACAAGTGTACCAACAGAAAGGGTCTTCTCTACAGCAGGAGATGTTGTCACTGCTGAGGGCTTCTCTGAAATCTAAACATGCTAATACACTCATCTTCTTGAAAAAGAACAGGTGTAGGCCTAAAAGGAATGGCAGGTTTAATGTACTTTATTGCAGGTGCAAAGTGTAATCATTTTTGTATGTTGGAAAGTTATGTTTTTATGGCAGTATAGGTCCCCCTAGTAGGTGACGTACTGACATAAACATAATACACATACTTAACATCTTGGCTGGAATACCCATTCATTACACCAACCAAAATATGTGCAATACAAACAAAACTATTTATCACAATATGCGAAAATGCTGAATTTAAACAAAATGTCATGGCCAAATTTGGTTATTCATGGCTAGTCCATAAGTCTGCACTTATTTGCACTTTGCACTTTCAACTGCACTTGCACCATGTCCTGAACATTCAATGTTAAAATAAAAATAACTTTTATGTTTTTACATTAATGGCTTTTTGAGGGTGTTTTTTTTGCCTCCAGCATTACAGAGAGCGAGTCTACTTCTATCTGTAGATAGCACAAGGATCTTCTGCATGTTCACATTCCATTGTACCAATGTCAACACACATTTCTTTCAATTGTTAGAGACATCTGCTGAGATGATCAAACACTGTGATAATTAAATTGAATGATTAGTCTTAAAGACTACAGGAAGGTTTATTTGTTTTTGTGAATGTGCATTAACATTGCTTTAAATAGAACATTGTCCAGCTCTGCATATTTGAAAACTAAAATCCTCAGAAGTATAGAGCAACTGTGAAATCCTGTTTAGAGGTGATTTTAACCTCAGCAGTGCCTTCAGTTAAGTCTTGCCTGTGCATTGTGTAATTTACCTTAGAACAGAAGGAAGATACACATTCCAATTCAAATTCCAAAGGAAGTACTTGGAATTAGAATTGATCAAAAGGAAATTGGGAATTGATTTTAAAATGGTATTGGAAATGGATTTGGAATTTAAAAAGGGAATTGACTCCAACCCTGCTTTTGCAGCTGTTGATTATTATTTCCATTATGTTTATTTTTATGATTTTTATGATAAACATGAAACATGACAGAAATATACTGTAAACACACAAAAAGACAGCTACGTGTATACTGTAGCAGTAGGAAACACAGTCAGACAATGATAGACAAGCACACAGATAATGTAGAGCGTAACTGTAACTCTAAGTTCCCCTTTCAAGACCAAAAAGATATTATTACAAGGCATTCAATATGTGTCTGTTTGAAGCATTCATCTTCAATTAAACTCTTAAATCAGTGAAATGACTAACACCCTGAGCCATTTTAATCTAAAACCTTCTAATAAATCGCAGATATACCACATCAATTTAAAAAAAAAAAAAAGGACGCATTAATACCTAGGCCAAGTTCTTGGTGCAGCGGAGAAGATCGATTAAAAAGGAGCTGCCTGAACTGTAGCCAAGTGATTGTTGCATACAGACAGTGTGTAGAGTTGTGTATTACAGATCTGTCAGAGGTGACAGCCCAGCACTCAAGTTATCAAAGATAATATGTCTCAATCTTTAGGATTTATCAGCCATGAAAACAGAAAAAGTGCAGGAGCATATAGAGATATACAACAGTGCTACATGTACTATTTTGAGATGATCATCAATTGCAATGACAGCCACTTACTGTAATCCCAAACGTGACCAGTTTGTTATTGATTTTTAATTTTTTGTATTATTTAACCTTCATTTAACTAGGAAGGACACCTTGAAATTTTCACAACAAAATTACAACAAAGTTACCAAATGTAATAGAATTTAGAATTTGTAATTTGCGTTGTTAATGTTTGAGTGTTTTTATGAAGTCTGAAAGTCTGTCTCATCTTCCATTTTTCTCCCATATAATGTCATTGTTATTTACCCTCTTTCCCAAAAGAGTCTGTTCCTCTTAATACTGTGTGGTCCAGTGGTTAAAGAAAAGGGCTTGTAACCAGGAGGTCCCCGGTTCAAATCCCACCTCAGCCACTGACTCATTGTGTGACCCTGAGCAAGTCACTTAATCTCCTTGTGCTCCGTCTTTCGGGTGAGACGTAGTTGTAATTGACTCTGCAGCTGATGCATAGTTCACACACCCTAGTCTCTGTCTGTCTTCAGGGAACCAGGGAGAGAGGCAGATAGATAAGTTCCTGCTTTTTGTAATTGTAACTACTACATTTGGTGACATTGTAAGGTGGTGTTTGAATTGGCTGAGTTTGTGTGTGATTAGTACCAGGTGAGTGGCTAAATTGATTAGCAGTTGATTTTGCTATTTGATTGGTTTCCACACAGTTGAGTTGGTTCTTTTGCCAAGCAGGGGTAACAACATTTATTCAAGCAGCTTATTTTAGCGCCAGCACGAAGCGCCAGCCAACAGAAGAGCCTCAACAAAAGAGCCGGGAGTCTAGCTGTGGGAGTCCAGCGAGGGGAGGCCTGCGCTGAGACGCTGTTCGACTAGATCCGAACCTCCCAGCGCTCTGGAAGAAGCCATCTACTAGTCAGGTCTGTATCCTCCACCCCACTGCTCCTACTGTGCCTTTTGTCTTGCTTGTCCTGCTATGACTGTCTCTCACATCCCTGTTCTGTCCTCCCGTCCTCGTCCTCTGCCCTCCCTCCGCTGTTGCTCCTCCAACCCCTCTAACCTCATTTCTCTGCCTCTCCCCCCCTCCCGCACACTCTCTGGTGCACTCTGGAACTGTCACTCTTCTGCTAACAAAGCTGATTTCATCTCTGCCTTTGCCTCCCACCTCTCGCTCGATTTCCTTGCTCTCACTGAAACCTGGCTGTCCCCTGATAACACTGTTACTCCTGCTGCCCTGTCCTCTCTCTACGTCCTGTCCCATACCCCGCGTCTCACCGGACGGGGAGGTGGGACGGGTCTTCTCCTCTCTCCCTCCTTACTCTTTTCTGTCCCCTCTGATCTCACCTCCCTCTCTGTCACTACCTTTGAATTTCATGCAGTCCAACTAACCTCTCCCTGTCAACTCCTGCTCATTGTTTTGTACCGCCCCCCTGGGCCTCTCACTCACTTTCTGGATGAACTCGACTATCTACTCTCCTCCCTCCCCTCTCTGTCTACCCCGACTGTCCTGTTGGGTGACTTCAACATCCATCTCTCCAACCCCAGCCACTCTGCTGGATTCCTCCCTCTCCTTCACTCCTTCGACTTCTGTCTCTCTCCGTCCCCTCCTACCCACAAAGCTGGCCGTCAACTGGACCTCACCTTCTCCAGGGCCTGCTGCCCCTCCAACCTCTCTGTCACCCCCCTGGACCTCTCTGATCACTATTTCATCTCTTTTTCTCTGTCTCTCCCCCCTCTCCCTGCTCCTCCTACCCCCACTGTCACCTCTCGCCGTAACCTCCGCTCTCTCTCCCCCTCTGTCCTTGCCTCCACTGCTCTCTCTCACCTCCCTCCTATCGACTCCTTTTCACAACTCTCCGTAGACTCTGCTACCTCCACCCTCTTCTCCTCACTCACCTCCTCCCTCGACTCCCTCTGTCCCCTCACCTCCCGACCCGCTCGCCCCTCCCCTCCCCATCCCTGGCTCTCCTCTGTGCTCCGCTCGGCAAGAATCACACTGCGATCTGCTGAAAAGAAATGGAAGAGAACCAAACTCCCTGCTGCCCTAGACCTTTACCGCACTCTTCTCTCCTCCTTCTCCTCTACTCTCTCCTCTGCTAAATGTGCTTATTTCCAATCTGTAATCCAAGCCTCCACTAACAACCCACGTAAACTATTCTCTACCTTCTCCTCCCTCCTAAACCCTCCCCCCCCTCCTCTATCTCCCCTGACGACTTTGCCTCCTTCTTCTCTTCTAAAATCTCAGATATCCGCAAACTCTTTAACACCTCTCCCTCCCCCGCACCCCCTCCTGCTCCAACCCCTACACCCACTACATCCCCTACTAACTCGCCCTCCCTCTCCACCTTCTTGCCCCTCTCAGACTCTGACCTCTCCTCCCTGCTCCAGGGTCACAAACCCACCACGTGTGCCTTGGACCCCCTCCCCACTCACCTCTTTCAAGCTGCTGCTCCTGCTCTACTCCCCTTCATCTCCTCCCTCCTCAACACCTCTCTACTTTCTGGCATCTTCCCCTCTGCCTTCAAAAAAGCCTCTATCACTCACCTCCTCAAAAAACGTACCCTCGACCCCACCTCCCTCCAGAGCTACCGTCCTGTCTCCCTCCTACCCTTCCTCTCCAAAACCCTCGAGCGGACTGTACACCGCCAGCTCTCTGCTTTCCTGTCCAACCACTCTCTGCTTGACCCTCTCCAATCTGGCTTCCGCTCTGCTCACTCCACTGAAACCGCCCTTCTCTCTGTCACCAACTCACTTAAGTGTGCCCGAGCTGCCTCTCTCTCCTCTGTCCTAATTCTCCTCGACCTCTCTGCTGCCTTTGACACTGTTGATCACTCTATTCTACTATCATCTCTTGCTGACCTGGGGATCTCTGGCACTGCTCTGGCCTGGTTCTCCTCCTACCTCTCCAACCGCACTTACCAGGTAACCTGGCGTGGAGCAACCTCCACACCTCACCCTCTCTTGACTGGAGTCCCCCAAGGGTCAGTCTTGGGTCCTCTCCTGTTCTCTCTCTACACCCGCTCCCTGGGCCCCCTCATCGCATCCTATGGTTTCTCATACCATTTCTATGCTGATGATGCTCAGATTTTCCTCTCCTTCCCCACCTCTGACTCCACCATCTCCTCCCGTATCTCTACCTGTCTGTCTGCTATTTCCTCCTGGATGCACTCGCATCACCTCAAACTCAACCTCTCTAAATCTGACCTCCTTTTCTTTCCCTCCTCCTCCCCCTCCTCTGATCTCTCTATCTCTGTTCCTCTGGAATCTACCACACTCTCTCCCTCTTCCTCAGCTAAAAACCTTGGAGTCACCCTGGACCCCTGCCTCTCTTATTCCCAGCACATCTCCACTCTGGCACGCACTTGCAGATTCTTCCTGAGCAACATCCGAAGAATCCGACCCTTCCTCACCAACTATGCTACCCAGCTCCTGGTCCAGGCCCTGGTACTCTCCCGCCTAGACTACTGCAACTCCCTCCTGGCTGGCCTCCCTGCGTCTGCCACCCGTCCGCTCCAGCTCATCCAGAACTCTGCTGCTCGCCTGGTGTTCTCTCTACCTCGCTTCGCCCACGCTACTCCACTACTCCGCTCGCTCCACTGGCTCCCGATCACCGCTCGCATCCAGTTCAAGACTCTTGTACTAGCCTACAGATGCCTTGATCAGACTGCACCCAGCTACCTCCAGACCCTCATCTCTCCCTACACCCCCACTCGACCTCTCCGCTCCGCCTGCACTAGAAGACTGGCTCTACCTCCGCTACGCTCCCCTGCCTCCCGAGCCCGCTCCTTCTCCACCCTTGCTCCGCAGTGGTGGAACGACCTTCCTACAGATGTCAGGACTGCCCAGTCCCTGACCACATTCCGGCGCCTCCTTAAGACTCACCTCTTCAAACAGCACCTGTAGAACTCCTCTGTTGTATCCTGGGACACTATCACCCTTCATTTAAATATGCTTTATTTTGCTCTTATCTGCCCCCTATTTTACTGCATTTAATCCTGTACCTCAGAATATTGTAATCTCCCAAGTGTTTAATCTGTAGTATTTTGTACTTAATCATATCCTGATGTAACTATCACTACTTAATCATATCCTGATGTAACTTTCACTATTATCTGCTGTATTATTGAATTGTGGTTTGTCACACTTGAGAATTATTGTATTTCTTGTTCTTATTGTATGACTTATATTGTAACACTTGAATGTATTTGTATTTGCTTGCGATTGTAAATCGCCCTGGATAAGGGCGTCTGCTAAGAAATAAATAATAATAATAATAATAAAGTCGCCTTGGATAAAGGCCTCTGCTAAATAAACAAATAATAATACTGAAACTCTGTATTTATCAAATACAAAAACATCTGAAACAATTAAAAAAATAAATATGTTTAATATATTTAAAAATTGGCTAATTCTGTGTTTCCATCTTCCATTGGGACTAAGTTGAAAAGTTCAAAGCAATTTGAAAGTAGTCCTGTTCGTTTCCATCGGCAACAGAAGATCAAAACAGTTTGAAATGTGACTCTGTCAGCACCAGGTATTGGTCTCTCCTACTCGATATGATGGACAAAGCATTTTACCTTTGGGTAGACAGGCTGCACACTGCGGCAGCCTAAATGGAACCAGATGAGACTAACTTTCAGAGTCTTGTTTAATTTGTTAAATGGAAACATATAAGTCTAATGATTCATCTGCCCAATGAGACTCTAGGATTAGTGCTGTTCTAGTATATCTTATTATGACCAGGTCTGACCATGTGACAATCTCTTTGCCCTTTTTGGTTAACCTTGATGATCTACCATCCATCGATTTGCTGACCTTGTGTGCTGCATATGATCCTATGACCGCACACACAAATATCCAATGCAATTCAGATTTCATATACAGTATGCTTTCTGCAGTGACGCAATAAGCAGGTAAACAACAAGACCAAGATTTGCATTTGCACAATAAAATCACATACCAATATTGATACTACTGATACTGACATCTCACAATAATCAGAAAATGAACAATATAATAAAAAGTCAACATCGATCAACATGTAGTGAAGATAACAGTCAGTGGCAGTGGTTTCACAGACCCCAATAGGCACTAATCTTGAACTACCTTACCTAAGCTAACTACTTTGAAACAAGTGGCAAGGCAAAGCACAATCACTGTAAGAGTATATAAAGCTGATAGGGCTACAGCAAGGGTACATTATGAACACATTACCGAAGGTATTTTCAGACCTTCAGTGTTACTAATTTGCATACTTTACTGGTGACGTCACCATAGCTACTTGTTTATATTTGATTGAAAATCCTGTTCTTACAGTTAATCCATATAAATGGAATCACATGTAGTTTAAAAACACAATATATGATGTTTTTATAATTTAAATAAAAATACAAGCTTGTATTTCTATTTTTTTGGGGGGTCGTCTGGGCATTTAACAAAATCCCAAACAGCAGAGGGGTCTCGAGACATTACAGCTTACGCTATACAACGCTTTGCTGTGGAGACGGCGAATTAAGAAATTAAAGGTTTGCCTCTGGATAAAACGAGCTGGAGGGGGGAGGAGCAGACGGTGCTTAGTTTTCGAAGTTAAAATTATTAGTGTTAGCATATGTTTTGTATGTTTCAAACATATTCTACCATAGCATTTCTCTTACACTGTCTTGTAAACTAGGTATTCAGTACATATTTTACTGAAGCACTACAACCGCTGTAGGTTCCGCCCCAGTGCTTTGGATACTGTACCCTGCTCCATACGCGGCAGCGGCGCCGTACAGAGTCGCTACGTATAACGGTTTTGTAGTGGATTTTAATAACAACTTTTGTTTACGTAATAAGCATTATACAAATGGAAATATTGAATTTTGCATGTGAGTGACATGTAATGGGTGATTTATAGTATTCATGTATTGTCAAACGTTTTTTTGTTGTTTGTTTTTTAAGATAAATAAATAAATACAGTGCGTGAATGTTACCTGACGAACCTTCGAAGGTTTAAAAGTACCTTCGAATTCCTGGCTAGCGAACAAACCTTCAAACACAGCCCTAAAAGCTGACAAGTTACATACAATAGTGACAGTAAATATCAGTTGTTTTTTTGTTAAAATGGTTTCATTTAGCAAGTTACAAAAAACATGATATAATCATACTTTCGGAAATAACACCTATTTCAATTTTCCTTTTTTTTTTTTATTAAACCGGGATATTCAGTCAATTAATGAGCCTTTTCAACACAACTTTAGGGCAACGTTTAAAATTCAGGCCACAGTTGCCAGAAGCAGAGCTCAATTATGTACTGTATGAGGATAAGGAAAGATCTTCTTTTTTTAACATCTCTTCAACTTGATATAAGTATGGTTGGAGCAAAAACTAAGCATCATCCCTGACACAGGGATACAGTACCTCATACAGTGGCAGCAACATTACATTCTGGCGCCAGTAGACATGTTTATTTTTTTAATGGTTTATTTTATATTCCTTAGCAACCATAGATGATCACAGTTTCTAAATGTGTCTGGACTACTCACATGACCCACCCACACTCCTTCACATACACAGGACAGTAGGTATGTGTGGGAAGTTGTGAGGGGAGGGCTTGATTTGGGTGGGGTTTGATAATTTAGCACCAGTAGGCTCTCTGGTGCTACACTTTCAAAACAGTTTAGCACCCATTTTCTAAACGATTTGCACCCCTGGCAATGTTTCATGATCTCATTATGACCTCAATATTAAATACAACATCATTATACACTTCACCTTTTGCACAAAATTTCTTGAACCTTTACTTTAACTCAGCTCCATGTAAACCAAATCAGAGCGCAGTCGCTTCAATCCATACTGGAGGCCTGTTTGCAATCGGACGCTGTAATCGCAGGGTAATTCATAGGTTGTCGAAATGTCATAATATGTGGCAATCCAGCAAGTGCAACAAAAGGCATTCACATTGTAGAAAGGGGGAGGGAGGAGGGGTGGGAGATAAGGTCACCCCTAATATATGTACGACGACAGTAGCCTTCTTTAGTTATTTTGCCCTAGGAATCCCTCCAGTCAATGATAAGCAGACCCGAGGCCTCTCCAGAGAGAAACTGACATTTTCAATTATTCACAATTATTCTTTTAAAAAATGGAAGGCACCTTTCGCATAGTCCAAAGGTCTCATGAGAGAAGAAAAAGGAATATGCATTTCAATTTTATGTATTTTATGAGAGGAATAACTGTGCAGTTGGTACTTCAAAAATATCTTGAAAACTCCATTGTGAAAAATCTGATGAATTGTACACATACAGAACCTATTGTATTATATTTGTAAATGTACTTTTCCATATCCATTGCTATCTAAAAATAAAAGCAGAACTAGTAATACTGTGAATATGCAGCACAAAACGGACAGCGTGTTTTCGATGACCAAAAAAAAAAAAAAAAGACTTTTAAAATGATGTTAAACATACTGTAGCCTGGTCTTGTGTGCAGCTACCGACTAACATAACTCCTGTACATGTATATCCCTTCATTACAATATTTCAGTCAGAAGCAAAATCTTCTTATTTGCTTACGGTAATTTAAACCAAATGTATTTTTTTATGAGTAATACACTTCTCCAGCTGTGTCTGTTTTACTTCCTAATGGTATTCAGTACATTAGATATAGATATACAGTTATTCAATCCATGTAACCAATCAGTTTCTGTAATACCAGTACAAATGCAGTTCTGGTAAGGTCTTTGGGCGTTCTTCTGTATTATCTTAAGCAGTGAAGTCAGTCTGTAGAAACAGAACACAATCCCACTCTTCCAGTTTTCTCAAGGAAAAAAGCATGATTTCTGATACAGCAAATTACCCAGCTCAGCACATCCCTCATTAAGTTGAAAGGAGCCCACCCCTGAATAAACACATTTTCTTTATTAAACTAAATGTAATCTCTTTATTAAAGAAAATTACCTGGACAAAAGGGTGCTCTTTCAATTGCTGACTTATTTATTTTATTATTTTTATATATAACCTCCCTAATAATTGACCAGAGGGTTGTGGGTTCAATCCCCAGTGGGGGGACACTGCTGTTGTACCCTTGAGCAAGGTACTTTACCTACATTGCTCCAGTAAAAAAAAAAAACTGTATAAATGGGTAATTGTATGTAAAAATAATTAAATAATGTGATATCTGTATAATGTGAAATAATGTATAATGTGATATCTTGTAACAATTGTAAGTCGCCCTGGATAAGGGCGTCTGCTAAGAAATAATAATAATTATTATTATTATTATTATTATTACAAATTTTGACTGTTGGTTGCTTTCTTAATTATTTCTTAATAATTGTTCTCAACTACAAAAGCCCTAAAATACAACCTTTTAAAATTTAAATTAAATACAAATATTAAATATAGCCTTTTTACTAACCTTGTTTCAGTTTGCAGAAGACTGGGACATACCAATCCTTCCCCGAGGCCCATGACAGCTCTCGGCGGCCCTACATAGTTCTAATTGTAGTACAGAAGGCTGATCACTGACAACGGCTGAAAGTGGATCATTAACAAGTATCACGTGAGGCTGTAAACTTTCAAAATCCTGAAACCTTTTTTGTTAAAATTAAGCTGCAGCATTTCAATGTCAGAAGCGTACCGTCTGAACTCTGACTCGCAAGCTTGCAGTTCTGATGCGAGTTCAGCACATGTTGTAAAGTGGGTGAAATCCAAATGCAACAGCTGAGTCATAAAAAATGTGAGCTTGCTTTGGAAACCATCCAGGTGAGCAACGAGGTCTGACACAGTTTGTGTTCTTACCTTTGTATACCGGTAAGTTAGCGTGTGGTTTTCACTAACTCGACTGTGCAGAAAAACTCTTTTTTGTGTGTAAATATCGCTCCTACTGTGCATTAAAAGCCTACCTTCCTTTTACTCATGATGAAGCTAAGTTTAAAGGTCGAAGAATCAGCCACAAGTTTTTCAATGCACCGCTTCCCGCCACACGCGCAACGCGGACACAGATCTAACGTTCAGGGTATTGAATTTCCTTGTTGTATTCCGCATACACACAACCCAAAGAAGCGCGCAACACCGCCCTCTAGCGATTGGTCTTCCACATTGAAACAAGCACTTTATACGCACAGTAATGTACATTTATCACAGCAGAATAAATAATATCTTAACTGTTGGCGGGCTACATACAGCAAATACATTGGCGGGACAGATATTTTGTAACAATTGTAAGTCGCCCTGGATAAGGGCGTCTGCTAAGAAATAAATAAATAAATAAATAAATAAATAAATAAATAAATAAAAATAATAATAATAATATACATACAATAGTTCTGCATCCCCTAGAATTTTAGGGTTGAGACATCATTTTAACAAAAAAAACTATATGACCATAATTCTTTATATTTTATTTTACATCATAAGTAACCAAAGAAACTAAAAAAAGATTTCTCAAATGTCTTTTTTCATTAAGTAGATGGAAAACTACAAAGCGGTCTGTTCAATATATTAATGTAACATTATTCAGCAGGTTTCATTCAACTTTAGGAAGCTAAATTAATTAATTCTATAGGATGATGCAAAACGTTTGGCCATAGCAATATGTATCTGTTTTACACCAAGTGACTGATATGTATATTGTCCCCTTTTTTTTCCAAAATTGAACTTTATTCAGATTTGTTTAAAATGATTTTTGGGAACCAGTGTCCCACCTTATAAAGTAGGCTACCATCATTTGTCATTCCATATCAAAATATCCCCCCATCTCATCTCAACCTTAATCCCCTCAAGACATTGAATCTTGAGTCAATGCACAATTATGCAGTGTGGGAATTCAGTTTGCTAAAAGCATCTCTTTACTGTAAACTACTGTAAACGGGCAGCAGTGTGGAGTAGTGGTTAGGGCTTTGGACTCCTGACCGGAGGGTCGTGGGTTCAATCCCTGGTAGGGGACTCTGCTGCTGTATCCTTGAGCAAGGTACTTTACCTAGATTGCTCCAGTAAAAACCCAACTGTATAAATGGGTAATTGTATATAAACAATAATGTGATATCTTGTAACAATTGTAAGTCGCCCTGGATAAGAGCGTCTGCTCAGAAATAAATAAATAAACTGACCCACTTGCCTATGCGAGAAATAATCTCTCATAGAATATTTGGCAAGTCCCTGTTGCTCAAAAGGTACTGTATTTGCATAGATTAATTATAGTATTATTAATTTGACATGAAAGCCGAAAAGACAGCTAAGACTTGACCTGAGTGTATGACATGACACAAGCCACTGCACTCATTAGGAACTTACAATGCAAAGGATGTACAATATTTATGAAGGCATGGAGCTGTACTTCTGATGCAGCTTCATTATTCAGGCTGCATGTACTTTAGAAAAAGAAAGACAGACAGAGAAGAAGCATAGCACATGGTCTCCTGGATTTACATACATTTAATTAGCGAGAGAGAGAGAGAGAGAGAGAGAGAGAGAGAGAGAGAGAATATACCATTAGGCACAACTGCTTTAATCAATGTGATTCTCGTAAGTGCAAGATAGAATATGCGTCAGGAAGATTGGATTTCAATTTGATAACTGTTTAGTACTCTGGTGTGAGATTTCAATTTCTTTTTTAAAGCTTTTTAGTGCATGAATTAGAAGAATAAATAAACCGTAGCAGAGGTAGCACCCAATGGTCAACTAGTCGAATAGTAAAGTGACAGTTGACCTCAGAAAATGGAAGGCGACTATTTACACATAATGTGATTGTGATGTAATATTGAAGTTTGTGGTTTCAATTGCAGTTTGTGACAGGGGAAGACCTGCCGCTGGCTTCTCAGAGCGTGCGTGCCAATGCAGGATATGCTCAGTCGTTTCACAGAAGACGCGTTGCCAGGCAACCGGTTGTTAGGGAGGCGTAGTCATGGCCGAAATGACTGAGCCTCCCTGATTAGCTTGGGGGGGGGGGGGGAGCATCTCCTGAGGAGCATCTGACCATAAAAGGATGCTACAAACCAAGCACACCCTCTTCCGCATTCTGCTGGCTGGATGTAAACAACTCAAGAATGGAGCGTGATTTCTTCTTGTCTGTGAAGAGCCAGCCAACAAAATAAAGTAGGCCTATTTCACCGTGATAGTTCAGGGTTGGTTAACTGGTGCAGAGCTAGAGTTAGTTTAGGGGATCGCAGAACAATCCCAAGTCAGTTTATAGACGGTGCCCTAGTGTAGCGTTCCTGGTGCAGGACCCTCCTGTATAGTGGAGGTAGCACACGACCAGTACACAGTCAACTTTTATTTTCTTAGCTGTATTTTGTACAGTATTTTGTTTGGTACCTTTTGTTTGGCACAGTACTGTTTTTATATTGATCCCACACTGTGTATATTGCCTGCTCGCTTGGCTACCCCTAGTGGTACTACCCGGGTATTACACCTGCTGTTGAAAATACAAATAAAACTGTGCGCCTCCACTGCATTTCAAAGAAACCCATCTGTGTCCTGTGTGGTCCATGAACCACCCACACGTTCCCTGTTACACAGTTGCAATCCACATATAAATTACATTTTAGAACTTTAATAAAAAAAAATCCAAGCAGTTTTAAAATATAGTGCACAAACAGCAAATTGTTACGTAACGGTACATTCACAAATAGCACCAGAGTTGGGCACGTTTACTTCTGTGTGGTCCAGTGGTTAAAGAAAAGGGCTTGTAACCAGGAGGTCCCCGGTTCAAATCCCTCCTCAGCCACTGACTCATTGTGTGACTCTGAGCAAGTCACTTAACCTCCTTGTGCTCCGTCTTTCAGGTGAGACGTAATTGTAAGTGACTCTGCAGCTGATGCATAGTTCACACACCCTAGTCTCTGTAAGTCGGCTTGGATAAAGGCATCTGCTAAATAAACAAATAATAATAATAACTACATTTCATTTTTGGCATATAAACATAAAGATATATAAAGGTATATTTCTTGACTCAATAATTTAGCGTTATGAAGAGAAAATCATACAAATGTTAGAATTCAATAAAAGCACGAATAGCAAATAAACAATAACAGAACAAAAACAAAAAAAAGGTCAATAGAAAACTCTGAATAGCGCTTCAAACATTATAAAATACATGTTTTTATAAATATTTATTTTAAAGTGGCGACTACAGTAGTCAACCTATTTGCCAATTTTAACTTTACTATCTTAAATTAGTAGCATTCCACCCCTATACAATGTAATTAGAAATCAATTACTTTAACGAAAAGTACAAATTGTTGGGTGTGGCCTCTGTGGTCCTAATTTAAGATTCAAGCAGTGACATGTTTAGATCTACTGTTTAAACCCCAGTGAGTGTATTGTGGACATGTGCATTACATGGCATATTGTGCCTAAAACCATATCATCCTTAATTTCAAAAACTAAATGACACTTCAAATGCCTCCTCTTTAAGACGAGCACCATATCATGTAATTTCAATGTTTGCACACCCAAATGTAAACCCTACCTCTGTGGCTTAATTGTGTCAGTAATGATGAAAGATGTATGGCATAGGCACATTTCACTAGTAACTGGGCTGAGATAACAAGATCTAATTTCATATGACCCTGAGAAAAGCCAAATTGCTTTCGATCACTGAGCTGAACAGACATCAAACTATTGACCCTGTGGTGAAACATTCCATCTCCCTGAAGAATAATGTACCCTCGGTAGAATCGGTTAAAGGAAACTGTGTACAGTGCCAATGGTCTTAATCTAACACGTACTGACACATCTAGCTCAGTTTGTGTATTCAGTATAGAAAACCATGCTGTCTGCATTAAAATTGTTTATAAAAAAAAACAAAAAACAGTGAGAGATGTTATATTCAAACCCAGAACTATGGTTTTACAAAGCAATAGTTACAGCAGTACCAAAGCTGCTGTCTTTTGCTGTTTCTCTAATGATCTGCCTCGAAGGAAGATAAGTTTTTATAACAAGTGTCGCCCCTATGTCATATTATCAGTCTGTATGCATTTTTATCAAAGCTGTCTCAGAGGCAACACTTTTCTTCAATATGTTATAAACACTGTACAGTAATGTTCATGTTAATACTGGAATGAAATTGCAATAACTGAAAAGTGTGACAAGCCTGCAAGCCACACCTGCCCTCTTTCTCCTGCCAGGGAAGTGGACAGTGTGCCGGATACTGCATATAAGCAGTTCAAGAAAGTACCTATGAACTATACACTGTGACAAATACACCAGATCCAAATAATAATAATTATGATTGCATCTGGAATCTGTTAGTGGTTATGAGAATGCTGATGCACTAATCACACAGGGGGATCAAAAATAAAGAAAACAAGATTTGGTTTAACTTCACATGTAAAAAATGTGACAGACAGAAGGACAGCTAGATGGACAGACTGACAGACAGACAGACACGAACATTGTATAAGTGTTCCCATTTGTTTAATAAAGACCCTACAAACTTAAATACATCTTTGATTCATATTCAGTACTGTATTCTGATTTCTAAACGATATGTGCCAAGGACTGAAAGGTTTAAACACATTGGATTCATTAAAGTTTGCGCTGTAGTTGTAATTAACTTTGCATTACTAATCTGTTAGTGACAGAACACATTTGTCTGCAAATGTAGCTGATTATTTTATTTTTTTCTAAATCGAAGTTCCAGATTTAATACAGATAGTTCCCTTTCAATTTGAAGACGACCACCAAAACATTACGTATGGGATATGCCTGCCTATTGGTAGGTATTTTCTAAGCTCTCTGTACCACAGCTGCTGATAGGCCCCTTCCTGGGGTGATGCCTACAGATGCCTCTCAAGATGGTAAGATAAGACCCTCTGTGTTGGTTTCTGAGAGTGTTGTGAAAAAGAGCTTCTGAGTCAATTGCAGTTCCCTTGCCTTTCAGGCTGAAAGCTTGCTTGCCGCTTTCACAAAATCAGTGACTCCTGATTCAGCCTTTTTCCTTCTATCTTACTTCAGCAACCTCTGCTCGCTCTCGTTGCAGGCTGCTGCTTTCCTGTCTGTGGTACGTGAGTCGACTGCCTG
Source organism: Acipenser ruthenus (assembly GCF_902713425.1). NCBI lineage: Eukaryota > Metazoa > Chordata > Actinopteri > Acipenseriformes > Acipenseridae > Acipenser > Acipenser ruthenus. The sequence continues at coordinate 13,579,103 of NC_081193.1, forward strand.
TGCAGTATTGATTTAAAGGAGAGAGTGTTGTTGTTTTCACTTGTGTGGGAATACGTCCTCCACCGGGGCTAGGCTTCCTTGCATACCTCTGCTGTTGAGCAACTATGCTAGCTGCCGCGTGACAGTTTGAATATATATATATATAAATATATATATTTGTTACTGTTGTTGTCTAAATACCTTTGCTGGCACAACTGCAGTGCACACGTGGTACACCCGCTTGCCTGTGTTGTGCAGCAGCTAGGTAAAAATAAATAAATAAATAAATAAAAACAACAACAGCAGGCCTTGTCCTCCATGGGGCTGTATTTTTACCAGACCCACTGAAGAGTAGACCTCACCGGGTGCCTCTGTCCACCCACCTCGGTGCGTTGAGCTTTCGAAAAATCAAACAACAACAACAAGAGCAGCGTGTTCCCCAGTCAAATTGTTTTTATTGTGTTGTACTCCGTCCACAGATTCACCCGCCGCGGCTTCAGCCTGTGTGTCTCTGGTATAGGTTATGCAGTAAACAGGTGTGTGACTACACGTGGTTAGGGTAGGCACCGCTGGTGCATGCTCAGCCCGTGGTAATTTGGTACCTCGGTGCACGCTGTGCTCGGTGCACTCGGTGCATGTGGTGCTCGGTGCATGCGATGCTCAGTGCACGCGGTGTGCATAGCGCCTTGGTGCGCACATTGCCAGGTGCACTAGGTTGTGCATAGCGCCTCGGTGCACATAGAATTCGACACTCGGTATTGGGTGCACGCGGGTCACTCGATACTCGGTGCACGCGGTGCTTGAGATAGGTGGGGCGCACGGTATTTGGTGCAACCAATACTCAGTGCACACAGTACCCCATACACACGGTGCGCATGGTGCTTACGACCAAGTGCGCACGGTACTACGGTACTCAGTGCACTAGGTGCTCACGGTACCCGGTGCGTCTTGTAACACGCATGCAACATCGCATGCTCCGCCCCAACCTCAGCAGCGCCAGCAGGGGCCCTGTAGGCTTGCGGCCTCAGATACAACAGTTCTCCACACACCAGCTGCAATACTGGTGTGCTTGCACCTCGGACACAACGGTTACGCGCTGCACTTCCGTTTGGGACCTCCGTTTGGGACCTCCCTCCTTCTGAGGAGTCACGCACACATCCATGATGGACCCTCTGCGGAGAGGGGTTCTATTCGAGATATTTTCTGGTACCCAAGAAGGATGGCGGCTTTCGCCCCATCCTAGACATAAGATTCCTCAACAAGTTCTTGAAGGAGAGGAGGTTCCAAGTGTTGACTCTGGTATACATTTCCCATGGCGGCTCTGGTATACATTTCCCATACGTAATGTTTTGGTGGTCGTCTTCGAATTGAAAGGGAACATTAGGTTACTTACTGTAACCCTGGTTCCCTGAAAGAGAAGACGACCACCAACCAGCAAAAAGTGAACATGGCTTCCGTGATTTGACTATTTAATCCCTCTGTAGGCGGGACAGAGGGCATCACCCCAGGAAGGGGCCTATCGGCAGCTCTGGTATAGAGCTCAGAAAATACCTACCAATAGGCAGGCATATCCCATACGTAATGTTTTGGTTGTCATCTTCTCTTTCAGGGAACCAAGGTTACAGTAAGTAACCTAACGTTATTCATATGGCTTGCTAACAACACAAGTCAAATAAGTATTGTATTTGTATAATCCACTGTCTTTATGTTTGCATTGAGTCAAATGTGGCCTTCACATGAAATAGACTTGAATTATTGTCATGGATGGTGAAAAGTTTATTATCCATAAAAATTCATTACAGAATCTTTACATAACTGAGGCAGACGTGACCAACGGCAACCTTGTCAGCATTAACTTATAAAATCTGTTCTGTCCTTAATGTAAGATATACATTCTGAAACACACACACACGTACACTCCCATACTTTGGTTGGGTTTCCAAATTGCAGGTTTATTAAACCATGAAATCCATGGAAACATACCAACAGATACAATAAGGGAAATGATAAATGTAGTTTCTCACACTTTACACTGTAGATATAGTAGTTGTAGTCTTTTAGAATGACTAGCCCTTGCAATGGATTTTATACAGGGCTGTTTGACACCTTGTGATAAGGGGTCATATGGATAGGGGACTATTTGTTGCACCCATAAAAAGGTGTGTATTTAAGAAATATATTGAAGCGATCTGTGTGTGCCCCTTTAAAATTCAGCGGTAGTAATACAGACTTTGTATATAACCAGCAAAGAGTTGCAACAGACATGAAGTGCTACCCAGTAACAACTGTTATTAGCACTTGATTTATTACACTGAATATAACTATTGTAATAAAACAAAAAACCAGAAAGACAACAGCAACAGCGTTCAAATCAACCCGACAGCTAGTCGTTAACAAAGTGCTCCCAGGATTCCATGCTATGTACGCAGCATCCAATAAATAGTTTCTCCCTTTTGAAAAATATATATATTCTGCACTACTGCTCTTTAATACACTCCACATCACTTCAGTGTCAGCGTCAGAGGAACAATTAACTGCATGGATGAAGATTACTAATCAGTTACCTCACAAGTAACATGTACCAGAGCTCATATACCTCCCCACAAGTTCATAAGAACATAAGAAAGTTTACAAACGAGAGGAGGCCATTCGACCCATCTTGCTCTTTTGGTTGTTAGTAGCTAAGGATCCCAGGGTGTCAGCTTCAACAACATTACAGGGGAGATGGTTCCAGACCCTCACAATTCTCTGTGTAAAAACGTGCCTCCTATTTTCTGTTCTGAATGCCCCTTTAACTAATCTCTATTTGTGACCCCTGGTCCTTGTTTCTTTTATCAGGTCGAAAAAGTCCCCTGGGTCGACATTGTCAATACCTTTTAGAATTTTGAATGCTTGAATCAGATCGCCGCATAGTCTTTTTTATTATTATTATTTTATTTCTTAGCAGATGCCCTTATCCAGGGCGACTTACAATTGTTACAAGATATCACATTATTTTTACATACAATTACCCATTTATACAGTTGGGTTTTTACTGGAGCAATCTAGGTAAAGTACCTTGCTCAAGGGTACAGCAGCAGTGTCCCCACCAGGGATTGAACCCACGACCCTCCAGTCAAGAGTCCAGAGCCCTAACCACTACTCCACACTACTCCAGTCTTCTTTGTTCAAGACTGAATAGATTCAATTCTTTAAGCCTGTCTGCATATGACATGCCTTTTAAACCCAGAATAATTCTGGTCGCTCTTCTTTGCACTCTTTCTATAGCAGCAATATCCTTTTTTGTAGCGAGGTGACCAGAACTGAACACAATATTCTAGATGAGGTCTTACTAATGCATTGTAAAGTTTTAACATTGCTTTCCTTGATTTAAAATCAAGCAGGTTAGTTATACACGATCTCCCGATACTGTTACCATATAGGTAATTTTCCATTTTGGATCTTATTATAGTTTCCATAAGTTTACATATAATAGAAGTCAGGCTTATTGGTCTGTAGTTACATGGTTCAGTTTTGTCTCCCTTTTTGTGGATCGGTATTACGTTCTCCAGTCTGTCGGTACAACCCGTGTCAAGAGACTGTTGCATGATCTTGGTTAGCGGTTTGTAAATAACTTCTTTCATTTCTTTGAGTACTATTGGGAGGATCTCATCCGGCCCAGGGGATTTGTTTATTTCAAGAGCTCCTATTCCCTTTAACACTTCTGCCTCTGTTATGCTAAAGTTATTTAAAACTGGATAGGAACAGGTCAACATGTGGGGCATGTTGTCTGTATTCTCCTTTGTAAAAACTTGTTAAATGTAATAATTTAATATATTTGCTATTTTTTCTCTTCTTCTATGATTTTGCCATTTGTATCTCTTGCTGTTATAATATTCAAATAAAACTTTTTGGAATTGGTTTTAGCCCCCTTAGCAATGATCATTTCTATCTCTTTCTTGGCCTATCTAACTTCCTTTTTGACTTGTGTTTGCAGTTCCAAGTACTGTTTCTGTGTACTTTGTTTTTGGTCCCTTTTAAACGCTCTGCAAAGTGCCTTTTTTCTCTGAATATTTTTTTTTTATTTAATCTATTAAACCATTTCGGCCATTTTGTTTTAGATTTAGATTTGTCTACGTTTGGGATGTAATTGTTTTGCGCCTCTAGTACTACATTAAAAAAAAAAAACGGCCATCCTTTTTCAGTGGATGTTCTCTATTTTACTCCAATCTACTTCTGTTAGTCTCCGTTTCATTCCTTCATAGTTTACCTCCCTAAAATTGTAAACCTTAGCTTTAGTCATTACTTTTGGGGTTTTAAAAAGCACTTCAAATGAGACCATGTTGTGGTCTGAGTTTGCCAATGGTTCTCTGACCTCTGTTTTAGTTATTCTGTCTTCGTTATTTGAAAAGACTAAATCAAGGCATGTCTCCCCTCTAGTCGGTGCCTTGACAAACTGCATTAGGAAGCAGTCATTTGTCATTTACACTATTTCAATTTTGTCTGTTGTGCTCCCCGCCGGGTTTTCCCATTTTATATGGGGGAAGTTGAAATCCCCCATTAATATGGCTTCTCCTTTGCTGCACACACATACACACTCACAGATAAACTCAGAGGAATTCCAGCAGTGTCTCTCATGGCTATTAAAATTACAGTGTGCTCCAGCTCTGTGCTGATTAGGCCTGTTATATACAGTAGGATACACTTTTGCTTCTTAGATGGTGATAGAAACCTTTCTTCCCCTTCAGAAAATTAATTTGCTCCCTACTCGGAGGCTTAGTGTCAGCCTATTCTGCTCCATTTCCACTGCCCGTTATCAACAGTGAGGCAAATCTCCCTGCTCTCTTACCCTGAAATACAACCTCTTGTAGTGGGGCTGTGTTCTAGTGCCTGAGCCATGCCTTTCAACTTGCATCTTTAAAAACGAAACACAGAAGTAAAAGCTAGAGCTATCCTTCCCCATGATGAGAAGTGGCGGAAATAATCTCAACAGGAGAGATGAAGCAGAAAAAGAGATGGAAGGACATGCCTGGAAGCAGAAGCACCCTGTCACTGAAGAAGAAGGGCCTCATGGCCTCATCACCTTCACCATGACTGAATAGAAATCAACTACCCAGTAATGTTGTCAACTCCCCAGTAATGTTGTTGAAGCTGACACCCTGGGATCCTTCAAGAAGCTGCTTGATGAGATTCTGGGATCAATAAGCTACTAACAACCAAACGAGCAAGATGGGCTGAATGGCCTCCTGTCGTTTGTCAACTTTCTTATGTTCTTATGTTCTTATGTTCTTAAGGGTAAATCAGCCGAATGGCTCACTGGTTCCAATCCTGGTAATGCAGAGTTGCTAATCTTGGCTAAGGGTCCTCATAGAGTCACACTGACCTTTGTGCTCCTGCAGGCCAGGGATGGAAATGCATGTGGGATTGGTTTATGTAACAGTGAGCCCTACTGGTGGTCAAAGCCAGACTGAGGCCTCCAGCAGGAAACTTGTCCTCCAAGGTTCAGTAGCTTGACAACATATTCTGCTGATCTTCAGTCCTCCTGGGCTCTATGTGGGTTAGAGCAGTGAGGTGACATTCAAATTGTCCACCTTTGAGTTCACTGGACGCTTGGCCAGCAGGGTTTGCTGTGGTGTAATGAGGAGAAACAGTCCCTGCCTGTTTTGCCTCCCTAACCCACTGCAGTGTCAGACCCAATGTGACGCTCCCTTCAGTTCCTTGAGAAGTCTGTAAACTCTGCACAGCCAGGATGCAAACCTGAGCTGCATGACTCGCCCATGACTCACACAGCTGCGCTTCTACCAAGTGAGTCACCTTTTGCCTTCAATTGTGCCTGGGACGACCAATAGTTCCTGTTGTTAGGCTGAACTCTTTATGCAGTGAAAATGGTCATACTTTTGTTTGTGGTACAAAATGATTGTGCTTTACAAATCCAGAAATTAACAAACAAATGGAAACATAGCATGAATGTATTGACCTTTCATGTTTATGGGCCCAGATAATTAAGCTCCATACAAAAGAAAAGTTTTGAATGCTTGTCTGACTCATTTTACTTAACTGCTTTAAGAAATCATTAGCACTTGCAGAGGTGGCTAATGTATGGAGAACAGAATAATGTTGCTGATATCACTACTGCTCAGTCCCCAACGGGGTCAATTACAATTTTAAAAATGAATTAGCAATATTGGAATCAGAAGCAATTTTATGAAGCCTGAAACATAAATGTGGTCTTAAAGCTCCTATTTCCCAAGCTTGTGGTTGAATTGCAATAAAAGTAGGAGAAAAAGACCTGGCTCAGTCCCAAAAGCTTATATTTAATACAGTACTTTTTATATGCAAAATATTGCTAGTTTGTAAAACCAATACAATTCTAAAATGAACCATATAATGGTTCATGGGTCCCTGATATTATGCTATAATAGGATACACTGTACTGAAGTCAAAAGAGTATTAATCTGGTTTTTGAAACAGCATGCATGTTTCAATCATTTCAGCTTCAAAGATCTTACTATTTTCATGAATACCATCATTCACCAATTCAATGAAGGAAAATAGATAAGCAGTTAAGAGATATGCAATATTTCCTTCTGTTTTGTATGACTGTAATGTAATGCTTTACTTACAGTGGCCTTTTAGTGTATCAGAATATTATACCCAGGATCCAGGAAATGTTCACTTTACTGATTAATATATTTTTTGAAATACATGTTAAAGGCCTTTCTGTAAATATAGAATAGAGAGAACCACACACAAAATGTAATAAAGCACAGTGACAGCTTGGTAAACCATAGGTAAGCATTGTAAAGAATAGCAAGGTATGGTAAAGCTTATTAATAAGCATGGCAAATCAGGGTAAATGCACAGTTTAACCATGAGAAAAGCCTGGTAAAACTGCACACATACCATTTAAAATACTGTGGTAAACTTTTATAAGGGATATCACTACATAATTGCTATAACATGCTTTGCCAAATAAATAGGTAATGATCATTCACAGACCTTACAAGCAGAAATAACTCCTTGTCGCCTTCACCATGACTGAATAGAAAACAACATGTTAAACATAGATCAGACCTCCATGGTATTTCAGCACCAATGCAGCACATGATATACATTGTCAGTATGAAAACATCCGTAGGGTCCACTGATGCAGCTTACTACCTGACTGTGTATTGACATTCTAAATATCAGGGCTCTTTTTAATCATTATCTACTGTAGTCTGATTAAATGGTTTCGGCCTTGCGAGGGAAATTTGAGATCTATTAGCTTGAAGGCTTAGAATTAAGGCCAGAATTGTTGCATCTAAATTTAATTAACACTGATCCTGAATTTCATAAACATCATTTCTGTCACACACCATACCAGCACATTAAATATGAGAGTAGGATTTACTGGTATGTAATAAAGTCTGAAATGTAGTTCTTTGCTTTTGAAATTCCCAATTTGTTAAGTATGTTTAGGCCCCTAATATATATGTACAAACCACCATATTGTGGCAGGGCAGATCCCTGACTGTAAATAAAGTGTTGGGTAATGTATTGGTGGTGGTTGACAGGGATGGGGTTCATTTCTGTCCCTGCCAAATAAATGTGAATGTGGGTTTTGTGGCAGCCACAGGTGTAATTAATTACTTGTTTAATTGTTTTATTAATTTAATTAGTGTCACCTGCCTGTAATTACCTGCAGGTATTTAACCCTTTGCGGTCCATTTATTCAGCACGTCTCAGGCGCGTCAGGTCCAATTTATTTTCACACGCGCAGTTAAGTATTTTTTTCACAGTAAAACAGGTTTAAAAGGCACTGCATATCAACAGGACACTCAGTACTGCATCTCCAGCCCCGCCCCACCCCTCGTTCTCTGTTTTTTTACATACCTCGTAATAGTAGTACATACCGATAAATCATCTCCTGATCACTCGTTTTATCACCAAACTCCTCAATAATGCGATCCAAGTCATTATTTTATTACTATACCATCTAAAAAAGCTCTGCAAATGTCTGTGATATTTTTTGAGCGCTGGATGCAGAAGCAGCTATCTTGTTTGCTTATATCCGTGTTATCTATGTGGTGTCGGGACTATGTGTATTCATGAGATACGCCCCTTTTTTTTTGGCTTCTCTCGGCTCCTATCGGTCTCACCCGGCCATTGAATGGTTTTCTCGGCTTTTTCCTGAGAAAAAACGACTAGAGACCTGCTTTTTACGTCTTTTTGATGATGTCGGACAGGGTCTGACATTGGACCGAAATGGGAAAATTGCAATGTTGGACCAGGTCCGACATAGGACCGCAAAGGGTTAAACAGGTTAAATGTTTGGTCTAGGCAGTCTGTGTCAAGCCCAGAGGCTGTCTGGGTGTGTGACGCCCAAAGTCCTGTGTGAAAAAAAATTAAAGAAAAGGTACTGTGTGAACCTCAGTGTTTGGTTAAACTTGTGTGTGAGACAAGTGGTGTTGAATGGCAAACGCCTTAGCCATTCAGTGTGCTTGTTAGGACAAAAAGATAAAGTATAGTTTAGCACTCTACGTGAGATTTAGGTTTTTCTTTTATTTTTCTTTTATTTCTGTAAATAATTTTTTAATACTTAAAAAGTACTGTTCTGGGTCTGCTAATTTAAAGGGCGCAAACAAGCCTTAGCCGAATGCTATTTTACAATATATATATATATATATATATATATATATATATATTGTGACAAAGTAACAAAGTATTGATCTGTAAAGTCTAACTTAAGCACACTTCGGTCAGAGAACAGAAGCAACACACAATGGTATCCCAGTTAATCAGGACAGTGCCTGTTGGTTTACTGTCTCCCTGGTCTCAGGCAGATGGGTTGTTGAGTTGGGTTGCAAAGTTCAGTACACAAAGCAGGTTATCAAACAAACAGGGTCTCACCGCCGGCAGAGTAGTCCAAACAGTCCAAATCATGCACAGGTATTCAATAGTTTCTTTGTTCAATATTCTCTCCTTCTCTTAAACCGATCCAGCAAAAGCTGTCTCACCTCCAAACACACACACCCTTAATGAGGTTTTAGCTGTCCTTTAAATACAGGTGGCTGGGGGTTGATTGCCCTATCAATGACCCGTTAACAATCCATTAGCACCTCATCACATTCCTCCCAAGACACCTGTCTCCGGGTAGTTTTCCCCGTCAGCCATTTTGTGACTGTCGGCCATTTTGTGTTCAGTGTTCGGCCATTTTGTGTGAGGACTCAACCCCAACAAAATGTCTGCTCGCACATACCTCCCATTGATTACCTCACCCCTGGGATTGCCACAATATATACAGTGGCTCTCAAATGTATTCACCCCCCTTGGACTTTTCCGCATTTTATTGTGTTACAACATGGAATCAGAATGGATTTAATTAGGAGTTTTTGCCACTGATCAACACAAAAAAAGTCCATAATGTCAAAGTGAAAAATAAAATCTACAAATTGTTCTAAATTAATTACAAATATAAAACAGAAAATAATTGATTGCATAAGTATACACCCCCTTTGCTATGACACACCTAAATAAGCTCTGGTGCAACCAATTGTCTTTAGAAGTCGCATAATTAGTTGAATGGAGTCCACCTGTGTGCAATTAAGGTGTTTCACATGATTTCAGGTTAAATACACCTGTCTCTGGGAGGTTCCACAGTTGGTTAGTACATTTCCTAACAAAAACTACATCATGAAGACGAAGGAACATTCAAAGCAAATCTGGAATAAGATTCTTCAAAAGCACCAATCAGGGGTAGGATATAAGAACATTTCCAAGGCATTGAATATCCCCCGGAGCACAGTAAAATCCATTATTAAGAAATGGACAGAATATGGCACAACTGTGAATCTGTCTAGAACAGGCCGTCCTCAAAAACTGAGTATCCAGGCGAGAAGGGCACTAGTCAGGGAGGCCACCAAGAGGCCTATGGCAACTCTAAAGGAGTTACAGTCTTCCACGGCTGAGCTGGGAGACACTGTGCATACGGCAACAATAGCCCGGGTGCTTCACAAAACTGGTCTTTATGGGAGAGTGGCAAAAAGAAGGCATGTGGTAGACTCTGAGACCAAGTGGAAGAAGATTCTATGGTCTAATGAGACCAAAATAGAGCTTTTTGGCTTCAACGCTAAGCGCTATGTTTGGCGCAAGCCTAACACCGCACATCATCCTGAGAACACCATCCCTACCGTGAAGCATGGTGGTGGCAGCATCATGCTATGGGGATGCTTCTCTGCGTCAGGGCCTGGAAAGCTCGTGAAGATAAAGGGCAAAATGGATGCAGCAAAGTACAGAGAAATCCTGGAGGAAAACCTGCTGAAGTCTGCAAGAGACCTGGGACTTGGGAGAAGATTACTCTACCAGCAGGACAATGACCGCAAACATACAGCCAAAGCCACACTGGAGTTGCTTAAAAACAAAAAGGTCAATGTCCTGGAGTGGCCCAGTCAAAGCATGGACCTCAATCCAATTGAGAATATGTGGAAAGAGTTGAAAATTGCTGTTCACCAAAGGTCCCCATCCAACTTGACGGAGCTTGAGCAATTTTGCAAAGAAGAATGGGCAAAAATTGCAGTGTCCAGATGTGCAAAGCTGGTAGAGACTTATCCAAATAGACTCATAGCTGTAATTGCTGCCAAAGGTGCCTCTACCAAATATTGACTCAAGGGTGTGAATACTTATGCAATCAATTATTTTCTGTTTTGTATTTGTAATTAATTTAGAACAATTTGTAGATTTTATTTTTCACTTTGACATTATGGACTTTTTTTGTGTTGATCAGTGGCAAAAACTCCTAATTAAATCCATTTTGATTCTGTGTTGTAACACAATATATATATATACTTTTTTTGTTACTCAAAAACTTCACAATCTGCATTAGTGTCAACTTTACAATTGGAAGCTAGAAAAGTTTGAATTCACCCACATTTAGAAAAATTGAACAGTTGAAATATTCTAGCTTTTCAAATTAAATGTATGTCTCAAAGGACGAGAATCTATTTAAAAAGCACCCCAAGGATCCTGGTAAAATATGATGGCCTCCACTGTGCTGCAGAACATTGTAATTTAAAAATCTGACAATCCAATAATCGACACGTTGACCCACTCAACAGCACCTCTGTTTTGATTTTCTTCTTTTGCTGGAGCCAAGCTGTGGGGTATTACCAGTCATGGAATCGCTCGCTGTAGGAAAAAGCGCATTTGTTGACCATCATCAAGAAGACTATAGATAAGTCCTGGTACTCAAGTTGTGCACTCTGGAGCAATCTTATATTAGCAAATGGAAAATGTTGGTCCTAACTTAAAAGCCTACTTTAATATCAAGATTAGACATCTGATTCTGTGCCATGTTCATAATGGCCCTTCCCTTAAGAGTTGTTTATAAAAGGTGGGGTTTATAAAAGTGGGATAATGAACTCCAAGGCCTATCAGCAAGGGGTAATGGTCACCAAAATAGCATGTAAATGAAAAAAAAAAGATGAAACAAAAACAATATGCATAGACCTATTACTGTGGTGACATATAAAACGACTTGTAGTGCTGTAGGTAGCTTGGTCTACTGGTCAATAACTGGGCAGTATAGCCATGGCCACCTGCTTCATCATCTCAAAATGACATGTTAACAACAATGAAAATGATTCCATTATTTCAGTCAGGGAACTCATGCGATAGATACAATATCTATTACTGATAAGACACTATAAGACTATTATGCATGTTATACGTTCTAGGAGAACAGATTTAACATATAATACATCATTGGCCTCACCTCAGGGAACCCCTGGCCATACATTTTTTCTGCTGATAAGTGGAGATGCTGACTGTAGCAAAGCCATGGAAAGGGGGCAGATAGCTGCCCTCCCCCTTAGAGAAAGCCAAAAAACAGGTGGAGGCTGGGGAGGAGGATTTGAATCCTTTCCCTGATGATCACTAGACAAGTAATTATTTTGTTAGCTATAAGGTACTGCTATTTCGATTGACAATTGAGTGGTTATTTATTACTATTATTTATTTCTTAGCAGATGCCCTTACCCAGGGCGACTTACAACTGTTACAAGATATCACATTAATTTTACATAGAATTACCCATTTATACAATTGGGTTTTTACTGGAGCAATCTAGGTAAAGTACCTTGCTCAAGGGTACAGCAGCAGTGTCCCCCACCTGGGATTGAACCAACGACCCTCTGGTCAAGAGTTCAGAGCCCTAACCACTACTCCACACTGCTGCCCTTTCAACGCTTAATAAGTTTCATTTGATTGACAGATTAAAAGTGAGTTCCCTGCCTGAACCACCATTTTGCTTCATTCCTTCACATTTTGTCTCTCTGAATATACTGTCAAAAAAAAAGGTTGGGAGTATCTCAATGCATAGTCATGCAGAGCTTCTGGAAACCTTTTGTCACTAAGCGACATGGAGAGGGAGAGATTTCAGAATTGTGGATTATCTCCAGAAATCATATGCTGACTCAGTGGTGCAGATGCTGTGAGGATGAAGACAGAGCTCTCCTCTGGTGAAACAGCCCATGCTTCAGAAGTGTAGTGGCAGAAGGTGAGTGGGATGAAGAGCTGTCTCCAGCAAGGATTTCTGCCTGGCCCCCAATGCTGAGCCGAGATTGTTTTTATGCAGCCTAGATAATAGCCAGAGGATCAGGTCATGCAAGCTCTTGCCCTTTGAAAGTATTAAATGATTAACTAATATAAATACAATATATAACAACTTACACACTAGCTTAGTTATTTTTGTGAATTAAAAGAAAAATTGTTCTCAAATATGATAACAGAGATAACACTAAGTACAACCTTATGCAATCCAAGAATACCATAAAATTAGATGGCATAACCTATATAATATAACAATGCTGTACTATCTGTAGAGACAGAATAAAATGCTTACTGACAGGAGGAGAGACATGTAAAAATCTATCTTGGAGCAATGTGACCTTCAAAGATTTAGTTATTTCCATTATACATCTACATTTCCATGTGGTGAATCTGCTATCAATCTAACTCCAGTGTTGCAGTTGCCTTTAACTCCTTGGAGCTTTTTGATGATAAAGTTCAACTGTTTTTGCGCTACTGTTTTTATCTTACTACTAAAGTGCGCTCACCCTTGAATTCTGTGTTACCAAAAAACTTTTAATGAAATACTCAACTAAGCTGGAATACACCTCTGAGAATAAGAATGTTTCTCACAGGGCTGTAAAATCTGTATCATAAAGGACTCAAATAAGCAAGATGAGTTTAAACGACACTGCTGCACAATGATGCCAGCTGCTGAGAGTTTGTTTGTTCTTCTTGTAGCTTTATCACCAAAAGTAACCAAACTAATTGTGCTGTTATGGTTTCTGCTTCCTAGGTCAAATATTATTTTCTCCAACATAGCTTCTATTGAATGAGCCAAGGCTGAAGCTTTCCCATGAGTTGAGCCATCCGACATCCATCCCAATCAATGGGCAGCATCCACTGATACCCAAACACGGATTCTATATAAAGTATAAAACCGACGTCAAGCCCTACTGCAGCATGGTTAAAGCATGGTAAAGCACAGACAAGATTAATATATCACAAATAGGTGTAGTAAAATGTTATCTGAAGTGCATATTTCAAAATCAAATGACATCCTAAAACAAACAGGCAATGTTACTTATTTTTAATCAGTAAAACGTGTAACTTAAAATGTGTTTCATAAGAACATAAGAAAGTTTACAAACGAGAAGAGGCCATTCGGCCCATCTTGCTCTTTTGGTTGTTAGTAGCTTATTGATCCCAGAATCTCATCAAGCAGCTTCTTGAAGGATCCCAGGGTGTCAGCTTCAACAACATTACTGGGGAGTTGGTTCCAGACCCTCACAATTCTCTGTGTAAAAAAGTGCCTCCTATTTTCTGTTCTGAATGCCCCTTTAACTAATCTCCATTTGTGACCCCTGGTACTTGTTTGTTTTTTCAGGTCGAAAAAGTCCCCTGGGTCGACATTGTCAATATCTTTTAGAATTTTGAATGCTTGAATCAAATCACTGCGTAGTCTTCTTTGTTTAAGACTGAACAGATTCAATTATTTAAGCCTGTCTGCATATGACATGCCTTTTAAACCCGGGATAATTCTGGTCGCTCTTCTTTGCATAGATCTAGGTCTTTTTCATAGATTCTTTCTTCAATTTCAGCATCTATTTATAATGCACATTTTTATTGCCTGCGTGCAGTACCTTACACTTTTCTCTATTAAATGTAATTTGCCATGTGTCTGCCCAGTTCTGAATGCTGTCTAGATCATTTTGAATGACCTTTGCTGCTGCAACAGTGTTTGCCACTCCTCCTATTTTTGTGTCGTCTGCAAATTTAACAAGTTTCTTAAAACAAGGCACGATAAAAAAGTACTGTGTTAAACCTGTTTTACTGTGCAAAAGGCAACAAAAGGTTTCCAAAAAAATGCAGTCTTTGTAAAAATAAAGCATTTATTTTTAATATTGTAACCTTTCGGTGTGGTTACTGTTGTAACCTTTAACTAGGGTGCCTCCTGTTCTGTCCTGGCAAAATATCAGTCAATCTTCCTATCTTCTTTCCTCCATCCTCCCTTCCTCCTCCACTATACTGCGCCATCTCTGCAACAGTCTCCCTCTGGGGGCAAGTGAAGCTCACTTCCAAACCTTAGAGGCCTGGCCACACCAGCCTCGTCCTCCACGAGGAAGGTTCTACCGCGAGCCAGAGGGCACCCCAGCCAAATCTATCCAAACTCTCTTTCCTTTTGTCATTTCCTCCACTCACTCTATCCTTTTTCACTAATGTTCCCAGCCTAAGACCCCCATTGCATGTTTATTTCTTTTTTCTTTTTTAGTGTTCCAGTCTCCCCGTGAGGGAAGTGAAGCTCACTACTCAGCATTGGAAATCCGGCCACATCGACCTCTGCACTTCTCTTCATCCTTTCGATTCATCCACTACCCTATCTAGTTTTCCCTTGGTGGAAATAATGTTTGCTTCTCGGCCTTGGAGGCCGATCGGTTCGTACTTCAATCTCCCCTCCATGAAGGTGGCTCTCCATCAGCCAAATGTCCCGTGAACTATTATATATTACAGATTTATTGCCAGTCCCATCAGTATAGTACACAGTAGTTGCGGCACACAACTATTTTGTGAATAACCAAATACAATAATGAAAGGAATACTATCTCTCCCTTAAATCATATTTGACTGTTACTTGAAATGTGTACAGATAGACAGATTAACTGTAGATCAACATTTTTACAACTCACTTATTAAAAATAAATTGAAGTTATTTTTTTTCTGATTACAGCTTGCTGAGCAAAGCACCAAATGAGCCATATGTATGAAACACTCAAGCTGCTCCAAAGCTATTTTAGACCATCAAAGTGTGCTTAAATGAAGTGAAAACGTTCTTAATGGGATCAACTGAAAATGTTTTCCATAAAATGGTACCAGCTGTAAATTATTAGAAAAGCAGCTGAACCCGTTTCTCCTTTTGGGAATGGTACCATGCTGATTGCTCAGAAATTTTTACAAAGATGTAAAAATGAGGTTGTGTCTTAGATACTGCAAGGAGGCTGTTAAAAATGTTAATAGAATTATATAAAGGGGGAAACAATCAGATAAATAGAAAACCACAAACCATACTGAAATATTTACTAGCCAAATTGAAGTTGGAATCCAGGAGACATTAGGACAGAATAAATAAATAGAGCTTCTTAAGCTGAATAGTGCAAATGTTTGGCTAAGAAAATAGATTGGAGGGAAATAGTTTAGCCTTTTGCTTCGGGTACCTTGGAGGAAATTAGAATAACCACACCTAATAAAACATTTTTAAAAAACTATATGAAGGTGGTGGGAGGTTGTGATTGCTTGAAAACAATGACAGTGTGCAGGTAAGTACAGTATATTTATACTAGATACAGTATACGTTTGAGAAGGTTTTCTATTGGTGTCTTTGAAAACAGTTGCACACCTTGAATTCAGTTTCTTTACTCATATTTAACCTGAATATAATGGAAAGTAGAAAAACATACCATCATTATTTATGCTGATGGCACTGCACAAATGCACATTTAACACAACAAAATCCCAGATGGTTGCAGAAAGGAAGCTCAGAACAAGGAGGACAGTACCAATCAATTTGAAAAACGATAGAAGTCTGTTAAGCTTGGAGTTATTATTAGTTATTACACTGGCAAGTTTCTAACTGGGCACTGGGAAACATGGCAGTCCTGTGTAAATATCTCTTCGGCTCAATTGAAATACTGTACATTTCATTTAGAAGATGAATAATTGTACTGTTTAATCGTTTTCCCAATCTAACTTATTAAAAGGGATTTATAGTGACATGGGTTAAAGCCAAGCACTGTATCTGTGTCCAAAATTATGTTGATAGTTTTCTGGTCTCAACAAGAGACCAGAAGAGACTTAACTCTAAGAAACTCCACAGTAAAGTAAAGCTCTGCTGAGAAGAATGATTCATCACAACCTGGCTCTTTATAACTACAGCGTAAATGTCTTGACAAAGTACTGCAAGAGGCAGAAGGGGAGTCACTGTTGCAAACAAAATTAATTCTATATGTCTCGCCTCATTCCAGATTAGTACAAAGGGCTAACTTCTAGCTGTCCCTTAATCAACATGGGTTTATTACTGTATGGATTCAAATGGAATGTCTTTATGATTAATTATTTTTCTAATATTGAGTTGATTTTTAGTATATTTTCAGTTTGGTAACAATAATAATGTATTTCTTTTTCCTTTTACAAAAACATTTTGTACTGAATTTGTAAAACTCAAGATTAACCCCAATTATATTGTACTGCATCCTAAATCAAGTCATTTTCAATCGGTGAAAAAGCTGAATTTCTGAAGTGGTTTGAAAAAATATCACAATGGGTGTGAAACTGGTGTTTTAAATAAAGATTCTCCAACTACTAACTACCACAGTTGCCACAGCTGTATAGCGGACAGAAAATACAGTTGCACACCCCTGGTAGTCATTTCTATATGATTGAAAAAAAGGGATTAAAAAAGGACATTAGTTCATAAGGCTGGTAAATAATGATCACAGCAGAAACAGCACTAGAGAATGATAGGAAACACACATGATGTATTAGGACATTAAATAGGTAAGACATTAAATATGAATAAAATATAGATGATATAATGTTACCCTTTAACATTAACAAGTACCCTTGCAGACTCTTGGAATGGAAAAGAATATGAACTACAGCTATGGACAAAAGTTTTGCATCACCCTATAGAATTAACTGATTTTGCTTCATAAAGTCCAAGAAACCTGCTGAATAATGTTACGTTAACATATTTTACATTAATCATGAGTGGAGTTGATAAAAAACATCAAAGTTTATTAAAGTCAATTTAAAAGTCCATAACATTTAAAGGACAGTTACCCCGACGCGTTACGGCACAGCGGTATCCGCCTTCATCAGTGGGAAGAATAAACAGAGTGAGCAAATCTACACATCAGGTGTTTCTAAAGAGAGCTACAAATCACCCTTAATAGACTACAAACATTCCATCAGGTTCACCTGGATCATTGACAATCTCAGTAGGGCTCAAAATAACAAGTCAGACAAATATTATCCAATTAGTATATTTACAAAGAGTTATGTCAAACTATTTTAAACTAAGTTTAAATCAACAATAAAGTGAGACAAGTACTTAAATATAAACAGTTGGGTAGAAACAACAGCTGCAAAAGTAGTAACAAAGCATATATATAAAAATACAGACAGATCAAAGTCCATATTCAATCCATTGGGGCTTACTGATCCCAATTCAAGAATCCATTTAATTTATTTTCCTAATTAAATTGACATCCCCTCTCTTTTGGATTCTATTCCAAAAAATAGGAAATCATTAAGGTGATGTCCTACCTGGTTAAAGTGTAGCCTACTGCCACTGGGTATCTAGCGTAATTTCTATTAATTGCCACAATATGTTCAGAAATCCTAACTTTTAGGGCTCGAGACATTTCCCCGATGTACATTAAGCCACAAGGGCAGATTATACAGTGCACCACATTTTTGCTTGCACAGGTGATACGTCCTTTGATTCATATGAGTGGATTTTCACACGCATGTGGAAATTCTCTAATGTTGTAGGTGTATTTGCATTTGGAATAATTCAGACATTTGAAATTACCGCCTGATCGAATAAGTGTTTAATATCTAGTAATGTCTGAATGAAGAATGAACCAAAAAGCTTTTAACGTTTTTTTTTCTCTTTTGGATAGAAACAAAGGCTTGTTTTTAAAAATGTTTGGTAGTGTGGAATCACTTTCAATAAGATGCCAATGATTGTTAATAATTCTTTGTAGTTTGTTCATTTCTGGCATATATTTAACACAAAAAGTTATTCTTTCCGGTACTTTTCTCTTTTGTTTAGGGCACATAAGATCTCCCCTTTGCAACGACCGCAAATGTCGACTTAGTAGAGCAGATTCTTTTTGCCCAATGTATTTCTATCAGAAGCTTTTCTGAATAGTGATGTGTTTAAAATTCCCTTATCTTTATAAACTGAAACATCCAAAAAGTAAATTTTTTCAAAACTATAATTAGAGGTCAATTTAAGATTAACATTGCAAGTGTTCAAATAATTAATGAAATTATTTATTGAGCTTCATTACCATTCCAAATCAAAAAGATATCATCTATATATCGTTTTCATATCAGTATATTATCATGGAAGGGACTAATCTGTTGATCCAAAATAAAATTTTCGAAATCCCCGACATACACGTTCGCAAAATTAGGCGCCATTTTTATGTTCCCATTGTTGTACCTTTAACCTGTAAGTAAAACTGGTCATCAAAGGAAAAGTAGTTGTGTGTTAAGATTAAATTCATTAGATTAATTATGGGGAATGACTGTATATAAAGACTCAATATCCAAAGTTACCAAAAAAGAGTCTTTTACAATTAGTCTTAAAAAATCAACAGTATCTTTTAGGAACAAAGGGATGGATTCCACTAAAGGTCGAATACGAAAATCAATAAATTCAGATAATTTTTCCATTGGCCGACCTGGCAGTTGTTCCAAATTTTTATGAATTTTGGGTAAGGAGTAGAACAGCGGTCTAATGATGTTTCTTACATATAAAATTGTCTCTGACATTCTCCTTTGTATTGCTCTATAGATTGCATTGCAATTGCACGTCCTTTGTCAGCTGATTTAATTATCAAAGACGCATCATTCTATAAATCTTTCAATGCTAACCACTCATCCTTAGACAAGTTAAACGGGATGTGGAAAACACAGAAGGCAACAGCAGTGACAGCAGCAGCAACCTCCCCAGTGTCCAGCAGCCAGACGGGAGCAGCATGAGTGTCCAGCGCCCAGGAGGGGCCACTGGCACGAATACTTCCGCCTGGTGGAGGCATCAAGTTGGTGCCCGCTCTGCAAGGAGAGGGTCCATTCCATCCTCAACTGCCCCTGGCCTGGAAAGGAGGAGGCACGACCGGAGGACAGCTCAGAGGCTTGCCTCAGCATTTCTCGGGGCCGAGAACCTGTGCCCTGCCTGCGGGAAACAGGGCCACTCCGGTCTACACCACCATCGACGGGCTGCCTGTTGTTCCCATCTCCACCGTCCGAGGGAGACTATCTGCCACTCCCACCTCCACCTCCAGAGGCGATGGAGATACCTCCACCACCAGAGGATGAAAGATAGCATCCAGCGCCCAGAAGGGGGGAGCCCAAGTGTCCAGAGCCCAGACGAGGGGAGCCCAAGCCTCCAGCGCCCAGACGGGGGGAGCCCAAGCGTCCAGCGCCCAGACAGTGGGAGCTCGAGCGTCCAGCGCCCAGACGGTGGGAGCCCGAGCATCCAGCGCCCAGACAGGGGGAGCCCGAGCATCCAGCGCCCAGAAGGGGGAAGCCAGTGACCGCCTCCTTAGTTAATTCATTGATTAATTGTTGCTAATCGGGAGATGGACACCTGTATAAAAAGCCTGCAGTTTTCTGCTCTCTGGGTGGAGAGTAGTGGAGAGAATGAGAGCGAGAGAAGGCGTCTGAAAACGAAAGAAACTAAGAAATCAAGGATCAGTGAAGGCTACTGCCCAGCCTGACTTATATTTGCTTAGTGTTCGTGATTTTGTTTTGTTTGACTATTTATTTTTACTCTGCGTGTTTATTTTTATTCAAACCTTATTTTATTGTTTTGAAAATAAACAGCGCCGCAGCGCCTTTTGCCCTGCAGCACTTGCTTCTGTGTTTGTTCCTGCATCTGGCCTGACGTCACCACTCAGCCATTCCTGTGACAGGGATTCTGTTTCTTTGTGAAACTGTAGCATGTACACAACCTTAAAGAAATACAATGAAACACATTCATTAAGTGAGTTTAACCCTCATTTACTGTAAACGAAGGTTCCTCAGACAGTCACCAAATCAATTGCTTGCAATCGTATCTTACACTTGACACAGCTTTTTAGCTGTTTAACCTTGCATTTCCAAACATGTTATTATCCAATTTCGACACGGCACTCAGGTGGCTACAATCATACCCTTCAAAGTGGTTTCAAAACCCATCAGGATTGAACACCTTTAAATCCATTTCGTTTAACTGGCCTCTCTGAACAGAAGCCAGTCAATTGTGAAAGTACTTGTATTGATGATTTGAGATTTACCCAGGTGAAGTAGTTCATTCATAATTGTAAACCCTCAAATAATACATATTTATTAGATCCTGTACCTAATATTGGTTTGGGTCTTGACACAATGTGACACAGACTCCACTAGTTGCTGGAAGTTCAAGCTAAGTAGACAAACTCCCTATAAAAGTTTCCCCAATTAAATGCCTAGCAAAGTGAAATAAAACACAGTGAACGCATGGTAAACCACAGGTAAGCATTGTAAAGCATATTCAAAATCATGACAAACCTGGGTAAACTATGGTGAATGCATAATATAATCATGGAAAAAGCATGAAAAAAGTGCAAAAGTGGTGTGCAAAAATATTATAGTTAGTTTTTATAAGGTAGTGTTTTTCACTAATCCCTTGATCAGTGTATGACACCTACAAAGGCAAAAGCCGTGACTTTTCTCTGTTTAGTTTCATATAGTGTTACCTGAGAGATTACTGTATGCAGGACTTACATGTAAAAACAATCAGAAAGCGTTATTTATTTATGTATGTATTTATTTATTTAAAAGTCAATGTCAATGCACTGAACATGCACTATAGAATCTTAGCAATGCAATGCATTACCCAGCCATCAAAAATAAATTAATAATTTAAAATGACTGCAAATACAGTGCTCATTCCAATCAGCAAGCCCCTTTTAAATTTCACAGGCAAACCATCTAATGAACTTTAAATGTCAGATGCAAACTAACAGTTTAATGGTATTCCAAACTTTATTGAATTGCTACAATGAAACATGCTTTATATATTGAAAACGGTTGATTTCTTTATGTGGTTTATGCTATACTGTAGTGTAAGGTTATAATATGTGAATGTCTGAAGACAGATACCACTATAGCACAATTGTGTTTATATATGGTATGGTTATATGTATGTACTATTATCCTATTTAGTTACAGTTTAAGGTACTGTTAAGCAACAGGTGCAAAGGAAAATGCTAATTTTATGAACAGAATCAAATCATCTTAACAGCATAAAACAAGCAAAGACTTTCTTAGGACAATAATTTACTTGTTCCTTGCTGCAACAAAAGTTGCTTCTTGCTTGTTCAGAAACTTTGCCTTTGCCCTCTGTACTCGTTGCTAAATAATAAAAAAATGCACTTGTGGTGGTTATCAGTAATTACTCAAAGCAATCATACACATATAATCCCAAAAATAAACACACAAATAAACCTATACAGTATTTACCCCATAAGAACCATAAGATTTTTGACAGTACCTATTATCCTGTACACGCATTATGCATGGGATGCATAAGCTTGCTTGTTTGGAGATTTCAGAATAACCAATACAAGCTGGCTTGACATCTCTTATAAGGGTGTTCCATTGAGTACCTACAGTACTGTACACCCAATGCATTGGAAGATCACAACACTTTCATAGATCTCTCTCTCTCTCCCTCCCTCTCTCTCTCTCTCTCTCCATCTGTTCCCTCCAGGTTACCTCCTGCAGACGTGACCTTGCAGCCCTTGTTAGCACTAGCCTCCCGCAGAGGAAAAGATGCCTTTAGTAGGTATTATCAGATGCTCCATGCTCACAAGGAGCTCCAACTGGCTTTCATGTGGTCATCAGCCCTAGTGTAAACGGAGTGACTTACTGCTAGTGAGTGAGGCCAGCTGGCACAAGGACAGTGAAAAGTATTTAATCACAGCCTAGCAGTTGGGTAGCATCTTGATATTTTATTACAGACCGTAGTATTTTTTTGTATCCTCTTACTGCATATAAAACTACCTTAAAGACACTTAAAAGGTGTTCTCAATTAGTGTTAATCAAGGGTTTCATATGAGTAAGTGTGGATTAATGTGTCATGAAGAGTTCTTTAATTCATATGAAATAATGTGTCATAGTGTCATAATGTAATTACAAATTAATCAACTGCACTATTATGGGCAGAAATGTTTAGCAATCTGATCTCGGCTTTGAAGAAATGTATTGACCAAATGGTTAAATCAAATTGACCAAGTCAGCTTTTTTTAAAAACCCTGAGTGAGTGTTCTTGCAGAAAGAATGCATATTTATTAAACCCATGTAAGAATGTATGTCACCAATCTGTACGAAACTTGGTTTGGTACAGTAGATGCAGATGGCTTTACAGAATTTTTTTTCTTGGAAATGAACAGTCAATCATGTTAAAAAAAGGGGTGATTAAAAATAGTGTTTACAGTATATAGGAAATAGTTAAACAAAGTACAGCTTTCCAAATTGTTGAATAAATAGGAAGGATTTTGTTTCTTCAATTTGGAATCAACTGAGCATCAGACACAACATTTGGAGGGTTGAGTAAGTGTAGCTAAACTACTTGCTTATCTACAAGGCCACATGTGTTTTTATTTTCCTCCACAGTTCCTATCTGCACTAGCTATATGTTCAGCTTGTGGTGAAGTAATTTGGCCCAATAGCCAGGAGCCAACATCAGTGCTTCCTGTGTCTGGTTTGAGGGAGTTCACAGTTCAAGATCAGGCTGAGATATCTGTCCCTTTAAATATTACACAGGCGATACCTACTTCCCTTCAAACTATTTTAAAAAGTATTATCTGCCCTTCTTTGTGGAGATTGCTTAGACCAAGATGACATTTAATTATGTTAGTAATATTTAGCTCGCAGGAAACGTGGTTGAAGAAATCAGAGATCATTTATCTTACTTTCCCAGGTGTGTCATTAAATTGCTGAGAGAGAATCACAATATTTTGCTAATAATTATGGAATACAATGTGCATGCACTGCATCAGCACTACACACCTGAATAAGCATCAGTTTTATCACAGGAGACATACTCGTCTGGTGCTTTCAGACAGCTTGTTAAAGACCCTCAATTGGACATGTTCTCTTACTTATTTATAGAATGTATCTTTCTCCCACTTATAAGTTGTTGAGATGGCGGATTTGCAAACAGCATTTTTTTTTCAACACAGTTTAAACTACAATAAGTATATCGGATGATGTTTTTGAGATCTGTTTGGAAAACAGTACAGACACTAGTACTGTAGGAGTTGACAATCCTGTCCTTAAGTTCTTTGAGTACATTATTTATATTAAATACCGTAGTTTAGGGATCCATTGAAAAAACATCTAACATATTAAGAAGTGTTAAAGTGAAAGTACTGCTGAAAGGCATGAAGCATTATTTATTTATTTTTTTATAATAATAGTTGGTCACTTTTATGTGATACAACCATCTGGAATGTCTATGTATTACATGGCTTATTTTGTATGTGCCAATGACACCACAATACTGATTCAGATGGTAGTTTTGGACCCAGGCAGCTCACTGGATATAAAGCCAGCTGTTACAGAACTGCAGCTGCCCAGATGGACGCAGTTTCTTGGTTAGGGATCTATACTCGAAATGTCCTACACTCACACACACACCTACAGTGAAAAATTCTTCTTTTAACCCAAATAAAACGAACCCCACACAAAATACAACTTAAGACAACACACACTTACTATAAATGAAAAAAGAAACACAGACACATTGCTTCCCAAGTATACTGTAAGTGCTAGTTTTTTTTATAAAAGAACATTACAGTACCTACAGCTTTTATAGAGCTTCCTGTTTCACGGCAAGTATAGCACAAACAAATACACTCTCGACTGTTAAAATAAGCAGACCAAGAGACACCATTAATTATGACTACATGCCTCACACTGCACAGTATGTTCCAGAATATTAGTCATCAAGTTTTTAATAAGTGCAGTTAGAAGAGTGCTGAGTTTCTACGGGGACTGGGGGAGAGATACGTGCTGGAGATGTCTGCAATATTAAGATGTCCCACCTTGAATGCTGTAATCCTAGCTAAGACTCAAGAGATCCATGTTTAACAATTTTAACAACTTTATTAACAAAATATAATTTTTGGAAATGGAATGTCCAACCAGTTTCTAACCATCAATACATTTTTATATTAGCATGATCACTTTTTAACCAACACAATGTAAAATAGAATGGAACGAAAACACATTCTAGCTTTCAAGAAAGAGACGATGAATACCCACTGTGTGGAAATTAGTACTAAAATAGAGAGTTACAGTAGGAGAGGTCTAATTAAAAAAATATATATATATATATATATATATATATATATATATATATATATATATATATATATATATATATATATATAATTTCCAAGGTTACATGAGCTGTGGCCAAAATGTTTCAGAACTTATGCCAGCTTCTTTGTTAATTTTTGTGAAGTAGTTCTTAAATTTGGGGGCCACACAACAGCTCAAAAAGCATGTCCTGCCACATATGTTATTTTTCTTTTTTTTTCTCTTATATATCCATACATCAGAATCTCCAAGAGGGCCCTTTAAAAGACCAATCAAAGGCTAAAATTTAATAAAACTGAAATCAGACACTTGACATCCAGATGGCTGAAAGGCACAGCGACAGCGCTTTGAAAGACAGGGGAAAGTGACAGCTCAGCAAGTTGCCAATGTCTTGTAGCGCCCCAGGGGCTAACAAATAGAATCTGGTACACTTGTGTTACTTATTAACAGCATTTGCATGAAACCCTGCAACCTCACCTTCAGCAGGCTACTGTCAGCATTTCTATGGAAAAAGAATGGCCTCCAGCTCCAGGTGGTTTGCTTCGAGTGGCCTGAGGTACAAAAAAATAAAGCTTCTCTACAAATCCAGCTGCTTTTTTGTTTAGGGCTTTCTGTGGCAAAGTGGTTTGTAATGCGTAGGTGTAGTGATGTGATTATGAAACAGAAGACATACAACAAAGTTCACAATCCAAACAGGTTTTATTTTATAATCCTGGTCTGGTGACCACAAAGAATAATCCCAAGCAATACACAGCAATGTGTATTGCATTGTCTAAACAACGGGTCCCGAAATAATACACAGTTCGAAAGAATAAACACAGTAGAACACTGTGGCAATGTGCCCCGCCCCTGTGTGCATTTGTGTGTTATGTGTTATATGTTGCATGTGTTAATGTTGGTGTATAGAGATTGGTACATGGCATATAAATGGGTCTGTGTTTCATGTGTGATTTAAATTGTATATTTGTATTTAGGCACGGGATTGCACATCACTGCCGTGCATTTAAAGTATAGTATGTGAGCACGGGGTTGCACAGAATTAATTCACGTGCTGGGATTCAAGTGAATAATTAATTAGTAATTGAATCCCAGCACAACAGTATATATAGATGCACGTTTGACTCACTGGGGGTTGGGTGTTCGGTGAGTGGAGAAGGAGGTAAAAAGTATAAGAATAATAAGAATAAGAAAAGAAGCGTCTCACTCACCGTGTTTCGTTTGTCTGTTTACTGTTTAGTACGTTTTGTTTGTCTCTATTTTGGCGTGAAGTGCCGTGTCCTGTTTTGTGTTACAACCTTTTTATTTTCTGTTCTGTCTGTTTAATTATTAAATGCTGAGCGCGATCACGCTGTCCCCCCATGTTTTAGGTGCAACCAACAGGGACATCTGGCCAGGTCATGCCCCACTGCCATGGAGTGTGATGAGGGCGCGTGTAATTGGGCACCTGAGATAGGTAAGTGCGGGGAAAATGGTCGGGAGGGGCCTTGTATGATTGAGGAGGGGCCTTGTATGATTGATGTGGTTTTAGGCAATGTGAAAACCCACGCATTAGTGGACACAGGATGTGAGCAAACCTTAATTAGAACAGCTCTCTTGGGCGGTGTGTCGTGGCGGTCACGAGGTCAGGTGGCTGGGGTCTGGTGGGAGAGTGCTTGAATGGTAACAAACGCCAGTCAAAAGGAGTCGGAACGCAGTGTGACCGAGAGGGCGAGGTTACTGGGCCATCCAGGGCAGATGCTACTTCGGCCCCTCTCAATATACCGGACATGTGGTACTCAAGCGCGGACATAGTGTGGGGCCAACATAATGACTCGTCACTAGTGCACGTTTGGGGGCAGGTCTGGTCTATTGAAGGTAAGGATGTTGATGGCGCTGGGGTGCTAGTATATCCACACTTCAGTATCAAGGGGCAATTACTATATAGGGTAAATCTAGCTGCGGGCACAGGACAGCCTGTAACACAATTATTGGTTCCCCCGTCTTGTGGACCGAGGTCATGAGGCTGGCGCATGATATCCCTTTTGCGGGGCACCTCGGAGCTGACAAGACAAGGGAGCGGATATTGGCTCGATTCTATTGGGTAGGTCTTCATACTGATGTGTCGAAATCTGTAGCCACATGCCCAGACTGCCAGCGAGTAGCGCGGGGTCGAGTGCGCCCTGCCCCTTTGGTTCCACTGCTGATTATTTCCACTCCTTTTGAACGCATTGCAATGGACATAGTGGGCCCTTTGCTACCTTCTGACTCTGGGTATACGCATATATTAGTAGTGGTAGATTATGCAATGCGATATCCAGAGGCAGTTCCACTGAGGTCCACTAGTGCCGCTGCAATAGCCACCGAGTTAGTACAGATTATGGCTACAGTAGGGATCCCCAATAAGATCTTGACTGATCATGGAACCAACTTTCTGTCTAAAACGTTACAGCAGGTATATAAAATATTAAAAATACATCCCATCAGGACGTCTGTTTATCATCCACAGACGGACGGTTTGGTGGAACGTTTTAATCAGACCTTGAAGTCGATGCTGAGATGGTTTGTAACGCAAGAGCATAAACATTGGGCATCGCTGCTTCCCTTCCTCCTTTTTGCATTGAGAGAGGTGCCGCAGAGTTCGACAGAGTTCTCCCCCTTCGAGCTCTTGTAGGACCGACAGCCTGTTGAGAGAGGGGTGGGAAGAGCACAAAGGCTCGTCCAAAAATGTAGTGAAGCATGTGCTCCTACTAAGAGATTGCCTAGATTTGGTTGGTCGTTTGGCCCAGGACAACCTCAGATTGGCTCAGCACCGACAACAGCAGCATTACAACAAAAATGCACTAATTAGAACCTTTCGACCAGGAGACAAGGTAATGCTGCTACTTCCCTCATCAGAATCCAAGTTATGTGGTAAATGGCAGGGGCCATATGAAGTGATTCGGGCTATAGGAAAGGTGAATTATGAAATTAGACAGCCCGATTGCCGTAATGAATGTGAAATTTATCATGTCAATTTATTAAAGCCTTATCAGGCAAGGGAGGTCTTGTTTTTAACCCCAGGCAACATAGAGGATGATTTAGGCCTCTGTCCAGAGACTCCTAGCACTAAAATCATTCAGATGGGGGAACAATTGGTTCCAGACCAGCAACGGGAGCTGCGTAAGCTTATTGAGGAATTCAGCTATGTTTTTTCTGACTTGCCCGGCAGAACTAATTTGGTCTCTACAGCAGGTGTCATTGTGCGGGAGAGACCTATGCCTCGGGTCGACAAACTTTTAGACAGAGGTAAGGCGAGGTTTGTCTCCACTTTGAACCTGACGAAGGGATACTGGCAGATCCCTTTAACCCGCAGTTCTAGAGAGAAAACCGCATTTTCAACACCAGAGGGGCTTTCACTTTAAAACCATGTCGTTTGGGTTACATGGTGCTCCCGCTGCCTTTCAGAGACTGATGGACCCGGTTTGACATCATGAATATGCAGCAGCATATATTGATGTCATTTATTGCTCCACCTGGCGAGAGCATTTGGCTAGGATTGCAGCCGTCCTTCAGTCTCTAAGGGTAGCCCCGCTGACAGCTAACTTGAGAAAATGTGCATTTGCCAAGACAGAGACTCAATATTTGGGATTTTTAATGGGGAATGGAAGGGTGAGACCTGTAGTCACTAAAATCCAGGCTTTGGTTGATGCAGCGATTCCCAAAACCAAGACTCAGGTGAGGTCACTACTGGGATTATCCGGTTATTACCGCTGCTTTATCCCCGAGTATGCCACAGTGGTTAACCCTTTAGTTGACCTCACCTAAAACAGTGCTCCAAATTTAATTAAGTGGTCAGCTGAGTGTCAGGGGGCGTTTGATACTATTAAGCGTATACTTTGCCAGGCCCCCACTCTTATCACACCAGATTTCACCAAAATATTCATCCTCCACACCGACGCCTCAGATGTGGGTTTGGGTGCTGTCTTGTCTCAAAAGGTAGATGGAGTAGAACACCCAATACTGTACATTAGTAAAAAAAATGCTACCTCGGGAACGCAACTACTCTGTAGTCGAAAAGTAGTGTTTGGCCATTAAATGGGCTACTCACTCTTTACGATACTACCTGCTGGGACACTCATTTGATCTTGTCACAGACCACGCCCCACTCAAGTGGTTAAGCACAATGAAGGACAGCAATGCCCGGATAACTCGGTGGTATATGGCGCTGCAGCCCTTCATGTACCATATGGTACACCGTGCAGGGAAAGACCATCAAAATGCAGATTATTTTTCCCGGGAGGGGGGGGTAATGGGAAAGATAGATTCAGCCAAGTGTTCCTTCGGCTCCACTCTGAGCGGTGGGATATGTGACAGGAATATAATGAGTTATATTCTTTCCCTTTCTCTACCTGTGAGGGCACTAAGTAGCGAAAGGGAAAGGCTTTGGACAGGTTGTCCTGACAGTTCATTCCCTGGGTCGGGAAGTCAGTCAGCCTGGAAAAAGACGAGACTCCAGTGCGGGAATGTATTGACCTGGAAGGTAAACGAGGTAGCAGCTGCAGGCAATAGAGTCAGCTGCAATCGTTCCAAGGGGTCATGCATATAATCGCATAAAAGGGGCCGGAGAATTGTAAATCTTTTCCTTCGTTTTTGGTTTTGAATTAGACCTGGAAGGACCCGTGCACTGTGTATTAAAAGTATTGTGAGTGTTTGTTTTGTTTGTCTTGTCTATAATTGTTACTTGTGTGTTTATAGACGGCTAACATGTTCCGGAGCTGTCGCTAAGAGCCAGCACTGAACCCGGAACAGCACTGCACTATTTGTCACTCTTTAAACTGTATCACCCACCACAAGTACTACAGCACGCACCCAGGACTGGTAACCGTGGTTGTATATTGTGGGAGAGATACTGTGTTTATTGTTTAGGGCTGCAATCCCTGTTACTGTTCTCTGTGTTTTACACATCGCTGTGTATAACCAGAGTTTATTATTTGGTCACCAGACCTGGATTATAAAGACGATAAAACGTATATTTTTCCATACCGGATTACAAATCTCTGTCTGTTTATTCCTGCACTGCATCACCTCTGCACCTGTACCTAATCAGCAACAACTTTGCCACAGTATTTTACATACTTTCAGCATGCTCAAAAAAGCTTCACAACTGGTTTTAAAATTAATAATATCATTAAAAAAGTGTATGCATTACGTGTACCTTAAAGTAAGTTAAATTCAGTTTTCTTATCATTCATCCTGAGCCTCAGGGTCTCTTCATGACTGTTGAAAAACAAATTGGCATGCTCGTTGTACAGCCATGTGTGTGTACTGACTGGAACATTCAGTATGGCGCGCATTATATATTACTATTCATAACCCGGCATTTAAAATAGACCCAGTGTCTACTTACCATATTTCCCAGCAGCCCCAGTGCCTATTAGAGACCGGCAAGTATTAGAGGCCGGTGAGTATCAGAGACCGGCGAGTATTGGAGACCGGCGGGTATTGGAGACTGGCGATTATTTGAAGTTTTACGGTATTAACATGTTGCGATCTCGTATGTACGTGAAAAATGAAAGCTTGGCCTATTAAAAAGCCCATTAAGTTGTTTGAAAGAAAAAAATAACTAAATTAAATCACATAAATTACTAAATTATGCCCTATATAGAAATAAATGTATAAAAACAGTGCAGCAATATGAAACCATGATAGCATCGGCAATACGATAATGGTCTGTTTTAGAGGGCGAGCATTAATTGCATTATTACAGAAATGTTATGCAGTCTAATTATTCAAACAGTGCTAAAATCCAAATCGCTAATTTATCCTACTCACTGTATATAAAAGAGACAAGAACTAGTTATGTTCAAACTGACTTTATTCCAAGTACAGTATCATGTTAATTCAAAGAATCAATATTCTGTTTAAAAAAAAAAAAAAAAATGACTAATTGCAATAGTTTGTACTTATGACAGTAAAAAAAATAAACAAAATGGAAGCAATCTTCTGTTTCAAAAAAAGAAGAAAAATACGTATTAACATCACTCGAGTCTCAGAATAGCAAAAAAAAAAAGATCAACACAATTGCACGTTCCATCCATTTATCGAGCGAGTTTATAAGTTACTCTGTAAAAATGCTACAAAAATAGTAGCGACATAATGGTTTTCCATCCACTGCAAATTCTAACAAGCCATAAGTGTTGCATGCGTAAAAGGTACTTACAAAGGTAAAGGTATAAAATCTGAAGCATTGTTTTCACATATTTTCCCACTAGTTTAAAGGTTATATATAAAATGAACGCTCGTAAGAAAAATAAATAAACATTCTGTTTGTTTAACTTCATTTTAAAGCTGAGGGAACACAGATCCACTTTGTGGCTTGGAACTTGGTTTCAGGAGACTAGGTTTCAGGCCACTGCATGGCACACAAGAGGAGACTTGAGGAGACTAGTGGCGCCAAATCAGCCAATCAAAAGCCCACTTTTAAAATGGGAGAAAATAATTACTGAATAAAGAATAAAAAGATTAACAAATTCCCACATTATTTCTCAGTGTGTGTTATTATTGCGTACATCTAAAATGATACAAAATAACAAAACAGTGCTGAGAGTTCTCTCATTTACAAATTGCAGTCGGGGGGGGGGGGGTTACTGAGTAATTTATTTTAAATTAATATATTTAGCAAAAGGTGACACATTGAATAAGATTTGCTCGTGCAATTGTCAGCGCATTTTTGGCAGTGACTCAATAAAATAAATATACTAATACTTCTAATTGGTTTATATTTGGGGAAACCCCCAATACAGTCCATATATGGATAGTATTCATCACATGATTTGAATTAACATATAATATGATTCAGAAGGATTCCCTAAAATAGTCAGGGAGTCTACTTGTTCGTAGAAAACAAATTCATGATTTCAAAAGTTCAGTTTAATAACATAATACACATTCAGACAACTCACACACTAGGTAATTAAGTTTCTACCACTTTATTTATCAGTAGTCCTTTACTAATATATATATATATATATATATATATATATATATATATATATATATATTCTTGCTCTTACGTTCTTAGCTTGTTTTTTTGTCAGGATTTTATTAAACAAAGTAGCATTTTTTTAATAGACTTTTTTTGTTTTATTTTAATTGAAATGAATGGGTAGAAACTTTGAACTTAAAACATAAACAAATCAAGTGCAGAGACATCATCATATTCGTTCAGTAATTGTAAAAATAATTGTGTTTCTTATTTGCTCCACGTCTGCCAGCTTGTTTTTATCTGCTAAGAAATAAATCATCAGAGCATGCGCATTAAAAAACTTGACGTCACTGGAATGGCGAGGAAGGCGCTAGGACCAGAAATACACTCGTTACGGTTTCCATGAAAGTGTCGAATAAATTGTCGCTGCGAGTAAAAAATAAAACAACCTCTAGCGAGCGAGCTTGTCATGTAATCTGGCTCAACAAAATACATTAAAGTTGAATCCGGTATCCTCCACAATTGAAATTGGTTGCATGTCATTTGCGATTGTCTCAATAATCAACCGTGTTATGTTTTCAGCCCGAATTTTATCACATTTCGCTTGCATGTTTGGGTCCCACCTCCTCCATGCTAGATCCAGCTAGTAGAAGCAGACTAGTCACGTGACCAAAAGCATGCTGGACATTAGGAGAATATCCAATGACAATGATGCCACGTGACACAGGTAGGAAGTAATACAAAAAACAAAACTGAGTAGCTGTTATTTGCAGACACCCGCTTCTTAATATTTCACCTGCACATTTTTGACAAAGTTTACACGATTAAACAAAATTAAAAAAGTTTGACACTTTCCTAATGTTTAAACATTTAAACTCTAAATGATTTACACCCTTACTATGAAGCTATAACTATGACACTGGATCTTTAAGTTAAGGTGGATTTTGAGTGTGCATGGGGTCTTTCTGAATCTGAACCATGCATACTTAAGGGCTGTTTCTGAATACCAGTGGAAGTAGCAGAGACCAGGGGCAGAAGACACAGTTGGAAAATAAGACAGGAGCACTTTTTTTACACAGGTTACTGTATGTGGAACAGGTTACCAAGTCATGTTTTTGCCACTTTATGATAATTGGAATTGTTCAGGACCAGACTACTCAATCAGCTACTAAGAACCGGACAAGAATTGAATTCAACCAATTTGTTTAATCAGCAAAATACAGCAGATATCATATTGAAGGAGGACCTGGATGGCACAGAATATTCAATAAGCGTTTAGTTTGAAGAACACAGCAGGTGCTTCACACACCTCACTTTGTACATAGTCATGAATGGTTCTACTTTATGTTCAAGTTTCTCCAATACCTATTGAAAAGCTAGTGTATTACTCAAACGCGTACATTTTATGCATTGGACCTCATTATCTTTAAATGACTCAGATTGCTCCTAGTGTGGGTTATGTTATCCGCAATGGACCTCCAGGGTATGTTTTTCATTGTGATGACAAATGAGCCACAGCAAGGTGAGGTACTGAATTGTCATTCGATTTCATTTTTCACAATACCTCCCAGGATTAGTCTGATTCACAAATTATTGACATATCTTAGTTGGGATCGTTAACAAGTGATATTGTCCTTTTAGAAAATCATGTTTCACCTGGTTTGCTATGAATAGCAACACTTTAAGTTCTCAAGAGATAAGGCACAAAAAGAAAAAAACATTATGTACTGTACTGTGCAGCCTGCTATTCTGGGAAATTAACAGCACACATTGAGCACTAATTGACGAATGTAACTGCACTCTAAAATCCAGATTTCATAGTGAAAAAAATGCAATCTTTTTCTCACTCATTTATTTGTTTTCTAATTTATTATGTATGGACCCATTTATCATGGTTTTCCCTTCATACAGGACTCTTTGGATGTCCTATTCCTATGGGATTGTTTGGGTAGGAATCTTAAAGTTTTTTTTTTTTTTGTAATAGAAAGAAAGTAATACTTATTATTATTATTTTTTTTTTTTTATATTCAGGTTGAATAACTAATAAGGCTGTATCAATGTACACTATGCAGTTTATTCTCATCCCTTTTCATGTAATATTGGTACTCAACTAAGTTACTGGTCCTTAGAAGAGCTACAGCAGATATAAATCACATTCTTGTTGTTACACTGCAACAAAACCTCAGAGCCAGAAGGAAATAGAACGAATGAATGAATGATCATCAGAGATCAGGTTCACTGTGTAAAATTACTATGACAACGTATTATACAGGAGCTTCAGTGAAAAGGTTAAACTGAATCGTTTCATTTGTGGTTAGGCTATGTTGACGGTAAACATTACCTCACCCTCATGGTTTGCAAGATATAAGAATGGTAAGAGGCACAAAATATTGTATAAAACAAAAAAAAAATTAAAAAAGAAAATTAAAAAGCAGTTTCACATCCCACATCCAGTCATAATCAACAAGCTTTTATTTTATGTACAGTATTGGAAGAGGTCAAAATGATGATTCCTAGGATATGTTTTGAGGTAACTGCATTTTAAATAAATAAATGCGTAATAATAATAATAATAATAATAATAATAATAATAATAATAATAATAATACCATACTTATTCATAGTATCATACTGTATATACTGTATACAGATCATAATGTTAATATTGTTTTGTTTTTAATATTTATACAGGTATGTTATAACGAAAAGTAAACCCATTTTCTGTGAGGTGCAATACTAACATACTGAACTACTATATTAATGGTCTAATCAAAAATAATAATCGTCATCATCATCATCATCATCATAATACTCCTCATAATCCTTATCTTTCACACTAATGCAGTGCTGACAGCAGCTATTCACTCAAACAGCATCCGTGGTAATTAGTGGTAAGTCTCTGCACTTGAATAAGATGATATTAAGACAGAGGCATGTGGGTAAACTTTGAGTGTTGAACTCTGTTTGTAATTGTTACTGTGTTACAAGATTGCATCTAGATATTTTACCTTTGAAAAAAAACTTAGAGCCCTGCACTGAAGGATGCATAATTTGACCCTGTCAGCTGTACAATCAAAATGTTTTAGGCAACTCTACTACAAAGAATGGCCAAAAGAAATAGTTTCTGATGATGATTAAAAGAAAATAAATTAAATGATTGTATGTTGTGGTAAACAGCAGCTGAAAAGAAAGAACATTTGGTCTTATATTTATTTTGTTGATGAGAAAGATGTTCAACATACATGTTGGTACTATAATACTTGTTGTAAAATTGTGTTTGTGTCTTTTTTGTCTTAGAAATTGGACAATATTATACACAAAAGCTGAACTGGGACTAATAACTTGCCTGTATCCACTAAATAACCTGTAATATGTAATAGCAAATAATAATGTAACTTACCTGTTTTGTTTCCAATATCCAAGGTCATCAGAGTTCATAGAAGGGGGGAAAGACAAATGAAGAATAATTAGCTTAAATAGCAAACCAAAAAAAAGGGGGTTATTTGCCTGCCTGTTGATTATATTATATGCATTTGGTATAGCAAATTATATATTCAACTTAACGTAGGCCTATGTTATAAATAATAATAAATAAATAAATAAATAAAATAATTCCAGTACAATGTTCCAGTGTCTCTACTTTCAGCCTCTTCCACAGATTTGGTTTTTAAATTTGCTGCTGTACCTGGCTAGCCTCTCAGAGAATCAGCTTACAAGTGTATTCCATGCAGTCGTGCTCTGCAGAATTACTGTGCGCAGAAGAATCCTTTCAGCAATCTTCCACAGTTCCAATAAATTATTTTATACACTCTTATGAAATAAAGTTTTTGCTTCATTATATAATTTTGCACACTACTGGCCATGATTGCCTTTGTATGGATGTACATAGAAATTAAACTTTTAAGGCTAAATTTGAAATATGTGATTAGCATTTTTGATTCGATGTACACCTTTTTTTTTTTTTACAGTTTGGTCTTATAAACAAATGCATTTGTTTTGTGTGTGAATTAAATAATGAGTACTAACAAAAGTTTTGTTTATCCTCTAACGCAGCTTCATTAGTTTTGTTGGTGTTTTAGGAAAATTTGATTATACACGTGAATTTGGTTTAAGAAAATGGGGAAATATTCTTATGCAATTCAGCCTTAGTATTTCCTTTTGTGCGCAAATACATTCCCATGCATAATTTTCTTGTTAAAAAAAATAAAACTAAAAAACAATAATAATTAAGATGTTAGGTTTCTTATAAAAAATGTAAAAAAAAAAAAAATTGATCTTGTAATGAAAAATAACTCTTAAAATATAATTAGCTGGAACCAATCACTCAGAATTTGGATTATCTGGGGTGTCAGATGTCAATACATTTTATACTCAGTAGCTCATAGCCTTCTGGATCAAGGAGAAGACTTATGCTGGAGCTGTGGGTCCCAGCACAGCTGTGCTGTCGGGTGATTTTGTTTGTTTTCTAAACCGAGAGAGACTCTATCATCTGGATACTGCAAACAAAAAATGACAGGCAAGGTATCTTTACTAAAATGACAGTCTGGCCTGAGTTTATCTTTTTTTATTTTTGGCTGTTATATAAAATCTTACATCAGCATGAATCTGTAGTTGCCAGCAATGATAATGATGCCTGCACTTCCTAACTGGGTCGCCAAGCATAGTCTTGTTTATCAGGAAAACAATTACTGTCTGTATTGTGAAAGCAATTACTAATAATGTAAGCAGACCGTATACATAGCAAGTGAGATTATTGGAAAAGTATGAACTTATCTACTTATCAATGGCACGATAAATTACTGTAGCTGGTGTCAAACACATTATTAAGAACTTGGATATACAGGAGATTTCAGCCATATTAAAAGTTCAATTTCTATTTTCGCCATTTAGGAGAGTCTGGCCTTTTTACTTTTCTTATTATACTATAGTTTATTGTAAATTACATATAAAAGGTATTGTTGACCCCTTTCTCCCATTCTATTGTTACTTCAAACCTCAAAAAGTATGCAAAATATGTTCATAATTGTTATATCGTGCAAAACCGTTAATATCAGTATCTGTTAAGAAACATACTAGTAAGTAAGCAGCTTCTACATGTGTATTAACATGAATATAATGTAAGGACCAACACTGTACACACCTGGTGCCACCAACATAGAAAACACTGGTGTCACCAAATGGAAAGTTGATAAATCAAATAAATAAAACCCAAATACAGTGCTACCCTGCTATACCGCGACCCGTTATAGTGCGGAATCGGTTATAACACGGTAAGGTCGTGGCTCTCATTTCCCCCATAATGCAATTTGACTTGCAAAAGTTGGGTGAACGTTCCAGATATACAGTACAAAGCATGGCAGACAGCAAAAAACTAAGATCTTTTTCTGTTAAAATTAAACTCGATGCAGTGGACAGAGTAAGAAAACTTGAAACTCAAGCAGCAGTTTCTATTATACTGTATGTATTGTAACGACCCAGGATTTATACTGTTGCAGGACTGGTCTACGGAGCCTGTTGTTTGTTTGTGTGTGTTTGTTGGTAAGGAAGTGGCCTCAGCCAGAATTGGTGGGTGAAGTCTGGGAAGGCAGGGACATGAAAGAATATAGGGGGGTGCCCACATTAGCGTGAGGCAGGCAGAGCCAAGTGAGACAAGCTGTTGTGATCATGCAAGAATGTTTGTTGTTTTTGGTGTGGCCCAGGCTCACAGTGGCCGGGAATAATCGTCCCAGTAAACTGTGTATTCGAGTACTGGCAAATTGTGTGTGTCTCCTTCCTTCATTTTCCACCATACGCTACAATATTATTTTGGCTTGTGGGCATTGTAAATCATTTTGTGAACAAAAATGCTAATATTTGTTATAAGGCGAAACACAGCTAATGCAGTTTCCTAATTATGGACCCTGACAACTGCATTATAACAGGATAGCACTGTACAAAGGCATTTACTGCAGTTCTTTCTCTCCGGATACAAGGGGAAAAATACAAGGGGATTGCTAGGGGACAGTTTGTTAATGGGGTATGGCAACTGGCAGAATGTGAATCGGTTAAGCTTCTCTTCCCCATTCATAGATTTAATTCTTATGGGATAAAGGTTTCAGTGCCCAGTTAAAACGGTATAATTAAACATTTGAAATCTGCCAAAATCCCCAACTTATTGACATGGAAATTAATAATTTTGACAGCTCTGTGCTGTATGTATTTGAATAGGTAACATTACATCCCAAAGAGAAGTTGCAATTAGATTTGCACACACCGTAGTATGAGTAATCCTTCAACTTGGCATGCTTTCACATTATGGCAGCCCTAATTGGAAATACAGTACAAATAGCAGTGCTACTATACTAACTTGCACTAGAACTCATGGAAGCTCCCAGAATTAATAAGAGGAGCACCCTGATAGGACTTCGATCATTTTTATACAGGCTGTCTTGTAACTATGACAATACTCAAGGCCCAGTTGTAACATGCCCATTTTTCTTCCAGTATTGCCCCCCTCCCTTGGCACCACAGCAAAACCGTTTGCTTAGTCAAGCTAATCTGATGTAATGCACAAAACAATCCAATCAAAGGGGCCCCATTTCAGAACCCAGACTAAATTACAAACAATTTGAGATCATACCACTGTTTCTGCTTTAAATTCCTTATTTGTAGCTAAAGTTACACTGCAGTATGTATTAATTAAGCCATAATACCAATTATTATTATTATTATTATTATTATTATTATTATTATTATTATTATTATTATTATTATTATCATCGTTAGGAACACTGAAAACAACAACATTTACAAATTATATATATTTGCATCAAATTTCACACTATTATACACTATAAAATGGAATCAAATCACTCCATTCTGAAACCCCCTTAGCTCTTCTCTGATTCATGCCATAGGAAGGCACTGCCTTCATTCCAACTGTTTCTGCCAATCCTATTATGAGGTCTCGGCAGTAATAATCTCTTTCATCTCAGTGTGTTCACCAGCACTCATTTATCAGCAGCCCCATAAAGCAGATTGAGTGAAGTTATTAACCAACTGTCGGACAGACGTTTGCCATTCATTACTGAATAGTTTCCAAACAATTATGACCCTGTTGTGATGTGTGTGTGTGTTAGTGGTTTGAGGATTTCAAGGACATTACCGTTATTACACAACAAATTATGTTTTCCTCTTCTGTGGGACGAAATGAGACAGCACGGGTTATGTCCTATAAACCCCAAAGACAGCAGTGTCTGTCACAATCAAATTATGTTCACAGGCTAAAGGATTTGGACAAGCTGTCTACAAACACAACAGGGAAAATTTTAAACCACGTCATTCAGGCTGGATGTAGGATTTTTAACAGTCCATTAATTCTGAATGACGATCTACTCAGTGGAGTTAACTTTTCCCTGCTTGCGTGTCGTTTATTTTTCTTTCACATGCTTTTTTTTCAGTCCGTTCATGACTGTGAGGCTTTAATAAGCAACAGTGGCACTGACCTAGAAACGTTCTGGAGCTTTTTCACCTGGAAAGAAAACCGCCACCATCGCCAAGTACAGCAGAACTGCAGACAACGCAGAAATGACTTCACCACAGTCATTTTTCAAAGCTCTTTCAGATATCCCACTTCAAATAAAAGATGCTCCAGTTAGGGTTGCTTCACCGTAACTTGCTGTAAAGATATGTGCAAATGGAATGTTAACTTGCAGTACCGGTATCTAACAGATACATATTTTTTTTTTTGCCTTTACACAATCCAACACATTGGTGTTAAAGAAAATGTGTGACAGAAGCGGCTTCACAAGGTGGACTTTCAGCTGTGATATCCCAGCTGAACTCTCCCAGCAGGAGTTAGGCAGCAGTGTCAGAGGAGTCTATCAGCAGGGGGCAATACATGAAAAGAAAAGGCTCATAACCTAACCTTTCACTGGGGAGTTCCAGAAGCAGAGGAGTACAGGGGCCACAGCACATTGCAAATAGCTTCCCCTGAGCCCACAACTTAGCACCTGAGAAATGGAGCAGGAAAGCCTCTGTAGATCCCAAGGATCTTTCCGCAGAGTTTCTTCCAGTAGAGGAGATCTAAAACTCCAAGGAATTACAGGCTATTAAAAGCCCATCTGAGTGAAATGAAATAGAACAAAATAAGCAGAATTCAGAGCTGGAATTTTCAAGTTGAAGCTGCAGACACTAAGAATATTTTACATTTGAAATAAAATGAAATGATCTTACTTTCTTTTTACTTTATTTATCTATACAAATGTATTTTATTTGGACTTTATTTTGTTTTGTCTTGTGCAGTGCTTTTGTAAAAAAGTTACTATGTAAGTACAACCTTCATTTGATTTGATTTAAAAATGAGCATTACCCATGTATTATTCATGTTTATTTACCCATGTGTCATTCATGCTTTGTTATTTTCTCACTTCCATAAAACTTTTTTTTTTAATGTTTAAGCATTCCTAGAAACTTGCCTCACTTGAAGACCACAATGACATATCAATAGGTACACTTTTACCCTGTTTACACTTGCTATTAGTTTGAGCTATCCTAAATATACCCTCTTGAGAGTAGGCTCTGAGCCACTTTAGCTGTCTTCCTTGCTCTACTCTACTCACACAAAGGCACATTGTGAGCAATGCCCTGAGTGTCAGTGTCACTCAGCCGTCTCCTTGGGAACAGGATGCATAAACACACTCAGCTGAAGCCATGGTTAAGTAGAGCTGGTATTACTCTAGACATGTGACATGAGAGATTAGAGTCTGTCTTTAATAATCATCATCATCATCATCATCATCATCATCATCATCATTATTATTATTAGCAGTAGTCGTAGTAGTAGTAGTAATAGTAATCATCTTTTCTGGGTAGTTTCACTAATGTACAGGATCCTGAACAATTATCTTGGGAACAGCTAAGAACTATGTCAGTGACAAACTACAATTTAGAGCTATCAATACGATGATAAAGTTGAAGTCATTCATCAACAGTATGTACGGAACAATATTGAATAAGAATTGGCAATGATATGTTTAATCACGTGTGACATGCATACAGATAGACCGGCCTTTAATTCCAGAATCCGCTAAATTGCTACAGTAAATACTAAATACTGTTAATACCATATATCATGACAATTGGATAAGCAGTTATCAAGATATATGTGACATACAGACAGACTAATGTACAGACAAAGACACCCCCAATATCCCCAAAATCTGATATTCTCAATAACTTAAGGTAAATAATGTTCATAGCAAAATGTATGACAATTGGACAAGGGGTTCTCCAGATATATGCAGAAAAGACAATTGTAACATACAGATGGGTGGATAGACAGACAGACAGGCACCCCTGTATTGCTAGAATCTGGTTCTCAATAACTATTAAATACAATTTAAAATTCAATTAAAATTAAATGCAGTAATGTTTATACCAAGTTTCATGACAATTGGATAAGCTGATACTGTATATGAAAAAGTGGAATACAAACATACAAGGCTGAGGCGATGCATTGATCTATCATATCGTTTGAACACTATCGGTAGTCAAGCCTGTGCATCGTTTCTGTGTAAAGGTTTTAAGGGAATTTTTGTTTTTTTGGGGATAGGCAATTGTAGGTGAAATTGGGATGTATATATTTAAGCTTTCACTCACAGTTGAAATTAGTGCATACAAATCTGAGGGCAGGAAGTGTGTGTGCATGTGTGCATGCGTGCAAGCGTGCGTGCATGTGTTTTGTGTGTGTGTGCGTGCGTGCGTGCGTGTGCGTGTGTGTGTGTGACACCATAAAGATAACAAAGCTATGTTCAAAATTGGAATCAGTTAGAACTGGTTTATAAAGATATTATCTATGTTTTAAGCTGCTCAAAACGTTACCGTTACTTACCGTAACCCTGGTTCCCTGAAAGAGAAGACGACCACCAACGACATTATGTATGGGATATGTCTGCCCATTGGGTAGGTATCACTGAGCTCTCTCTACCAGAGCTGCCGATAGGCCCCTTCCTGGTATGACGCACTCGGTCCCGCCCACTGAGGGATTAAAACCGTCATCCTGAGGAAGCCATTTCTCTTTTTCCATCGAACCCGTGAGGGCGACCGATGCGACCTCGCTGTTGGTGGTTGTCTTCTCTTTCAG
Source organism: Acipenser ruthenus (assembly GCF_902713425.1). Lineage (NCBI taxonomy): Eukaryota > Metazoa > Chordata > Actinopteri > Acipenseriformes > Acipenseridae > Acipenser > Acipenser ruthenus. The sequence goes on from NC_081193.1 coordinate 13,620,811, forward strand.
GGAACCAGGGTTACAGTAAGTAACCTAACGTTCCCTTTCAATTTGAAGACGACCACCAACGACATTATGTATGGGATAATGTATACCAGAGCCGTCGAGAGGGAGAAGGAATGGCAGCATATGAGAGACGCATCAGAACCTCATAACCCCAGGGTTAGCGGTGTGAGCTTACACCCTCAAGGACCCTCATGCCTAATGAAGGCAGGGCAGGATCTACCACATTAAGGCGGTAGAACCTGGAGAAAGTATGCGGCGTAGCCCAGCTAGGCGCAGTACAAATATCAGACAGCGAGGGCCCAAGATGTAGCCAACCCTCTAGTGGAGTGTGCGGCTACCCTCCCAGGGGACAAGCCAGCACTATCATATGTAGTCAAGACTGTATCCACAATCCAATGTGACAGATCCAAAAACATAATTGGACATTTCAAATTGGAGAAAAATAAATAAAAACTTATAATTGGTAACTCTAAATTAAAATAAATAAATAAATAAAAGATTACTTTGCCCTGCAAAAAAATAGCAGTGTTCTGGAATCAAAAATAAACTGTTAAAAAAACTGCCTTTTAAAATTGAGACTTGGCTAACACAGGGTTATGTGATTCTTGATAGTTGTAATGAAATAAGATTCCCTCTACAGCAATTAAAACCTTTCCCTTTCTACTAATGTTGGTTAAGAAGGACAGTGCTAATGTACTGAAAGATTCACACACACGCTACCTTTCCATTAATTACCAGTGAAATTCTGTTGAGGCATTTTTGACATTAGGGAAACTGGCAGTTGCACTGTATATATTTTTTAAAATTTATGTCAACATGTCTGGTTGGCTTTCTGAGTGAAGAGAAAAAAAAAGTCTGGACATGCAAAGTCATTAATGCGTACACACTGTTATCCAACCATCAGTTATAAATCCATTGTATTTTAAAGGTAGGTGATAAGATTATGCAGTACGGTACATTGTAGAGAACAGTTACTCTGCTTTTTTATCAACATTTTATCATTATCTGGATAAAAACTAGGGCTATTTTAAGTTGCTGTTTTTTTGGCGGCATGTCAACATTACATACTTTACAGAGGATCAAAAAGGGCTGAATGATTTAATGGCTTTGTTTTTTAACAATAAAATCCCATACTGAAATATTCAATTAAGAGCTGTCTAGTCTCATGTCATGTCTCGGCTGCTTCCCTTGCTGATAAAGGAGTCACGTCAGGCCATTCTACTGAAAAGCCCACGCCTATCCATTTTAATCCTATTCCATTATTAATCCAACCCATATTTTTGTGATAAGAATTCAAATAAAGTTTGTTATATTCCTGTGATTCATGATATTTTTGGCAATGAATAGTGAGTTCATAAGTGCACATGGAATGCAGAGATACATTTTTGTCCTGACTTTCTTACAGTAAATCTGCATCAGGCACTTCTTGTTTTTTGTTGTCTTATCAGAGCTCTTTAGGAACAAAGGAATCCTACCACTTCTCTTTGGTGTGATAATGGATTTGCATTGATGCTTTTCTGATTCATGGCCTTACCATTTCCTCATTTGAACTAACTTTTGTAATAGCATAAGTCTTCAAAACCTATTTTTGTGGGTTTCTATGTACATCATTAAGGGTTTTCCCCAATAAAATAACGGTTGCAAATTCATACATATAAATTACGTTAAGGCATTAGGGTTAAGTTAACCAAATCTTAAGAAATGACATTGTGTTCACAGAACCTCTGCTTCTCCACACAGGATATTGAATGCAAGACAGGCCTATATTACTAGGACCCTCTTCAAATTAACACAGGGCAATCACTTACTAAGATGTCAAAGACATCCATTCAGCCGTTACATAGCAATTGTGTTTAAAGGAAAACAACCATAATGGAGACGCCAACTTATTAGTTTTTTCTTCACAATTGCTTGAGACGCACTCAACGGATAAACCTTTACAGGTGTGCTCACTGGAGATTAAAAAGGATACAATCAAAACAGTGACCAGAGACTACAATAGAGTGCTGACCAGCGTGTGTTTCTTAAAATAAACTGGCAATACAATAGAGAACTAAATGACATTAAAATTGCTTTAAAGCATTAGTTTCATAACATTTTTAATAACGAAAGTCAATAGATGAGGGGGGGGAGGCAGACAGCACATTTTCTGTGGTTTATATTTAATTTAATGACTGCACCGGCAGTTGTCACAGGGCTAGCAGGCTCCTACCGATAAAGGATAATGAGGGAGGACCAGCTTCGTCTTGAACACTGTAAGACTAACTCACTTGGATGTGCTTTTCTTTAAATTTAATGACAAGCAACAGAAGCCAATGGACTCAGACTCTGGACAAAAGCATCAACTATGCAATGAATGTATGTGTGAGTGAGGGGTGAGAGGAATGCCAGAGTGTCAGAGCGGGCACTAGAAAGGAGAGACATTTTTCAATAATTCTTACTTTCATTTTGAGGAACTGTGCCAATATTGACATTTTTATGAAAAGAGTATTTAGAGGAAAATGTATTTGTACCTAAATATATCTGATATTATATCATAGTTAATATAGTAAACAGTATCAGCTATTCAAATATATTATTAATTAAATATAAAAAGACAATTTTAACAGTTATAATATAAACATATGATATTATAGCAAGTCCTTGCACCAGGGTTGGCTGACTGAAATCACTTGATTAAAAATAATAAATAAATAAATAAATAAATAAATAAATAAATAAATAAATAAATAATTGATTTAAATCATGTTTTCATTTGCTACCTATTTTATATAGTTTCTCAAGGAAAAGACATGAAAAGTATGGTTTTAAAAACCTATTATTAACACAAACATCTTAAACTCTTACTGTCTATAAACTAAAACTTTTAGGGCTGTATTCATAGTGCAGATGCGAGTGCTTGCCCCCAATTCTGTGGCATATAAATGGAGTGAAGACATAAAAAAATACTGCACTGAAATGGTACTCTGAAGACATGTCTTGCCCCGTTATAGAGTGCCTGCCCCATCATTAACATATTCACAGAAGTGATTCTGATGATAATGGGGTCCCAAATAGACAACTGAGCACTGTGTTAAGACCCGCTGAAACCAGGTTTATTTAGTGGTGCAATCAGGATCTTTAACAATTGAACACACTATAAAAATCAAAGTAGTCCTAAGTAACAACAGCATGTGTTTGGACTGACACAGAAAGAGGAAATCAAAGAAAGAAAAGTAAAAGAAAAGAATGACTGGGATGAGTGAGGGGGATTTTTCTCTGGCGTACTCCATCGCTAAATTATTGTAGTTCATATATTGTAGTTCACATTTATTTATTTGGGACCCCATTATCATCAGAATCGCTTCTGTGAATATGTTAATGATGGGGCAGGCGCTCTATAACAGGGCAAGACATGTCTTCAGAATACCATTTCAGTGCAGTATTTTCTTTTGTCTTCGCTCCATTTATGCGCCACAGAATGGGGGGCAAGTGTCGTTCACGCTTGCACTCGCATTTGCGCTGTGATCTGAAGACATGTCTTGCCCCGTTATAGAGTGCCTGCCCCATCATTAACATATTCACAGAAGTGATTCTGATGATAATGGGGTCCCAAATAGACAACTGAGCACTGTGTTAAGACCCGCTGAAACCAGGTTTATTTAGTGGTGCAATCAGGATCTTTAACAATTGAACACACTATAAAAATCAAAGTAGTCCTAAGTAACAACAGCATGTGTTTGGACTGACACAGAAAGAGGAAATCAAAGAAAGAAAAGTAAAAGAAAAGAATGACTGGGATGAGTGAGGGGGATTTTTCTCTGGCGTACTCCATCGCTAAATTATTGTAGTTCATATATTGTAGTTCACATTTATTTATTTGGGACCCCATTATCATCAGAATCGCTTCTGTGAATATGTTAATGATGGGGCAGGCGCTCCTGTCTTCAGAATACCATTTCAGTGCAGTATTTTCTTTTGTCTTCGCTCCATTTATGCGCCACAGAATGGGGGGCAAGTGTCGTTCACGCTTGCACTCGCATTTGCGCTGTGATCAGAATACAGCCCTAAGAGTTTTGGTTTATAGACAGTAAGATTAAGAGGATTGTGTTAATAAAAAGGTTTTTACAACATACTTGTTTTTCCTTAAGAAACTATATAAAATAGGTAGTAAATGAAAAAATGATTTAAATCAATGATTTTTTCATTAATCAAGTGTTTTAAATCGACTTGATTTAAATCAGCCAACCCTGTGTTTTTCTACTCTCTATATTTTAACTCATACAATACAGCCTAGTACTGACAGCCTTTGTTTGCATTTGTGTTGAAAATCGTAAATCTTGTAATACAGGAATTATGCTCCAAGACATCTATGTCTGTATTATGTATATAACACACCTGAAACTCCACATATTGGCTGATGTCAAAGTATTCATAACAAAATGCTGGAACTGAGCACAGTGCCAATCCTGGGGTGTGTGCCCATGACAACAGATACAGTGGGGTTTTATTTATGTACCAGTATTCGGTTTGTACGAGGTTATAGTCTTCAGAAAATGCCAGTAATGGGTAGGACACTTAGGTTATGCATACAGTAACTAACCTGAGTATATTGTTCAGATTAAACTATCAAATATCAAGTAAATTAATACATTAAGAGAAGTTGGGACAAGCAATGCACTGAGTGTGGATAGCCAATGGGCACCTGAACGTACTATCAATGCCAAGATTAAGTTTAGTTGTAGCTGACAGAATACGTGTCAAAAGGGAACAGTAGTGCCACTTGTGAAATTAAAATGTAGCCATGCCAATTTAATAAAGTCAAATCTTGAAGTTTTCTCATTTCCTTAACACGTGGTGCTGGCCAAAACAAACAGAAAATATTTGACAGGGTACTTTTCTGTTCACATGCATAAAATATCTCCAGTGTAAGTTTGTGTAAGAGCACTGTAGATTACTAAACATCCTTGCCCACACAGGCACTAATTCCTCTTGATTACTGTTGTTACACTGAAGCAAAATAGCTGTGCAACATGCAAGTCAGCTTTACCCTAATGAAAAGATTGTACAGAGAAGAAATGCACAACTTCATTTCTTTGTTTATCCAGTAAAAGGCATTTGTATTACTGTAGCAAAAGAACATTCAAGGAGGAAGTCAAATGTCTAAGAGATATACGAATGGCAACATCATCCAAAGGAGGATACGGACAACATGCCCCACATGTCGACCTGTTCCTATCCAGTTTTAAATAACTTTAGCATAACAGAGGCAAAAGTGTTAAAGAGACTAGGAGCTCTTAAAATAAACAAATCCCCTGGGCCGGATGAGATCCTCCCAATAGTACTCAAACAAATTAAAGAAGTTATTTACAAACTGCTAATTAAGATCATGCAACAGTCACTTGAGACAGGGGTTGTACCGACAGACTGGAGAATGACAAACATAGTACCGATCCACAAAAACTGAGGCAAAACCGAACCAGGTTACTACAGACCAATAAGCCTGACTTCTATTATATGTAAACTATATTAAGATCCAAAATGGAAAACTACCTATATGGTAACAGCATCCTGGGAGACAGTCAGCATGGTTTTAGGAAAGGGAGATCATGTCTAACTAATCTGCTTGATTTTTCTGAGGATGCAACATCGACAATGGATAATTGCAAAGCATACGACATGGTTTATTTAGATTTCCAGAAAGCTTTTGACAAAGTCCCACATAAAAGATTAATCCTCAAACTGAACGCAGTAGGGATTCAAGGAAATGCATGCACATGGATTAGGGAGTGGTTAATATGTAGAAAACAGAAAGTACTGATTAGAGGAGAAACCTCAAAATGGAGCAAAGTAACCAGTGGTGTACCACAGGGATCAGTATTAGGTCCTCAGCTCTTCCTAATCTACATTAATGATTTAGATTCTGGTATAGTAAGCAAACTTGTTAAATTTGCAGAAAATAGGAGGAGTGGCAAACACTGCTGCAGCAGCAAAGGTCATTCAAAATGATCTAGACAGCATTCAGAACTGGGCAGACACATGGCAAATGACATTTAATAGAGAAAAGTGTAAAGTACTGCAGGCAGGCAATAAAAATGTGCATTATAAATATCATATGGGAGATACTGAAATTGAAGGAGGGAACTATGAAAAAGACCTAGTTTATGTTGACTCAGAAATGTCTTCATCGAGACGATGTGGGGAAGCTATAAAAAAGGCCAAGTAAATGCTCGGACAACAGTGAAAAGTGTTCAATTTAAATCAAGGGAAGTAATGTTAAAACTGTACAATGCATCAGTAAGACTTCATTTAGAATACTGTGTTCAGTTCTGGTCACCTCACTACAAAAAGGATATTGCTGCTCTAGAAAGAGTGCAAAGAAGAGCAACCAGAATTATCCCGGATTTAAAAGGCATGTCGTGTGCAGACAGGCTAAAAGAATTGAATCTGTTCAGTCTTGAACAAAGAAAACTACGCGGCGATCTGATTCAAGCATTCAAAATCCTAAAAGGTATAGACAATGTCGACCCAGGGGACTTTTTTGACCTGAAAAAAGAAACAAGGACCAGGGGTCACAAATGGATATTAGATAAAGGGGCATTCAGAACAGAAAATCGGAGGCACTTTTTTACACAGAGAATTGTGAGGGTCTGGAACCAACTCCCTAGTAATGTTGTTGAAGTTGACACCCTGGGATCCTTCAAAAAGCTGCTTGATGAGATTCTGGGATCAATAAGCTACTAACAACCAAAAGAGCAAGATGGGCCGAATGGCCTCCTCTCGTTTGTAAACTTTCTTATGTTCTTGTGTTCTTAACCCACTAAAGACCAAGGGCCAAATATTCAAAACGCCTTGTGTGTGTCGCAAGGGGAGTTGTACAGATTTTTTTCTGTCCTTTTTGCGAAAAAAGTCGCGCTTTTGAATGAGATTCAAAATAGATGCTGCGTTGGAAAAAATGGGTTTGTGAGTTGTTCTCTCGCAAGTGCTTTTCCCTCAAATTTGGGGGAGGTGTCATGAATAATCCCGTAAGCTCACCACCACGAGCTAAATTCAAAAGTTAATTTGCTCGCAAATCACTATGTTGCATGGAAATCTCCTCTTAATTATTTAGCAGGATGTATTTTAGGACAATTTCTGTTTCTAGTTAAAGAGTGAACATGGCTTTCAGACAGCTATATTTGCAAATGCTAGCAGAGCAAGAGAAAGGAGGAAATATCATTCAGGCAGAATACACAGACAACGTATAACATTACTTGACTTGTCTACTGAAGAAGTCCTTAGTCGATTTAACATAATAACATTTTGGTTTACTTCCAACTCAAACATTTAATTTATTTGTGGTTTGTTTTAAACAACACTAATTACCAGTGCTGAATTTGTAAAGAAAGAGGTGCCGGGGCGCAAGCAATGACAATATTACCTTCCTTAAGAACCGCACATTCAAAATCATAACACGTTTATTTGAAAGAGTAGTGTATGTACTAGTGATTTTATTATCACGTATTCTACGTCATATATGCAAAGTAGTAGTATGTGCAGAAAAATAAATTAAAGGCAATTGCAAGACAAATAAATATATCTATATGCCTGTATACATAGGCACGTAACCCGTAGGGCAGAGGGGGCAGTGGTGGTGGTGGGGGGGGGGGGCAAATATGTATTTTGCCCATCCACTTTTTTTGCTCTGTGTATATGCACTGTTATTCTATGTTTTGTTATGGTTTTGGCATTTAAACGGTTTAAAATGAAATAAAAAGTGGAAAGGCATTCAGATGACTCCAGAAGGCCGACACTGATAAAAAAAAAAGGAAAAAAAAACTTTACACGCACCCTACACAAAAATTGGTTTGACCCATGGTCACCGCTGTAGTAATATCTAGCTATATCTAACATTATCAGCGCTGTGAATGCAACAGAACCCGCAGTTTGTGGAGATTGCAAAAAATAAATAAATAAATAAATTGGGACTTGTGACTTGCTTGCGACTTGAGCTTTATGACTTGATGACAATGCTATGCATCATGCATGTACTACATACGTAAATCATCATCGTGCTGCGAGACTTGAATCGTTGCCGAAACATCTGCCCTCCTGTTAGAAATACAACTCCCACAATGCATTTAGTAACCTCTCCTTACCCATTTTTCCGTACACGCCTGCGCGGCTGCTACTGCTCTGCTATCATCACACCAAAAGTCCGTGCGTGTAATGTTTCAAATATCCTTTCACAATGGCAAACAACGTTCCCGAAGTTGTGTCCTTCGGAAACAAACATTTTGAGAATTCGGCCACAAAGAGGAGCGCCGTGTGCCTCAGATGTGACATGAAAATATCTGATGGAGTAGGGATGACATCAAACTTCATTCGCCACCTGAAAACTCACCCGGAGAAGTAAGTTTTTTGTGTTTGATAGATTTTTCATATTTTATATTTGAATTTCGGTTTATGGTGATTAACTGAACCCAAATTTTAATGTTAAAAATGTTAAAAATTATGCTGTAATGCCATTGTCTTTTACGTTGGGCTGCATTCCAACCATGAGCCTCTACAATACGCGGAATAATATACTAGGCGGGGTTAGTTGATCGTCCGTTAAGACCCCCAAGCAGGCCGCTTATTTATGTGTAAAAAAGAACATGACATTCACGGCACAAACTTTAGATCTATACAACTCTTTCTAGAAGTAGTCTACGCCTGTCCTGGCATTACAAAAAATTGAGACAATTACTAAATTCAATTAAAATAATAAAATTGACCATAATGAAGACAATATTTTGGGGTTATACAATAGTTATACATAAAAAATAAAATCACTTTAAAAAATAGGCAAACATATTTTATTTTTTATTTTATTTATTTATTTTTTGTTAATAAGTGTCAGTAAAACCCCCTGTATCTGATCCAATCCGTTTCCTGGGAAAAGCGTTTTTTTTTTGTTTAATCTGTACCACGCATAGTATATGTCTGATGCTAGTTATTCTTATAGCATTTTAAAGGTCATGTGGCATTTTATATGAGATTTTACACTAGACAAGAATACTGCGCTGACTTGAGACTTACTTGAGACTTGCGCACACTGACTTGAGACTTACTTGAGACTTGCCCTCACTGACTTGAGACTTACTTGAGACTTAGGTGAAGTGACTTGTTGACAACTCTGAATGTTCCTGCATGGGGTAGGGGTAAACATTAATTCAGCATTAACCCTAAATAAATGGTGTTGCTGTTATTAAGCAGTAGTATAATCGTAAGCAGTGGTATTTAAAAATAACAGAAGACAGTTTTTACTTTAGCAAAGTAGGCTACAATATTTGTTTTCATTAAAAACTTGTTGTTTATTGAAATTAATGTTCAGCTTTCATATTGAAGCGTGTTGTGTACTACTCATTCAATCAAACCAAGTAGTGTAGGAATTTGCTTGTATCGTTCAAGATGTTTTTCAAATCAAGTAAGCTTATTTAATTTATGTATAAAAAAAGACAACAGAGTCGCAGTCCTTCTTTCGCAGCCAGTGTCATCTTTATGGCACGTAAATGGTAAAGTAATTATATACCTCGAGAGAGAGTTGTGGTTGATTTCTAGTGTTAATTTATGCTAATTTATTAATTTCCGCAGCGCTGCGATAATTGCAGTTTCTCTGCAACTCTTAGATTTCACTCACTTGCGATTTTACGCAAAACATTCACAACGCAAGAAGAGTTGCGAGAAAGAAGAGAAAATTCGCTGTATCTAGTAGAGGCATTTTAATTTAGTGGCTTGAGATGAGACAAATTCTCAAGCATAAGGATGCAGGTAGAAATCAATGTTTTTCTTCACCTGGCAATGTTAGAGAGCCTATTGGATGACAACAATAGTTTTGTCTTTTTGCATGGGTTTATTTGGAGTTTCCTAAAATCATGAAGTTTGATTAAATAGAGCCATTGATCAGGTTCTTCTCAATTAGGCTATTTTGGGTTGTGAACAGGATGGCTTGGTGGTGACGTCACAGACCAGGGAATACAGGCAAACACAAGGGTGAGTCGCAAATGCGCTTGTTTTTATTATAAATAAAAGGTTTAAACAAAACAAAAAACTTTTACACATTACAAACGGCATGATGGCCAAAACAAACAAACAGATACAAAAACAAGTACCGATTGTGCTGGTTCAACTCCAACACGCGTAGCATTTGTTATTATTTAGTTTCAGTTTAACTCCTCCTCTGAACAACACCCAACCCTGAGTGAGCGATCCTTGCCTCTTTTATGCAGCTGTGCCTGGGCTCAATTGCTTGTTAAATAATTCAATCAGCCCAGGCACAGTCTGCATGTGAAGTGATTTGGTAGGGAAGGTAATTACTCCTTCCCTGCCAACTTAAAACACCCGTGCACACCAAACATTCATTTTAAATAACAACACAACACAAAATATACAAAATGCGCATAGGGGTGGGGTGTACCCTGCCACATGGGTACATGAAGATTATCAATTACATAAACTTTATTATTAATGACTAAAACTTTATCTCAATCCACAGGATACCTCATCAGCATGTGTGAAATCTATATCCCTATAGAACACTGTAAGAAATATTTCATTTTCTTTGAATAATAATACAAAAAACATGCAATGCTACAGTAAAATTACCTAAATAAATTCAACAACCATCCGAATAAAGGTAGGTTACCAACTAAATCGGTCTGTAATTACAGTTAATTCCTCCTGTCTGCCTCAGGTCTTATAGCTTAAATAATGCATAACATATTCAGCAACAAAATAAATGTCTCATTGCAACAAAATGTTATAAACATAATGAAAAGCCTTTTGCATGCCTTCTGGGTCTGCACAAACATAAATCACACTTGGCATCAAGCTGTCAATTGTATTATAACATCTGCCTAGATGATTCCAGGGGTTCAGCACCAATGAAACAGATTTCAATATTATTAACAATGTAATATGGTCCCCCTGCTGTTTGTGCAATGGAACCTTGACAAACTGTAAGAGGCATTCAGTACCAGAGGGTAACGTCATTCTAAACATTTATTCTACTGTATATTTCCAAGAATTAGTTATTTCCAATTCAAAAGGCTTTATATTTACTACTGCATGTATGGTGGCCATGAACTGCAAAACACAAATACAAATCAAAAAACGCAAATACAAATAAAAAAAACAAAATAAAAATGATATTTATAGTACACTTGTTATTTAAAGTTTGCAACAACAATAACACTACTATGACTATAACTACAACTAATGATAATGAGCTTGTTAGTAAATGTTAGGTAGTGAGTCGTTTAAAAATGTTTGTTTTGTAAAACAAAAAAAAAGAAAATGACCATATATAGCATTTATATTGATACAGAATTTATTGATAGACAATATTAAACAGCAATATTTCAAGCATTCACGGTGTTAGTTCTGTCTTTGTGTATGCTTATCAAAGTGCGTTTGAAGCTTTTAGTGTTTTTGCTTTGCTGTGCAGAGTGACTCCTGCAGGAATAATTTAATGTGTTACCTTGTTTTATTATCCAAGTTCTCTGTGTATTTCCTGCCTTAAAAGTAATCTATTTCTCACGCTGAAAAAAACCTCTTCACAGCAAAAGTAAAGTCTGAAAACTGAAAGGCTGTCTGTCTAAGTATCTGCCACTGAAATGGGTGACGTATCATCCCTCTCTTGCAGCCTTGCTAACCGATCCGAGCCCGACGGGACCCGACAATAAGGCTCAGAATATCAAAAATATCTCCCGCCTCTTTTAACCCGACACTTAACCCGACAGTTTTTTTCACCAGAAAATCACCAGGTTTTCCGACAGGATGGCTGAAATTACCATAAATGTGGCGGAAACACGGTCCTGTATTTAAATGAGAAACCTCTACGTAAATGGCATAAATGTCAGTTTTTAAATCATCAATGGACATATAATAAAGGCGGGGAAAATCAAAGTAGATGGGTTTCAGGATATAATGGAGAAAGACGAGTGTATAGATTAAAAGAACATACCAATAAAGAAAGTAATGAGAGAGAGGGAAAAAAAAAAAAACCATAGAGAGCGTAAAAACTCTCAGATTTATTGACGATGAGCTGGAACTTCTAGCTGAAGAAGTTTTAAAACACGAAACATCCCTTTTCACTTGGTCAGGGACCGACATGGCACTCAAAGATCAGCGCAAAAAAATATGAGAAATAACTAAAAAAAATGATTCACTGGGCTTCGCTAGGCGAAGTTGGCAACAAATAAAAAAAAAAGGTGGCATGACTTTCAAAGGCAACAAAAACTGGAGGAGGTCCAGCCAAAGAAATACAGCTGACCCCTGCAGGAAAGAGTCTCCCAGCTGTTCCCAGCAAGATGTGGAGGGAGCCCCGGACACCCTACAGATGGGTAAGTAAACAGGTGATTTTAAAAACAAATACAGGCTAACTTCACTATAACAAACCCAAAATAGTACTTTTATGAAGATTCCTTCGCATTGATCAACATTTAAACAGTATTGTGACAAACGGTACTCGTGTCACATGTGTTGATAAACGCATTGCAAGACAGAGAGACATGGGAGTTGGAGTTGAAACGCCGGCACAGGCGCGCAGGATTTATTAACCACAAAACAGAAAGTAAACAAACGTGTCATGTGACGCTACCAACGATGGTAACGCACAGAGGACACATACAGAAGACAGGCAGGCAGCAAGTCTCAATCGAGCGCCTGTCTGTAAACAATCATTTACATTTACAACATAACAACTCCAAAAAGCACACAAAACAAACCCGTTTCCACATACAAATTACACCAACACTAATTTCCCCATGTTTAAAAGAAAACAGTAAAGAAATACAAAAAGGAAAGAATGTACACTTACATGCTGAATACAGTAATTACATGTCCTTTCTGGTTGTAGTTTGTGTGAAGATGATGGACAGGCAATGATTGCATTCATCATGCATGATTCGTACTACAATAGGTCACCCCCTGACCAATCAAGGCATCTAAAACTTGTTTCTAAGATGCCAAAAGTGCGTTCTATGCAGGCCCGAGAAGATGTATGTGCATCGTTATATTTATGTTCAGCTTCTGACAGTGGATTTCAAATGGGCGTCATTAGACAGGGCTTTAAATTATAGGCACTATCACCTTTAAGCCAACCATTGACATTCGCGAGTGTCTCAAACCATGTACTCAGTAAGCATTTAGTCATAACTCGATCCAGGGAATTTGGCACACACATGCATAATGTGACAGGTGGTATTGCACAAGACCTGCATGTTCATTGAATGGAATCTTTTTTCTATTGTAAAAATCTAATGTATTCACAACAGGAGCACGCAGGGCCACATGTGTACAATCAACTGTTCCCAGGATCCAAGGAAAACCAGTAATGTCAAAAAATAATTATTTTAGCTCAGTCTGCTGCTGTAGTGTATGTGGAAAACAGATATATTTGTGTGATCTCTTTACTAAAGCAGCTGTAATCTGAGACACACAATTAGACACTGACATCTTACTGATTCCAGATGCATCACCTGCTGCAGTCTGAAAGGAACCGGTGGCAAAGAATGACAAGGTTGCAGTTACCTTGAGTGGTACTGGCAATGCATGACCTCTCAGGGTGCTTGACTCAAAATCTTCTTTCAGTTCATCACACAATATAGTTGGTTTATCCAGTCGATATCTTCGTAGCACTTGGTGTTCCAAAAAGGTGACGCTTACACTCGTGGGGTATACCTGCGGTGTCGTCTTGGGTTCCGTAGTGGGGGGGGGGGTAGCTATGTTATCCCTTTCATCCTGTAAAATTGCAGCAATCCCGAGCAGCACATTCGGCTCCATCACCATCAAGGAGTCACTCCTCCCACATCAGATCCTTTTTTTGTAGAATGGGCCTGTTTTAATTAGTTCATTTCCATTAGCACACTTTGAAACAGGCGGAACTATTTTAGACGGAAAAGACTCATCAACACCTCTGATTTTTGCACAGGCGGTATGCTAATTAGGTACCCGCTTCATTTGTATAACATTTCCCCAACAGTTGGCAGTGGGGTTTTCCGACTGTTCTGAATGCTTTCTGGACATTTTGTATTTTGGCTTGGAGCACTAAAAACCGTCATAAAGCTAAAACTCCACCCCAAAAGCCCTTTCCGATTGTTGGAAAGGCTTTGATATTCAGGGACCAAGTGTAGGGGTCGGGTGTAGTTTGTATATTATGGTTTGGGCTTGGGTCGGGTCTGGTTAGTGTTATCAGAGAGTGGATTATGGCGTTTTCAATTTTAAGCGAGTATTTTTTCTTCCTCTGTGTGCAAATGCTTCCTAAAACTCACTTCCTGCTTCACGATTTTTGAAAAACCACTTACCATGCACCATAGGTTCTTTGAGAAATTACCTCTTAATATCGTCTCACAAACCCGCTTATTCGTTTTGTGCAGCCTGTCAAATGCTGTGTCGCCGGGCTTTACTAAGTAACCACAGGATATAATTAATTTCCAACGCAACTAACAACCAATAATCATCTTGGCTGATAAACTGACATTTTGTGCAGCCTGTCAACAAATGCTGCATGGGCAGTCTTAACAGGACAGTTCAGTTGCAAAACACCAACGTCACCAAATTTTAACAGTCATCTTTCTATCAGAGCTTCAGTTTCTCGCACTGTCCATGTAGTTTAGGATTACCAGATTTCCACAGTGAAAAATTGGGAGTTTTTTTTTCTTTATTTACTGAAGCCGTAGCAACTCTGAAGCCATAAATAACAGTATATAAAATAACAAAATAACAGTTTAAAAGTTAAACATCGGGTTAATTTATTGCAGATAATAGCAACTCGTTATTTTCTTTATAGTGTCATCTAGTCAAAGCATGTTAAATGTACAAAAAGCCACATTTAAAAAATAGATCAGCTATTACCATTTAAACATATGGTATACACATAATACGATTTTTGTTTTATTTTATTTTTGAATGGTGCAAACACACAACCTAATACATTACTCTGCTATTAACTAGTTTTGTAAAAGGAAGAAAAAATTACAATAGCAAAACCGGGACGATTAACAATGTTACAGTTTCCGACCGGGACAAAAAAATGAAGGCTAAAAACTGTGACGGTCTCAATTTCCCCAGGATGTCTGGTAACCCTAATGCAGTTCCCTGAGACGTTGTTTGTTTTCTTCAGAATCAGGTTGCCTTGTATAGTTTGTTTCCCATGTACAGAAGGACAGAGTCCAGGCTGTTGTTCATATTGAGGTTTAGCAAGCGAACCAGACTCTGTATGTTTGCCAAATGGACTGAGACCACCTCTTTAATTTTCAAATGTCCAATAGGAGACTTATCAATACATCTGAGAAAAGGTGAAACATACACAAAACAAAGATAAGCAAAACTTTCATACCTGTCAAAATTTACTTTAAGTATAAAAAACAAAATATCTTTGTATGAATTTGTGACAGGATGGACCGAGGTTTGAGACTCAGAGACAGTTAAAAGTTCAAAAATAAAGTTTTTAATAAACAAAAATACAAAATAAATAGGCACAAGGGCCAAACAAAAAGGTTTCAAACACAAAATACAACCACAAAACAAAAACTTACAAAATAAAGCTTCCAGGCTGGGCGTTGCCTTCACTGGAACAGAAAAACACAGCACAAACAAAACACTCTTCTTCTCCTTCCAGAACTCTCCTTCAACTCTCTCTCCTAGCCAGGGCCTCTCCCCTGGCTTTTATTCCCTGTGGCTGGAGCCCAATTATTCAATAATTACTGATTAGTCAATTAGGGCTCCAGCCACATTCTCACATGTTTTTCTGGCAGGGAGGAATTTTAACCCCCTCCCTGCCAGTCCCAACATTGATCATAAAGACGGGGCAGTACCCCGTCACATATCCCCCCCCTTGTGCCAAGCACAACATGGCCTAAATGGCCACCTCCCCCCTCAGTCTCAGTCCCAGAAGAGGGGGAAGCACAGTGTCCATGGGGGTGGCCATGGTGGGACGTCCGGCACCACCCAATTCTTCGTGGCCAGCAGCTCCCTCTTCCGGGGCTCCGGCCACACACCATCTTGCCGCGAAAGTGCAGCTGGGGGAGCTGGTCTCCTGACCTCCCTCCCCCTCTTCATGGTCAGCAACTCCCCTCCGTGGGGCTCCGGCCACAGTGTAGCGACCCCAGGCGAAGCAGGATCCCCGAAGACCCCAAGCGACGGCAGCAGCAGCGGACCCTCGGGAGGCGACGGCAGCAGCAGCGGACCCTCGGGAGGCGACGGCAGCAGCAGCGGACCCTCGGGAGGCGACGGCAGCAGCAGCGGACCCTCGGGAGGCGACGGCAGCAGCAGCGGACCCTCGGGAGGCGGAGACGGGAACGGCGGCCCGGCTCCCTCTGCTGGCGGAGACGGGAACGGCGGCCCGGCTCCCTCTGCTGGCGGAGACGGGAACGGCGGCCCGGCTCCCTCTGCTGGCGGAGACGGGAACGGCGGCCCGGCTCCCTCTGCTGGCGGAGACGGGAACGGCGGCCCGGCTCCCTCTGCTGGCGGAGACGGGAACGGCGGCCCGGCTCCCTCTGCTGGCGGAGACGGGAACGGCGGCCCGGCTCCCTCTGCTGGCGGAGACGGGAACGGCGGCCCGGCTCCCTCTGGTGGCGGAGGCGGGAACGGCGGCCCGGCTCCCTCTGCTGGCGGAGGCGGGAACGGCGGCCCGGCTCCCTCTGCTGGCGGAGGCGGGAACGGCGGCCCGGCTCCCTCTGCTGGCGGAGGCGGGAACGGCGGCCCGGCTCCCTCTGCTGGCGGAGGCGGGAACGGCGGCTCGTCTCCCTCTGCTGGCGGAGGCGGGAACGGCGGCTCGTCTCCCTCTGCTGGCGGAGGCGGGAACGGCGGCCCGTCTCCCTCTGCTGGCGGAGGCGGGAACGGCGGCCCCTCTCCCTCTAGTGGCGGAGGCGGGAACGGCAGCTCGTCTCCCTCTGCTGGCGGAGGCGGGAACGGCAGCTCGTCTCCCTCTGCTGGCGGAGGCGGGAACGGCAGCTCGTCTCCCTCTGCTGGCGGAGGCGGGAACGGCAGCTCGTCTCCCTCTGCTGGCGGAGGCGGGAACGGCAGCTCGTCTCCCTCTGCTGGCGGAGGCGGGAACGGCAGCTCGTCTCCCTCTGCTGGCGGAGGCGGGAACAGCAGCTCGTCTCCCTCTACAGGTCCCTTCAGCCCTAGGCCTGTGGGCTTCCCCTTCTCGGGCCGTGGACGCACCGACTCCTCCCGCTCGGGCCGTGGACGCACCGACTCCTCCCTCTCGGGCCGTGGACGCACCGACTCCTCCCTCTCGGGCCGTGGACGCACCGACTCCTCCCTCTCGGGCTCCTCCCCCTCGGGCTGTGGACGTTCGGGCTCCTCCCCCTCGGGCTGTGGACGTTCGGGCTCCTCCCTCTCGGGCTGTGGACGTTCGGGCTCCTCCCTCTCGGGCTGTGGACGTTCGGGCTCCTCCCTCTCGGGCTGTGGACGTTCGGGCTCCTCCCTCTCGGGCTGTGGACGTTCGGGCTCCCCCTCTCTGGGCGAAGGCAGCGGCTCCCCCTCTCTGGGCGACGGCGGCTCACCCCTCTCTGGCTCTCGGGACGGCAGCTCCTCCCCTTCTGGCTCTCGGGACGGCAGCTCCTCCCCTTCTGGCTCTCGGGACGGCAGCTCCTCCCCTTCTGGCTCTCGGGACGGCGGCTCACCCCTCTCTGGCTCTCGGGACGGCAGCTCCATCCCTTCTGGCTCTCGGGACAGCGGCTCCATCCCTTCTGGCTCTCGGGACAGCGGCTCCATCCCTTCTGGCTCTCGGGACAGCGGCTCCTCCCCTTCTGGCTCTCGGGACAGCGGCTCCTCCCCTTCTGGCTCTCGGGACGGCGGCTCCTCCCCTTCTGGCTCTCGGGACGGCGGCTCCTCCCCTTCTGGCTCTCGGGACGGCAGCTCCTCCCCTTCTGGCTCTCGGGACGGCGGCTCCTCCCCTTCTGGCTCTCGGGACAGCGGCTCCTCCCCTTCTGGCTCTCGGGACAGCGGCTCCTCCCCTTCTGGCTCTCGGGACAGCGGCTCACCCCTCTCTGGCTCTCGGGACAAAGGCTCACCCCTCTCTGGCTCTCGGGACGACAGCTCCACCTTCTTTATTGGCATGATTGGGGCGTCTCCCATATCTACCGCCAGGTAATTAATGACCATCAGGGCCAGCTCTGCGAAGGACGCCGGGTGATGCTGTTCCTCCCACTTTTCCCACCTCCCCCCATCTCGACGCCACAGTGTGTTGACAACTATGGGGAGGTCGTGGGAGAGGTCTGCCTCAGGGTGCATCAACCAGTCCCATATTTCCTGGGATGGTGGTGAAGGCGGTGATGTAGGAAGTGGTGGGATGGCTGCCGAGGACGGGGTTTGCAGCTGCTCCTGGTCCCGATTGTGGGGGCATCCTGCCCAGTTGTGGCCATCCACCTCACAGTACCCACACCAGTCAGCTGGTAGCCCATCTGGACAGGACCTCCATTGATGATCCTCCTTCCCGCACCAGGAGCACCAGGGGAAAAGACTGGCTGGGTCCTCCAGCTGGGGTGGCTGTTGTTGCAGCAGCCTACATTTCTTCGGCTGCTGCTTCTCCTGCCTTTGCCGCTGTCTGCTCTTCTTCCCCATTTATCAAAAAAAATAAAATAAATAACTCCCAAAATTCAAGAAAGAAAAAAAAATTACTGCTCTGAGCCTCCAGGTGGCGCTATCCCGTTTCTGACACCAAATGTGACAGGATGGACCGAGGTTTGAGACTCAGAGACAGTTAAAAGTTCAAAAATAAAGTTTTTAATAAACAAAAATACAAAATAAATAGGCACAAGGGCCAAACAAAAAGGTTTCAAACACAAAATACAACCACAAAACAAAAACTTACAAAATAAAGCTTCCAGGCTGGGCGTTGCCTTCACTGGAACAGAAAAACACAGCACAAACAAAACACTCTTCTTCTCCTTCCAGAACTCTCCTTCAACTCTCTCTCCTAGCCAGGGCCTCTCCCCTGGCTTTTATTCCCTGTGGCTGGAGCCCAATTATTCAATAATTACTGATTAGTCAATTAGGGCTCCAGCCACATTCTCACATGTTTTTCTGGCAGGGAGGAATTTTAACCCCCTCCCTGCCAGTCCCAACATTGATCATAAAGACGGGGCAGTACCCCGTCACAGAATTACTTCAATTTACAACGTAATGGTCCTTCAAAATGACAACGTGTAAAATGTGTTACTTGGAATATTAATATTCATGATTCTCTATCAATTTCTTATGACAAACACTTATTTAGGGAATACAAAATAAATACATTCAAATAATGTAGCTAAACATAGCTAAACAGTGCCTATCTCACATTTAGATGTGCTTGGCTAAAAGGGTGTTCAATACGGTTTATGAATACTGGTTTAAATTTTACTGAAACTCCAATTTGCACATGTGTAAGTCTTAGCCACGTCTAAAGTTAAACGCCTAGTAAGCACCCTATATAAATACGGTCCATCATGTTTAAAACCTGTCCATACACACAGAGTAGTAAGTGTGACTTTCTGGCACTTAAGCTTTCCACAAGAACAAGCATCTGAATGTTTGCAAGCACTTCAAAGTCAACGTTCTCCTCTGTCAACAGCTTTGAAAATCAGATGTTTTTCATCTAGTCTTAAAACTAAGATACAACAGTTGCATGAAGGAACACACAATGTTATAATTAGTTACTTGACACTAGTTTAATAGACTTTCCATTAGTTTATAAAATAAACAAAAAAAGATGCAAACACAGAAATATTTCACAATTCATTATGTAAGATCCTTCAAAATTACACAGAGAAAGCATCCCAACAACAAGATTTTAACCAAACCTTAGCGGTGTAAAGATTGTGTATTATAGACGTTGGGTGACACATCGTACGGGGTTCTTGGTACCAATACAGCCACTGTCACAGTTCTTTGCTACAGTACACCATCTGACTACTTTTTGCTTTTTTGTCCTGAATTAATATTTTGGTGGTTTATCTTGAAAGTGGGTGGGGCCTACCCCTGATTTAAGTAAAAGTATTTACAGAGCAAGAACAACATGCATTCATCTCATTTTAGTATATGTTCAAGTGTACTGTACCCAAATCCTGCACATTTCTTGGTTTAGTTTGAATGAGCTATAACACACAACCACAGTATACTACGCTCCATCGGCCCTAAATGCCATTTTTTGTGAGCATCTCAGCTGATGGAATTTCATTGCTCTAAAAAGAAACTCATGGTTGGCTGCTGTGTTTTATAAGGCTGTAAAAATGATAAACCTTTGGATAGAACCTCATCTGAGCAAAACGCCATACATTCAGTACATGAGAGGCTCCAGGGCACTGAGGGATGCTTAGATGACTATGGTGTGAAACATCAAACCCTTTAGCACGAGGGTGTCTTAATGAGAACAATATCATCCCCTAGGTTATGCAGACATTTTACACAGCTGTATGAGTTTGGATCCTCAAGATGAAAAATCGAACAATTCCTCTGTATAAACTCGCTATATAAAATGTGATTTGGGATTTATTTTATTCCTGCAGTGTAGTACATTACAGTGATATGTAAAACCCTCTGTTTGAAAACATGGAAAGATGAATTAATTCAATATAAGATGCAAAGTATTTACAGTTTTGTACACCCTGTTAGTTTTGCAGAAAAAGTGGCAGAGAAGGTATGAGAAACTGATAAGTGAAATAGTACTGATGGCAGAAATCGGCCGAACCTACAAGTCTGTGCATAGAGCCAAAAACCTAACTCCCATGTGGAGTGCTAAACTACACTTTATCTTTTTGTTCTAACAAGCACACTGGATGGCTAAGCCGTTTACCAGTCAAAACCACTAAATTATGTTCCAAATGAGTCCAGTTTAAACCAATGGAATATTGATCATAAAAAAATACTTCTGACTTCTGATAATGGGAGCAACATGATCAAGGCTGTTAAATGTATGACATACAGGGGTGACGATTCTTCATCTGACTCAGAATCAGAAGACAACAATGAAGATGCATCGGATACCATTTCTGAAGTGCCAGGAGATTCACAGATGGCCCTGCCTTGCACACACTGCAGCTTGTCCTCAAAGAACTTCAGAAGCATTCAAGTTACACACATCTGTTGGGCAAGGCAAAGCAGCTTGAGAAAAATGTTAGAATGTCATCAATTGCTACACAGAAGCGTATTGAAGCATCTGACAAAACCTTGGGTGCTGATTGTCCAACAAGATGGAACAGTTTATTGTTCCTGATTCAGCGTTTGCTAGACGTAAAGACTGCATTGAATGAAACTCTAAAATCAACTGGGCTGGGATTCTTTGTTGACTAGTGAGTGGTCCAGACTTGAAGATATAAGTCACCTGCTACAGCCTTTTGCAGAGCATACTAACCACCTACAAAAGGGTAGTTTGGCTCTTTTCTAATGTACTGCCAGCAATACTGGCCACAATGAGCCATCTTCATCAGCTGCTTCAACTCCACCACAGCCAAAAAGATTAACATGTTTAGCCAATAGACTCACATGTAGCAGTGGTGGACCAACCAGTACAAAGCCAACGACAGGGAGTTGTGAAAGTGAATCAGAAGTATATTCTTGAGTGCAAGGAAGGAAACTACTTTGACATCAATGCTGTCACATTTTGGCTGGATCAAGAAACTTTTTAGCCAAGAATGTCCACATTAGGCCAAGATTTGTCTTTAGCACCTGCCTCTCAGGCATACGTGGAGCATATATTTTTTTTGTTTGTAGGAATTTGACTGCAAGAAAAAGTAACAGAGCAAGATCTACCCTTGAAACAAGGGTATTTTTTAAACTGAACCACAGTCTTTTGAAGTCTCTGTAGACAGTTCACTTACAATAATGTTGACATTGTTGCCCAAGGCACACAGATGAATGTTTTTGCACTGTCAAAAAAAAGAACTGGAGTTTTAAGTGATTAATACGTTGTTGTTGTTTTTTTTATTTGTATGCAGCAACTCAGTGTGAACCTAAAAAAGTCTCTAAAGTGAAAAGATAATGAAACTGAAAAGTATGTTGTAAAACTGAAATATATCTAAAATTTAGTTAACTGAAACTAAAACTAAATAATAATTTTAAACAAAAACTAAATAGAAACAAAATAATAATCTTAACAACTAAATAAATACTTAAACTGAATTGAAATGCTGAAACAGAGAAACCACTGCTGTACAGTCCTTAAAGAACAACCACACAAAGCCTAGGAAGTTGGTGGGTCTAAAACTGCTGTAAAAATACATTTCTGGCATTCAGAAACCGACAGCTTTGAAGTAATTTGACACTCATTTTGAATGTTTGAAGTTCTAGTGTGTATTTTTTACTACCGAAAGAGTATTGCTCATACTTGGGGTGAAGTCATTATACTTGTTACAGACACTCATTTATACACGTTACTTGGCTTATCTATAGTCTTGTGTGCTGTGAAGGTCTCCAAGGCTGGATGGTGGAGCACTGATTCCATGAAAAACAAAATCACTTCAAAAGAAGGAGGAGGGGAAGTAAAATAACTATATATTAGAAAAAACCTACTGTACTTGGTAAATCAAATGTAACACATGGACAAATAAAGTAATGAGAGCTGTAGCCTTCACCATATAATCTTGGCAAACCCCTGATAAGGAAGACAAAAGAAACAAACACAATATAAATACATATTGTTTGGGTTTTCTAATGAAAACAGGCAAGAAAGCACAGCCAAGAACATATATTCCAATCCCAGACTTACAGTACAAAATGGTACATGCCCTACTGGGACTCATAATTACAGCATGAAAATGCACTAGGACAAATCACCTGTTTCTCATATGGCTCCAAGCTGACTTCAATAATCCAATTCAGTACAATTACAGTGTTTTATTACAGTGTAATAAAACGCTTAGAAATATATAGTTTCTTCCATAAATAAGTATCCCATGGCACTGAACGATGCATGAGTGACAGCTACTGCTTAAAACTCAAATACATGAGTACTAACTGCCTTAAATGTTTAAACTAAAAGAGCAAACCAAATCATTAAAAAACATGTTTTTTTTCCCCAGATACTGAGAATGTCCCAAATGAAAGCCCCACCATAAAACATTTTCATCTGGCACCTCGGTACAGCATGCAGAGCCTCGTCTGTTCTGTAACGTTCCTGAACTGTCAAAGTGTGATGGAGAAGAAGACAGTTACCTGTGTTGACTGAGCTGCGGAAAACAATCTTGCACATTTCTTTGTTCTTATTTACACACAGTACAGTATATAAATAGCACTGTGATAATGATTTGCTTTTCGAAAGTGTGATGATATATTGAAATGAAATCTTCGTGTTCTGTGAATTCAGTGTCGTCATTCTTCATTTGTAGGGAATGCTGTCAGCAGCAGCACCAGCATATGTTAAAGAGACAGATACATTGGCTTGACCAGGCCTGCTTCTTCATACTTAACTCTTGAAGCACTATCCTTTGGACTTTATTTTTGCCACTACCCTTATGGCGACTTTTAAATAACAAAACAAACAACAAAAGTGATAAAGATAATGTACGGTTATTTTATGTAGGATTAGCATTAAACAATTGCACACAGTTATCATAGTTTTTATAATTTGTTTAGTTTTTTTTTTTTTAAAGACATAAGTATATGTTTACTCCTAAGAATATTTGCAGAAAGACTATCCTTCAATAACACTAAATAAATGGTTGTAGATTTTTACATACTGAAAAAAAAAAAAAAAAATGGGCATATTATATATATATATATATATATATATATATATATATATATATGTGTATATATATATATATATATATATATATATATATATATATTAGATTAATTTACTGGTCTGCTGGTCGGTTGAGAGTTGTCTTTCCCACTGTATACAACTAAATTAACCCACAAAGTCTGAAAGCAGCACAACTGACTTGTAAAACATCACACTTCCTCACTGGACTGTTAATATCAATATTAATATACATTAAAATATGTATTTAAGTTGTACTTATTGTTAAAGAAAATCTCTTAATGATAGTGTCACGGGGTATTCCCTGCCCCTGTGCATAATATGTATTCTTCTTCTTATTTATATATTTAAAATATGATGGCAAAAGTATGCGGGAGGATGAAAGCTGTCTGCTATTTAATATTGTGTTGATTCAGCAGGTGTGGAATGCAGGTGGTCAGGAGATAAATGATCGCCAATTGTCTCATTAGCTCCTGACCACCTGCTATATAAGGATTCGGAGAGAGACATGTGGCATGTAAACTGTAAAGGAATAAAACAAATGCTACTTACTTTGAACCATCCTGAAGGTACTTGTTTCCTTTGTATGTTTATTTTGGCCATCGAGCCGTTTTCTTTTGTATATTTGTATGTGATAAATAAATAGTTCTGGCCCGCAGACATGAGGGCGTTATCAAGCACTATATTCTGCAATTTTCAATACTGACTTTGGATACTGTTTTAATTCTGGAAACGTTTTTTTTTTTTTTTTTTTTTTAATCTTTTGGTTTTACTAAATGCATTGCCTTTTACTTTTTTACGCAGTTCTGTGCATGGATTTAGATTTCATTTTGCTGTTAGGTCATTAATGGTAAATTTTACACACCGGTACAATACGTACCGGATTTAGAAGTATGTTGTGTATTACAGTTAACGTGTCGTCTCTTTAGTTTTGGCAAGTGATATTTTCAGAATTATATCATTCTGATTTAAAATACTACTTCTATTAAAAATACAGTTCTGTTTGTAATCCAGGAGATATTCTTATACTTCTGGAATTCATTCCATCAACAGCTATTAAAAATCATTATATTTGTTTTGGATCAGTAAGCATTCTGGGTTTTGCAAAATGATTTAGAAAGCTCAATACTCGGTAGAGTATTGAGCTTTGATGCCATGGTCTACGGTGATCTTGAGTAAACACTGCAACCATAGATACTGAAATGCTGCACCGTGTCCAAAAACTTAACTCTATTGGTTAGGGGCTTTAGTGAAATACATTTTGATTGGTTTATCATGCCTGAAGTTTGTCACACAGATATTTCACTACAGTGAATGTTTTGGGCGATTTAGTATGCTGGTAATTCTTTATAATTGTTGAACGCATTGTGGTTGCCGAATCGCATGGCTGAAAAAAAAATAACACACTTGTCACCGCGTAATAACACACTTGTCACCGCGTAATAACACACTTGTCACCGCGTAATAACACACTTGTCACTGCGTAATAAGCAATTACGTCATCGATCGTATCGAAATTATAATGGGTTAATACTTATATGAAGTTATAATATATTTTATTCTCTAACCACAATGTTTATTGCACAATCTTGACTGCCAGGCCAGAAACAAATTGTTTGCAGACTCTTGGTGTGGGGGAGCACAGATTCTACTTCAAAGCTTCAAACAAAGCCAGACGTCACACATTTCTAACAAAGACTCTGATTGTTATCAGAACAGATGGTCATTCCAGACTTGTAGGCTCTGCAAAGATAAGTATTGGACCATCAATAGTCGACTGATGACATTTAAACTGGAAATCTTCGCCGGACATCAAAAGAGAATCTATAGTCTATTAAAATACTTCCAAACAAAGAAAGACAACGAAATCTGGTGGAAAATGAAAGTGGTAAACTAAAACTTATAATGGGAAATTTTATCGGAATATACAAACAGGAAAATGAACAATGTTAAGGATATTGTTATAGCATCTGGATATAACATCTTCATGAACTTAAAGCATGAAAAGTTGACTTGCATATTCACTGACAATTAAAGGAACTTACCTTCAATAAAACTGCTAAGTCTCAAAGACAGTTGTTTAAACTTCAAAACTAGAACACACTGTCACATATTTAGTATGTAAAGATAGGACATTTCTTCAGGAAAACTTAACTAACATTCACAATAAATAAACTATTTGGCAATAGTTAGGTTACTTTGAAAGTTTATTTTAAATTTGAATGGTGATTCTGTCTTTTAGAGACTTGGTGTGCCATAAGAACAATTGATTTGCAAAGCCCACCTTTAAATTTAAGGACTAATTAATAATTTGAGAATAGGCAATAAGCAAGTCATGAGAATTTAAGAAAACATGACCTGTAATAAAGTTGACTTATTAAAGTGCAATTTAAACAAATCTGTGGTTGTTCATTGGATGTTAATTGTTACTTATGTGATTGGCTATAAATGACTTACGTCCTATTTTTATTCTAGAATATAACCTATTGTTTTGACAAGAAAAGTATTCTGTGGTGTATTCTCTCTCAAAAGAAATCTATAGAAACTGGAATCGACACTCCTAAGAATCACTACGTTGTATCCTGTGAAGATCGCTGAAGATTACTAAAACGCTGTATTTGAAAAACTCTGAATCTCAGATTTTAAGCAACTTCAGTCGGAACTTTCCAAGGAAAAATAACTCTTGTACAAACAAACAAACGATTTGGTTTATTGAAACCTGTGGTAACATCAGCTGTGTTTAATAGCAAGTCTGAGGCAAACGTTTTGGCAATTGTAAGACCTTGCTATAAATATTAATAAAAAATGCAACTTAAACACTAACTAAACAATTAATTGCTGGAAAAAGAAGCCTGTATTTGCTTGAAGACAATGTACTTCGGACAACTTTCTTCGGAACATCTACCTCAGAGCCAAACCCGAATATTTCGGGCCCTGCTGTTGCACTGCACTGTCTGTTTTGTTTATCATTTAAAACGCAGCTGAAATTTGATCTGTGTGTACTAATAGGCTTAAAACAGTCATGTGGACTGAAGGGAAGGCTCGATGAATTTTGAACCTGGGTGAGATTGTAGTTTGGATTGAAAACAGAGAGCGCGAATTTTGAAAAATTGAATTTGGCAAGCAGTCTCACAAGGAGTTCCGCAGGCTGCAATGCAGTTCGTTTTGGAGAATGGGAGTGATTGTGATTGCTCCAGTGGAGTTGATGATCCTGATTTAGAGGACGAAGAGATTTTGTGGTGCGTTTACACTGGCCATTTTTAGGATGGTTTTGGGCCGTCTCAGGTAATTTTTCTGCAGTGTAAACGCACACGGTCGACTCTCAGCTGTCCTAAAAACAGCCAACTAAAGACGTGGCTCAGCACCAGTTTAGGTCCGTCCGAAAGGCAGTGTAAACTCACCCGACTTTAGGATGGCTCACGCATGACGTGAGTGCCGCTCGGCTCCTCCCCCATGGAATCTAAACAGGAAGAAGCTGCAGTGCCGTTGCAGCGTCACAAAAAGGGAAGAACGACTTGAGACACAAGCGTCCTGAATATTTGAATTGATTAACTGTTTATATTGGGGAGTATTTGTAAATATCTATGTTTTATTATCATTAAGTTGTTGTCAAAAGTGTGCATACATTTGGCGAAACTCAAATCCAGAGTGCACTCTATGCGGAAACACAAAATAAATACATATACGGAGAAATAGCAAGTCTGGCGAAAGATCTGTGCAACCCCCTCTCTGCACTTTTTGATTATAGTTATTTATTATTTATTTATTAATTTGCGGTAGTCGTATTTGTAACAAGACTAATTAGAAAAAATAAAATTTGTTAACTGCAATTGTATACAGTAAATTATTTCTCTCCGGTATTCCTGTGGCTGCTTAGCCTATTCTAACTCAAAATAAAGGACTTATGCATCATATAATTATGTATATGTACAAGGTGAGATAATATTGGTGAAGAAACAGAATAAAATTATTTTGAAAACAAAAGGGTCTTTACTATTACAGTAATAAACAGCAAATTTACTTATCTTACTCAAGGTGAAATCCTTCACATAACATAAGAACATAAGAAAGTTTACAAACGAGAGGATGCCATTCAGCCCATTTTGCTCGATTGGTTGTTAGTAGCTTATTGATCCCAGAATCCCATCAAGCAGCTTCTTGAAGGATCCCAGGGTGTCAGCTTCAACAACATTACTGGGGATTTGGTTCCAGACTCCCACAATTCTCTGTGTAAAAAAGTGCCTCCTACTTTCTGTTCTGAATGCCCCTTTATCTAATCTCCATTTGTGACCCCTGGTCCTTGTTTCTTTTTTCAGGTCAAAGAAGTCCCCTGGGTCGACATTGTCTATACCTTTTAGGATTTTGAATGTTTGAATCAGATCGCTGCATAGTCTTCTTTGTTCAAGACTGAATAGATTCAATTCTTTTAGCCTGTCTGCATACGACATGCCTTTTACCCGGGAAAATTCTGGTTGTTCTTCTTTGCACTCCTTCTAGAGCAGCAATATCCTTTTTGTAACGAGGTGACCAGAACTGAACACAATATTCTAGGTGAGGTTTTACTAATTCATTGTAAAGTTTTAACATTACTTCCCTTGATTTAAATTCAACACTTCTCACAATATATCCAAGCATCTTGTTGGCCTTTTTTATAGCTTCCCCACATTGTCTAGATGAAGACATTTCTGAATTACCAGAATCTAAATCATCAATGTAGATCAGGAATAGCAGAGGACCTAATACTGATCCCTCTGGTACACAACTGGTTACTTCGCTCCATTTTGAGGTTTCTCCTCTAATCAGTACTTTCTGTTTTCTACATATTAACCACTCCCTAATCCATGTGCATGCATTTCCTTGAATCCCTACTGCATTCAGTTTGAGAATTAATCTTTTATGCGGGACTTTGTCAAAAGCCCTCTGGAAATCTAAATAAACCATGTTGTATGCTTTGGAATTATCCATTTTCAATGTTGCATCCTCAAAAAAGTCAAGTAGGTTAGTGAGACATGATCTCCCTTTTCTAAAAACATGCTGACTGTCTCCCAGGATATTGTTACCATATAGGTAATTTTCCATTTTGGATCTTATTATAGTTTCCATAAGTTTACATAAAATAGAAGTCAGGCTTATTGGTCTGTAGTTACCCGGTTCGGTTTTGTCTCCCTTTTTGTGGATCGGTATTACGTTTGCTATTTTCCAGTCTGTCGGTACAACCCCTGTGTCAAGAGACTGTTGCATGATCTTGGTTAGCGGTTTGTAAATGACTTCTTTCATTTCTTTGAGTACTATTGGGAGGATCTCATCCGGCCCAGGGGATTTGTTTATTTTAAGAGCTCCTAGTCCCTTTAACACTTCTGCCTCTGTTATGCTAAAGTTATTTAAAATTGGATAGGAACAGGTCGACATGTGGAGCATGTTGTCCGTGTCCTCCTTTGTAAAAACCTGTGAAAAGTAATCATTTAATATATTTGCTATTTTTGTTTTCTTCGTCTATGATTTTGCCATTTGTGTCTCTTAGACATTTAACCTCCTCTTTGAATGTTCTCTTGCTGTTATAATATTGGAAAAACATTTTGGAATTGGTTTTTAGCCCCCTTACCAATATTGATTTCTATCTCTTTCTTGGCCTTTCTAACTTCCTTTTTGACTTGTGTTTGCAGTTCTAAGTACTCTTTCGGTGTACTTTGTTTTTGGTCCCTTTTAAATGCTCTGTAAAGTGGGTCAGGAACCGCTATGTTGTATCAAACACTCTCTATACGAATAGCCATTTTTTTCGTAGACTGCAAGGGAAGTACTGTATATATTTTTAAAGATGAGTCCCCGGAATATGAACACGACACTGTATTGTTTGTACGTATTGTAATTTAGATGGTATGCGCGCGCATTCGGACCTAAGCCGGCTCAGGGCACAACCGCAGTGTAAACGCTACGTGAAAAATGATAAGAATCTCCGCGATCAGTTGGATCTTAGTCGGCTTCGGTCCGAGGTGGCAGTGTAAACGCACCATTGGATCTTATATTCGCTGTAGACACAGAAGGTAAGATGATTCATTATTTGATGTTGCATCTGTTCTTTTATTTATGTTCTTGTTCACATATTCCTTACAAATATGTCATGACATATTACATTAGTAATATGTTGAGAACGCACTAACATGTTTGCCAGTTACCTTGCAAGTTGGTTTACTTACTGTCTTATATATATAATATAGATATATATATATATATATATATATATATATATATATATATATATATATATATATATATATATATATACACACAGTACTGTGCAAAAGTTTTAGGCAGGTGTGAAAAAATGCTATAAAGTAAGAATGCTTTCAAAAATAGACATGTTAATAGATTATATTTATCAATTAACTAAATGCAAAGTGAGTGAACAGAAGAAAAATCTAAATCAAATCCATATTTGGTGTGACCACCCTTTGCCTTCAAAACAGCATCAATTCTTCTAGGTACACTTGCACAAAGTCAGGGATTTTGTAGGCATATAGTCAGGTGTATGATTAAACAATTATACCAAACAGGTGCTAATGATCATCAATTCAATATGTAGGTTGAAACACAATCATTAACTGAAACAGAAACAGCTGTGTAGGAGGAATAAAACTGGGTGAGGAACAGCCAAACTCAGCTAACAAGGTGAGGTTGCTGAAGACAGTTTACTGTCAAAAGTCATACACCATGGCAAGACCGAGCACAGCAACAAGACACAAGGTAGTTGTACTGCATCAGCAAGGTCTCTCCCAGGCAGAAATTTCAAGGCAGACAGGGCTTTCCAGATGTGCTGTCCAAGCTCTTTTGAAGAAGCACAAAGAAACGGGCAACGTTGAGGACCGTAGACGCAGCGGTCGGTCAAGGAAACTTACTGCAGCAGATGAAAGACACATCATGCTTACTTCCCTTCGCAATCGGAAGATGTCCAGCAGTGCCATCAGCTCAGAATTGGCAGAAAACAGTGGGACCCTGGTACACCCATCTACTGTCCGGAGAAGTCTGGTCAGAAGTGGCCTTCATGGAAGACTTGCGGCCAAAAAGCCACACCTCCGACGTGGAAAAAAGGTCAAGCGACTCAACTATGCACGAAAACACAAGAACTGGGGTGCAGAAAAATGGCAGCAGGTGCTCTGGACTGATGAGTCAAAATTTGAAATATTTGGCTGTAGCAGAAGGCAGTTTGTTCGCCGAAGGGCTGGAGAGCGGTACACGAATGAGTGTCTGCAGGCAACAGTGAAGCATGGTGGAGGTTCCTTGCAAGTTTGGGGCTGCATTTCTGCAAATGGAGTTGGGGATTTGGTCAGAATTAATGGTCTCCTCAATGCTGAGAAGTACAGGCAGATACTTATCCATCATGCAATACCATCAGGGAGGCATCTGATTGGCCCCAAATTTATTCTGCAGCATGACAACGACCCCAAACATACAGCGAAAGTCATTAAGAACTATCTTCAGCGTAAAGAAGAACAAGGAGTCCTGGAAGTGATGGTATGGCCCCCACAGAGCCCTGATCTCAACATCATCGAGTCTGTCTGGGATTACATGAAGAGAGAGAAGCAACTGAGGCTGCCTAAATTCACAGAAGAACTGTGGTTAGTTCTCCAAGATGTTTGGGCCAACCTACCTGCCGAGTTCCTTCAAAAACTGTGTGCAAGTGTACCTAGAAGAATTGATTCTGTTTTGAAGGCAAAGGCTGGTCACACCAAATATTGATTTGATGTAGATTTTTCTTCTGTTCACTCACTTTGCATTTTGTTAATTGATAAATATAAACTATTAACATGTCTATTTTTGAAAGCATTCTTACTTTACAGCATTTTTTCACACCTGACTAAAACTTTTGCACAGTACTGTGTATATATATATATATATATATATATATATATATATATATATATATATAAATTACCTGTCAGATTGATCTCTTATCGATAGTTATTTAGGTAGATGATTTACTTTACAAAGTGACATTCAAAGTAAAGTCAAACTTTTATTTGTAATTAACCATCTGAAGGGTACATTTTTTAACCTGATTTTTAGTAGTAATGCTTGTACAACAGACATCTTAGCTACAAGGTTGCTATTAATCAAGTTATAATGCTTGAGCAATAGACATTATTTGGAAGCTCAAAGGAGGCTGTGTGGTCCAGTTGTTAAAGAAAAGGGCTTGTAACCAGGAGGTCCCCGGTTCAAATCCCACCTCTGCCACTGACTCATTGTGTGACCCTGAGCAAGTCACTTAACCTCCTTGTGCTCCGTCTTTCAGGTGAGACGTAGTTGTAAGTGACTCAGCTTTTGATGCATAGTTCACACACCCTAGTCTCTGTAAGTCACCTTGGATAAAGGTGTCTGCTAAATAAACAAATAATGAATATTTGCAGCTTATTTGTAGTACGTTTTGTGACTCTTGGTCTCCCAGTTCGTGGCCTGTCATTGACAGAGTGCGTCTGGTTATACCGTCTCACCAGGTTTGATATTACTGGCTGTGAGCGCCCAAGACAGCGAGCCATAGTACGCTGCCCTAGTCCAGCCTCCAACATGCCGATTGCACGAAGGCGCTGCTCTCGTGACAGATGTGGCATATTGTTTTTTTCTGCGATTTTCTTTGCTTTTATTCAAGCTTGCAATTCAACAGCTGAAATCACTCCACATCCAGTGTCCAATCAACTGTCTCACTAATTAGGTGATTAAGTGCATATACTTCAGTCATAGTCACTCAGGCGTTAGACTCAATAACTGGTTACGCCACCTTTAGCAGCAATAACTGCAACCAAACCCTTCCTGTAGTTATTGATTAGTCTCTCACAGCGTCGTGGAGGAATTTTGGCCCACTCCTCCATGCAGAACTGCTTCAACTCAGTGACATTTGTGGGTTTTCGAGCATGAACTGCTCGTTTCAGGTCCTGCCACAACATCTCAATGGGGTTTAGGTCTGGACTTTGACTAGGCCATTTCGAAACTTTAAATGTCTTGTTCTTCAACCATTCTGATGTAAACTTGTGTGTTTCGGATCATTGTCTTGCTGCATGACCCAGCTGCGCTTCAGCTCACGGACGGTTGACCTGACATTCTCCTGTAGAATTCTCTGATACAGAGCATTAGTCATGGTTCCTTCAATGATGGCAAGGCGTCCAGGTCCTGATGCAGCAAAGCATCCCCAAACCATGACACTACCACCACCATGCTTGACCGTTGGTATGAGGTTCTTACTATGGAATGCAGTGTTTGATTTTTGCCAGAAATAACAGGGCCCATGTCAGCCAAAAAGTTTCACTTTTGATTCATCTGTCCATAGAACATTGTTCCAGAACTCTTGAGGATCATCCATGTGCTTTTTGGCAAACTTGAGATGAGCATTCATGTTCTTCTTAGTGAGCGATGGTTTCCGCCTCTGCCATGAATCCCATTTTTGCCCAGTGTCTTTCTGATGGTGGAGTCCTGAACACTGACCTTAGCCGAGGTGAGAGAGGCCTGCAGATCCCTGGATGTTGTTCTACGGTTCTTTGTGTCTTCCTGGACGATTTTACGCCTTGCTCTTGGAGAGATTTTGGCAGGACGGCCACTCCTGGGAAGATTCACTACTGCTCCAAACTTTCTCCATTTGGACAATATGGCTCTGACTGTGGTTCGGTGGAGCCCCAGAGCCTTAGAAATGGCTTTGTAACCCTTTCCAGACTGATAGGCATCAACAACTTTTTTCCGGAGGTCTTCAGGAATTTCTTTTGTTTGTGGCATGATGTGCCTCTAGAAGCTGTGTGCTGACAACTTCACTCTGATGGTAAGAACCAAAGTTAGTCAGATTTATATTGGGCAGGGCTGGCCCAAATCAGGCCTGGTTGTTAACCAAAGTACTCAAACAGCTGACCCTAATTATCCCTTTTATTGGGTTGAGTTAACTAGGGGGGGGGGGGGGCAATAACTTTTTCACACCTGAAGATTGCATGTTTCATTACCTTGCATACCAAACAAATTAAAGAAGCACCAAACTTTGGTGTCATTTTTTCTCTCAGACTCCCTCTATATACTACTACAACCCACAAAAAAAATCTGACCAAATACAATGTGAACAATGTGCAAAAATGCAGAAAATCAGACAGGGGGCAAATACTTTTTCACGGCACTGTATATATATATATATATATATATATATATATATATATATATATATATATATAAAGACAAAATATGTTTGGATCTTCAAATCCATGGTCTCCGACCCCTTATATTGACATTAAAACCACAATATTGACTCAAAGGTTTATTATTGATGCTACATTTATATGAGATTTTAGTGATTCCAATTGATACTGAGACTGTGACACAAATGGAAATCGTCCCCTATAAAAGTGGAAAAACATATCGGACAGAGAACTGACACATGGTATAATAAATAAGATAATATGATAGAATGCAATAGAATATAACATACTATATACTGTTTATACAATTACTTATTACATGATTTGTCACATCTGCATAAAATATTTTACACATTTTCTTTTTAAAGTCAACAATATACTGAGGACAAGCAGACAAGTCAAAGCAATAAAATCAGTATGAAAAATTACAAAACTGGCTTTCAAACTCTTAATGAGACTGTTCTTGATTTTTTTTTTATTAAAACCCCCCCCCCAAAAATCTGACTCATATCCTGCATCACAGAAACACATTAAACTAATATACAGGGCTCCAAATAAAAAAAACACTAAACAGACTGGACTTAATAACACTCAGCAGACAATGTAGAATAGATATTCTACAGTATATAATAAAGCCATATATATATATATATATATATAGATATATATATATACACACACACACATTATATATATACACACACACACATATATATATATACATACACACACACACACACACACACACACACACTATATATATATATATATATATTATACACACAGTGCCTTGCAAAAGTATTCAGACCCCTGACCAATTCTCTCATATTACTGAATTACAAATGGTACATTGAAATTTCGTTCTGTTTGATATTTTATTTTAAAACACTGAAACTCAAAATCTATTTTTGTAAGGTGACATTGGTTTTATGTTGGGAAATATTTTTAAGAAAAATAAAAAACTGAAATATCTTGCTTGCATAAATATTCAACCCCCACACATTAATATTTGGTAGAGCCACCTTTCGCTGCAATAACAGCTTTTAAGTCTTTTGGGGTAAGTATGTACCAGCTTTGCACACAGTGTCGGAGTGATTTTGGCCTATTCTTCTTGGCAGATTTGCTCCAGGTTGTTCAGGTTGGTTGGACGACGCTTGTGGACCGCAATTTTCAAATAGTGCCACAGATTCTCAATGGGATTGAGATCAGGACTTTGACTGGGCCACTGCAGGACATTCACCTTTTTGTTCTCGAGCCACTCCAATGTTGCTTTGGCCTTGTGCTTGGGATCATTGTCCTGCTGAAAGGTGAATTTCCTCTCAAGCTTCAGTTTTTTAGCGGACTGAAGCAGGTTCTCTTGCAGTATTTCCCTGTATTTTGCTCCATCCATTCTTCCTTCAATTTTAACAAGATGCCCAGTCCCTGCTGATGAGAAGCATCCCCACAGCATGATGCTGTAACCACCATACTTCACTGTAGGGATGGTGTGTCTTGAGGCATGGGCAGTGTTAGGTTTGCGCCACACATAGCGCTTTGAGTTTTGGCCAAAAAGCTCTATCTTGGTCTCATCTGACCACAAAACCTTTTCCCACATCGCAGCTGGGTCACTCTCATGCTTTCTGGCAAACTCCAGACATGCTTTCAGATGGTACTTTTTGAGTAACGGCTTCTTTCTTGCCACCCTCCCATACAGGCCAGTATTATGCAGAGCTCTTGATATGGTTGACTGGTGCACCATTACTCCACTCCCAGCCACTGAACTCTGTAGCTCCTTCAAAGTGATTGTTGGCCTCTCTGTGGCTTCTCTCACAAGTCTCCTTCTTGTTTGAGAGCTGAGTTTTGAGGGACGGCCTTTTCTTGGCAGTGCCTGGGTGGTGTGATGCAGCTTCTACTTCCTGATTATTGATCCAACTGTGCTCACTGGGATATCCATACACTTGAATATTATTTTGTACCCTTTCCCTAATCTATGCATTTGTATTACTTTATCTCTAACTTCTGTAGAATGCTCTTTGGTCTTCATTTTCCTTCAGATTCACAGCCTGACCAATGATCCTTCAACAGTGGGGTTTTTATCCAGAAAATGTGACAGCAACTTTAATGGTTCACAGGTGGAGGCCAATGGTAATGTAATTGTGTCCTCGTTAGGGCAATTTCTTTCATCGGTGTAAACTGGGAGCTTCCACAGCACAGGGGTTGAATACTTATGCAAGCAAGTTATTTCAGTTTTTTATTTTTCTTAAAAATATTTCCCAACATAAAACCAATGTCACCTTACAATAACTGATTTTGAGTTTCAGTGTTTTAAAATAAAATATCAAACAGAACGAAATTTCAGTGTACCATTTGTAATTCAGTAATATGAGAGAATTGGTCAGGGGTCTGAATACTTTTGCAAGGCACTATATATATATATATATATATATACAGTAGATAGATAGATAGTAACATGGCCACACTGATGGTCGTTAGTTTGCCCCTATAAAATTAACCCAGGACACAGAAACTGGATGTTTAGCGCTTATACGCACTTTTAATGAAAAATAACAAAAACAGAACAAACACCTAGCTCCTTCGGAGCACTGACTACACACTTGTCAGGAACCTATTCTAATAGAGCCGGACAGCTAAACTGTTTACTGGCTAACAAAAACACACAGGTTTTTTTTTTTTTTTACAAATAACAAAAAGGCTTCACACAGTACCTTTTAGTTCGATTGAACACACCATCAATCAGGCTCTCCACACAGCAGCAGCCCTGAGCAGACTGACTGCTTTTCTTAAATATCCTGCAGCTGGCTCTAATTTACAATACTTAGGCAGGTGCAGGTGATAATTAACAATGAAATACATTCTCAAAACAATTAACACATGTTTTTTTGATGCAGGGAGGATATTAACCTCCTCCCTGCTGTGCTACAATAAGGCATCTGGCTCTTTGAGCTATATATATATATATATATATATATATATATATATATATATATATATACACACACACACACTGCTGTGCAAAAATCTTAGACATGTTGCATTGTTCTACTCTAATGCATTATGAGCCTCCAGTAGTGTTTTCTACTATTATAACAACCTTGACTTGCATAAAGAAGGAAAAACATTGAGTGAAATAGCTCGCATCACTTGATTTTCAAGGTGTGGTATCTAAAGCATAATCAACAAGTACAGAGAAACATCATCTGTAATTGACAAACCCAGGACTGGAAGACCCCAAAAGCTGTCTAACAAGGATGAGCAATACTTGAAGATAATATCCTTAAGGAATAGAAAAAAGACAAGCGTTGAATTGACAACAGAACTGTCAGAAGGCACAGGTGTCCTTGTCCATCAAATCGACAGTACAAAGGTCACTCTTGAAATCAGGACTCAAAGGATGTGTTGTGGTAAGAATAGCTTTGTTAAGAAAGGGGAACGAGACTAAAAGGCTGAAATATGCACAAGAACAGAGAAATTGGACTATGGAACAATGGTCAAAGGTG
The DNA here is from genome assembly GCF_902713425.1 of Acipenser ruthenus. Classification (NCBI taxonomy): domain Eukaryota; kingdom Metazoa; phylum Chordata; class Actinopteri; order Acipenseriformes; family Acipenseridae; genus Acipenser; species Acipenser ruthenus. The sequence continues at coordinate 13,658,157 of NC_081193.1, forward strand.
CTTTCTTAAATACCATCTACATTTTCACAATCTAAGCAGAAACAACGAGAACACATACAATATGAAATTAAATATTTAAAGTTTAGATAATATCTCCTCTTATATTTCCTTCATTGTGCTACACCGTTAAAAACAGACATGATAAATGCTTTTCATGCTGTACTGTAACTGCTAAGAATTCCAGAGAAACTATAAAAGGGTAGGGTGGGGCAAAAAGCCAAGCCTGGGTAGCATAATATCTGCTATGAAGCATGTTTCATTAGGAGAAAATGAGTTAAATCAGGAATTTGCTTCTTGCCTTCTAATGGACAGTAATGATTGTAATAAGTACCAGCTTGCAGGCCCTCACTAAATATAAGCTCCCCCAACAGGAGGCTGAGAGAGTGCTCGTTAATGAACACAAGAAATGAAACACAGTGACAACGGCCATGATTCTCTATCGACTGGGGATATTCTGTCTCTGCTTGCCTGGGCCCATCCCTCACACTGTCTGATGCGTTGTCCCATAAAAACGGTCTGTCGGTCACTAATGCAAGGGCATGAATGATGCCCACCGCCAACTGATATAAAAGCCACTAAATTGAAGTTTTCAGAAGCAAAGGTTGAAAAACAACTAGCAAACACTTGTTTAACTCCAGTAGCCTAGCCTCCAGCACCAGGCATTGCAAATAATCTGCAAAGCCAGCCACTATAAAAGATACTGATGACAAGCTCATTGGCTAGGCTCGCCTATATTATTTAAATTAATTTGACTTGTAATCTCTCTAAAGAAAAAGCAGCATTTTTATCGAGGCTGAAAATGCCAAGTTCATAAGTGTTAAGAAAAAAAGTGGTGAATTCCGAGTGGAATGGAACCTTAACCTTTATATAAAAAAGATAGCCTTCAATCAAAAAGAGGTACAGATGCTAAAGCAGTACTAATATCTAACTATGTGTAGTGACTTACTTCTGTTACATATTGTAAACTGTTTCACACATAAGAACCTTTCCTGTAATACTGTTAACCTTGCTCATCATTGAACTGAGCGGTGTCACGTTTGTGCTTCATAAGGGTAAACAACGAAGACTGAGAACGATTTATAAGGGTGCTCGAAAGAAAAAGTAGGTACGGTTCTGAGTTTGTCACAGTGACAGCGACCAAGGAGGACAGAGTGAGGAATCTAAAGTTTACAGACCAGTGGAGTGGTAATGCTTCCTATTATGAATGATATGTTGTATATCCTGGGGTGGTAAAGGTGCTACATGGGTGCAATCCATAGCCCCCAATACATTTGGAAAGCCAGACACTTTGTGTATTCTACTGATGTAAATTGCCTATGTGTTATTGTTGATAGTTCATCAAGAATATCACCCAAAAACCAAGGCTGAAACATTTTAACATGTAGCCTAGCTTTTGCGTCAACTCTTTAAGTTTAAACATTGGAACTCGGATCGCTATTGAAACAATCTTTAAAAATGTAACAAACTTTCGCTGGAAACAAGAGTTGTTTAAAGTGCTCTGTGTTAGCTGAAAAAAAGAAACCAGCAGACAAAATACATGTTTTACAAACAACCTTGAATGAAATATTCAGCAACATTTTCGAGTTTTGTAAACTTTAAAATGTATGTTGACACATTAATTAAAATGACAGTGTAATTCCCATAGCCTATTTTGCTGCTTTTAATCCCAAAATATTAAACACAGGAGAAACGTTAACTTTAAACCTGAAATGACAAAACCAAACCCTTTGTGTTTTTCTTTATACACACTGTACATTTCTAGTAGTATTTAGAAAATATTTTTTATGAAGTTTTAAGACCACAGATACCGTCAAATTATTAGTAAATGATATAACATCATTTATGCCACTGGAGCCTATCAACCTAAAAAAATAATATTAATAAAAAAACAAACATCTTATACGACTAAGCATAGACGTAAACAGCTTGTGTTTTTCCCTGCGTTGCACTGTCTATTACAAAGGCACAGTTGAAATCACAGCCATTCTTCACAAGCGTCTTAATGGCAGCCTGATGTACTACTGCTGTGTGGTTAACAGAGTCAAGATGCAGTGTATCTACTAAGCAAGCAGTAGGTTCAATATAACACGTTGAGCAAAACAGATGTGAAATACTCTCTTCCTGACTTGGTATAATATTGCCTTCTCTTTGTGCAACAAGCCGTGAATGCCAGACTGAAACTGTGCCTTTCCATCAAACATAGAGGAAGTGTGTTGTTGTTGGGCCAGCAGTAAGCCATGTTCTTATTTATTTGTTCTTTTGTTTGAAGATATGTCTAGCCCCTTTAGCATAAATGTTCATCTCCATGGAAACCCTGTCACCATGCTGGGGACTGTCTTGCAGGAGTCTTGTGGGAATTTTGCCAAAATGTATTGAAAAAAAGCAACTGTGTTGTTTTTTAGAATAGATAAATATTACTGAAAGTGATCCTATATTGTACATAAGCTTCTATTGGCCTCTTAGGTGTTCCACTTGACTGAAAAACTTTTATTTGAAAAACATATCTCTTCAGTGGTATTATTTAAAGAACATTACCGGAGTGTGTCGTTTTCTGCCCCCTAGGGATGCTGAGATTCTCGTTCCTGCATACGTCTCGTTTGGATTATTGTAATGCTCTTTATGTTAATCTTCCTGCTCGTTCTTTGCATCGATTGCAGATGGTGCAAAATGCAAAAGGGTTTTTAACGGTACCAAAAGGATAGAACACATTACTCCGGTCCTTAAGCTTTTGCATTGGCTTCCTATCCAGTCCCATGTTTCCTTTAAAATATTACTGTTGACCTACAAGGCTTTGTATGGTCAGGGTCCTAGTTATTAATGGTTCTTCTTAGCCCTTACATCCCTGGGAGGCAGATTAGATCCTCTAACTCTGGATTGTTAAAATGCTTGGTTATGCTAGGAGGCATCATTTTAGCTGTGCTGCTCCTTTTCTTTGGAACTCACTACCAACTTTCATTACAGAATCCACAACAGTAGCAAAATTAAGAAATACCCTTAAGATGCACTTATTCTCTGCTGTATTGCTTCAACTCTTTAACTCTACTGCAGTCTACACTGTAATATACTGCACTTTTATGATGATCAATTTTATCTCTATATTTACTTATTTTATTGTATTTTATTTGTTTATGTATCTATAGGATTTTTCAGCTGATTAATTGTTATTCATTGTGTTTTGTAATGTTGACTTGTGTTTGATTGTTTTGTTTTGTACAGCGCCTTGAGACACCTAGGTGTGAAAGGCGCTATAATAAATTATTATTATTATTATTATTATTATTATTATTATTATTATTATTATTATTATTATTTTGTAATGCAAAAACATCTCTCTCTCTCTCTCTCTCTCTCTCTCTCTCTCTCTCTCTATCTCTCTCTCACTGTCTTTCTACTGTCTGTTAGGGCTGCAGTATAAGAATTCAGCGTGCACGAGGTCTGTCAACTAACCTGAAATACATGCCTTCTTAACAATGCCCTGGTCCCTTGCCATTGATAATTGTGAGACTTACAAATTCACATCATTAAGTGTGATGTCTCCTTTATCAATTACAATGATGGTCCTTCAATGATTCATTCAATTTGTGGTAGTATGGCTATAGCTACACAGCAAAAATGTTATTTTGCTGGCAGGACTACAATCACTGATTATGCATAAATGTCACCTCTTCTATACATACTTACAGGTACACCAAACTTCATTCCTGATTTTACTTTTCTTTATCTCTATCGTTCATTTTACACCATGAGAATATTCCTCATGGCTTCCTCATAGCTGGTAAAAACAAAATTAGCTTTGTACGCAGGTTGATTCTCACAGCTAAAACATACAAATTATACAATTCCCCAGTCACATCAAGATAAAATAGCACTGCAAAGAGCAGAAGAAAAGTCATTGTATTTTAATTTAGTGTTAACTGTATTTTGATTAGTAAAACAGAATACAAGTTTCAATGCCTCAGCGTCAAGCGACTGTAGCGGGATAGCCTGTTTATTCTCAAAGTTGTTTTGCTCCAAAAAGTTACTTACAGTTTTTAAAACGTTCTAGCTAAGTGAAGGAATAGATGTGTAATAATCATTTGTAACAACATTGGAAGCTTGCTTGTGCAATGTCCTGTAAACTGCAGACATCAATCCAGTAACACAGGTCTTAGTGTTAAAATATATTTTCTAACGATTTTGCTATAGGTTCTTGCACCCATGACAAAAATAAGCAATTTGATAAAGATGGTGAATTTGCACGGGGATCTCCAGGGTACCACATTCAGTCTCATTTATTTATTTGTGGTTTAAACAGTATCAGAAGGTCCAGGGTGTTATATGAAATAAAGCTATCTAAACACAATTAACAATTAATTAAAAAAAATAAAACCTCTGCACTGTGGCTAGGAAAATAACCTTTGTAAGAGACACACTATGTACTTGTGCAAGTAGTCCAATATGCCATTGAACTCACAAAAAAAAAAAAAAACCAAAACAAAATAACATTTAACCATATTTTACAACGAAAATGCATGGACAGCTGTAAAAATTACCCACTTGAAGCAGCTATATAACAAAAAAATGCTGCTCTTTTAAAGAAATATTTTAAATCTAAAATACACTCAGCAAGCTATTACAATATCTCTCATTTTTATTACAGGCATTTTATTTTAAAGGTATACTGCTAACATATGTCATCTACTGAAGCAGAGATTGATGCCCTCTCATGTAATTCAGGTTTCTGGAGAAAAAAAGAGGTTCTTTTTTGGTTTCTAGGAACATACGAAAATCAGTTTACAGAATTCAATACAAATTCCTACACAGAACACACCTCACTGGTACAAAACCTGAGGGTTCAGGCTACAATCCTCCCTTCAGACAAAAGAAAAAATGAAAATTACAAAACCAGAAGGATAGGGCAAACTTGTAATTCTTGCATAAATTAATTTAACATGTTCTGTGTTAGGAATTTTTTAATAAGGATATATCTATCATTATTAAAATTGCGTTAAACATTTTAGGTTCTGCTTTGTTCAGATATAGAACCTCAGCGAATTCAATGATAAATTCAATTTTCTTCCAGATAGACTGATGCTGTCCTTTAAGTTATTTAAGCTACTGTAGGTAGACTGATGTAATATCTTATAAAAGTAGACTGTTAGCTCTAAGGTTTAATTTACATTTAGTTAAGAAAACAGCAATTTGGTGAGCACTAAAATTGCTTTTCCCCCATGCTCTCCAAATATAATTATTTGAGCTATTGATCCAATCATTACCTTTAGCCAGGTGGTGTTATTCAGATGTCCTACATTGTAGACAACCAATTAGTAGACTTGTTTTTCTGAAACTCCCAGAGTGCACTGTTACATTAGCGCTATCTAGAAATCACATTTTAAGTTTCAATACACTGTCTGTTTCAGTACAGTTTTGGGGGAGAAACTGCTGAAAATGTTTGCTTGTGTGCTTTAAGGCATTGCTTGAACGTGCCTTACCCCATGCCAATCTATTGAAGCAAACTGGGGTTCAGCTAGTCAGGTGCCATAACATGAAGATGAAGAATAGGAAACACAAACTCATTTTTGCTCTCAGTTCCCTGGGTACCATAGGGTTAAACAGAAGCTTTATTATTCCTTAACAGCGGTTTTGCAACACCAGCCAAGTCTGACAAACTCATCCCCGCTGAGAACTAGCTACAGCTGTCTTGCCCATAACCTCTGACCCGTAGAAGCAGGTAATATATTGTAGCGTATATAAAATAAAATACATATATACTTTAAACAAATGCATGGTCTGTTGATATAAAAAAGGGTTTTCATCACAGCATCTTTTATGAAGCAAAACAAATGCTTGATATTTTTTATAAAATACATAACATTAAACCTCGATTAATTTAAAACAGATTCCCAGTTTCTTATGGGATTCAACTGTTCTAGTATGTGTGAGCCAGACGGCCTAGAAACCAGGTGAACATATCAGGAAAGGAAACCAGATCTCCTGCGATGAAGATATCTAAAACAGAATTAATTTCAACTGTAAATACATTTGCAGCCTGCCATGGAAGCTGGTACCATTGTGAGATCACGCACATGTGTCACTGTTATAGTCTTCCTTTCATTTCCAGTTTCTCACAGAATATTTCCTAATGAGACCATTCCCTTTTTCAATAAGGGCCTGTGTCACAAGGCAGCCAGTTATACAGTATATAACCCTGAAAAAGCCTGTGAAATCAATATCATTAGGTTTTGTAGGTTGGTAAAAGTTGTAATTCTGATTTGCTATTTACCAGTTTTGAGAAATAAATAGAAAGAGGTTGTAACTGCCTTTGAGTTACTGTTTATTTCCACTACACCTTTAAGAAGAGTCAGGCTTGTTATGTGCATTTTGAAGTTTTTGGAAAATCGAATTCTCAAGGCAGCTCTGCATGTCAGTGTCCAGTATTGATCTCAGACAAGATCAATAACAAGCACTGTGACAACGATGATTTCCGTGAGAATAAAAGAAAAGAATCTGAACCAGCTTCAAATAAAATCATGCAGCATTTACAAAAACGGTTACAGTATTTTAGAAAATGTGGGTGTTCTTAAAATCGCATTACAAAAGGGAGAAAAATGTGAGTGAACATAAAAATTGATCTGCAGTATTGTATTAAACTGAATCCTTCTGCCCGTGTTTTTATTTTTAACTTTTTATACATTGACTTGTGAGCATAGTCCCACTGATGTGGCATGTGAAGTAAGGTAAATGCAAAGGCAGAAGTAAACTTAACGGGGTTCCCTTTCAATTCGAAGATAACCACCAAAACATACTTATGGGATATGCCTGCCTTAGGTAGGTATTCACTGAGCTCTTTATCTCAGAGCTGCCAATAGGCCCCTCTGTGGGTCCCGTGGGATTAAACAGTCAGCCCACGGAAGCCATGTTCTCTTTTGCCACTCACCTACTGTAAGGTAAGACTTCTGTGTTACTAACTGAGCGTGTTTTGAAAAAGCTATTCCAAGTCGACTGCAGTTCCCCTGCATTCGTGCTGAAAACTGGCTTGCCGCTTTTGTGGAATTAGCGTCTCTAAACTTGAGCTTCTTTCTGCTCCTTTCCTCACAGCCTGCCTCGGTTGCGTTGCAGGCTGTCTGTGTTTACTGTCTGTCGTATGTGTGTGACTGCCTGTGCAGTATTGATTTAAAGGAGTGCGTGTGTGTGTCTTTTCAAGCCTACACTCTTGGGGAGAACGCATATCCTCCGCCGGGGCCAGGCTTTGCTGTATCCCCACCGTTGAGTGATTCCACCGACTGCTGTGTACGCAGTTGGGCGAAATATAAATAAATAAATATTATTGTGTACTGTTGTTGTTGCGTGTCCACCTGTGTGTTTGACCCTGTCGTACAACCCTGCTTTGTCTGGTTTATTTATAATGTTACAGGTTTAAACATGTAAAATGTAACTACTCCGTAATCGAAAAGAAGTGTTTGGCCATTAACCCTTTGCGGGACCAGGTCCGACATCACCATTTTTCCTCTCCGGTCCAAAAGATGTCAAGCACAGGTCCCTAGTCGTTTTTTCTCTGGAAAAAGCCAAGAAAAGCTTTCAATGGCCAAATGAGGCCGATAGAAGCCGAGAGAAGCCGAAAAAAAAAACGGAGGCGGATCTGAGCAATACGCATAGTCCCTTCACCACAGACATAACACAGACATAAACAAACAAGATAGCTGCTTCCACAAAGAATATCGTGAACATTTGCCAAGCTTTTTGAGATGTTATAGTAATAAAATAATGACTTGGATTGCATTATTGATGAGTTTGGTGATGAAACGAGTGATCAGATGATTTATTAAGTATGCACTACTATGAAGAGATATGTGATAAATACAGTGAACAAGGAGTGGGGCAGGGCTGGAGATGCAGTACTGAGTGTCCTGTTGATATGCAGTGCCTTTTAAACCTGTTTTACTGTGAATAAAATTACTTTTAAACCTTGCATGTAAAATAAACAGCTCATGTGAAAATAAATTGGGCCTGACGCGCCTGAAGGGTTAAATGGGCTACTCACTCTTTACGATATTATCTGCTGGGACATTCATTTGATCTCATCACAGACCACGTCCCACTCAAGTGGTTGAGCACAATGAAGGACAGCAATGCCCGGACAACTCGGTGCTATCTGGCATTGCAGCCCTTCAGGTATCATATGATTCAACATGCAGGGAAAGACCACCAAAATGCACCAAAATTTTTCCCGGGAAGGGGGGAGTAATGGGAAAAGTAAATTCAGCCGAGTGTTCCTTTGGCTCCACTCTGAGCGGTGGGATATGTGACAGAGATCCCTGGTGATAAATCTCTCTCCCGACCTGTGAGGGCGCTGTGTAAATGGAACAGAGTGCCCTGGACTGGATGGCCAGACAATTAATTCCCAGGGTTAGATGGAAGTCGGCCATCTAGAAAGGGGACACAGCTGCGGTACATCAAGTCATCGCCCCAGAGAGAAAGCGATGTGGCAAGAGCGGATAGGAGGAGAAACGGTTGCACTCGCTAACCAAGGGGGCGTGACTGAAGGTACAAATAGGGGACATGGCTAGGTGATCTGTTCCTTTGTTTATGGTTAAGAGAACCGCTGAAGGACGAGTATAAAATAACCGTGTGTGTTTTGTTTGTTTGTATCGTCTAATTGTACAGCTTGTTATTTATTAGACAGCTAACATGATCCAGAGCTGTTGCTTAAGGCTAGCACAAACCCGGACAACACTGCACCATTGTTCATGGATTAAAATTGTATTTCCCCACGAGCACTACAGCACTCACTTTGGACTTGTGACCGTGTCTGTGTTTTGTGTGTATATTTAACTGTGTCTATTATTTCAGGACTGCAACCCATTGTTTATTGAACTGTGCAATACACATTGCCAGCCAGTGTATTACCAGCCCTCCATTTTTTTTACTGTTGTCATCAGACTTTGGATTATAAATAAATCACCATTTCACCAGTACTTTGTTGTTTGTCCTTGCCTTAAGCACTAGAAGAAGAAGAAGAATTTATTTCTTAGCAGACGCCCTTATCCAGGGCGACTTACAAGATATCACATTATTTTTACGTACAATTACCCATTTATATAGTTGGGTTTTTACTGGAGCAATCTAGGTAAAGTACCTTGCTCAAGGGTACAGCAGCAGTGTCCCCACCGGGAATTGAACCCATGACCCTGCGGTCAAGAGTCCAGAGCCCTAACCACTACTCCACACTGCTGCCCTAGCACTGCATCACCTCTACACCTGCACACTGCAAACCACTTTGCCACACCCACGTTGCCATGGTGACTGTTATTGTACCCTCACAGCTTGCTGTTGTGTGTGTGTATGTATTTTTTCTTTTACTGCCTTGCAGTTTAAAAAAAATTAAAAATAGAAGCGTGATTTCTCAGGGACACAGCTCTGCCTATAAGTGGAAGTATTTTCAAAATTGGTGCATGACCAGAGGTCATGACCCCAATTATTGCCCTATAGCAACTATTTTGCAGTCTCTGCAGATCTGTTAGAGGTGAGTCGATCCCCCTCTACGTTGAAAGTGTACCTAGTAGCCATATCTGCATGCCATGTCTCCATTGACTCAGTGTCCCGGGTGCTCATATACTAGCGACCTGTTTTCTGAAGGGTGCTTGGCGGTTACGTCCTCCTAGGAAGGATGTTCCCCCCTAGCCTAGATTTTGTACTGGAGGCTCTCACTAAGGCCCTGTTTGTGTCCATACACTCCACAGAGTTAAAGTATCTGTCTATGAAGACAGCCTTCCTCTTGGCTATGTATTTGGGAGGATGGCAGCAGGGTGTCACTACGTACAAATCCTGCTTTTCCTCCCTAAGGTGATCACATCCTTCCACATGAATCAGTCTGTGGAAATGGAGTCTTTCCATCCACCTCGAGGAGGATAGGAGATTGAACTTCCTCTGCCCGGTGTGGGCATTGAGGTGTTACGTGGATAGGACAAGAGCTCTACTTGTAACCAGGGTTACAAGTAACCTAACATTATAGTTAATGAAAGAAAATCCATACATTTTATCTGTTGTGCACTTCCTTCTGCTATGTGGAATGATGTCATTGGCCGCAGCTGGTTGATTTATAACAGGGTGATTTTGACAGGGTGGGGAAATGAGCTAGAAAGTGCTGGGCTACCGAAAAGTAAAAGCTTTCTTAAAGTGAGTATGGCACCAGATATATCATTTTAAAGTGACAATAGGATGACCTCTTTGCTAAACCTGGTTGATGCAACCCAGGGAAATCCCCCAGTGCTGTAAAATGTTCTGTGGTATATTCGGGGAGGGTATGGATTGATTAAATCAACCACTGTCTAGTTCTACGATGAGGGATTTAAATATGGAAAGGAAGTGATCAGGGGGATTCTATAGAGAAAGCTCAAATACATCATTTTTCTAGTTTTAGAATGCTGTACCTAACACAGACAAGTCTTGCCTACTGCAACCCAGAACCAGATGTCACATCATAGCTTCAGAGCTCCTCCAGAGTACAGGTAGCTTTATATATATATATATATATATATATATATATATATATATATATATATATATATATATATATATACAGACGTGCTCAAATTTGTTGGTACCCTTACAGCTCATTGAAGTAATGCTTCATTCCTCCTGAAAAGTGATGAAATTAAAAGCTATTTTATCATGTATACTTGCATGCCTTTGGTATGTCATAGAATAAAGCAAAGAAGCTGTGAAAAGAGATGAATTATTGCTTATTCTACAAATATATTCTAAAATGGCCTGGACACATTTGTTGGTACCCCTTAGAAAAGATAATAAATAATTGGATTATAGAGATATTTCAAACGAATTTGTTTCTTTAATTAGTATCACACATGTCGCCAATCTTGTAATCAGTCATTCAGCCTATTTAAATGGAGAAAAGTAGTCACTGTGCTGTTTGGTATCATTGTGGGCACCACACTGAACATGGACCAGAGAAAGCAAAGGAGAGAGTTGTCTGAGGAGATCAGAAAGAAAATAATAGACAAGCATGGTAAAGGTAAAGGCTACAAGACCATCTCCAAGCAGCTTGATGTTCCTGTGACAACAGTTGCAAATATTATTAAGAAGTTTAAGGTCCATGGAACTGTAGCCAACCTCCCTGGGCGCGGCCGCAAGAGGAAAATCGACCCCAGATTGAACAGAAGGATAGTGCGAATGGTAGAAAAAGAACCAAGGATAACTGCCAAAGAGATACAAGCTGAACTCCAAGGTGAAGGTACGTCAGTTTCTGATCGCACCATCCGTCGCTTTTTTAGCGAAAGTGGGCTCCATGGAAGAAGACCCAGGAGGACACTTTTGAAAGAAAAACATAAAAAAGCCAGACTGGAATTTGCTAAAATGCATATTGACAAGCCACAATCCTTCTGGGAGAATGTCCTTTGGACAGATGAGTCAAAACTGGAGCTTTTTGGCACGTCACATCAGCTCTATGTTCATGCTCTATGAAATGAAGCTTTCAAAGAAAAGAACACCATACCTACAGTGAAACATGGAGGAGGCTCGGTTATGTTTTGGGGCTGCTTTGCTGCGCCTGGCACAGGGTGCCTTGAATCTGTGCAGGGCACAATGAAATCTCAAGACTATCAAGGCATTCTGGAGTGAAACGTACTGCCCAGTGTCAGAAAGCTCTGTCTCAGTCGCAGGTCATGGGTCCTCCAACAGGATAATGACCCAAAACACACAGCTAAAAGCACCCAAGAATGGATAAGAACAAAACATTGAACTATTCTGAAGCCTTCTATGAGTCCTGATCTGAATCCTATCGAACATCTATGGAAAGAGCTGAAACTTGCAGTCTGGAGAAGGCACCCATCAAACCTGAGACAGCTGGAGCAGTTTGCTCAGGAAGAGTGGGCCAAACTACCTGTAAACTATCTGCACCTGAGAAGTCTCATTGAGAGCTACAGAAAACGTTTGATTGCAGTGATTATTATTATTATTATTTTTATTTCTTGGCAGACGCCCTTATCCAGGGCGACTTACAATTGTTACAAGATATCACATTATTTTTACATACAATTACCCATTTATACAGTTGGGTTTTTACTGGAGCAATCTAGGTAAAGTACCTTGCTCAAGGGTACAGCAGCAGTGTCCCCCACCGGGGATTGAACCCACAACCCTCCGGTCAAGAGTCCAGAACCCTAACCACTACTCCACACTGCTGCTCCTGATTGCCTCTAAAGGTTGTGCAACAAAATATTAGGTTAGCGGTCCCATCATTTTTGTACATACCATTTTCATTTGTTTTCTTATTTACAATATTATGTTGAATAAAAAATCAAAAGCAAAGTCTGATTTCTATTAAATATGGAATAAACGATGGTGGATGCCAATTACTTTTGTCAGTTTCAAGTTATTTCAGAGAAAATTGTGTATTCTTCGTTTTTTGTGGAGGGGTACCAACAAATTTGAGCATGTCTGTATATATATATATATATATATATATATATATATATATATATATATATATATATATTGTTTTTTTAAAATTCCAGTTTTATATCAATCTTTTCAAGATGCTCCCAGTTGTATGTGACAGAGGTGTCATGTTAAGATAGCTCTACATCCGAAACCTGAGAACAGTCACTTGAGAAGGGATGTGCAAAACAGTGGTTTAAAAACATACTATGTGTGTGACCCAAGGCAACTGAATTTATACTGGAAATACATTTCCAAAAAACTAGCTGGGCTGTATGTTTGTTAATTTATTTTTATATCAAATACATCAAAATATATATATATATATATATATATATATATATATATATATATATATATATATATATATATATATTCTGCAAGGCATTCTTACAGACACATACCAGACAGGTGATGGCACTGTCAGCAGAAAACAGCAGCAACTTACTAGTAATTGTAGGAACAACTTCTAATTGGCAGCCTATTGCTAATTTGTAATGGAACAGGGGATACTGTTAGCAACAAAAAAAAAAAAAAACCCAGAAAGGAGCTCCCTGGAAATAAAGCACCCTTGACAATTCTAATCACATTCACTGTAATTCCAGTGTTCTATTTTTTTTATATAAAGTTCCGGCTTGTTATCTTTAATAGCATCACCAGCTTCCCTTGACTCACTGAATTTGACCTTTAGATCTAGTTAACCCAAGATGCACTTACCACTATGTAAGACACCAATAGTGCCCAACATGTTCACGGTATCTTCTGAAATCTCGTTAAAGGATGCTAAAATCATACTGTCCAATTTAAAGCTATAGTCGTGCAATTAAAGAAGTACATCCTTATGGAGGTCTGGTTGACGCAAGGGCTGTGGCTTACTGCTATTTATTGATGACCAGTATGTAGTAGCTCTTTGATAATAAACTAATAAAACCTGCTGCCAAAATCTGTTAAAGCCTCCAGAGAAGTGTTAAGTTGCAGTGCTACTAGAAATAGGGAAAATGTTCCCTAAGGGAAATAACTCTTGCTAAAAACATATTTAAAGTGAACTATAATGATTTAATGAATCTTTAAAAGAAATGCCAGCTATCGATCTGCCTGTGTCGCTCATCCAGACAGCCTGCAGCCCCTTCATTAACAACACTAATGGTAGGAAACAACAGAGAGGCTGCAAATTGACAGACTGTTCTCTAGGTTCTATGTAAAAAGACCATTGCGAAGAGGCATAAACAGCATATTATATCTGTTGACAATATCTGCCAGGTAAAATAATCCCTGAATGAATTGATTTAATAAACAAAGTTAGAGATTTTATTACCATTTATAAAAAATATATATTCTTGTATTCTTCATATAGAAAAACACATTTGTTTATAATTGTCGTTATCTTTAGTAAGTACCCTGACCCAGTGGCGGTGTCATGGCAAATTTCACCCCCTGCCAATTCTTGGCGCAAACTAGCCTTGACCGAAGGCCTTTGTTACAGCGTCAGATAGATAGATAGTAATTCAATCCTATTCTATGGTTGTTTTTTTGGTTTGTTGTAAGGTTATGTGTTTACTCACACGCAGATCAATGTAATGTAAAGCGTCCAGAGACAATGAAGAACAAAAGCAAGAAAAATATCAACATTAAATACCAATAAAAAAACTCACAAATATATTGTTGGTTTACTCTGTCCACCCTGAATTGCGAAACGAAATCACCACGTGATTCATTTAGGACTACAAGGAGGGTGACACAAATATATTGTTGTTTTTACGCTGTAGTCCTAAACGGGTCACGTCGTGATTTAGTTTCGCGATTCAGAGTAAAAACCACAGTATCTATTTGTACCGTTTTTATAGTTATTTAATCATAATGTTGATACTTTTCTTGCTTTTGTTGTTTATCATCTCTGGATTCTTTACATTACATTGATCTGTGTGTGATTAAATGCATAACCTTTGGAGCACATAACCACTGCTGCCTCCAGAGTGCCCTGCACTGCTGCTAGGGTGGCCACAGGTGATGTCGGTGTTGCCACTGAAGGAGTGGCCTTTGACGCTGCCCGCGTTGCTGGGGGTGACCAGACATCCCGGTTTTCCATCAAAGGTCCTGGTATCCCGACACTTTGCTCAAAATCTTTAAACACTCTAAATACCTTATGTCAAAATAATGTAATCAACCCTTTTTAGTTTATGGCAGCTGCAGTGAAAACAAAATAAAAAAACCAAGGTACTAGTGTAATCAAGAACATCATTTTTTATAAAGTGATTAACACAGGCATACGTGCTTATTCTTTAGGGCTCCATGGGTTTTTATTTAGTTTATATTCAATATTAATCTACAATTGTGTGTAATAGGGTAATTTTGTAACTGTTCAGTTCTGGCGGGATTTAGCCTAGACAGGGCAGCGAGAGGTTACAAGCATCCGAATCCACCAGGTTAAACATTCTCTTGGCAATGTCACCAACATTTGTTCAAATGCTTTAACAACCCTTATAAAAAGTTTCCTATCATAGTGAGTAAAGAACCAGCAGACCTTACACAACAGAGGTGTATTACTGTACATCCACCTATGCGCCTTTTATAGTAATAGCTTACCTAGCATTGCCCATGTAATATGTCTGGCTTGTTCCTAGCTTTGTCACTAGGCAGACTGAGGCACCAAAGGGTAAATAAAGTAAATTGCCCTCTGTCACACAGCTAGTCTATTGGAGGGCAGGGATTTAAACCGGGAGGCTTCCGCTCAAAAATAACTTTATAAAAATAACACTGGAAATGTACAATACAATTGTGCTTCCCTCTAATTCTCTCAGTCTCTCATTCACTGTGATGTACAGTATGTGCAGTGAAATGTACTGTGCCAAATGAAGCATATAATATATTTACAAATTGTGAATAATATATTTTAAATGGGCTATGCAATATAATACTTTAAATGAACTGGATATGTTTCTATTATATAATTTGGCCCGCAATAATGCACTTAATAATGCATGTTACACTCTTTCATGGATGTCTAAAAAAAATAAAAAATAATAATAATCTTACTTTGACAGGACTGCTTTATTAAAATCTCTACCCCGGGGAAAAAGTAGAGAAACGTTTAGAAACGAGACATGAAAGCACTGATTTAAAACCAGCCTTATCTTGTACTCTCTTCTACAGACCATCTTCTTTTTAAGGAGAGTATCTTTTTGCTATTAGCTTCTCTTCAGGGGCTTCTTAAAATCCACCGCTGCCCTCAGTATTCTTACCTACAGTATTGCAATTATTATTTTTTTTTTTTTTTGCAGGAGCCGCATAGCCTGCCCAGAATAGCTCAAGTAAAAGTAAAGCATTTTTACCTTCTACTTTTGTGATTTTTCATTGCAGGTTGTCAGCTTGTCCTGTTAAAAATGCTCAGAGAACCTCTGTGGGATGTCAGGAAGAGCGTGCAATTAGAGGTACACAAATAAGAATATACAGCACATTAAACATACCCCTAACATTTATAATTCAACCAGTCTTCAACACAAAACCTGGATAATTGTAATAATAATAAAATAAAATGTTTTAAAAATAATTAATTAGCACCAGGTTCAATGAAACCACCCTATACTGCATCTCTATCTTTCTGAGAGATCAACAGTCAAAATGTGATTGCAGTCTCAGTAGCAGTGTCTCGCACGGCTTGGGCAAGCAGAACTGGCAAACAAGATTCAACATTGGGATTAACCGGAAATACAATTTAATTGGAATAGACTATCATGGAAAACAAACAGGTATCTTCTGAGTATATAACTAACCAATAGAAACACAACGTGTGAAAATGCTCTGCACCCTTACCATACAACAGTACATTCTTCATGGGAGAAAAGTACATTTTTCATGTAGAAAAGCAAGATACACTTACACTGCAATGTAAAACTAAATGTTTTCCTTTCATTTCTGCAATAACTGCATTTGGTTCTGCAGCCACAAAACTACACTCTGGCACTCTTTGCAACCCTCCATTGACTGAAATATGAGGTTTCTGTATGAAAAGCATCACAAATTGAGAGCCGTGTGGAATGATCGACATGCTATTAAATTGTGTCTGACCAAGCGGCTCCAGTAAGTGAGTGACGCAGGACAACCCAGTCACTCACTGGCCAAGCAGGTGGAAGAAAAACAAGGAGCCGCCCTGTCAAGAGCCAAGAACAGAAAAAGATAGGGGTCTACACTAAAACATACAAGACTCTATTAGACCAGTGGATACAACAAAATTGCACTGTCAGGCAAATGACACCTTTGGTAGGCAACGACCCGTACAGACATTTATCATCTTTATTTTCAAATGTCACCCCACTCCCCTTCACTTTTCAGATTTATTATTCCTGAAGGCTTTGTTTCCAAGATATAAAACAATCACTGAGGCAGATCGCAATATGCCCCCATGCTCACCCCAAGCACAATTGTGCTCTATAGTCTGGATGAATGTATTCTGAAGCAGAATTTTGCTGTGTGAGCGAGGTTCTGTAGACTCCCTGAATATTAATGTTTAAAAAGCAGATGGGCAATGGCCCTTTGGCCCCCTGTCTCCAGTGCCAATGGGATTGACTTTCATCATTCCCCTTGATTTTGTGGGATGCCTAAAAACAAATAACCAATATATATATATATATATATATATATATATATATATATATATATATATATATATATATACAGTATTGTGCAAAAGTTTTAGGCAGGTGTGAAAAAATACTGTAAAGTAAGAATGCTTTCAAAAATAGACATGATAATAGTTTATATTTATCAATTAACAAAATGCAAAGTGAGTGAACAGAAGAAAAATCTACATCAAATCAATATTTGGTGTGACCACCCTTTGCCTTCAAAACAACATCAATTCTTCTAGGTACACTTACACACAGTTTTTGAAGGAACCTCGGCAGGTAGGTTGGCCCAAACATCTTGGAGAACTAACCACAGTTCTTCTGTGGATTTAGGCAGCCTCAGTTGCTTCTCTCTCTTCATGTAATCCCAGACAGACTCGATGATGTTGAGATCAGGGCTCTGTGGGGGCCATACCATCACTTCCAGGACTCCTTGTTCTTCTTTACGCTGAAGATAGTTCTTAATGACTTTCGCTGTATGTTTGGGGTCGTTGTCATGCTGCAGAATAAATTTGGGGCCAATCAGATGCCTCCCTGATGGTATTGCATGATGGATAAGTATCTGCCTGTACTTCTCAGCATTGAGGAGACCATTAATTCTGACCAAATCCCCAACTCCATTTGCAGAAATGCAGCCCCAAACTTGCAAGGAACCTCCACCATGCTTCACTGTTGCCTGCAGACACTCATTCGTGTACCGCTCTCCAGCCCTTCAGCGAACAAACTGCCTTCTGCTACAGCCAAATATTTCAAATTTTTACTCATCAGTCCAGAGCCATTTCTCTGCACCCCAGTTCCTGTGTTTTCGTGCATAGTTGAGTCGCTTGGCCTTGTTTCCACGTCGGAGGTATGGCTTTTTGGCCACAAGTCTTCCATGAAGGCCAGACTTCTCCGGACAGTAGATGGGTGTACCAGGGTCCCACTGTTTTCTGCCAATTCTGAGCTGATGGCACTGCTGGACATCTTCCGATTGCGAAGGGAAGTAAGCATGATGTGTAAGCATTCATCTGCTGCAGTAAGTTTCCTTGGCCGACCACTGCGTCTACGGTCCTCAACGTTGCCTGTTTCTTTGTGCTTCTTCAAAAGAGCTTGGACAGCACATCTGGAAACCCCTGTCTGCCTTGAAATTTCTGCCTGGGAGAGACCTTGCTGATGCAGTATAACTACCTTGTGTCTTGTTGCTGTGCTCGGTCTTGCCATGGTGTATGACTTTTGACAGTAAACTGTCTTCAGCAACCTCACCTTGTTAGCTGAGTTTGGCTGTTCCTCACCCAGTTTTATTCCTCCTACACAGCTGTTTCTGTTTCAGTTAATGATTGTGTTTCAACCTACATATTGAATTGATGATCATTAGCACCTGTTTGGTATAATTGTTTAATCATACACCTGACTATATGCCTACAAAATCCCTGACTTTGTGCAAGTGTACCTAGAAGAATTGATGCTGTTTTGAAGGCAAAGGGTGGTCACACCAAATATGGATTTGATTTAGATTTTTCTTCTGTTCACTCACTTTGCATTTAGTTAATTGATAAATATAATCTATTAACATGTCTATTTTTGAAAGCATTCTTACTTTACAGCATTTTTTCACACCTGCCTAAAACTTTTGCACAGTACTGTGTATATATATATATATATATATATTGTAACAGACCGTCAGTGTTGAGCACACGAGGAAGGTATCAGGAACGTGGGGATGCTGATATCTTCCCCCAAAGCTCAAAACTAGAAAGACGGGCGTTACGTTGGCAGAACGGAATAATAAATAAAGAAACTTCAACTCCCATGATTCGGAAGGTCAGTAGTCAGGTGACATGTCCGCGGGAATCCAGGGGGTTTAAAAGGCAGGTCAGCAATTAGAAAGGGGGAAGGTAATTGTGAAAGGTACTTTTTGTATAGCAGCAACTTTGAAAGACCGAGTGGTGTTGTCGGTCCGTTTCATTAGCTGGGTACAGATTGTACAGCAACTGTTTAAGTGGTGTGGAACAGAGACAAGAGCAGCGTGCTTCGTTGTGCAGAAGTACGGGAACAGAGATTAAAAAGGGCGACAGTGTTGGTGACCAGAAAGGATTACTTTATTCCAGAACCGAAGGTACCTGTGTGGAGTGACTGCAAAATAAAAAGCGAGTAGGGCTTATATTTTGGTCTGGCCGGAGGAAGCTGCAACGCGTCTGCAGCCTGGAATGAAGTGAAGCTGGTGCACTCGCCAAACAGATCTCTCCAGTGAGTAACCGAGACCGCAGACTTGCGGGATCCATTTGTGCTTGGTTTCTTTGAAAAGAAAGACAGCGTTCTGTGTGTACCTGTTTTAAAAGAAAGTCACCGTATGAAATGGACTGTTACTCACCTGCTTACTTGCCTGCTGTATGCAGCGTTCAACCCGTTTTCTACAGCTGTATTAATTGTTGCCAAACTGAATACGTTTAAACAGGCAAAGTTTTATACCAGCGCGTATAGGGTGCACGCGCTGAATTAATAAAAGCCTGTGCTTTGTGGACTGTTAGTTTACGTGTTCTTTTAAGCAACTACATTCTTTTCATGGACTGTGTTTTATTTAAGTGAGGCTGGTTGCTTAATTTCAGGTATAGAAACGCCATTTAATTCTAAAAGCAGTGTGACCCTGAAATCGCTGTAATTGTCTGGGATTCAAAGTGAAGACCCAGACTGGTGTTTTGTTTTGTCTATTGAACCGGGACTGTTTGGTTTAATGAACTGTGCTTAATAATATACCCAGGAAGGAAACAAACCACACGGACGGTGGTAGTTGTGTTTTATTTGTTTGTTTTAGTTCGTCAGGATCCAGCCAAGCAGCAGACTGTCAATGTCAGTGTTCACCAGCAGAGGGCGACCAAGGGTCTGATTACTTGGAAGACTTACCTGTTCCCCTGGAAAAGGATTACAAACTACCTTTCCCAACAGCCCTTGTGGATTATAAAGAAAATGAACCATTGACACTTGCCTGGCAAGACTTTTGTTCCGAGACCAGGTTTACTGTTACCAGCAGCGTCGGGATGGAACTTGGACTGGTCTCTATGCTAAAGCAACATGTTTTTCCTTGCAACGAGGACAGCTCGTGCAAGCAGTAGAGAGGGTTGAAGAAGTGAGATCAGTGGGCAGGGTTTCTTTTGTTTTGTTTATTTTCATAAATGTTCTGTTGAGACTTTGAACTTGTGTAAGAAAATAATAAAACTGCCTATTCTTCAACCTTACCAAGTGCCTCGGTGTCACCTCTCATGCTGCCAGTTGGCTACCACACTAAAATACAGAACAGATTGTTCACAATATATATATATATTTCATTCACAAAATGTGTACAAATAAATAAATAAATCAAATAAGGGCATTCCAGAAATGCTGCTTAACTTCTTAATTAGGCCAAATTCTTCCGTTCAAAACTGCCACAGTATAACATCATTTTACAGCTGCAGAACAGCACAGGGCTGTCATCTGAACATGCAGTTCAGGCAGTTCTGTGAAACCCTAGGGAGTCAAATAGTGAGCAGAGCCGCTGTTTGTCAAAAGTTCTCATTACAGGTTCAGGACGGTACCTCACCAATTCAAAACCTGGTGATGGCAGAAAAAATCTAAAAACATAGAATTTCCAAGTTTGAAAAGGGTTTTTTTGTTAGTCCACTTTTCAGTATTGAATTCCAGTTTTCACAAATAATCAATTTCACCCTATGATATACAGCATGTAGCCCCAAAAGCAGGGGAACACTTAAATATGGCACCATGATCATAAATTGGCACCATGAGCAGCTATTAAAAATGGAATCCAATCCAAACTAGTTTTAAAAAATATCAAACTACTGGGGCTCACCTGGTAAAGCGCAACCGCGTGGTGAGCAGGGTGAGTCATACAATGTAGGTTTGCACCCTGGCTGTGCAAAGTAGACTTCGCTGGGGATTCCGAAGGGAGCATCACATTGGCTCTGGCACTCCCGTGGGTTAGGGAGGCAAACCCAGGAGGAACTGTCCTCATCGCGCTACAGCGAACCCTGTTGGCTAGGCGCCCAGTGAGCTCAAAGGCAGACACCTTCAGCTACCCTGAGCCATATGGGGAATTGTTGTGGTGAGGGGAAAAGTGACAGGGCATTCCAAACTGGGAGAACATTGAGGGGGAAGTAATAATTGGACATATATATATATATATATATATATATATATATATATAGATAGATAGATAGATAGATAGATAGATAGATAGATAGATAGATAGATAGATAGACTATGAACATAAAGGCATTTGCAAGGCTCACATTCAAAAGATATTAAGTAGATGAAGTCCATGACTAATATGGTAAGTAACCATGTTAGTATCTTCATTAAATTATTTAAAATTAAAGTTACTTAAGGTTTAAATTAGGGCTGGCAAACCCACGAATCAAGCTAAGTACACTAATATAACCAGTGCTGTTGGATAGCTTCCGACTGCAGACCCTTTAACTTTGTAGCTTTGTTTTATTTCAATAACCACATTTATTTTTAAACAATATTATTTACAGATATGGAGGATATAACCGTTACTTGGTGAATGTTTTGTTTTATTTAGGCAATTTCTTTAAATGGTAGTGAAACTGATAATTGTAAATGCAGTAAGGAGAGTAATAAACTGACTCTATTGTGATTTAGCAGTTGCTTCAAACAATTTAACAACAAAGGCTGGATTATAAATATATATAAAACTATAAAGATAATCCAGAAATAGGAAAACATGGTTTTTATGCTGGGTTGTTTTTGGATGATGGTAATAATGATGATGATGATTTTTATTTTTTTATTTCTTAGCAGACGCCCTTATCCAGGGCAACTTACAATTCTTACAAGATATCACATTATTTGTACATACAATTACATTATTTTTTATACATTATTTTTACGTACAATTACCCATTCATACAGTTGGGTTTTTACTGGAGCAATCGAGGTAAAGTACCTTGCTCAAGGGTACAGCAGCAGTGTCCCCCACCAGGGATTGAACCCACGACCCTCCGGTCAAGAGTCCAGAGCCCTAACCACTACGCCACACTGCTGATAATAATAGTGTAAAGTTATGTGTTAAAGTTTATGTGTTCTCTTCAGAGGAGCCGTCCGGGTTCATGAAGTGTATAAACAATGTCCAAAAGAGATTTCTCGGTTCAATATTTTTTATATCTTTCTGTAGCAGGGCGATTGCCCTGCGCATGTAAATTAGTGTTGGTGTAATTTTCTATGGGGAAATGGGTTATTGTGTGTCTTTTTGGAGTTGATTTGTGTGATTAAATTATTGTTTACAGACGGGCGCTCGATTGAGACTTGCTGCAAGTGATTGGCTGTGCTGGTCCTCAATCAGTAGGTGGGCGGGTCTTGACCGAGTGCCCGTCAGTTTAAAAACATCCGGTGGAGATTGCTCGGGGCGACTGCAACGCCATGCTCCAGAGGGGAGCTGCGTATATTCGGGAGGAGAGGGTTCGCTCTGCAGGAACGACAACTACGCAACGCTGAAACTGCAAGCAGTGCTTGTGAAGGCAATGCCCAGCCAAGGCCGTATGAAGCAGCACGAGTTGTCGTATGAATACCAGCTCATAAGTAGGTTAGTTTAGGGGATAGTGATCCCAGGAAGTAATGTACAGTGAGGGTTACGTAGTGTAGCCAGTTCCTGGAGCTGGACGCCTCATTTATAAGGCTAGCACTCGCCCTCTGTGGCACCTTTTATTTGTAGTTTTTGTACTGTGTTTTATTTTGCCTTTTGTACAGCTTGCTGTATGTGTCCTCTGTACTTTCTTTTTGTGTTAACAAATCCTGCGCGCCGTGTCAACTCCACCTCCCATGTCTCTCTGTATTGCCTAATCAGTGGTTACCCACACACCTGACACGAGCACCCTGTCACACCTTGGTACAGGTTTGTTGCTTTTAGTTACAGCATTAGAATACAGAGCTCAATGAAATTTGCTCAAAGTACCCAGTGGTAACGATCTCTCCCCCTCGTCCCAAAACACCAAACTCCACGCAGATCATCAGCTATGTCACAATGCGTAAGGTCTTCCAGTTAAAGTTACAGTAGCATTAGCTGTGCAGTACCAACTAATCATTTTTGCTGTATTAATTCTACACTAATAACATTAATAAAATAATCTGAACAGTGCAAATACTGTAACCTGGCCAAAACAATAGAAAATACATTCCAACATTACAATAGCATCAGTAATAAAACAAACTTAAAAGAGATGGATGCAGTAATTGTATCAATTAAATATGCGATTAAAACCAAGATTAACTGAGATTCATTTTTTTTTAATTGCTTGACAGCCCTAGTTTAAATACATTGGATTGAAACTATTTACATATATTGCATCAGCTTCAAACTGTAACCACATTTAATGTGTGTTTAAGGAGAGCTTATAGATATGCTGTAATTAAGGCCAGCTGACATAGTATGAATGTTTTACTGCAACTGTGTCCCTCAAGTATTGAGTAGAAATGATATGTAGCATCTCATGAACATATCCTAGAGCAAAATGTTTAAATAAATAAGCTACCTTAGGGACAATGATGTGGTTCATGACTCTACACTAAGACCCATATTCCTAATCAAGCTGTTTACAATGTGATTAATCCAGTTTTGAGAAGCAATTTGCCTGCCTGAGCATCATGTCAGATGTACATCTGGTTATGGTCTGCTGCTGTGATACTCACCTCTTTATCCCAGCTGTAATTACGGCTGCACACACTGACCTTCACATTCTAAATTATTTAATCAGAGAAACCAAAACTGATTGATGTTTCTTATTACAAGACTATAGGGCTTAGACATTCGTTGCATGTTCCTACACAGGTGCCAGCCTGGCCACAAGAATACATTAATAACTAAATTATAACGAGGAAAAGCAAAACCTTAACTAATGTATTTTTCATTTTAGGATCTCAGTAAAGCTTTCAGAATCATTTCTAACCTCCAAGTACATCTGGTAGTAACCATTACCCTGTGTAACAGCTGGGCACAAAATGGTGACCTTGCACACCACAAGGAAACATCTTAACCATAATGCAAAAGAGCCGGTCTCTTCTGCATTTGTGGTTGTAGACCTTTTAACCTCATCTCATCTCACCTTCAGAGGAATAATCCACAATGGCAGTGTATCACACAACACTGCCCGTTACAGCTGTCAGATTTGAACACTCTGCCTCTAATGACTATAAGAAATACACAATTAAGAGATTTAGAAATGTTGTGTTTCTTGCATCCACTGGGAGCAGAGTGTTGTGATGACAGCCTAAGGATTACACTCTGATGTGCAATCATTGAGATGTGAGATATGAAACTAAAACCACAGGGGTTCTTTAAACTGAAACTGTTGTTATTTCACAATGGCCATAGAAAACTCCCTCTTGCTCCTCATTTGTGGAATAATTACAGTGCGCCATGAATGCTCATGGGATATCATCTATGTATCCCTGAGGTGAGTTGGTCCTGATAATAAAATTGTTGCACAATGGATTATCATCAACACAAGTAAACTGATTCAGGAGTAGGCACAACTAGAATGTGACAAACTACAAGTGATTTGGATTAAGTATTTATTTAAGCATTTAACGTGTTTAATGTCCGGTTGGTGCCTTTAATGCAAGGCACACAATATAGTTATCTTTATTACTTTTAAGCATATAGCAAATGCCTGTAAGAATAAAAGAAAGAAAGAATGAAAGAAAGAAAATCCATCCTTCTGGCCCTCCCACGTTTCGTCCTTGACAGCGCCTATAATGTAGATGGATCTGCACACCCAGACACTCTCATTATTGTTTGCAGACATGGTTATTGCTTTGCTATTTAAGATATCCATGAAAAAAAAAGCTCACTGTGATAGCATCCCGGTACAGCACTGTCCTCTTAAATATCAGACACATACCCACTTTTGATAAAATGTTTGAAGAACTGACTCATGTGGCTGTCTGATATGTGTCAGCTTTTTCTTTTAACATTGCTTCAATACAGTACACTAAGGGGCTCATTCACTAACCGCTGTATTTTTCCATTTTTACTGTGTGTTAACTGTGTACCGTACCACATAGTACATTTCCAGCTTAACGGCATAAAGTTTTTGCTGGAAAAAATACCACACGATAAAAGACCTCATTAGCATATACCGCCACAAGTTAATACACAGTATTTTACTATGCATAGTTTTATCACATGGTAAACTGCAGCTTGCTTTCTGGCTGGGACAGTATAAAAAGGGTACTGTGTTGTTTGCCTTGGCCCACCAGGGTACTGCAACCCTGCAATCAGGGGTATGGTGGCAAAAAAAAAAAAGAATGAAGAATTTCTAAACATTTCAGCTTTCAATTGCTTATTAAAAGCGACCCATAATTCATTGCTTACATACAGCAAACTGTTTATTTTTAAAAAACAACAATTGATTTAATATCACTGTGTAACAAATTTTTAATTTTTTTTGGTTCCTGGGTAGTAAGTGTTATTTCCTAATTGCTTATGCCTCAAAAGTATAGAAAATGGCTATTATTCCCCACAAACTTTGCTTTTGTGACCAGGAGTGATATTTTGGAATTTACCTATTTCCAATGAGAAAACGGGCAAATCTGTGTCTTTTCGTTCACATAAAGTCAGAAAAACAACATATGAATCCAAATTAACATGTGTTTATACTAAAGTAATACAAAAATGACTACAAAAGATTTAGAAGTGAGTAGTTTTTCGAGATTTACAATTATACTGTAAATCACTTTCACGAATCAGCCCCCAAATGTAGTCTCCCATCATGTTCTCGTTATACTGTCCTTGGTAGCGGCGTTCAAAGTCCAGTATATCCTGGTGGAAGTGCTCGCCTTGCTCCTCCGAGTACGCTCCCATGTTCTTCTTGAATTTATCAAGATGAGCATCAAGGATATGGACTTTGAGGGACATCCTACATCCCATTGTGCCGTAGTTCTTCACCAGAGTCTCAACCAGCTCCACATAGTTTTCGGCCTTGTGATTGCCCAGGAAGCCCCGAACCACTGCGACAAAGCTGTTCCAAGCCGCTTTCTCCTTACTAGTGAGCTTCTTGGGGAATTCATTGCACTCCAGGATCTTCTTTATCTGTGGTCCGACGAAGACACCGGCTTTGACCTTTGCCTCAGATAGCTTAGGGAAGAAGTCTTGAAGGTACTTGAAGGCTGCCGACTCCTTATCTAGAGCTCTGACAAATTGTTTCATAAGGCCCAATTTGATGTGCAGTGGTGGCATCAGCACCTTCCGGGGGTCCCAGCCGTACTCATCATACTTCAAGGCGTCCAGCAAGGTCTTGATGCTGTTGTAATCCTTTGAGGTGCACCGAGTGAGCCAGGGGAAGAGACGGGTACTTGTTACCATTATGGAGCAGCACGGCTTTGAGGCTCCTGGATGAGCTGTCAATGAAGGACAGTATAATGAGAACATGATGGGAGACTACATTTGGGGGCTGATTCGTGAAAGTGATTTACAGTATAATCGTAAATCTCGAAAAACTACTCACTTCTAAATCTTTTGTAGTCATTTTTCTATTACTTTAGTATAAACACATGTTAATTTGGATTCATATGTTGTTTTTCTGACTTTATGTGAACGAAAAGACACAGATTTGCCCGTTTTCTCATTGGAAATAGGTAAATTCCAAAATATCACTCCTGGTCACAAAAGCAAAGTTTGTGGGGAATAATAGCCATTTTCTATACATTTGAGGCATAAGCAATTAGGAAATAACACTTACTACCCAGGAACAAAAATTGTGTTACATAGTGTATTCAATGAAAAATAACACTGAATTTTATTTCCACTCTAATCTAAACATTTTGTTTACCAGACAGAGGGACTACTTAATTTGGATATAACAACAGCTTACAGCGCCCTCATAATGTTAATACTAACCAGTTTGAACCTTTCTTTTATATGTCTGTGCTTTTTATTAAACTATTTACATGTTTTCACTACACTGGCATTACCGCCCGGTATACAATGGCTATTTGTCTCAGACTGTATTGCTTATTACTCAGTGTTAAATGAAGCCACACTCCTAAGTACAAAGTCTTAACAGTTTTGCCACAGAGGATCAGGAATATTGCAATGTTTTACGCACACATTGTAATTGTCATTATAGCCAACTTGAAAATCCATTCTGATGTCGGCAAAAGTCCCTGACTTTTGAAAGACTGAAGGTCAGCTAAACCCTGACAAACAGTGCAGCCCAGATTACTACTGAGGCAATCGAGAAGCGTTTATTTTTTTTCATCCCAATTTTCAGCTCCCCAAATATCAGGCCAAACAGTTTCAGGTGCTGTCATATTGCATTCGCTGGCTCCAGTAATCGACTCACCCAGTGCATCGCCAAGTTGGTTGCTGCAATCTACACTTACTTTCTGACAGTGGCTTCACAGCTGTGTCATTGTTAATGTTATCCAGTGTAGTAAGTATTCACTGTCAAAGTTGTAGGAGATAAAATGTCATTGTTGCTTTACAGTTGGATTGGTTGGATTGTCTGTCATTTAAAACAACCCTACCAGACGCTTTAAATGACAGACAATTAAACCAATCCAAACCGTACAGTACCTTGCCTGTGCTAGCCTGTCCTGTGTGACTGAGATGTATCCAGTGGGAGCTGTCATAGAGTGACAGTGAGTGACAGCGGAACAGGTTGGTATACAGGTAGTGCCTAATACTAGGCTATACTATGATGTAAATAAAAAATATCAAAAGAAATTGTTGACTTTAGTTGTTTCTCCAGCCCAATCTGGGCACACTACTCCGCATGTTTCCATTCATGATCATTTTAGCACATATTTCCCAGGCTGTTTTACATAATTCAGTCTCAATAATTCAATGCAAACGCATGAGAAGCGGTAAAAATTCTAAGTGTTATTTAACGCAAGTAAATCCTATGTTTCTTTTTGTTGTTTAAAGCTATAACTTCATACCCTATTAAAATGTCATTTTCACCTGTACCATGTTTCATACAATCATTGAGACAGTATCCTTTCAGCACTCAAAAATAGACAACACATACTTTACCCTAAATAAAAAGAGAAGGCTTGTTAGCAATGGCATGTAGTGACTGTGTCTTGAATAACAAAGACCAAATAGTATTGCATGACTTCATATGGTTTTGACATGATCTGAATTAGTAGTTTGCATGGACTCTCAACCAGATTGACAAAAACTGCTCTGTATTATAATCTCCATTTTTTTAAAGGAGAAAAACACTCCATTTACAAAGTTACATAATTCAAAGATCTCTTAAACACTCATTTTGTAACATAGACTGCTTACAGACTGATGTATGCTTTGAAAATATGGACTATACAATATGTCAAAGAAAATAGTACACAATATTATGCTCTTTCATTAACATGCAACTCTTACAACAGGCATTACAAAAGATTACATAAGTGTTTGGTATAGGTTACTAGACAGGGATTTAAGTAATGTGCTAAGTAATTCCTAGTGTAGGAGGAAGTCACACTTACTGCTGTTGATCATGATAAAAGCAAATGTAGCAAACTGTAGAAAAGCATTTCTACTCACTTTCACAACCACAGGTTTTGAAAAGCAGTGCTTTGTGTTATAGAATTTCTAACACCCATTAACTGCTCTCACTGGAGTACAACGTAGTTTTTTTTTCCTTTTGTTTTAGTTGACACTAACAACAATCCAAAAGGTTCTGTACATCATTTTAAATTCATTTTTGATTGTTGTGAAGTAACATTTCCTCAAGGGGCATTTAACAAAATGACAAAATACTTATCTGTCTATTGTAATGAACACCTTGCACTGAAATGTGTTTCTATATGCTTAGCCACTCCCCTAGGGAGTTCAGCCCCTCGTAGCTAGTCTCAGTGTTGCCAATTTAGTGAATTTGTTGCTAAATCTAGTGACTTTAAGGGCTGATTTGTCAAAAGCAACTAGCTACAAATTTAGCGATTTTCAGGACAGTCATCGGAGAATCACAGAGATATAAAAATTGTCAAAACGTTAAGATTATCCTGTTTTAGCAACGTCCTGTTAGAATCATTGTCAGTCCGTTCAGAATCATTGTCAGTCCGTTCAGAATCATTGTCAGTCCATTCAGAATCATTGTCAGGGTAAGTCAAATAAAATCCAATAATGCCCTGCCCCATTTGAATACGCAAGGAAGGTCAATGCATCATTTACTTAGCAACGGGCTTAACATCCACGAACCTGGTTCTAAACAAACCAGCAACGTGGCGTTGTCAGTGGTAAAGTTGGTTTGAAGTTCGATATTCATTTGATATTTGCAACCATATCACCTAGACCAGTGGTGCACAACTCGATCCTGGAGGGCCGGTGTCCCTGCAGGTTTTTATTACAACTGCACCCTAAAGTACTTTATTGGACCTTATTAGAAGCTTAATTGGTCCAATTAACTAATTTAATGTATGGTTAGAACAAAAACCAGGATGAACACCGGCCCTCCATGACCTGAGTTGTGCACCACTGACCTAGATGTTTCAAACCAACTTTAAATGTGAAACTGAGCGGTTAACCTTTCCTTTAACTGTAAATCCTATAAATAATTAGTGAAAATCTAGCAATGTAATATTTTAAAGATGGTGCTTCATTATTGTTTTATTTTCTGTAAATATCAGGCTATCGTTTTTATTTTTGTTAGCTTTTTTGTTCACATGAGAGACATGGAGTGACACTTTAAGAAGGCTAAAAATGTTGTTTGTTGTTGTTATCGTTCATTTTAAGACTATAAATGTATGCTTCGATATTGGACGTAGTTGTGATATTGCATTAATTTAAGTTTCTGCTGTCAGGATTTTTATTGTGACTCCTCAATAAAGACATTTTTAGCTGGAAATATTGAGTGTGCGGTTGTTGTTTTTTTTTGTTTGTTTGTTTTTTACAATAGGCATGCTTAAAATGTAGTTCGTCCTGCAAAGCTAAATATTTATTTTCAAGTATTAAATTTAGTCCGGGCAGGGGGTCATTTTTCATAGGCTGATCTCAAAAATTTAGTCCGATGGGTAATTTTACAGGGGGGACCAACTTTTGCGTGACACCGGCACGCTCCCTCTCTATAACCACCCCTAGCGTTGGTACATCTAGATTTAGGACTACACCACTGCATACTATGTGTAGTTCTTGGTGTGTCTATGTACTTTGGTTGTTTGGTGACCTTTGCTTTAAAATAGCCATTTTCTGAGGTTGATATGGCGACTTTCAGATCTGAAAAGTTGGCAACAGTGGTCTCAGCAGTCAAAATATTGCAAAGGAAGAAGGGAATATGGCAAAAAAAACTACTAATAATGGAGTACGTGCGATCTTGTTATTTTAATTTACTACAGATTACTAAGTCTGTTTGAAACCTTCAGCTATGTTGCTAGGTATACTTTACTTATACCTGTATGTATACTCGCTATGATGAGTATTCAGAAGACAGCAACTAGAAAAGAGCTATGTATAGCCTTCATTCCGGTGAATAAACTCTGAAACTGTGTCACGTTATTTCACCGACTCAACAATCCTGAAGCCCAACACGACGTACTACAGTGAAAATTCTTCTGAAGTGTCCAGAACTATCAATAAACTGTACTTTTTGGTACCATGAAGTTGCAGCACAGTGAAACCCTGTTTCATGTATATTGCATGTTATCAAATTATAGACAAATGCAATCTGAAACTTCTATACTGTAAGAGTTTAGAAGTGCAGGATAAAAGTAAAGATTGTTTCAAACTCAAGGCAGTTATCCTGTTAACCATTATTATTATTATTATTATTTAATTCTTAGCAGATGCCCTTACCCAGGGTGACTTACAGTTGTATACAAAAAATGCATATCAAGAATTACAGTACAATTAAGAACAAGATACAAAATACAATGACTTAAGTCCTAATAAAAGCAAATACAAAACACAGTACAATTTGATATCGGGGCAGTTTGAGAGCAGATAACAGTGTTGATAGTTACATCAGGGTTAGATATGAGTGCAGGTGAAATACAAAATACTACAGATTGGGTTAAGTGCAGGATTAAATACAGTAAAATAGGGAGCAGATAAATGCAAGCTAACGTGCATTAAAGGCAGAGTGCTATATTGTCCACAAGAGAAGAGTTGAGTTTTACAGGTGTTCTTAAGAGGTGTGTCTTGAGGAGGCGCCGGAAGGTGGTCAGGGACTGGGCAGTCCTGACATCCGTAGGTAGGTCGTTCCACCACTGTGGGGCGAGGGTGGGGAAGCAGCAGGCTCTGGAGGCACGCGAGCATAGAGAAGGTAAAGCCAGTCTTCTCGTGCAGGCGAAGCAGAGAGGTCAGATGGGGGTGTAGGGAGAGATGAGGGTCTGGAGGTAGCTGGGTGCAGTCTGGTCAAGGCATCGGTAGGCGAGTACAAGAGTCTTGAACTGGATGCGAGCGTTGATCGGGAGCCAGTGGAGTGAGCAGAGCAGTGGAGTAGCGTGGGAGAAGCGAGGTAGAGAGAACATCAGAAAGGAGTTCTGGATGAGCTGGAGCAGACGGGTGGCAGACGCAGGGAGGCCGGCCAGGAGGGAGTTGCAGTAGTCTAGGGCGGAGAGTACCAGGGCCTGGGTGAGGAGTTGCGTGGAGTAGTTGGTGAGAAAGGGTCGGATTCTTCGAATGTTGCTCAAGAAGAATCGGCAGGTGCGTGCTAGAGTGGAAATGTGCTGGGAGTAGGAGAGGCATGGGTCTAGGGTTACTCCGAGGTTCTTGGCTGAGGAGGAGGGAGAGAGCATGGTAGATTCCACAGGAATGGAGATAGAGAGATCAGAGGAGGGGTAAGATGAGGAGGGGAAGAAAAGGAGGTCAGATTTAGAGAGGTTAAGTCTGAGGTGATGCAAGTACATCCAGGAGGAGATAGCAGACAGACAGGTAGAGATACGGGAGGGGATGGTGGAGTCAGAGGTGGGGAAGGAGAGGAAGATCTGAGCATCATCAGCGTAGAAATGGTATGAGAAACCATAGGATGCGATGAGGGGGCCCAGGGAGCGGGTAGAGAGAGAACAGGAGAGGACCCGACTGATCCTTGGAGGACTCCTGTTGAGAGAGGGTGAGGTGTGGAGGTTGCGCCTCGCCAGGTTACCTGGTAGGTGTGGTCAGAGAGGTAGGAGGAGAACCAGGCCAAAGCAGTGCCAGAGATTCCCGGGTCAGCGAGAGAGGATAGGAGAACAGAGTGATCAACAGTGTCAAAGGCAGCAGAGAGATCAAGGAGAATTAGGACAGAGAGGCAGCATGGGCAGAGTTTAGTGAGTTAGTGACAGACAGGAGAGCAATTTCAGTGGAGTGAGCAGAGCAGAAACCAGATTGGAGAGGGTCGAGGAGAGAGTGGTTAGACAGGAAAGCAGAGAACTGGCGGTGTACTGCCGGCTCGAGGGTTTTAGAGAGGAAGGGTAAGAGGGAGACAGGACGGTAGTTTGGGAGGGAGGTGGGGTCGAGGGTAGGATTTTTGAGGATGGGGGTGATAGAGGCTTGTTTGAAGGTAGAGGGAAAGATGCCAGAGAGGAGAGAGGTGTTGAGAAGGGAGGAGATGAAGGGGAGTACAGCAGGAGCAGCAGCTTTAAAGAGGTGAGTGGGGAGGGGGTCAAGGGTGCAAGTGGTGGGTTTGTGGCCCTGGAGGAGGGAGGAGAGGTTAGAGTCTGAGAGGGAAGAGAAGGAGAAGGAGGGTGAGTTAGTAGGGGAGTGTGGCAATGTGCCCCACCCCTGTGTGCATGTGTGTGTTATGTGTTGTATGTTGTGTGTGTTAATGTTGGTGTATAGAGATTGGTACACGGGATATAAACAGGTCTGTGTTTCACGTGTGATTTAAATTGTATATTTGTATTTAGGCACGGGACTGCACATCACTGCACGTGCATTTAAAGTATAGTATGTGAGCACAGGGTTGCACAGAATTAATTCACGTGCTGGGATTCAAGTGAATAATTAATTAGTAATTGAATCCCAGCACAACAGTATATATAGTTGCACATTTCTTTCACTCGGGTTTGGGTGTTCGAGAGTGGAGAACGGGTGAGGAGAAGGAGGAAAGTAGTAAAGGAAAGTAAATTAAACTAAAATAACCATTTATTTTACTCACCGTGTTTGTTTGTCTCCGTGCACCGTTTGTCTGTGTAGTCCGTTTTGTTTGTCTATTTATTTTGGCGTAAAGTGCCGTGTCCTGTTTTGTGTTCTGTTTAAACCTTTTATTTTGTTAATAAACGCTGAGTGCTACCATTTGCACTCAGCCTCTCATCACCACCGTCTGTCTGTGTGTTTCTCTCTCTCTGGTCTGAGTTCCTCCCTGCAGCCAGCCTGTCACAGGGAGACAGAGGGTGTTGGGGTTGGAGCAGGAGAGGGTGGGGAGAGGGAGTGGTGTTAAAGAGTTTGTGGATATCAGAGATTTTAGAGGAGAAGAAGAGGCAAAGTCATCAGAGGAGATAGAGGAGGGAGGAGGAGGGGTGAGAAGGTAGAGAATAGTTTCCTGGGGTTGTTAGTGGAGGATTGGATAAAAGATTGGAAATAGGAGCGCTTAGCAGAGGAGAACAGGAGAAGGAGGAGAGGAGGGAGAGGTAGAGGTCTAGGGCAGCAGAGAATTTGGTTCTCGTCCATTTCTTTTCAGCAGAGCGCAATTTGGTTCTTTCTGAGCAGAGCACAGCGGAGAGCCAGGTTTGGGGAGGGGAAGGGCGCACAGGTTGGGAGGTGAGGGGACAGAGGGAGTCGAGGGAGGCGGTGAGGGAGGAGAAGAGGGTGGAGGTAGCAGAGTCTACAAAAAGTTGGGAGGAGTCGTCGATAGGAGGGAGGTGAGAGAGAGCGGTGGAGGCAAGGACAGAGGGGGGAGAGAGAGCGAAGGTTATGGCAGGAGGTGACAGTGCAGGTAGGTGGAGTAGGGAGAGAGGGGAGAGACAGAGAAAAAAGAGATGAAATAGTGACCAGAGAGGTCCAGAGGGGTGACAGAGAGACGGAGAAGGTGAGATCCATGTAAAGTGAGACAGAGTATGACAGACAGACAGACAGACACAGACAGGCCACGTAAGGGTCCCCATTTTTTGAATATTGAAGAGTGTTCAAATATTACATGTTTTTTAGGCTCATTCTAAGAAATTCCAGCAAAGTTCCATCACTAATCTTTGCAAGACGACTTTACATAACTGCTGGTTTGGTTCTTATGCTAGCAAAGTTTGAAATGATTGAATACATTTGGCTTGATTATAGTCTGGTCCTTGTTGAACACACTGCATAACTTGTTGGAATTCACAGACTGTATCTACTTGTCAATTCAGTGGGAAATGCAAACTGGCGCTGTCTTCTTGGATTAACATTAAACACCAGCGCCATAAATCTTTTTTTTATGTGATGTGTTTTCAAAATATGGACAACTTATATCGTTTTCCTAGTCAAGGCCAAAACAAATATTATCTCAGGATGAAAATGGACAAAGTGCACTACCAAGACCCCTCTTGCATTTTTCAGACACCTGAAAGGTACATCAGTATAATATTAGGCCCATATGTTTACTGCGAGAAACAATACAAGCTTAATACGTATACAGTAGATGTTGTTCAAGTCGACAGAGATAGAATTAGAAACAAGTACAAAGTGTCTCATTCAAAAATTAAAGAGAAGTCCTGTTTGGACCTATTTTGAAAAAGTTGAGGACAATACTGTAAAATGCACAGTTTGTTTAATCTTGCTAAGTTATCGCGGCAGTTCCATGGGTGTAATGCTCATTCATCTCCAGTTGAAACATCCTCATTACCAGCTAGATGAACACTGAGCCCAAGCACATCAGCCCAGGATATCACAATTTGCATGCCATCGCTTTTGTGATCCGGTAAGGGCAGATAAAATATCTCCTCTAGCAGCAGAGATGATTGCGATAGACTGTTTACCGGTTTGCCGGTTTGAGTTGTGGAAGGACAAAATTTAGTCATCTTCAGTCTTTTACTGAGCTTGACTACAAATTGCCTTCCCACCCCTCTGTGATGTGTAGAATACATCGTCTTTACAATACTGTGAAGGCTAACCTGCAAGATGCACTGAATGATGCTCTGCATGTAAGCTTAGCAACAGACTGCTGGAGTATACATTGTGCACATCAGTACCGACCATATATATGTCAATATTAAACTTAAAAGTACAAATATGAGTTAAATAAAGTTTGTAACATTTGAATAATGATGTTATGCATTGTTTACCCGGTAAATGGATATTTAAACACTTTTAATTTAAACGTAGATTTACAGCCTTAGTGCAAATATATTACATTTTTAATACAAAAAAACCTGTTTTTTTTAAATAATATACAGTGCTACAGTACATGTCCTACCTTAATTTAAGTGTTATGGTACTATTTATTCCAGTTCCAAATTTTAAGATCAGGTGAAAGAAATGCAGCCCTAGTCTTATAATTTGTTAATTCCTCCCTGTCCTATGCTTTTTTCTAAAATCATTAACAGTAACCACTGTATACAATGAGACTAGTGAATCTCTGTTCCCTCAAGGCCAAAGCATTGTATACTAATTTAAGCAGCATATGGTATGATTAACACAATTAAACTATGACCAATTAAGCATAAATGCAGGAAAACATCTTATTCTCAGTATAATAAATACAAACATTGTTAAAAACACTTTAAAAAATAAATAAATAAATAATGACTACTGTTTCAGAATGCATGTTGTATCTCCTGTCCTATTGATTCATGCACCTCAAAACAAGTGCTGCTGTTTAGGGTTAAACAAGCGGGGCTGACCAAAAACATGCATTCCGGTCAGATCCTTCTTACCTACAAATGGGAGGTTATTTTATATTATTCTTTACATGAAGTTAATCAGGTGAAATGGGATGGTCTGTCTGAAGGGGACTTGATACCAGAACTATCTACCTGCAACAGGGTCCTTCCATAAATGCAAATTTACCGTAAAAGCCAGGTCAGTTCTAAAATCAAGATATGAACATTGCGCAAAGTAGACTGCATATGTATCAACCATCTTGCAAACATCCTACTAAGTAAGTGAACTTGTGCTTTCAGTTCTGGATGAGACAGTATGGTGTGTGGGACGCTGTGACAGTGATGGCTGCAGGGGTGACCAGGGAAATGAAACAATAACACATTTACTACGAGGCGAAACTGCCGCAGCAGAATATTTATTAAATTAGAAAATGACAAAACACAAAATACCGACACCAAAAATAAAGGGCACATTGGCCAAAGCAAAATACTAACAAATCTTTTATATATAAACAGAGACTAACGGAAGTAGATTGGAGTAAAATAGAGAAAACATCCACAGAAAAAGGATGGCTGTTTTTTTAAAAATGTAGTACTAGAGGCGCAAAACAATTACATCCCAAAAGTACACAAATCTAAATCTAAAACAAAATGGCCGAAATGGTTTAATAGATCAATTAAAAATATTCAGTGAAAAAAGGCACTTTACAGAGCGTTTAAAAGGGACCAAAAACAAAGTACACAGAAAGAGTACTTGGAACTGCAAACACAAGTCAAAAAGGAAGTTAGGAAGGCCAAGACAGAGATAGAAATGAACATTGCTAAGGGGGCTAAAACCAATTCCAAAATGTTTTTCCAATATTATAACAGCAAGAGAACATTCAAACAGGTTAAATGTCTAAGAGATACAAATGGCAAAATCATAGACAAAGAAAAAAATAGCAAATATATTAAATGATTATTTTTCACAAGTTTTTACAAATGAGGATACGGACAACATGCCCCACATGTCGACCTGTTCCTATCCAGTTTAAAATATCTTTAGCATAACAGAGGCAGAAGTGTTAAAGGGACTAGGAGCTCTTAAAATAAACAAATCCCCTGAGCCGTATGAGATTCTCCCAATAGTACTCAAAGAAATGAAAGAAGTTATTTACAAACCGCTAACCAAGATCATGCAACAGTCTCTTGACACAGGGGTTGTACCGACAGACTGGCGAATTGCAAACGTAATACCGATCCACAAAAACCGACAAAACCGAACCGTGTAACTACAGACCAATAAGTCTGACTTCTATTATATATAAACTTATGGAAACTAAAATAAGATCCAAAATGGAAAATTACCTATATGGTAACAGTATCCTGGGAGACAGTCAGCATGGTTTTAGGAAAGGGAGATCGTGTCTAATTAACCTGCTTGATTTTTTTGAAGCTGTAACATCGACAATGGATAATTGCAAAGCATACAACATGGTTTATTTAGATTTCCAGAAAGCTTTTGACCAAAGTCCCACATAAAAGATTAATTCTCAAACTGAACGCAGTAGGGATTCAAGGAAATGCATGCACATGGATTAGAGAGTGGTTAACATGTAGAAAACAAAAAGGACTGATTACAGGAGAAACCTCAAAATGGAGCGAGGTAACCAGTGGTGTACCACAGGGATCAGTATTAGGTCCTCTGCTATTCCTAATCTACATTAATGATTTAGATTCTGGTATAGTAAGCAAACTCGTTAAATTTGCAGACGACACAAAAATAGGAGGAGTGGCAAACACTGTTGCAGCAGCAAAGGTCATTCAAAATGATCTAGACAGCATTCAGAACTGGGCAGACACTTGGCAAGTGACATTTAATAGAGAAAAGTGTAAGGTCCTGCATGCAGGCAATACAAATGTGCATTATAAATACCATATGGGAAATACTGAAATTGAAGAAGGCATCTATGAAAAAGACCTAGGTATTTATGTTGACTCAGAAATGTCTTCATCTAGACAATGTGGGGAAGCTATTAAAAAGGCCAACAAGATGCTCGGATATATAGTCAAAAGTGTTGAATTTAAATCAAGGGAAGTAATGTCAAAACTTTACAATGCATTAGTAAGACCTCAGCTAGAATATTGTGTTCAGTTCTGATCATCTCGCTACAAAAAGGATATTGCTGCTCTAGAAAGAGTGCAAAGAAGAGCGACCAGAATTATCCTGGGTTTAAAAGGCATGTCGTATGCAGACAGGCTAAAATAAATGAATCTATTCAGTCTTGAACAAAGAAGACTACACAGCGATCTGATTCAAGCATTCAAAATCCTAGAAAGTATAGACAATGTCGACCCAGAGGACTTTTTTTGACCTGAAAAAAGAAACAAGGACCAGGGGTCACAAATGGATATTAGATAAAGGGGCATTCAGAACTGAAAATCGGAGGCACTTTTTTACATAGAGAATTGTGAGGGTCTGGAACCAACTCTCCAGTAATGTTGTTGAAGATGATGCCCTGGGACCCTTCAAGAAGCTGCCTGATGAGATTCTGGGATCAATAAGCTACTAACAACCAAACGAGCAAGATGGGCTGAATGGCCTCCTCTCGTTTGTAAACTTTCTTATGTTCTTAAAATAATAATAACAACAACAATAATACAAATAAACACATACATAAATAAATATCCACAAGGGGAGGGCACCCTGTCACAGACCCTCACAAGGCTGATGATTAACATACATTGTTATTTTATTATTTGATTTTATTATATTACTGAAAATAATATTTTAGTAAAGCAGAAGGGCCTGTGGGTGTTTTCTAAATAACACATTTTTTACACTCTGTGGCTTCATGATGAATGCTTACTGTGAATATATTAATGCCCATATTTGGTTTACTATACTTCTATCTTGGTAACAGAATCACCATGTATTGCTTAGAAGATACATTAAAACAGATTAGAAATTGCAATCACAACACTGGAAACACCAAGGTGTGAAACAAATAAATAGGGGGGATACATCCATTTACATTGCACATGTCAACACATTCCTAGAATCTGGTTATTTCCCAGGACTGGATAAATACCCCTAACACTGTGGAACTTCATCATTTATAATAGAGCATTTAACAGTGCAGCCTTTTTATATTAACTACACAAAACAGCAGCAGTAAAAAGGTGTTAATGATTAAGCACTGTCTACAGACTTGCATTAGAACATGCTTTAAGACCACCACACACCAGATGTGATGCGATTTGTCATTGGGTGACCAGATACTTTTGTAGCAACATACACACCAGAAGCGATGCGACAGATTTGAAAACTGCCAGATCTAAAACTATTAAAAATTACTATTGACAAAACTATGAGCAAGACTGGTACATTCTGACTGTCTTCTCTGACGGTATTTCAATAATAATATGCTATAATAATAATAATAATAATAATAATAATAATAATAATAATATTTTTTTTTATATAGTGCCTTTCATAGTGGACTACCATCACAAAGCGCTCTGAAGAAGTAGGCTGTGAACTGTGCATTATATGCAGAGTCACTTACAATATGACACTGATTTAACATCTCATCCGCAGGATGGAGCACAAGGAGGTTAAGTGACTTGCTCAGGGTCACACAGTGAGTCAGTCAGTGGCAGAGGTGATGATCTTTGTCATAAAACTGGGTATTTTTCCACAGCAAGTATTATTTTTTCCCCCTTCATTTTGGATGATGCTTCACCCTGCTGTACCACATGCATTTCTGTGATTGGTCAATTCCTAATTGTCACATAAAAAATCTAAAAAAATAGTATTCAATACTAATTATTTCACGTCGCTCCAGTTTCGCCCAGGTGTCGCCTGTGGTGTGAAAGATACTTATCAAAAGTATAGGTTCTATTAATTTTGTTGCATCACTGCACAATTGTGTGTGTCGCATCGCGTCTGGTGTGTAGCAGCCTTTAGTCCCAATTAGAGAATATGATTAAACAAGCATATTCCAAAAAAAGTGTGATAATACTTAATAGGCTTGATAAAAGTCTAAAATTAGTTCACCTTAATGAATTAATTATACATCTGTGTTTATGTGTTATACAACAGCAAAGCAGAGTAGGGGAGAAAAGTGTGCTAACAAGGGCCATGATGGACCGAATGGCCTTTTCTCATTCCTAAACTTTTCTAATGTCTTATGTCTATTGATATTAGTATCATTAGGGCATCTGGTAAACATCTCACACATTGTATTATAAACCTTTACTGTATGTAACTGTATGAAGTACAACTATACAGGGTGACGGAAACCCCAACAAACAAATGATTGCAAATAATATGTCCTATTTGTCCTGTGGCTTACATACACACAGTATAATAATGCACATTCATAAGGCGAAAGGGGAGCAGGAGTCCACTGCAATCTGATTGTATTCTGCAAAAGAGAATGAAACCCCTGACGTTCCTGGTGTTACTTGCTGCCTTAACCCTCATCACAGAGGTAGGCTGTGCAGCAAGATGAACTACTTATGTGGTCTTGTGCTAGCCAATACATTAGGTAGCTTCTCTGTGTAATAGATAAGTTCAAGTGCAAGTACTAAGCACCACTTCCCTCCTATCAACAGCAAATTAACAGGGCATTAAGCCTCCGGTAAATAAATGACCCGAGCAGCTGTAGACGCTTTGTTGATGCTGTTCAATTACAGCAGAATCAATGGTCTTGCCACGGCGCTCTGACAGGCCAGCAGATTTTCAATTGGGGAGCGGAAAGATACGAGGTCAGGCCTATTCATCATGCCCGTGTCTCAGCTCTAACAGGGCTTGTGAGGCTTTTTGAGACATTTGAGACGATCCCAACAGCATGCAAGATTACCTTACCTACTTGTAGCATACTGTATGAAGCACAGGGAATAAATCAGTTCAAGGTTACAGGCTCTTCTCACCAACACAAGCTGTGTGTGAAACAATGTAGCAGCTTGTCAAATGTCAGCAAGGTTTTATTTTGCTTGCTGCAGTCAGTGTACTACTATCAAAAGTTTATAAGCAACTAAGACAGACCTACTGTATAGCACACGTTATTGGAGCATCTTAACTCTTTTGAGCAAGTTCAAATAGAAATCTAATGTTTGGAACATTCAGAGACAAACATGAACATACCCTTATAAAAGTGTACCATAGTAAAAGCATAGCAGAGCGTAATAAAGCATAGTGAAAGCAATAGAAAGAACAGTGAGGTATGGTAAAGCATATTCATTAATATGGTAAACCAGGGTAAGTTATAGTTAATGCATGGTATTACCATGGAAAAATACCATGGTAAACTTGCATAAGGGTATTTTCATTTGGTTCCCGCAATCACTGTGGTAAACTTGTTCTTACTACCAAGGAAGGAACGAATAGGTCATTCTGTAATTCTGTGGAGCAACAGGTACTGTAAGGGGAACAGGTCACCATGCCAACACCATGTCCTAAGTGCTAATCAAATTCCATGATATAGAGGTATTGTACCTAGCAAAAAAAAATAAAAAAAATAGAAACTGTTTTAAATATCTGGAGCCACCTACTATCTGCCATTAATTCAGATTGGATGTTTGTTTTTTTGTTTTTTTTTTATAACCAAGCTGTTAAAGTAGTATAAATACATGTGTTAGAGTCCAGTTAGTGAGTGTAGCATCTACATCCCTGAAGTATCATAAAAGCATTGAAGCAGACGTGAGCATGAGACAATACAAAGGATAACAGATCTTCCTTACAGAGTTTAGTTACTCCACTCCCTTATAAAAGTTTGCCATACAGTAGTAAAAACATATCAAAGTGTAATAAAGTATAGTGAAAGCATGGTAAGCAAACACAAAGAAAAAACATTGTAAATCATAGTAAATCATGCTAAACGCACAGCACAACATTTTGAAAAGTATGTGAAAACTGCAAAATTACCATGAGCATTGCAAATACAAAAGAATGTGCTCTTACAGTATGCACACAAGCACATCTACATATAATCCATCATTTCTACATCTTTATAAATACATATCAGTCTTACGTTGAAAATAACAGCTCCTGCTGGAGAGGAGATGGTTTCCACCAAGGGTGCAGCATGTTACTGAAGCTATATGGTAACAGAATAGAAAGACAGACTCTATGGGCACTATCCTGGTTTATTAAAGTGAACAAGATTAAAATTTCACACTGCTAACCTCTTTTTGTGTATCACCATGACAACCAGGAAG
The DNA here is from genome assembly GCF_902713425.1 of Acipenser ruthenus. Lineage (NCBI taxonomy): Eukaryota > Metazoa > Chordata > Actinopteri > Acipenseriformes > Acipenseridae > Acipenser > Acipenser ruthenus. The sequence continues at coordinate 13,700,117 of NC_081193.1, forward strand.
GCCATTGCTATCAATAAATGGGATTTTTATTTGACTTTTTTTGTTGTTTTGGTGTCTTTTGGTGGTGGTTTCTGGGGACAAAGGGAGGTGGATCTGCTGGAAGATAAAATAGAAGTGCTATTAATTGAATTTGTTTTTTTCCATTTGGACAGTCATCGAAATATAGGGTAAAATACTCTACATAAACATAATACGATACCCATCTCCACCAAGACTAAATCAGACCAAGGAAACCAACAGTGCCAGTACTTTCTATTGGTGTGAACTGACTGGATTTTGAGGGAACATCCTACATTTAAAATGTCATAAGTTCCCTCTAACGTCCTAGTGGTTCCCTCAAATGTACTGCAACTTGTGGTATTTTTGTATGACTACAACTTTACAATGAAACTGAAATGTGCGTCCAGCATTTTTGTCTTCAGTGCAATGATGATATTAGTAAAAAACAAATCTGTCTACTTGACTTTAGTTTCCTATTGCATTGCATGTCTTCTATTGTGGCCCATAAAATTCACACTATCTATTGAAATGCATTCTACTTGTCGTTGGAACCCCAGTCCCACAACATATTAAAGGAACATTCGCTGATACACGTGTCTACATGATAAAAGCTCTGCAGAAACCCCAAGTCTACTCTTAAAAATATTATTGTTAAGAAAAAAAAAAAATGCAATCAATGATCGGCAGGGCCATTAAATTCTAGGCCATGAAAATGGTTTCTATGTCATCAGTATTTTATGCAGCAGAACTCCATTAACTCCAGCTTGTTTCTGTTTTACAAGCCTCAGCACTTACGATATGTAAAACACTTGTAAACTGTACGTCTTTATCAAGCCGGGATGCTTACGTTTCATTCTTGTTTATCTTTTTGATTTTTTTTCTTCCACCAGTTTTACACGAGCACAAAAAAGCAATCCTCTCCTGTGTATCTTCTGTGGTACACGTTGTCCATCTTGGTTCACAAGCAGGTAAAAGAGGAAGGGACCTCTCAGGTGTGAAATAATGCAGCTGAGTCACTTGTAACACGAGTCTGAGCCTTGACTCTCCACGGTGAGCTAAAGTGGCAATTTCAGCCAGCTGTATTTGGTGTTGTTTTTATTGCAGCATTTCTATAAATAATGCAGACCCCCACCAGAGCCCATGCTCAAGTTATTAATATTGTATTTGGGCGATCACATTTCTACCTGGTAAGAAAATAAATGGCTTAGCAATGACAATCTATAAATCAATCAATGGTTTTATAAAGGATTGTTATTATTTAAGGCTAAATTATAAGTGAATATTTCTAGATTTTTGGGGGGACAATGTGATGTTTATAATGAGGTCTTAGGATTGTTTAGCACAAGGTACAGCTGCTGAATTGTGTGAGCTGTGCCCAAGGCGGCTCTACATTACCTTTATAATACACTACAGATGGTAGCGCAGGCCATCAATGGGATATACATGTATTCATATTTTGAGATTTGTTTTCAGTTTTATAATGAATTACATTATTAAATGTGTCAATATTGTTCTTAATAAAATGTTTATATAAAAATAGAACCTGAAGAGTGGCAGAGAGCGCAGTTAGAAATTGAAAAAAATGTGGGAGATTCACACTGGTTTTCCCTACAGGATCATCCCGCTTCCCCTTGTTCAAGGGGAAGTTGCAGTTATGCCTCGCAGAGATCCCGCCCTACAAAAACTACTATTTCAGCAGATGAAGTTGTTGATGTTCTTGCTGCAATCATAAAGCTTTTCTTTTTTGTTACATTTGATGATCTACTGTTGCTGCGAACAACACCATGCCGACCTGACATCTCCCAAGTTAAAACAGTAACAACCAGTCTGCAAGGCAGGCATTATTCCAACCAGAAGGAGATGTGTCCCAAATGGTCTGCTTGTGCCCTTGTTTCCTAACAGCCATATGATACTGTCTTGAAGGAATAACGGCTGATGAAAAGTCTCAGGTGTGATGGAGAGAATGAGATCATAAAAAGGTATAACTCTTCCTTCCTCCCCTCTGAAGAGATGTGCTGTTCAGCTGTTGACACAACCCAGGGCTAACACACTGTCTTTAACAGAAATCAAATTAGCATGTGATAGTTTGAACAAATCCAGAAAGAGACAAAGGTGAAGTATTTATAACACACACACACAAAAAAACCTAAACCTAACTGTAATAATATACAGTACCACTGTGTATTTGAGCAACAATGTGGCTGGTTAAATGTACCAGAAAATTTAAGTACTGTATACTGTAATTTATTATTGCAGTATATAAATATGATTCTGACAGGCTAATCAAGGTACAGGGTTGATGTCGGTTTCATTCAATATGGATTGGAGTGTGAAGTTCATACTTAAGGTTTAGAAAGCGTAAGCTTTGATGACATACAGTATTAAATGGTCATATTGTAGGATACACCTACTTGGAATTCATGTAGAAGTGAGTGGGCCGGCCATTTCCACTTTAATCTAATAATGTACTAATTGTCTGGAAAATACAACTGAATTTTAACCACATGATAACTTTTTGGTCAGACTCACTCATCCCCTGGGCAACCTGAGTAGGCCACTTTTCCAAGTTAATTGTGCCTTTGTCTTTCTAAACTGGAAGCTAGAAGCCGCAGTTGACACAATGTTGTGTCTCTTGTGAAACAGAGAAAATAATTCCAAAACAAGAATTAATATCAGCAAAAGTGAACTGGTTGTCAAGTAAATCAGGCAGAAAGGTTCTATGTTTCAAAGCTTTGCTTTCTTGCCATTTTCTAATATTTAACGATACAGGCTGCATGCAGGTTACAGGTAGTTTGTATTGAAAATGTAGATGTTAAATATGGAAAACATCTCAATCCTACTTCCAGCAGTTTAAAGTGAAGTTTTGAAGAAGTAGTGGCAGTACAAGTAAAAAAGCTCTTCATCAATGTCAGAAGTGTTGGTTGGCGTTTCTGAGGGATAGGAGATAACAGCTGTGTACATTAAACACAAGAAAAAAAGCAACCCCATGACAAGATTCAATTACTGCATTTAATACTGCATCACATAGAGGAATATATACGGTTTCCAGCAACCTTGTGATTGATGAGAACTGTAATAACCTCTTCTGCAGTACTTACAGGGTGTGTAATTACAATAGTAAAATGTTTAGCTCCTTTCTTTCTGGAATGCATGTACAGTATTTGTAACAGTAGCAGAACCTGGTTAGTATTTAATAGTTGCATGAATTACTTTAGTCTTCTTCTTGTTATAGATGATGCATTTCTTACCATTCTTTAGGTTATTATGACTAATTCAGCATTCATGTCATTACTTAAGCGATAGTGGCCATCGATGAAGGCTCTACCGTGTGGTAGTAGGTACTATCACTATTAGAAAATTATGTTTTATATATTTTTTTGTTTTTGTTTTTGTTTTTAATAATTAGTTTTTTTTTGTTTTTTTTAAATTATTTTCTCCCCAATTTGGAAATGGCCAATTATTTTTAGGCTCAGCTCACTGCTACCACCCCTGCGCTCACTTGGGAGGGCGAAGACGAACACACGCTGTCCTCCGAAGCGTGTGCCGTCAGCCGACCGCTTTTTTTCACACTGCGGACTCACCATGCAGCCACCCAAGAGCTACAGAGTCGGAGGACAACGTAGCTCTCGGGCAGCTTACAGGCAAGCCCGCAGGCGCCCGGCCAGACTACAGGGGTCTCTGGTGCGCAGTGAGCCGAGGACACCCTGGCCGACCTAACCCTCCCTCCCCCGGGGCGGCGCTCGGCCAATTGAGCGCCGCCCCCTGGAAGCTCCCGTCCTCGGTCGGCAAAGGAAATAGGGCGCATCCTGCACTCCATGTGGAGCCTTTACTGGATGCACCACTCGGGAGCCCACTATTTTTTTTATTTATTTTTTAAAAATATTTAAAACCTACATTTACCTTGAACTTGTAATAATACAGCAGATACCCTTCAGCTGAGAAATGTTTTAGGAAAATAGTCCCAAAAATTTTCATGAAGGATCAAACACATAATTAGAAACAAAACAAACTTTATTAACCCTTTGCGGTCCTATGTTGGACTATGTCCGACATCATCAAAAAGACGTAAAGCACAGGTCTCTAGTCGTTTTTTCTCCCGAAAAAGCCAAGAAAACCATTCAATGGCCGAGTGAGACTGAGCAAAGCCGAAAAAAAAGGGGCGGATCTGACCAATACACATAGCCCCAGCACCACAGAAATAACACGACCATAAACAAACAAGATTGCTGCTTCCGCATCCAGCGCTCAAAGAATATCATGGACATTTGCAGAGCTTTTTGAGATGTTATAGTAATAAAATAATGACTTGGATAGCATTATTGAGGAGTTTGGTGATAGAACGAGTGATCAGGAGATGATTTATCAGTATGCACAACTATGAGGTATGTGAAAAAGACAGTGAACAAGGAGTGGGGTGGGGCTGTAGATGCAGTACTGAGTGTCCTGTTGATATGCAGTGCCTTTTAAACCTGTTTTACTGTGAAAAAAACACTTTTAAACGGCGCATGTAAAATAAACTGTGCGTGAGAAAATAAATTGGACCCGACACGCCTGAGACGCGCTGAATAAATGGAACGCAAAGGGTTAAACAAATAACTTTTTTACTTGTCAGAGCTGCTTATAGTTGATCTGCACAGTGCCAGATATCTGAATATGGAGCAATATTATGGAACTGTCCATGTCTCAGTTTGTTGTTGTTGAAAGATGCTGCTTCTGACTCCAGTTGAGCTGACAGGTTGTGATTGGCGAACAGCTAGTTGAATCTACGCCAATGAGAGGCATGCCTAAAATAACAGGCACAAACCAAAGCCGTGAATCAGGAAAAAATGATACTACATCAAGGTTAAGTGCTAAACTTCATTATTATAATGAGATTTGTACATTTGTATACAAAAGTAGTTTGAAACAAACAGTAGTAACTAAACTACCGCAGTAGTGATGAAACTAAGTTACAGGAGTGAAAATTACTTTAATACATCGCGGGTAGGTCTACGAAGTCACAAAAACCTATGAAAAGTCAAGATACGAAGAAAAATCAATGATATATAGAGCCCATGATATTTAATATTGATCTAAAGGTAATGAATGCTGTGGAGGATATTAATACAACAGAATTGTTTTTGTAAATTAGGGCATTTTTAAAACTTGTTTTAAGTTTGTATTAGGCTGCTTGATATCTCAATTTCATGAGGTTTCCATTTCATGTGACTTTCAGATTTTTAAGTCAGGTTCGCTTCGAAGGGCATCTACCATAGGATAATGACCACTCTACACAGAACCTGATATGCTGAGATGATGTATGAGGTATATAAAACAAATTATTGATGAGGATTCCCACTGTCATATCTAGGCTTAGAGCCGAGCTGATGTATAGTGTGTAAACTCAGACTCAGTAGCCCTTTACATCTGAAGCATTTTATTGCAAGATAAAAACATTATATTATGTCACCTTCAATTGGAATCTCTTAGGTATGTACAGTCGCAGACAAAGGTATTGCCATCTTATGATAATTGTACCATAATTCAAGGTAACAGATTAAGGACAAGCATATTGTAAACTTTAACCACTTTTTAATAAAATAAAAAGCAAAATACACAATTTCTAGTAAGTTAACAAATAATCTTTATCAAAAAACAAACAAACTTATTTCATTTAAAGCATTCATTCATGATAAAAGTCTTGGCACCCTGCTTTAGTATTTAGTGTGTCATCCTTTTGCTTTTATTATGGCTCTCAGACTTTTATGATAATTCTTAACCAGTATATTACTTCTTGTTGGTGAAATCTGAGCCCATTCTGTCTTGCATGTTTCCTTCAGCTCAGACAGATTGGATACACAATGCTTGGCCAAAGCATTTGTATTAGATTGAGATCTAGTGATTGTGAAAGACATTCCAGAACTTGTATCTTCGTTGTCTTCAAGAATTCCATGGCTACATTCATTCGATCTTCCATCACATGGATGTCTCCAGTCCCTGAACCGTTAAAACACCCCCATCTCATGATCAAACCACCTCCATGTTTAACTGTAGCTACAAGGTTTCCTTCATTGAAGGCTTTTCCTTTTTTCTCCAAACATACTGTGGTCCATTTTTTGAAGAATGCTTCAGATTCCTGGTCATATTTAGACAATTTATTTTATGAATTTTATGAGTGGTTTGCAGCAAGGTCTATGTGCATACAACTCTTCTGTGTTCAGGTGCCTTTGTACAGTTATGTTGTGCACTAGTATACCTGATGCTTCTAAATCTTTCTTCAAGTCCTTGGCTGTTAATCTTCAAGCTGCTCTGGCATTTCTCTTACTTGCTGTACCTGTAATTTTCTTTGGATGTCCACTTCTTTCAAGGGTTTCAGTTTAATTTATTCTGTGATACTTCTTGATTATTGCTCTGATTGTGGCTTTTGGTATTCCACATTTCTTTGATGCTGTTCTGTAGCAGTAGTTTGTAGCAGTTCCTTTGTTGTAGTTTGCCACGAGTGCTTTTCTCAAACATGAATGTTGCCAAAACGTTTTTCTTCAACAGATGTTGGAAATAGTTACCTCTTTTTCTGGCTATTGACTTTATAATGCAGCTTAGTTACTTTGTAATGGTTTTCAATCAATTAATATATATATTTTAATTAGTTCTATTAATTTTTTACAGACTTTAAATGGAAAGGTGCCAATACTTTTGTCATGAACAAATACTTGAAATTGCATTTTTTTTTTTATAAAGACTGCTTGTTAAACTGCCAGACATTGTGTATTTTGGTCTTTGTCATATTAATTAGTGGCTAATGTTCAGTAAATGCTTTCTTGAATTTTATATTACTGTAGGGTGCCAATACTTTTGTCTGAGACTATAAAGCACATGTTTTAAAATGCATCCATGTGGCTCTTGAGAAGATGATCAACATGACAGATGTGCTGAACAAGTAACCTGCAGGGGAAATATCACCTTTCAACCAACGTGCCAACTGGCAATGAACCACCAAACTCAAGTTCAAATTCAAGATTTAACCCAGAAAACTAAAATAGCTGATCTGTCTCAGAGTAATCCGAATCACATATACAAGAACAAAAATGACCATTGTGTGTCTTGGGGAAAAGGAAAGAAGGATCAAGTGTCAAGTCTGAATAGTGTTCAGGAGCCTCAGCCAGTCAGTTACTGTCTGCAATCCTTGTTCAGAGATGGAGAAAGCAAAATAACACCCCCCAGCTATTACTACGTTTACAGAAACATTCCAGCAACTCACCTTTCATGGGACTTCCTTTTTTTTACTGTGCTGCTATCAACCACACTTTCTGGGCATTGGATAAAACAAGTGACTAAGCAGAGAAAGTTATCTCAGTTGTAAAGGTGTTCTCAGAACAGAGATCCATTGTGTGCTACAGTTTACCACACCCGTTGGTTGTTAAAATAAGGAAGAAGCTTTAGAATTACCAGACAGGATGGCAGCTGTTAAACACAGCGGTTTATACTTGTCTTGGCAGCTGTGAAACCGCTTCTGTATTATAAAGTACATGTCATTTTCTATTTACTTCAGGAGGCGTTTGCTGTTTTACTGTATTAAATGGTACCACTGCAATCAAGTCAAGTTTTTCAAAGATTTGAACACACAGCAAACATCAATACATGTTTTATATATATATATATATATATATATATATATATATATATATATATATATATATATATATATATATATATGCTAACATCTCAACTTTGTAGGCTGGTTAAAAATGCTTTTATTAAAAATGAAAAACAATGGAAATTGCATCTACTGTAGACAAATATAAATATCACATCACACCAGCTGAAGAGCATTCTCAATATGTACTGGAATGCTATATTACAGGTTCCTCCAGATTGAAATGATCGCTAAAAACCTTCAAGAATAAAAATGATATAATGAGCAGCTGACTGAATTATGTAGTTAGCAATAACATAGAAAACCTATTTTATGTGAAGGAATCTTTTTACTTCTTTATCAAAGTTGTTTCATTGTGTTTTAAGATAGAACATGTCCTGTCTTATCTACAAACAGCAGCTTTGTTGATACAACTGAGTTTCAAGTATATCTTAAGACCTTAAGAATGAGAAAGGAAACACCAATGCTTATTATTTTTAATTTCACATAAAAAAGATAGCATTTACACAGTGGTACTCAACCAATCAGTGGTATACTACCACCAGCAAATGATGATCACCAGCAATGTTCCTCTCTAAATAAAAGTGCATTCTTATCCAGCCATCTATAGTCAGGTTCAAGATCAATTAGTCAGAAATGTTAAAGATATATGATTGGCCTAATGAAGCCTCAAGACATCATGTCTGCACATTTTTTAAATCCCAGTGGTTTAATTTGTGATGGCAGGAATCCAGGAAAAGACACAGCATATCTGAAGTACTCTGGCTGACAATGGCTGAGGCAGAAACAACTGCATGAAAACCTAAGCCAAGTATTTTCAAAGACTTAACGGCCAACCTCCCTTCACCATCAAAAGCAAGAAACGCAACAGTGGGGCTCATATTCCAGGAGCTCAGCCGTTTCTGCAGTAAACGATGATCTTACCTACTGAGAGCTAGAAAAAAGCATTATTAGAAAACAGAAATCAATCCCTTTTGTATTATTGTTTATTAGAGCAGGGAACTGAAGTGCGGTTCCTGCCAGAGGCTACATATGACTGCTACAGATGCTGCACAGATGACTGTTTCAAATGTCTGGTTTCTCAGAATAACTTGCAGGATCAGATTGCACACTAAAGTATTGCACAGTGCATGGGTCACAGATATTATTTCACAATGTACTCTATATATAGTTAAATTATGAGGAAGAGTTAATAGGCACCGTGATAAAAGAAATAGCTGATATGTATTATAGTTAATCTACAGAGGTACAGTAAAGAAGAAATTATGGCAGATCTCTTGTTGCCAACCACTATAATGGCAGCTGATCAAGAGCAGGTATAGTAAACTCCCATTAATTCATGTTTCAATAATCAGTGCAGTTTAATACAGTATATTATCAAAATGTATTAGTACAGAAATCATCTGATCTATGCAGAAGCAGGTATTTGCGTGCTTAATTACTGCGGAAATCAGCATATCTGTGCGGAAGCGGACGGTCATCATTTAATTTAATTTAATTTAATTTAATTTAATTTAATTTAATTTAATTTAATTGAGTACAGTCTAGTGCAAGCCAACGGACAGTACTGTATTGTTAGTTACTGAAACCAGTGACAAGCGATCAGAAATCAAACTTAAGACTCTCTTAGCCTGGCAGTCTGAATATGAAGAGCAGTTACGACAATTAAAGACTCAAGAGCAAGATCAGTGACTTTTTTAAACCAGCTCTCTCTGCCTCTAACAATGCTGATTAAGTACAGTATATATAAACACAGTCAGTGGTCACTTTCTGAGTGAAAATCCATCCAATAATTTTTTTTTTATTGCACTTCTGTTTTTGTCTTCTGGTGATGTAATCTGAATATGAGTAAAGGGTCCACTACACACCCCTAATGTACTGTATATACCACTTCATTCCATTATGTTATAATTACCAGTCATGGTTCCATCGCAGGCAATTGATGGAAGCATGCTCTAATAAACCTGACCCAAGCATCAAATTACAGTAGCAGAACGCTTTCAATGGCTCCTTGATAAAATGTTAGCTGTCCCATAACCTGAATCTTCTTGTTTTTAGATGTTTCTTCATTCCTTGCTACATTATAATTGCATTTCACTGTGCTCTTCAATAGATGATTAAAAATGATGCTCAATGTCTGATGATGTCTAAACATTTTCTCACCACCCACTGATATAACAACTAGAAACTGATGCAACAACCATAATACTGCAGATTAAGATGTGTTACCAGGATATGGTCATATATCCTGGAGAAGGGCTTGTAACCAGGAGGTCCCCGGTTCAAATCCCACCTCAGCCACTGACTCATTGTGTGACCCTGAGCAAGTCACTTAACCTCCTTGTGCTCCGTCTTTCGGGTGAGACGTAATTGTAAGTGACTCTGCAGCTGATGCATAGTTCACACACTCTAGTCTCTGTAAGTCACCTTGGATAAAGGCATCTGCTAAATAAACAAATAATGGTCATGTGTATGTGGGGGATAAGTAAGTGGAAATATATTGTATGGTTGACCTTTCATGCCTAGCTTTCAGAAACAGAACAAGATGGCACTTGCTGTACACTTCTAATCATAAAACAACTATCATTATTATTTATTTATTTATTTATTTCTTAGCAGACGCCCTTATCCAGGGCGACTTACAATCGTAAGCAAATACATTAAGTGTTACATTACTATCAGCCTTTCTGTGCCACGTGCCACGTGCCCCCAAACACTTACTTCCTCAAAGCTTTGCTTTCATTTTCTGTATACTGTACAGGAAAAAAAAACAAAAAACACAGGATTTGGGGTAGTAGGCCTACAGTATGCATACCACAGTTTAATACATATGGGAAAAAGGGATTATCCGACTGAAAATCCGCTAAACGATGTTCTGTGTTTTGCTCTTTTCCTCTGGGTAACAGCTGCACAAATTTAAATTCTTCACTCAGACGAGTGGCTTGTCAACTTGATGAAGTCATTTTTATGCAGTATTTTAAAAATAGATTTTTATTAGTTTTCTAAGAACAAACGTGGTGCTACATACTGTACTCAGAGCAATACAAGTATTTATCTAACCATATTTGCAGATATATAACAAGTATACATACATAAGTATACATACTAATCTTGAGAGCCAACATTAGGAAAAAACAGCTGAAGAGAAAGAATGAAACAGCATTCCCCCGTGTGTGGGAATAAAAGCATTATAGCAGCCACAGTGCTTCAGCAAATTCAAGCCTGCAGAGAACATTTTTAAAGTGCCCACAGTTCAAAGGACATAAAAGAATGTGGCCTTCAACTGGAATTTCAAGATGACATTCAAAACAGGTATATAAGGTTTCCACTGCCAAATCTTCTATTTCTTTTAGGGCTGGGATCAAAACTCCTTATTTTAAAAATATAACTTTGTTTTTTAAACTTCAAGGTATACCAACTGCGTGCTGTTAAACTATGGAGGTGCCTCAAGGACATTTGTTTGACTTTCTACTTCCAATTTTGTTAAATGACTTCCATAGTGATTCAAAATCAAAGCACATACACTAAAACCAAAAACAACCTTTGTGATAAAATACTGTGCTTGCTATGGAGATGGGGTAAGTATGGGGTTACTTGGTTGAGCACTGCTGGTTTGAATTATCATTAAAAAAAAAATATATATATATATTATTGATGCACAAAAGAAACACAACACTCAGGTCTAATGGATTTAATGAAATATTTTAAACATAGATATCAAACAAAATCACAAAAATACAGATAAAAGAATCGTGATAAGTTTTCTGTATGAAACATGACACACTGTCAAAATGAAAACATTACAAAGTTAGTATGGGGTATGACCTCCCTGAGCATTAACACAATCCTGGCATCGTTGACGCATTGTCCTGATCACCCTCTGGATAGACTGCTCTGAGATGTTCCGCCACTCTTCCTGTGCAGTTGCAGCCAGCTGGTGAAGGTTGGCTGGTCGTGGTTGTCTCCTGTGTATGGCACTGGCGATTTGATCCCACAGATGTTCTACTGGACTCAGGTCAGGAGAAAAAGCTGGCCACGGCAAGACCTTGACATTGTTTTCTTCAAGTTGTGCAATTGTAATCCTAGCACTGTGTGGTCTTGCATTGTCCTGCTGGAAAATCGACACTTCCGGATTGGCTTGCAGGAACGGAAAAGCTGTTGCTTCAAGGACTTCGTCAATGTATCGCTGAGCAGTAAGGTTGCCCTTAATCTGCACCAAAGGAGTTCTTGTGTTAAGGAGATTCCTCCCCACATCATCACACTTCCACCGCGTCACCGGTTGGCTTGAACAACGTAACAGTCAGCATAACGCTCACCACGACGTCTCCTTCCGTCAGGTCTGTCAAGGGCAAAACGGCATTCATCAACACTCCACCACTCTCTGCCGCCACCTCAGATGTTTCTAGACCACAGAAGATGGTGTTTTCATGTCTCAGCTGTCAACTTGTTACCTCTGAACGGCCTCCGAGCCGAATTTCTCGTGCTGAAGCCACTGCAGTCTGAAAACGATGGATCAGATGGATCAGTAAGATGTGACGGTCCTGGGCCAGTGGAGACCCTCTGCCTTCTAGCACGTGGCCTGTCCCTCACAGAGCTGGTTTCCTGGTTTCTCTGGACTAGTCTGCTGATTGTTGAAGCAGAACATCTCATTCTCCGGGCAACTTCTATCATGCCAATATCAACCAGGCGATTTTCATTACTCAAGCGGGGCATGGTCGTATCTTTTGCTGTTCTTGCAGTAATTAAAATCATGTATTTTCGAATGGCTATTTATACAGATTCTTAATCAACTCATTTTGGCAATTTTAACTCAACTCAAATACCAAAGACTGAGCACCTGCCGTTTTTATGAAATCACATGACTTGAGCTCAGTATTTTGTTATCCCAAGGAACAATACTACCGGTACTCAAACAATCAACAAACCTGCTCACTATTTAAAATGTAAATAACATTATGTATATGTATGTGCCCAATGAGCTGTTGATATAAAACTTAGACTGTTGTGTTTTTATTGTGCATCAGTGTGTGTGTGTGTGTATATATACATATATATATATATATATATATATGTTACACTCAAGCAGCGATTTTTGACATTGACCAAAAAATAACCATTTCACGATTTAAACATGACCAAATTTGGAAAGACTGAAATGAAATGTTTTTTCGGTGTCTGAGTTAATTATTTTGCTCAAATTGCAAAATGTAAAATACAGACTAAGAAAAGATCATCTGCATCGGTCTTTGTATGAAGCGATTTAAACTGCAAAATGACAGACCAACCAAGAGAGAATTGGGGAAAAAATATAAAGCAGCATCGTTCTTTGTGTAAATCGATTTAAACAAATTGCGAATTGGAAAATGACACACCAACAAAGAGAGAATCGGGGGAAAAATAGAAATCGGTCTTTGTGCAAAGCTATTTACACATTGCAAAATTAACAGGAAAATAACAAAACATAAAAGCAAAGACAGTTTTGTCAGTCTTTGTGTAGTATTGTTATTATTCATTTATTAGGAGATGCCTTACCTTTGTTAATGCATTGACAGTTCCAGTGGACATTTTGAAAATGCTGCTTTATCGATCCCCAGGGTCCTAGTGTACCACCAGAAACTTATATAGAACTCCTCTGTATCCTGGGACACTATCACCCTTCATTTAAATGTGCTTTATTTTGCTCTTATCTGCCCCCTATTTTACTGCATTTTGAGTGTAAAATGTTTACATACCCCAATGGAAATTTATAATTTCTAGAAGTTTCTTGAAAACAAATAATTATAGGGAAAATCTTTTGTAGCAAAAGTTTTGCTTTTGTGGATGAGGAAAAAAGTTACAAGAAATACATGTCTACAATTATTTATTTCAGCAATTTTTTTTGCAAAACTCCAGAAATGCTAGTTCAAAAGTATTCATACCCTGACAAGGAAAATTAAATTATAGCTAGGGTTTCTGATTTTCGGTTTTAACCGATAAAACCCGATAAAACACCCCGATACAAAAAAATTAAATCGGTGGATAGCCAATAAACACCAGAAAACACCGGAAAACACCGGAAAACACCGGAAAAACTGTGGAAATGGTTAATCAATTAACGCTGACTTTACCCTTTTCACATTTAAAAAAATAAAACCTACTACAAAAATAATAATAAATACATTTACCTGTGCTGCTGGGCAATGTCTTGCCGCCTTGACTTGTATATTTCATTGATTAGTTCTGACTACTTTAAACCCGCCCCAACTACTGAGTGACAGCACATTCATACATTTCTACTGGAGACTCCGCTTGCAAGATTTAAAACGAGATTACAATCAGGATGGAGGCTTGTTAGCAGGATTTAAAGCTGTATTACAGTTAAGACACAGAGGATTTAAAACAGAATTGTGGCAAAATGTACAAATATGCTTAAACACAAAAACCCCAGAAGAATGTGCCCATGACCATATGGATTTCATTGTGGAAGACAGCAAAGGAAAGAAGGTACAATTTAAGTGTGCAAGTACTGTCAAGTTATTATACATATTTTGACACACACACAAAAAAAACGCTCAAGTATTTTGGAAAGTAACCGAAAACACTAATTTCATACAGTATATAAAAAACGAAAGCCCCGAAAAAAAAATTATATTTACATAACACTCGAAAATAGCTAAAAATAGCTAAAAATAAGCACCGAAAAATACAATTAATAAAACCCGAAAAACAGAAACCCTAATTATAGCTAGTCGAGGCACCTTTAGCAATAATAACCTCTTTTAAACGATTAGGATATTTGTCAATGAGCTTTTGGCATGATTCTTTAGTGATTTTTGATATTTCTTCAATGCAAAATTGTTCCAGTTCATTCAAATTCCAAGGACTTCTCTTCTTCAACTCATAACAAATCATCGGATTTAGATCGGGTCTTTGACTAGGCCATTCCAGAACCTTGACTTTATTCTTCTTTAACCATTCTGAAGTACATTTTGAGGTGTGCTTTGGATCGTTGTTGTGTTGGAACGTCTAGTTGTGCTTTAAACCAAGTTTTGTAGCGGTGGGTTTCAGATGATTGGTCAGTATCTTTTGGTATGCTATGGCATCCATTTTGTCCATGTATTGGCACTTCATTTTCTGTGCCATTAGAGGAAAAATGGCCCCATAGAAGGATATTACCACCTCCCCTATTAACCTTCCCCATAAATCTTCTACTTGGTGAAAGAACCTTCTTTCTTCCAGCGTTGGGACAGTACCATGAGTCTTGTACTTCTTGATAATAGAAACAATAGTTGAAATTGGGATACTCAAATGCTTGTAATTCTTCTTGTATCCTTCTCCAGCTTCATGACAATAAATCATTTTCTGCCTAAAGTCTTCAGATAGCTCTTTACTTTTTCCCATATTGACTTATTGATAATGACAGCAATCATCCTATGCTTAACCCTTTTACACTCTCTAAGAATGTTCACCTACAATCCAGCATTGTCTAGACTTTTCTAGAATTAGGTTCTGCATTATCATATTGAAATTTCTAACACCTTGTAGACAAGCTATCATAGCATCAAAGGGTGTGAATACTTTTGAATTGGCATTTTTGGAGTTTTGCAAAAAAATAGCTGAAATAAATAATTGTAGACATCTACTTCTTGCAACTTTTTTTCCTCATCCACAAAAGCAAAACTTCTGCTACAAAAGCTTTTTTCTAAAATTCTTTGATTTCAAGAAATCAAAACTTATACATTTCCATTGGGGTATGTAAATTTTTGACTACAACTATATATATATATATACACACACACACACACACCACCCACTCGATATATAATGGGTGTCAGGGTCCAATACAAAGCCGCTATATATCGAGGGCCACGATATAGCGAGAGACCCACAGAAAAACAAATAGGCTAATAACAAATATTGTACAACCACGCCCTCGTTTTATCGGGGGAGCGAGGGTCCAATATAAATCTTCTACGCAACACGCTTTTTCTCATTTTTTGTATAAAAAGCAGCACACCATTTTAATTTGTACTGTGGAGGGTAATTGCTTCTCATCAACTTAAGTCTCCAATTAATTTCATGAATCTTCCTCTCCTTTCTCAAATGCCCAAACCGCTGCACTGAAAGAATCCATTCCCAACATAGGAGGCTTGCTGTGAATAGTAATTCTAAGTGAAATTGTCTATGTATAGTGCAGCTAAGGCATGCATAGTTAGACGGGTAAAAATGGGGAGCCAACTCCAGGACCGCAATATTATTATTATTATTTATTTCTTAGCAGACGCCCTTATCCAGGGCGACTTACAATCGCAAGCAAATACATTTCAAGTGTTACAATACAAGTACTACAATAAGAGCAAGAAATACAATAATTTTTGTTCAAGTGTGACAAACCACAATTCAATAATACAGCAGATAGTTACATCAGGATATGATTAAATAGTGATAGTTACATCAGGATATGATTAAGTACAAAATACTACAGGTTAAACACTTGGCAGATTACAATATTCTGAAGTACAGGATTAAATGCAGTAAAATAGGGGGCAGATAAGAGCAAAATAAAGCACATTTAAATGAAGGGTGATAGTGTCCCAGGATACAAAAGAGGAGTTCTACAGGTGCTGTTTGAAGAGGTGAGTCTTAAGGAGGCGCCGGAATGTGGTCAGGGACTGGGCAGTCCTGACATCTGTAGGAAGGTCGTTCCACCACTTCGGAGCAAGGGTGGAGAAGGAGCGGGCTCTGGAGGCAGGGGAGCGTAGCCGAGGTAGAGCCAGTCTTCTAGTGCAGGCGGAGCGGAGATGTCTAGTGGGGGTGTAGGGAGAGATGAGGGTCTGGAGGTAGCTGGGTGCAGTCTGGTCAAGGCATCTGTAGGCTAGTACAAGAGTCTTGAACTAGATGCGAGCGGTGATCGGGAGCCAGTGGAGCGAGCGGAGTAGTGGAGTAGTGTGGGCGAAGCGAGGTAGAGAGAACACCAGGCGGGCAGCAGAGTTCTGGATGAGCTGGAGCGGACGGGTGGCGGACGCAGGGAGGCCAGCCAGGAGGGAGTTGCAGTAGTCTAGGTGGGAGAGTACCAGGGCCTGGACCAGGAGCTGGGTAGCATAGTTGGTGAGGAAGGGTCGGATTCTTCGTATGTTGCTCAGGAAGAATCGGCAAGTGCGTGCCAGAGTGGAGATGTGCTGGGAATAAGAGAGGCAGGGGTCCAGGGTGACTCCAAGGTTCTTAGCGGAGGAAGAGGGAGAGAGTGTGGTAGATTCCAGAGGAACAGAGATAGAGAGATCAGAGGAGGGGGAGGAGGAGGGAAAGAAAAGGAGGTCAGATTTAGAGAGGTTGAGTTTGAGGTGATGCGAGTGCATCCAGGAGGAAATAGCAGACAGACAGGTAGAGATACGGGAGGAGATGGTGGAGTCAGAGGTGGGGAAGGAGAGGAAAATCTGAGCATCATCAGCATAGAAATGGTATGAGAAACCATAGGATGCGATGAGGGGGCCCAGGGAGCGGGTGTAGAGAGAGAACAGGAGAGGACCCAAGACTGACCCTTGGGGGACTCCAGTTAAGAGTGGGTGAGGTGTGGAGGTTGCTCCACGCCAGGTTACCTGGTAAGTGCGGTTGGAGAGGTAGGAGGAGAACCAGGCCAGAGCAGTGCCAGAGATCCCCAGGTCAGCAAGAGATGATAGTAGAATAGAGTGATCAACAGTGTCAAAGGCAGCAGAGAGGTCGAGGAGAATTAGGACAGAGGAGAGAGAGGCAGCTCGGGCACACTTAAGTGAGTTGGTGACAGACAGGAGGGCGGTTTCAGTGGAGTGAGCAGCGCGGAAGCCAGATTGGAGAGGGTCAAGCAGAGAGTGGTTGGACAGGAAAACAGAGAGCTGGCGGTGTACAGTCCACTCGAGGGTTTTGGAGAGGAAGGGTAGGAGGGAGACAGGACGGTAGCTCCAGAGGGAGGTGGGGTCGAGGATAGGTTTTTTGAGGAGGGGAGTGATAGAGGCTTTTTTGAAGGCAGAGGGAAAGATACCAGAAAGTAGAGAGGTGTTGAGGAGTAAGGAGATGAAGGGGAGTAGAGCAGGAGCAGCAGCTTGAAAGAGGTGCGTGGGGAGGGGGTCCAAGGCACACATGGTGGGTGTGTGACCCTGGAGCAGTGAGGAGAGGTCAGAGTCTGAGAGGGGCAAGAAGGTGGAGAAGGAGGGCGAGTTAGTAGGGGATGTAGTGGGTGTAGGGGTTGGAGCAGGAGGGGGTGCGGGGGAGGGAGAGGTGTTAAAGAGTTTGCGGATATCTGAGATTTTAGAAGAGAAGGAGGCAAAGTCGTCAGGGGAGATATATCCGAATCCGCAGTATAACGAGGGGTGGGTGTATATATATATATATATATATTGGAATTATTGTTGTTGTTTTTTCTTCAAAAACCTGTTGTTCTCAGTACTTAAAAGGGTAATATAACACTTACCATATAACAATTCTCACTGGCGAATCCCAAATAAGGTATAATCCACAGTTGTAATTTCTCATTCAGAAGAGCCTAACATTACAGCTTTCAAACATGTGGGCTGGTCTCTCTTCCTAGCACCCTTCAATGAAGAGGACTTTAAGTTCTACTCACAACTCAGACTGACATAAACCAGCAGGTCAGTCATGAAAGACTAAAATACCGTCGTATAGTATATTCATTTTAATGCCATCCTGATGCAGTAAGTATAAAAAACAGGAAAAAAAAGCCAAAACATGAATGTATTTTTAATTAATTAAAAATACTTCAGTAAAGTAAAAACATTAGAAAGATAACCACGTAATAGGCCTAATATATATTTAGTTATAAAATGAATGCTGAATAAGATGTCTGTGTTATAAACTGCCAGCACAGCTTTTCTTCAGTTCAGATACTGTATCAAAAGGGAGAGACAGAAACGGAAGTTAGACTGAGAAGTTGTTTACAGTTTGAACAACACCGGTACTGTATTTACTGTAGAAATACTACATGAATTACTAGTATAGGGAATTGGGGGACATGCTGTAGGAGCGTTATATCCGAGGCACGTTATAACCGAGAGCCTTATAGCGAGGGAGCACTGTATTATTATTTTTAGTCGTAGTAAAATGTGACTGTGACTGATAACCTGCTTGGAAGGGTGACTGTTAAATAAAGCTTTGTTTTGCCTCAGTCTGCTGCGGTTGGTGCTGCTGCAATGCAGTCTTACTGTATATATCGCAAGCAGCATCAATTACGTGTAAATAAAGAATGTGTATTTTTATTTAAATTATAAAAACATGACTACTGTTCTATATAACGTATTTTTAAACTACATGTGAATGTTTTATTCCATTTGTATGGCTTACCTGTAAAATAATAGGATTTTCAATCAAATATAAACTAGTAGCTATGGTGATGTCATCAGTAAATTATGCAAATGTAATGTATTATTATTATTATTATTATTATTATTATTATTATTATTATTATTAATAATAATAATAATAATAATAATAATAATAATAATAATAATAATAATAATAATAATAACAATAATAACATTAATACAGTAGCAATACATATATAACACAATACAGCAAGCTAAATTAATTAGCCACAAATTATACACCCAGGAGTGTACTGAAATTAGATAGCTGCTTAAAAAAAAAAAAAAAGATAATACTAAAAGAGAGGATTGCTGTTTAAATAACCATTAAATAGCCTATATGTAAACGTTTTAATTAGTCTTATCGATTATTTACATGGTTTAATTAGTCTTATACATTATTTAACAATAACTCTTGGTTTTGAGCTTTGAAAAGCTGGTCACCCTAGCCTCTGCTGTGTTTTTGATGAATAAAATGTTGCTCTTGATTGCCATAAACCATTTGTTAATGCAGTGTTGAGAAATATTATTGCAGTGTGTCATTAGATTCATACACATTTTTTTTTTTAATACATACTTCCAGTCTTTTGCAATATAAAGATTATTTATGATTTATATGAGAACTGTGATTTGGAGCGTGGCTTCATTAAATTTAGTGCTGCTGTGAAAAAAAAAAAAAAAATTGTATGAAACATTTTTTTTAAATACATAGGCATACATCTTGTTCTTCATAATTTCTGGAAGTAATTTAGCCCAAAGGGTTTTACATTTGAATGTGCATTTAAAAAAAAAAAAAAACAGAAATGATCTAGAACACATTATTTCATAGAGGTATGAAATATGAGCTTTATAGTATTTTATTTTTTGTTTGTTAGAAACCTTTACTTATTTTACATCAGCACTAAAGATTATAAAGCAGGTGGTCTATCATACTGCACAGCCATGTCTATATTAGCCTATACAGAATGAGCCCCATTAGTTATTTACATTCATTTACAGGAATACTTATAACTTATAATAATTAAATAGGGCTATACATAGGTGTATTTCTCTTTCAATTCAGATTTCAACCTTGAAACACAACTGATAATCACGGAGTATCACTTAATGGTATTGACAATGATACCACAAGCTTTGCTTACTTCCAAATAAAAAGAAATGGTTGAATGTTATTTTGTCCTGTTACAGCCTAAAATAACAGGCTCTTCATCCAATCCAATATGATAAGTTACATTTTGTTATAAAATAAAATAGAAATGTTATTAAAATCTTTCTGAAGTCACAGCTGAATACTTATTTGTAGATTTGCTTTCAGGGAATGCCATAAGAATGGTTTGTTCTTTATTTGGTCCGGTATTGTAAAGGGTATTCAGTTCCTCAAGCCAACCAATAAGCAAAAGGCCCTTACTGCTGATAGGGCATGATAATACCAAGAGCCTGACGATTCCAATTTCTTTCCTGATGAAATGTTAGAATGCATTGAGAAATTATAATTGGCAGGCCAAATATTGTCAGGCTTTAACTCAGTGAATGTCACTCTTCATAAGCATTGCTGTGTCAATGATTTACCTGCCAGAGGATGTCATGTTTGTTTGAGCTGAGAGTGTTTATTCACTATCTTACTTGCCTAGTTGTAGTGGGAGGTCCAACAGTTACAGCAAATGACAGAGCCAAGAGAACCTGGCATCAAGTCACTTGACCTCCCCTGTGTCTCTGTCCCCCAGTATTAAACTGCAAGACTCTTTTTAATGTTACTGTACAGAAAAGCTGTATATGTATGTATGTATTGTATTTATGTATGTATTTATATGCATGTAGATACAAAATGTATTGAGAGCTCTAGCATTTTTTGTATCACATGCTATAATTTTGTTTATTTATTAACCAGTTGCAAATAAGCCCAAAGGCAATGTTGGGTTTAAAATTAAAATGTAATTCCCTATTTTAAATGATATCCAAAACAATGCATTTCAATACATTACTCAAAACCTGGTGGTAACAACAACTAACAATGCTACAGTATTTTATGCATTTGTCCCTGTGACAGAAATATAATGAGTTTTGGTTGTAAATCTCCCTCCCAACCTGTGAGGGCACTAAGCAGCGAAAGGGAAAGGCTTTGGACGGGCTGGCCTGACAGTTCTTTCCCTGGGCCAGGAAGTCGGTCAGTCTAGAAGAAGGCGAGACTCTGTTGCAGGAACGTATTAACCCCGAAGGGAAACGATGTAGCAGCTGCAGACAGTAGAGGCAGCTGCAATCGTTTACCAAGGGGTTATGCGTGATAGCATAAAGGGGATGGAGGATCATAAATCTTTTCCTTCGCTTGGTTCAGAGAAGCACGGAACTGGAAGGACTGGGAGAGTTCCCAAACACAATTGTTAAAAACAAAGAGATTGTGAGTATTTTGTTTGTTTATAGCACTGTTAGTAATTGTCTTTTGTCTTTGTAAATTCACTAGAAGGCTAACACGTCTCCGGAGCTGTCGCCTTGGGACAGCACTACCTGGAACAACAACACCACAGTCATTGTTATTGTTATCACCCACCCCAAGCACTACTGCACGCACCCGAACTGGTGACCGTGTTTAGTATTATTGTGGGGCGGATAAGGTGTTATTATTATTTGGTTCTGCAAACCATTATTATCGTTTCCTTCCGTGCTTTACACATTGGTGTGTATTGCCGGAGGATTATTGTTTGGTTGCCAGACCGGAGTTTTACAAAATAAAGTCCCCTTTTCCAAACCGGATTACAGTTTCCTTTTGTGCAATTATTCCTGCACTGCATCACCTCTGCACCTGTTTCTACTCAGCAGCCACTTTGCCACAGTCCCCTAACAAACTTAATACAAAATGTATATATCTCTGCAGGTTTTGTTTTAATAATCAATTGACCTTGTTATAATCTAAACTGACATCAAATTATAGGCTTTGGCACGTGAGTTAGCTATATTTAAAAAACAAAAAGCAATTATTTATTTAAATGTAATTAATTTTAAATGCACAATAACTTATATTCCTCAACACATGGCACAAGAAGGACATCAAGCAGTTGCAGATGCCTTTCCTTGAAAGATGTTTATTTCATATGGCCCATTATTTCATCAAGGAACTGTTCTGCTTTGTAAATCAGTAATATATCAAACTTACTGTACCAAACACACCAAATACCACCAACCTTTAGCTTTGTATTACTCCTGCTGGTTTTCCTACAAGGATAATTTTTTTTTGATACACAATCAAAATACAGTGAAATGAGGTCTACAAAAAATCAAATTTAGAAATGTGACGGTGGCAACATTAGGATCCCCCACTGTGTAGAATCTTAGATCAATCAAATTGACCCCAATACAAGATCTAAATACTGGCACAAAGCTCATAAACTTGTAATACATCAAATATCTTTCCAATGTATATTTATTGTTGTGACAGGGACAGCCCTTTCGGTGGTTCTGGAGTGCATGTGTGCCTTTAGGGAAACAGCTGGGACACACAACAGGAGACGCGTTGCTAAGCAACTGATTGAGCAGGTGGGCTGCCCAGCACTGAGCTGATCGGGAGCTTCGGACTGGCTTGGGGGTGTGCCCTGGAAAGCAGAGCAGAGCTTAAAAAAGCATCTGCGCTACACCTCAGGGCTACTGAACAGCCATTGCCATACAGACGGGCACTGAGAGAAGATTGCTGTGTTTACATCAAGGAGAAGAGTGTCCACTCTGCAGGAAAACTACTATGGAACCCTTCAACTGCAAGACGGTACCTGTGAAGGCACGGCCCAGCCAGGACCGTCAGGAAGACCCAGAGTCACCGTGAGGCCGGGACTTCGGGAGCAACAGCAATAGGTTAGTTTAAGGGATGTTGATCTCAAACAAGTATAGAGAGGGTTTCGTAGTGTAGTAGGTTCCTGGAGCGGGTCGTCTCGTTTAGTGAGACTAGCACTCGCCTTGTGTGGCAAACTTTTATTTTTAGCTTTGTTTTCTTTTGTTTTCTTTATTAACCATTGCTGGTACCCTAGTGGCAGCACCTGTGTTATTAAATCTGCAGGCCTGTGCGGCGTGTCAACACCCAATGCTCTGTGTCTGACTCATTATTATCCAGTGATGACCCACACACGTAACAAATCCCCCTGTTACAATTGTATTTAATCAATAAGAATGAATAAGAAGTACAATAGTTTAATTCAAGTAAATCTTAGCATCACTTTGTACAGTAGATCTTAGATTTTCCTATACGAACGAGGCACATACTCTCTTCAACGTGTATTTATAATCAATAAAATTGGTGAACATATCTTGCACACTTTTCCATGCTGTACTTCCTATTCGAAGGAATGCATCTGGCACATGTGACTTGCTTCTGGGAGTTTAAGTAATGATTCTTCCTGAGCCATTTTTTTTTTACATGTATATTTCTAAAAAACAAACAAACAAAAAAAAACATTCTAAATGTTTGCCATTTAATTTCTTTAAAAGAACACATTTGTGTACCAATCACTGCTTTTCCTCTGACTGGTGTGTTTTCAATGGTGACTTAATTCTTTCTTGCAACTTTAGGAAGTTGACTTGAAGTACAGCACTGAAGTAACTGCAATGAGAGTTAAATAAATATTCTTCTCCAACAGCTTCAAATAAATCCCCATTAAGAAATCTAAATCCCATTTACCATAATGTGTGCATTTTTCACATAGCAAAATGTGATATTAATGAATATACAGTGGTTTGCAGAAGTATTCACCCCCGAAGCAAAGCTCAAATATATATATATATATATATATATATATATATATATATATATATATATATATATATATTATTATTATTATTATATATATATATTATATATATTTCAAATCTTAAACTATGAGACTTAAAATGACTCCATCCCCCCTTAACATTTTCTAGATCTACTTCAAAGAATTAGATATTGGTAACAGAGGGTCGTAAATATTTAAATTGGGGAATAGTTGAGATTACCTGGGGTGCATTCAATAGGCAGAGCACTAGGGAGCGTTACGTGGCACTTACTATTGAACAACAGGCACGCCGAGAGCGCTTTAACATTCTGAGGAGCTGACTCGGTGGCCGTTTCAAAATGGCGGAGTGTGGCCGAGCTGTCGTTGAGTGGCGTGTGGGTGGTGACGGCATGGACCAGGAAGTAAACAAAGGCAAGGAATGGCGGTGAAACTGAACGCAACGGCAGTCAGTGTTTTATTAAATAATAAAACAAACAAAAGATTTAAACAAAACAAAACACTACAAACAAAAGGGCACGTTGGCCAGACAAATAAACAAATACGTGCTGGTGAAACCCAGCACGCTTAGCAGTTGTTTCTATCTCTCTCTCCACAAAACCTGTCTCACCTCTGACACTCTCCGCCTTGAGTTGAGAGAGTGGGTCTTTTATATTCTGGCCAAGGGGTTAACTAGCTGTTAATTAATTATTACCCCTCGGCCACAGTCTGCACGAGTTTAGTAAGGATGCGTGACTGTCAGCTAGTTAAATAACACTGTGTAACAATTTTTTTATTTTTTTTTGGTTCCTGGGTAGTAAGTGTTATTTCCTAATTGCTTATGGCTCAAAAGTATAGAAAATGGATATTATTCCCCACAAACTTTGCTTTTGTGACCAGGACAGTGATATTTTGAAATTTACCTATTTCCAATGAGAAAACGGGCGAATTTGTGTCTTTTCGTTCACATAAAGTCAGAAAAAAACAACATATAAATCCAAATTAACATGTATTTATACTAAAGTAATACAAAAATGACTACAAAAGATTTAGAAGTGAGTAGTTTTTCGAGATTTACGATTATACTGTAAATCACTTTCACGAATCAGCCCCCAAATGTAGTCTCCCATCATGTTCTCGTTATACTGTCCTTGGTAGCGGCGTTCAAAGTCCAGTATATCCTGGTGGAAGCGCTCGCCTTGCTCCTCCGAGTACGCTCCCATGTTCTCCTTGAATTTATCAAGATGAGCATCAAGGATATGGACTTTGAGGGACATCCTACAGCCCATTGTGCCGTAGTTCTTCACCAGAGTCTCAACCAGCTCCACATAGTTTTCGGCCTTGTGATTGCCCAGGAAGCCCCGAAACCACTGCGACAAAGCTGTTCCAAGCCGCTTTCTCCTTACTAGTGAGCTTCTTGGGGAATTCATTGCACTCCAGGATCTTCTTTATCTGTGGTCCGACGAAGACACCGGCTTTGACCTTTGCCTCAGACAGCTTAGGGAAGAAGTCTTGAAGGTACTTGAAGGCTGCCGACTCCTTATCTAGAGCTCTGACAAATTGTTTCATAAGGCCCAATTTGATGTTCAGTGGTGGCATCAGTACCTTCCGGGGGTCCCAGCCGTACTCATCATACTTCAAGGCATCCAGCAAGGTCTTGATGCTGTTGTAATCCTCTTTGAGGTACACTGAGTGAGCCAGGGGAAGAGACGGGTACTTGTTACCATTATGGAGCAGCACGGCTTTGAGGCTCCTCGATGAGCTGTCAATGAAGGACAGTATAACTAGAACATGATGGGAGACTACATTTGGGGGCTGATTCGTGAAAGTGATTTACAGTATAATCGTAAATCTCAAAAAACTACTCACTTCTAAATCTTTTGTAGTCATTTTTGTATTACTTTGGTATAAATACATGTTAATTTGGATTCATATGTTGTTTTTTTCTGACTTTATCTGAACAAAAAGACACAAATTCGCCCGTTTTCTCATTGGAAATAGATCAATTTCAAAATATCACTGTCCTGGTCACAAAAGCAAAGTTTGTGGGGAATAAGAGCCATTTTCTATACTTTTGAGGCATAAGCAATTAGGAAATAACACTTACTACCCAGGAACAAAAATTGTGCTACATAGTGTAATCAGTAGCTGATCAGTCAGGCATCCTCACAAGGTTTTTAAAATACAAAAACAGTAACAGACAATGCCGGCGGCTTTCATCCGTGCCGCAAACAACAATACAAATAACAACAACACAGTGCACATATATATATAGGGACGGGACACTCCGCCACACGGAGGTACAATACCAGTGTGGCGGCTGTGGTGTAATTTCCCCACATTTTGGACTTTTTGACCAACATATCTGTGTGCATTCTTTTTCGTAAAAACAAATGACAGTTTATTTAAATTAACAGCGTAATTATCTGACTATTTTTCCTTTTAAACGAAGTGAATCTGCAGCATCTCATACAACATTTGAAACGCTCAGCTTGTTATTGTTTGTTTGGTTGGCCTTACATTAAAGGAATATTTTCTTAACTGCTTTTAAAAAGAAAAACAATGGCTGAATAGCGCTGTGTTAACAGTGAACTATATGTAATGCCGGGTTTTTTTTATTTTTATTTTTTTAGTTTTGCTATTTCTGCGAGATTAGGCTTCAAAGTGTATCTCGGCTGAAAAAGCACAGCAGTAGGCTACACCAAAAACTTTAAATCCTTTTTTTCTGTGGCAGAATAAGAGAACTTTACTAAAATTAGGTACTTTTGCAGTGTTACATTACTATCGAACCAAGAGCACATGAAAAACAAAATGATATATATACTATAAGACTTAAATCATATTGGAGAGAAAAAACTAACAAAAAAACAGTAGTACTTAAATGGTAAGACTTTGCAGAGGAACAGAAAAGGCAGATGCAGGATCTCATGTAAATGCAGAAGGTTGCAAAGCAAAGAAACTAACTGCTAAAGTCATTCACAGATGTATTTAAAGAAATCATTTCTTTGGAAAGTTTTTAGTTATTTGATTTGCTGTATAAAAATGTTACTGGGTTGAACAATTTTTGGAAAGTTTTTTTCATTTTGCTGTATAACAACACTTACATACAGGTAGTGGACAAAAAAATGGAAACACCAATGTAAAGTCACTTAATAGGGCATTGGGCCACTATGGTATCCCGCTCTGTGGAGTTCTCGGCAGACCGTTTTTGATGAAACTGGCTGCTTGCGCCCCAGGTTGAAATCTGCAGTCAATTGATCTGCAGTTTTTTGCCTGTTTTGCCTTGCACTTCGAATTAATGCACGGATATCACGAACCTGGAGTATGTGCTTCCGCCCACTATTGCCCTCAAAGTCACTGAGGTCTCCTCCTGCAGCCATGCTAGCCATAATTATAGGCAACCAGGCCTGTCCAGCATTTTTATACATGACCCTAAGCATGCTGGTATGTTATTTGCTTAATTAACTCATGAGCCACACCTGTGTGGAAGCCCTTGCTTTCAATATACTTGGTGTCCCTCATTTACCCAGGTGTTTCCATTTTTTTGTCCACTACCTGTACAATAGTAACATCTTAATTGCAAGCGTAAACTGAACAGTAGCCACCTGTAAATAAAACATGTTATATGCAACAATCACAGTACTGGGGAACAATGCTCTCAACTTAGTTTTATATCCGTACAGGACTGAATTCACTGCCGCTAAAGCCATGGTGGTGGCTCTCGATGCGTGCAATAGAGGCATTAAACAGCAGCTTTTCTGCACAATCTATCATAAAATCATCCAAAAACAACGCTAGTGCTGTGTTTTCCGCCATCTTGAAAGTTCTCTCTTTGTAACACACTGTTCAATAAGAGCTAACTATGTTAGGTAGCGCCACGCCAGAGCACTTTGCCTATTGAACGCAGCCCTGCTGTGCTGATCTTTACAGTCTGGTCTAAACAAAGAAAGCTGATTCTTATCTGTTAATTAAGAATGTCTGTCTGAAAGCCAATGTACCATTTTCTTCTTATAAAGGGTTAAGAAGTGCGACCCTTGGTGGATATGAGGTGCCATGACCCACCCCCACCCCCACCCCCAAATAATATCTTTATTTTCATTTTATATTAAAAATGTTTTTTCAGAAGTGCATCATATGACATAAATATGGGCTTAAAGCTGCTTTATATTTCGCTCAGTGCAGAGACCCAGGGTTTGGAATAAATGACTGACCTTGCTTTTAAGATTTAATATATATTACAAAAGCATAAATAAGTGCTACACATCATAGACTAGTGTGCTCTGAGACATTAAACTCATTGATTGTTTGATTCAACCCTTTGATTATGTTTTCTGATTGATGCCATTCTCTAACTTTGTGAACTGCAGAACTGAGTCACTTATTTATTCATCAGGCTATTCTGTAATCAATACACTGCTTTACTTCACCAGAGTTGTTATATATTATTATTGATTCAATAATTACATCTCACGCATTTTCACCATATTGTCACATTAAAATATTACAACCACAGTATTTTCAAGCAATACAATTTTACTGCCTGGGAGCTTTACTGTATCTAACATGGGTTTGTACTGTATATTTAATCATTAATTTATTGTAAGGCAAGAGGTAAGTGAATCTATAAATGTAATGTCGCCTCATCACTACAGCCTAGGACGACTGAACGAGCAACCTCTGCATTCTGCATTCAAGCCAGTCTTTTCACCTGCAAAATCTAAGCAACAAATGTTACTAAGAAAGGCTGGGATTTATAAACAACTGGGATTGCTTTTGGAAAAGAAAAAGATATTAAAGGAAAGATGGACTGCACCTAAATAGGTCAGGAGCAAGCAGGCTAGCTGATAACATCGAACATCACCTAGCAAGGTATTTAAACCAGGAACTGGGGAGGGGAGGGAATCTAAAGAGCATGTAAAAGTCAGGTTATAGTATCCTGCCATTCCCGCTACCCGCTGAGTAAACACAGAGGTGTGTGCTACAGTAACCGTCGTCAAATTCCTATTACCCCTGTTCAATCACATGCTCTTGATTGGACCAATTTATGCCTAGGTTTATTTAATGGTCAGGTCTCTGTCTAATAAGGCTCTGTTAATTAGTGATTTTATTCAGGATTACAACATTGATAGTCTCTCTTTAACTGAAACTTGGCTTGGACCGATTGATTGAGGCTTCTCCACCTAACTATTCTTTTTTCCAAAAAGCTCACTCTACTGGGCAGGGAGGTGGACTTGCTACTGTCTTCTGTAGTGAACTTAGAATCAAACAGGAAATAGTTGAAGGTTATTCATCTTTTGAAGTTTTAACCTTGACATTAAACAGTCCATTACCTGATCATATTGTAATTATTTATCGACGAGTTAAGTCAAACCCACTATTTCTGACTGAATTTGGGGATCTGCTATCTATATTGACAGTCAAATATGATAGGATTCTTTTATTGGGTGATTTTAACCTTCATGTTGACATTGATTCTGATTCTAACTCCTTGGAATTTTTGATGCTACTGGATTCCTTAGATTATATCCTGCATGTCAAAGGTCCTACCATAATCGTGGCCATACTTCAGATCTGTAATTTCTCATGGTTTAGCTGTTAAGAACTTCATAACCCTAGATCTTACTATTTCTGATCATTTTGCCATTGAGCTCATTACCACTCTCTGTCCTCATCAGTTGATGAGCTGTTTAATACCTACAACACCACCTTGACAGGTATCTTAGATACTATAGGGCCAATCAAAACTTGGAGAGTGTCTTTTAAAAAAAGCTCACCATGGTTTAATGATACAACTCGTAAGATGAGATATGAGGGTCGTAAACTAGAACGGAGATGGCGGGAATCTAACCTGCACGTTCATTACATCGCAAGGAAGGGCCACCTGGTTAAATATAGGAAGGCTCTGGAGTTGGCTAGATCATTATATTATTCTAATTTAATTGAAACTAATAAAAATAATCCTAGATTTATTTTTGCTACCCTAGATACATTAATGAATCCTTCTCCTAATAGTCCTACCCTTGATGTTGGCTCCTCTCACAGCTGCAATGACTTCTTACATTTCTTTAAAAATAAAATACTAGACATCAGAAATGAGATTCCATAGACACCTTTTATTAAGGCGGACCCAAGCACAATTTTATCAACTAACCTATTAAGGCTACTATGGAGACGTTTTGTTTGATTACCTTGCAGGAACTAAATAGTTCAACATATGAGAGCTACTACATGCACTCTTGATCCTATTCCTTCAAAACTATTTAAATATGTTCTTGGTGTTACTAATACCCACATTAAAAAAAAAAAATATATATATATATATATATATATATATATATATATATATATATATATATATATATAAATGGTTCACTTTCATCCAGTATAGTTAAAGAAACACAATTTGGACTGTAACAGGGGAGATCTGTGCTGACTGTCTGGCGCATGCATGGTTCTGTAGGAAGAGGGCAGCAGCCTCGTAAGATCCGCCTGTCAATCATGGCAATGACACAGAGAGGTTGGATGAGGGTGTGTTGTCTGTCCCTCACTCTGAGTGGTTGAGAGGCAGGCCTTGACTCGCTCGACCTATAAGAACTACGCTCTGGTATGCATTCAGGTGGCCATTACAGGGGAAACCCAGCGACACTAGCTGAGGACGCCAGTGTAAACAACACCAGACAAGCACGGCTGAGGAAGACAGTCAGCCTTAAATAAAGAAAACAATAAATAAAATTAATTGTTACGTACCCGAGAGAACGTGTGTGGTTAGAAGGGGAACCTTGGCCACCCCAGTGTATAGTGCATAGCAGAGAGTAGGTTGGAGACCCGATCTGACCAGTTTAGCGGCAGTGGGGAAACGCGACACAAGCAACATCTTTTGTTTGTAGTTTTATTATTGTGTTTTATTTTCCCTTTTTGCTTTCGCCTTTTGTTATTCATTATTATTTCAGAGCACCTGCATGTGCTGCCGGATACAAGAGCAACACCTTTACCATCGGTGGTATTGGGGATAGCAGCAACTCTGTCAGAGTTGTGAATGACCTGCTGATAAGCTCTGACTCAGGCTTTCCATAATTCTTCTTGATCCAAGTGCTGCCTTTGATACTGTAGACCATAACATCCTACTGAATTATCTTGAAAGCAAAAAATCTTATCTTTCTGATGGTTTTCAGTTTGTCTAAAATGTAAAATGTAAAATCAGAAGTTGTCTGTAGTGTTCCACAGGGCGCCATTTTAGGTCCCTTGTTGTTTTCGGTATGCTACCGTTAGGTGTAGGGCCCTATGAAATCCGTGTTGTGGAGCACACGGATGGAATCGTGGAATTCAGAGAAAAAAAATTGAATTAGGCACCTGAGAACATTACCACAAATCAGTTTAAACAAACAAACAATATATGTGTGTGTATATATATAGAAATACACATCATGGGAATGCATGAAAAAATTATTTTTGTAAAAAAGTACTGCCTCTTGTGCCACTTCACTTACTAGCTACCGTTATCGCCTGGGGGGGAAAACGACTACCTATAAGTTATTCTGAGCAGATTGTACTGTAATGACTACTGCAGAATGTAGGGTCTAGTTGCTGCATTTTTCTCAGGGAGATATTACTAAGCGCCTTTTTATTAAATTAGAATAAATCAAAATATTTAGGCTTTTATTTACATTGTCATGAAAACATTAAATCTATTTTGAAATGTTAAATTTGTGTTGAAAAGAAAAACTACTAAAAAAGCCTACATTTTGATTTTATTTTTTAAATTTGCAATGCTCCTAGTTTGTTTCTATTACATTGTGCCAATTTGTACCCTTTTCTAGAAAGGTTTTTTTTTGGTCATATTTTTTCATGCATTTCTAGCTTCATCATTGCTGTCAATGTATAAAACACTTGTAGTTATAAAAACAAACTAACTAACAAATTACAGATTTTCAAAACCAAAAAATCCGAAATCAGGAAAAAATAAATCTGAAAATTCAAAATAATAAAACAGATTTCATAGGGCCCTATAGGTGACATTATCCGCAGACACGGAGTGAACTTCCATTGCTATGCTGATGATACCCAGCTATATTTCTCCCTAAAGCCAGGAATT
Organism: Acipenser ruthenus; assembly: GCF_902713425.1. NCBI lineage: Eukaryota > Metazoa > Chordata > Actinopteri > Acipenseriformes > Acipenseridae > Acipenser > Acipenser ruthenus. Next base: position 13,731,896 of record NC_081193.1, read on the forward strand.
TCTTCTGCCTGTGTGTTATTAGCTACTTGCCTTACAGACATCAAGCATTGGATGTCACAGAATGTTCTAATGTTGAATTCAGATAAAACAGAGGTTATGCTAGTGGGCTCACAGAACCAACTAAAAGGAAACGTGAGATAACATGTGCTTGAGACTCATATTAGGGAAGTTACTAAAGTATATTTTTAAAAGCATTGATTAAGGTACACTCCAGTCCTGTAGGTGGCAGTAATAAGCCTCATATTTGGCTTTGCCAGCAATATTAACCTCTTCAACTCCATGACGTACGCATATAAGTCAAATGAAAACCCACTTACAGTACCATGCTGTACCTTCGTACGTCAAGTTTCCCATTCTATTCTATGATCGGTTTCTCAGTCTAGCGTATCAGATTTCATTCTCTAAGGCAGTGCTAGTACTGTGGAATGTGCAATCCAATTGTATCCAAATGCGTGTCATGTAGCGATTCCAATCTAGCTGTGGGCGTTTAGAAGACTGAGATATATTGCGGGATGCCATTCAACTTTTACAAGTATATATATATATATATATATATATATATATATATATATATATATATATATATATATTACAAGTATACAGATGACTATATGAAATCTGTAGAATGTGAATTAAATAATACAGATACATATGAAGAAGTTAAAAGCAATAAGATCAATAAATCGGTAAAAGAGGTTAAGGAAATTGCGGAGAGACTATACAATAAAGGAATTATATCAAAAAAAATTTAAAAATTCATGCAACCACATAATGCAAGAACAGGCCTAGCAATAGGAAATCCTAAAATGCACAAAGAAAATCACCCTATGCGAATGATACAGTACAATTGATAATCCAACACACATAATAGCTGAAATAGCAGAAAAACAATTTAGGTCGCACGTTGAGAAATTACCAAGCTATGTTAAGGATACAACACCATTTTTAAAAAGACTTGAATCAATAAAACACAACCTCCCAGAGAATACAATTTTATTTTGCATGGATGTAAAATCCTTGTACCCAAGTGTCCCTCGTAAAGAAACTTTAGAAGCTTGTCAAAAAGCACTAGCTCAAAATCAATACCAACAGCAGAGGTACTGAACATGATCAACGTAGTTTTACAAAACAGTTATTTTACATTTGTTGATAAGAATTACAAACAAAACGATGGTACAGCAATAGGATCTAAATTAGGAATGCATTTTGCCAGTACATACATGGGGAAATGGGAAGAACAATTACTTAGAAAATCGGAAAGAGAACCTTTAGGATACATTTGGTTTGTAGATTATATTTTTGGGGTTTGGACACATGGAGAAGAGTCTCTTTTCCAGTTTCATAAAATGGCGGTTAAAACGAGGTGTCCCGATCCAGGAACCGGCTACACTACGTAACCCTCGCTATACATCACATGGGATCACAATCCCCTAACTAACCTACTCATGAGCCGGTATTCATACAACGACTCGTGCTGCTTCATACGGCCTTGGCTGGGCATTGCCTTCACAAGCACCGCTTGCAGTCTCAGGGTTGTGTAGCTGTTGTTCCTGCAGAACGGACCCTCTCCTCCCGAGTATATGCCACTCCCCTCTGGCATGGCGTTACATTCGCCCCGAACCATCTCCCGCGGATGCTTTTGAACTGACGGACACTCGGTCAAGACCCGCCCACCTGCTGATTGAGGTCCAGCACAGCCAATCACTTGCTGCCCTTCCCCTCAACCAAACCTAGCAGGCAGCAAGTCTCAATCGAGTGCACGTCTGTAAACAATAAATGTAATTATTATTATTATTATTATTAATATTATTATTGTTATTATTTATTTCTTAGCAGACGCCCTTATCCAGGGCGACTTACAATTGTTAAAAGATATGACATTATTTTTACATACAATTACCCATTTATACAGTTGGGTTTTTACTGGAGCAATCTAGGTAAAGTACCTTGCTCAAGGGTACAACAGCAGTGTCCCCCACTGGGGATTGAACCCACAACCCTCCGGTCAAGAGTCCAGAGCCCTAACCACTACTCCACACTGCTGCCGCAGTGGAAAATGTAAAGTATTATGCATAATAAAGTATTAAACAAATCAACTCCAAAACGACATACAATAAACCCATTTCCCCATACAACTTATATCCACACTAAATACACACGTGCAGGGCAATCACGATGCTACAAGTACATATGGTTTTGTTTTTTGTTTTTTTTCCTGCTGCATTTATTAATCCTGGAGGCATAACTGAACAGTAACACACTAGTTGTTGCAACTTTTAAATCAAGATCCAGTTGTCAGTCTGAGTATGATCATGAGGGGATATTTCACCAGGTCTTTAATTTACAACTCTACCTGTTACACTATATTTTCTTAAGTAGGCTCATTTATCACCACCTTATGATAAATGCATATTGGTCAGCGAGAATATTAAGAATGCATTGCACATTCCACCTCGCTAACCTCTAGATCTCTTACAGTCGTTCAGAACCTGAACTGATTGAAAATTTGCCTGTGTAGCTTCTTTACAATAACTGCCACCCCATATAATGAAAAATACCAAATCATGCTAACAATAGATTTCACCCACACCCTCCAACATTTGACAGATGAAAACAGGTACACTTGTTTTGCGTTAAGCGAGCAAGTGGCTCATGCATTTGCGAATTACTACAGTAACGCATACATCTACTGGAGAGAACAAATTACGGAGGTCACAAAAATACCCATTTTGAATCTCTTTTTTTTCAATGTGGGAGATGACCTACAAAAAAAATAATAATTAACCACGTCAACCCGTTCCCAAAGTGAATTACAGTAAGAGGCAACTATAGTGCAGCAGACCGACTACAGTGCATGTTGCAATCCTGCCTGCCTGCACGCTGAGGCATTACACTGGAAGTTTTATATCGAATCCTACGATTGTATAATAATTGTCATAAAACATAACTGCACAGTATCTATACATTGCAAAAAGATGAGTGCATTGGAATAATAAAAAGAACAAGCCCCTTTGGAGACAACATACCTACTATCGTTAACCTTTGTAGGACCAACTCCTCCATGGGAAAGTCAAATTAAACCTACTCAAAGACAATAGGACAGTGAAGCTAACAACTGCAAGTGAAGAACGGAACCATGGAATACATCATTAAACACTATTTCATTTAAGAGTTGACTCAGTCATTTAAGAAAAACATGCTACCAAGATGGGTGGATGACCAACCCAGCTGCCCTAAATAAAATGTAAATCACCAAACAAAAATAAATAGTTGACCATGTATATTTACAGAATGTGGATGGATGCTGGTAACAGTACACAGCTTCATACATATACTATTTACTTAAAAGACAAAATGAGCTGGAACTGGGTAAACAATTAAATGAACCTTAACATACTTCACAAGTTTGAACACCTGGTTACTAAGCATTGTGAAGTAAAAAGGTTTATATGCACTCAATGAAATATAACTTCCAAGACTGGAAGTTCCCCAAAGCACCTGACTAAAATAAAACAATCCACAAGATTACTTTTAAAGATAAATCTAATAATAGGAGACCACTTACTTTGCATATTCATCATTATCTTTGTCACACCTTGTATCCTTGTGCTTCTCCCAGTCCTTCCCATGCTTGCAAGTAGTTAATAAAATAATATCCTCCCCATTGTGAACGTGATACAAAGAATTCCTGGTTTCTGACCCAATACCAGTCAGGTACCTTTTCCCTTTAAAAACTAATAAATATTTCCTTGATGGAGGAACATTATTGAACGTCAAATAACCCTTTTCACCTCCTTTCTGTGGGTGGTCCTTTGAAAACAAAGGGATCGAAATGTCAAATTTTGGCCTAAAATTATCCATGCCAATGCTAGCCTTGGCCAAAATTGCCTGCCCAATATCGAAACCCAAATCCTCTGTGTAATCAGGCCAGGTCCCTGAATACAGATTAAATATGAGATGGTTCCTCCCATTGTTCCACTGAGGAAGGCTTTGAATTTTCACTTTCACGCTGTGAACATACTGAACAGAAAGCTGGTCCCTGTCCAATGTATCAATGCTGAGGACAAACATGCAAGCCTGGCTTGGGTCCGAGGTATACAATCTGGACTCCTCTATGGTGGTGAGAATCTTTTGATAGCTCTCCGAAATCTTCTCCCCCTTCTGTAAAGGGTAGATGTAGACCTTGAAGCCGCTCCTCTGGCAGAGGCTGAAGTCAAAGCAGGTGTCCATCCTGCACTTCCTATTTTTGTATATGTTGGCCCTGATCTCCCTTCTCTCTCTAGGAGAGGCATGCCGCAGCTGTAGTTGAGAGCCATCCTCATCTTTCTCCTCGCTATCCAGGTAGGTGCTTAGAGGGTTAATCCACTGTGGCCAATGCTGCCTCTGAGGATCTTGACCACTTGGATTCTTAAGGAGGTGGCGCGGGTGGTGGCGGTGTTGATGGAACTCTCCAATCTGCAATCCCCCCAGATAGACAAGCAGGAGAAGACAGGCTCCTAGAGACACTAGAAGGTACCTCTTTTTGGCCTGCATGTGGGCAGCGGGGCTGATGGAGATGAGAAAAGAGGCTGAAGGAGGAAGAGGAGGAGACGGGTCCAGTTTCAACACATGGAGCAGACTCTCATCCCAAAATGAGCATGTTGGTGGCTTTAGGTAGCTGTGTGCACAAAACACAGTAGCCATTCACTTCATTTATTTTATAAAGTACTACTCACTTTAAGCATGTTAAATTTGTAATAATCCAGAATTGCCTTATTATAAAGCGCTGGTCCCCTGTTAACTTTACTTAATGTGGTCTGTATTCTTCTTAGAAAGGCCAATGAAAGTGTGTTTTGTACTAGTACACCACTGGATGTATAAGCAGCTCAGCTCCTTTAGTGACAGATGTAGACTAATCAAATGATGAATTACTTAGCAGGAAATACATAACTTTGTGTGCTTTAAATGTATTATTTTTATATGAGTTTGTTGATTTAATAATGTAATCCCATTTATACCAAATTTAACAACATGTTGGCAATTTAGTTTTAATTGTACATTATGTGTGGTGTTTCCCTGCCCAATAATTAATAGTCCTAATGCTTGGCACAAATTCAGTCTTACTTTTGTCCCTTCCACTTGCAACTGACAGTTAACACACAATACAGAATTAGAATGAATATTTACGCATATCACAGGTTTTATTTATGAACAGTTACTACTTCCGATTCTGATGGTACTGTATACACATGTGTATTAACATTTGTAGTATTAGCAGTATTCTACTCTTGAAGTCTTACACCTTAGCAAGACAATCGATTGAGACACACCAAATCATAGCCATTGACTTAGCGGACTGTGACAGAAATACAGTTAAAGTCGTACCTGCTTTAACAGGTGACACCTGTTGTTATTATTTCCCTTAAGGGAGATGAAGAATGATGATGTCTCTTCCTTCTACTGAACTGTTGTCCTAAAAGCATACGTCAAGACCTCATTTTAAGACACATATTTTTGCATCTCACTGTTGAAAATTCTCTTTTGTTTTAAATATTTAAATGTCCTTTTGAACGTCATCTTCACAGAATAACGATTTAAAACAGCTCCAGGTAGGAATCCCCTTCATTAAAAAAAAATATTCTAAAAACTAACACTAACGAGAAGTTCAGATATTCCTGTGGGAGGGAGTATTAACAGCGACAATAAACTGTTAGAGGGAGCGCTGCATCAGTTTGTTACGTAGATTCTGAATGACCAACTGTTTTAAATCCAGTAGTTATGATTTTTTTTATATATATTGATTCCATTACCATCAGTTGCAGGAAGTAGTTTCTTCTGTATTTAGTATCACTCAGAGTCCAAGCTATCGATACTTAAAAAGTCAAGGGAAAAATGTTCCATTCATATTTCCGAAGTGCTGCACAAATACTGATCCAAAGTCTTCACGTCCGTTCAGCCAACTTCCATATAAAGTTGTTTTGTGTACCTCTTTCACTTGAAAGTATTTTCTTTTAAACAGAGCTGCAAAGTGTTTCCATATGAGGTCATTAGACTTTTTTTTTTTTTTCCCAAACTACATTCTGCAAAGTGAATCACTTGCTTGAATTTAAAACTCACGTGGGACAGCCTGTTTCACAGAGCTTCTTACTTTGTAAATGTGATGTCTTTTCATTTTTTTCCGCCAGTTTCAAAACTAATTTTAAGATTTTGCCATGACATTAACTTTTTCTACGAGTCCCAGGCACAACCCATATGAAGCCAGCACTAACCCTAGACGTCCTTTACGTCTATTCAGTAAGTTAAATTCGGTGTTCATACACTGTGAAATGTTGCTACCCTAGGGATGCGTTGAATTATCAAAAGTATTCAATCAATAAGCAAATATTTAAAATTTCGCATTTGATTTACCAGTCAAAAACATCTTCGCCAATGTAAAGCCCAGCTGTTTTGCTCATAAGTTCTGGTGGTATTGTGCAAGTCCTGTGTCTTCAACACTTAACATTTCATAAAGATGACGCTGCAACTGCCAAGTTTTCCAAACCTGTGACGATGCATTTACCATACCAATAAGTATGTTTTGTTCCTGCACAGTCCAGCACAGCCAAATCAATGTACTGTTCCAGTTCAATCAATCAGTAATTTTCCCAATTAGGCTACCCACGAATTCCACAAATGACAGCTTTAAAAATCCGTTTCAGTTAGTGCATATTCATTTTAAAACCAATACCTTTGGAATTACATGTGGATGCTACACACAGCCCGTCCAATGTTCATTTCTCAGTTGTCAGTTGTTGTACAGTGATTACTAGGCTATACTAAAGTTAACTGTGTGTTATTTTTTCAAAACGACTAGTCTTCACCATTAGCCTTTTCTGAACACACATTTGAAATATCCTTAATAGGGTTTGGACTTTTTTTCCTTATCTCCACTCTCCAGCCAGATTCTGTCAGCGTTCTCTCTACCGTGTGTGTGTGTGTGTTACTAACTGGAGAGTTTATGAGACTCCTTCCAGCATACCCTATCTCTCTCCGCTCCCCCCCCCCCCCCCCCCTCCACTGCTACAAAAAAAAACCTTAACCAAACCCCCACCAAACATATTCCTAACGCCCACATGGTTATTGGTTGAACAAAAACATGCTCTTATCTAAATGGGCAATGTTGACGTCAATCACCGTAGGAGGCGTGAACAAAACATGTCACTACAACAACGGGTTGCAACGAGCAAGCATGTTGCTGAGGTATACAGCATGGCATGACCCACATTGACATGCAAAGAACCTCCCTTACAACAGGTAACAATTTGGAGCCGTCATATTTCTTCGGCGGGGTTCTCCTTTTTGATATACAACAGAGATACAGTCCTAGGAGACATCCTTGGGTGTGATAAATCCAGTTAAAAAACAGGTCAGTGTTTTACATACCTCCTTTTGGAAACAGGCAAGACAGCGCGAGCTTGTTGATATATACCGGCTGCACGGGGAGGTTCTGTTCATTAGCATTAGATCGAACAGTGAGTGATTATACCAAAACAAAAGGCAAACTTCTCACCTTGGAAATTAATGTGGTTTTCATTGAAATTATGTAGTAAGGTCATGCCTAGAAATAATGAGTGCATTTCTAGGGTGGCAAAAATGGTATATACATATATACACACACACACAGACACACACACACACACACACACACACACACACACACACACACACACACACACACACACATATATATATATATATATATATGAAAACGTTATCTTGGAGAAGCAGCTAGGTTTCAGAAAGTATAATAAAATCATTTTAAATTACCAAATGACCTAAAGCCAAATGCTGCCTATATTAGGACTAACCCGTTCATATCATCAATTAACTGCTTGCCCTTTAACCACTGTATATTTGAATATTCTGTTTGTTAATTACTGAGGTGTTTTCTGTATCTAACAAATTGTTTAACAATAAAACAAGACACAAATAAAGTTTGCATTTATTTAGCAGCCTAGTTTCAATTTACAGATTGAATAATGTTTCAAAACGCAACTAATGGAAAGGAAATAGAAATCATTGGAGATTTGTGGGTCTTGAGGGTGTATCTTCTAAAGGAAATGTCTACCTGCTGAAACCTAACACCTCAGAAATGTTTTTGTACTTTTGTCTAACTAGTGCCATCTAGTGTTCGAGAAATAAGGGGGTTTTGTAAGTAAAAAAGTTGGCAGACTAATTTGCGTAAAAGCTTGCAGTCAAGAAGCCATTTATATCCAATAAAAAAGCATTGGTTGCATAGAGAAATCTTAACCATTCGATTGAAGATCAGCTCATTTTATGGTTATGGGTGTATTCAATTGCTTTTCAACAATAAACCCACATTAAATATGCTCTTTAAATACCAGAAAGATACATTTACTGATCGGACTTTGATAATATGATATTTGTAACCCCTTTCATTCAGACTTGCAACACATTTGTGATAAATTCCTACATGATATTAATCACAGCCACGCTTTCACGTCTTTAAAAGGATTGCTTTTGATGAGGTTGTTTTTGCTGTTTTGGAACTCTTAACAGCTGTCATTTCTAAAGTGGGAAATGGCTGAAAACATGTTTCCAGTGTGTCTCTGAGAGAAGTATGTAAGTACAATCAATTATATCATCATCATAGCCATCTGGATGAAAAACAAACTAGAGGTTCTCATGCTTCTAGGTTCACATTGTGTTTCTTTCGTTAACCACTTCAACTCCAGATGTAAAAATGAAACCCCTTCCCAGGTATCAGATTTTGAAAATAGTAATAATAATGTTTTCAAACCTGTAGTTGCTATAAAATGTTAACATATGATGAATAAAACACAAATAAATGACCTAAACTGTGTTTTTCATTAACCCTTTATGCTCCTGTGTACTACATGCCCATGTTCAATATAGAGTTAAAAACAAGAAAGTCTTCTAAACGCCCACAAGTAGATTGGAATCACTACGTGACACGCAATTGGATACAAATGTCACCTGACCCTCCCCCTGACTTTCATTGCACATTCCACAGTACTAGCACTGCCTAGAATGAAACCTGAAACGCTAGACTGAGAAACCGATCATAGAATAGAATGGGAAACATGACATATGCACGTACGGCATGGTACTGTACGTGGGTTTTCATTTGACATAAGTGTGTAAGTCATGGTGTTGAAGTGGTTAAGGGAGACTGGTTTGTTGTGTCTTTTGCGGTTGCTAACAGTCCAGAATTTTAAGAAACTTTGTTAATTTGAATATTAGCAGTTCATTAAAAAAAAAAAAACGGAACTGAACTGTGCACAACTACATGATTTGGAATTACAAGTAGCTGCTGATAGTAGCAACCTATTTACTTATTTATTTATTCATTAATTTAGAGTGGCCAGTTATTTTACCCCTATTTTCCTCCCCAATTTTAGAATGGCCAATTAAGTTCTCTTGTTGCAGTAGAATTGAGAACTGGAGGTCAGTAGGTGTCCTCCAATCCCAAGGCCAAGACAGGCTCCTGGAGGACAAAGGCCAATCCTGCAGATGTCCTCTTGCGTTTACTGAGCGGCTGGCCAGTAGGGACCGCAGTAGCGGGCTGAGGAGAAACACTCCTTGCCAATTTTGCCTCTCAAACCCGCTGTAGTGCTAGAGCAAATGCAACGCTCCCTGTGGAATCCCCAGCAAAGACCCGCAACTTGGCACAGCCAGGATGTGAACCTGACTGTATGACTCACCCTGCCACCACTCAGCCAAGCCACACAGGGACAGTTACAAAGAAAGCAATCAGCTTAAACAAACACCCATTGTGCTGATGCTTTCAACATGAGCTTATGAGGTAACAGACATCCTTATGAAATATTTAAATAAATAACTTACTAAATAAAACCATATAGGGTACTATACCTTTAATATGTCATTGTAATTTTCACAATCAATCCAGTGAGTCATAGGCAAAAATAGAATTCCTTATTTAGGAACATATAACGTTATGATCAGAGACTGGCATTGGCTAACACCCACGTTTGCAAAAGCTTTTTTTATTGTAGATGGCTTTAACTGACAGTTTTGCTTAAGAACAAAAATAAAAAATGAACAAAATGATCTGCCTAATTCAGATTTGTTTTATTTGCCTGTTGTGTTTATTCCATGTTGTTTCTATAGATACTTGAACACCTTATTGTATTCACTATGGTTATAGGCCGAATTGCCTGGAATTAAAACATTCAGAGTGATACCATTGTTGAAATTGCTGGACTGAGGATGAGAAGCCTCTTGCCCAAATACTGTAGTGTTTTTCAACAAGTGCAGTGACAAAGTCACTGTATACCATTAAGTATACACATGTATACCATTAAAGTGTATTATTAGCTACATTTCACTTTTATGCTTGTTAGAAAATGGCCCTACCAATATAAATGATGATAAATAACCATTGCCATATATTTGCAAGATTTATTAATCAAAATTTCAACTTGTGAATTTTGGATTTAGCATCTAGTGTGTATCCAACCTCATTCGCAACTTCCCCCCCCCAAAAAAGAAATAAAAGGGTCATGAATCAAGATACCGTCTTGAAGTGGTGCCAGAGTGTGTCATCACATAGGCTTGCAGTTTGTTTAGGATGTAAGCCGAAATGTGACTTATAACCTTGCAGGTTACAGGTCGGCTTTGTTGTCTGGATATTGATCACTACAGTATACAAAATGACAAGAAAACAAAACAATTTGGTTTCAAAGGTTTTGGCTAAGAGGTCATTAAAATAACATTATTATTATTATAGAACAACATTCTCCAGTTTGTGTACAACCCAAAGGCATTTTGATATTATCTAGAATGTTTGGTCTCAACAATGTTAATCAAAAAGAACTTTATTTAAACAACAAACTTTTTGCAGATAAACATGTTTTAAGATAAGATGGATGAAGTAAATGCTCTGAGGTCAGTCTTGAGTTCAGGAAAAATATTTCAGTTCTTGGGCAGTTCTAGGCATGCCATTGCAGTCAATCCCATGGAGTCAGTGTGTACTGCGTTAAAGCTTGCTTGACCACCATACATGGCTATTCCATGACATGGACAAGAAAACTGATTTTTTTGGTTGGATTCAATTGAATTGTACAATTGCAGAATTAGATTTCATCTGGCATGCCCTGAAACCAGCTTGGCTTTTCCATACTTTATATAAATTAAGTAGACTGCTTTCCATGTCTTCAACAGTATGAAGTAAAACAAATACAGAAGATAAAAACATGCCTGTGCATCTAGATAAAACATTTTCACATCTGAAAATATATCATTTAAAAAGCATATTGAATTCTAAGCCTCTGATAAAATGTAGTGTACCTCACCCAGTGATTTTACCTGCATTTAATAGCTAAGACACAGATAGGTAAAGGAATCTACTGCATATACTGTCGTAAGTTTGTGCTTGAGCTGAGATTTTAACCAAGTCATTATTAACCACCTGGCTATATGAAAAGGGTGGGGTGGTTTGGAAATTAGCATGCATGATGGACAAGTACATAATCTTCAGTTATGTTTGCTTGCTGAGTTTTAAAGAAAACACTTGTGTAGAATAGATAATGATTGTTGGTGCTTGGCCAGCAGAGGATGCATTTAAGTACAAGGTGTTTAAGATTCCTGCTGAGAACACATCTAGTGATTAGGACTGCACTGTAGTTCTAAAGGTGCTGTGAGCCTACACACCATTGATATTGTTTGTGCCAGTACACTACGCCTAAGTGATTATAAATGACAACCACTGTGCAAATTCATTGCTCTAAGAGTAGAACTATGTGGTAGTTTCCTACGATCGCACCAGTTTTTAAATAATTGTTGTTTATTTATATTTGGGGCACATATTCCCAAATGTTAACCAATTCCGAACAATAAAAAAATATATATATATATTAAAAAATAATCTTTATTTTCTTTCTCAGACTGGGAATCTTTTTTCAATTATCTCTGTCTCCTTGTCTTTTTTTGCCTCAACATATATCTACATTGATAGTGTACAAAATGTAATAAACCATGACTGCTTGTAAAAAGGTTACAGTCCGATGCTTATTCCAGAGACTTAGAACATTATGGGTGTCCCACAGGCTGAACAGATACCGTAATTATCATAAAATATATACAACAAAAAAAAAGAAATAACAAGCAGGCAGTCTGACAGGTGCAGTTGAACCCCAAAATTATATAAATTTTCTACTAATTGTGGGTAAGCTGTCCCATTTAAACATGTACATTTCTGTATTCAATGTAGTGCCTTTACCAGGTGAGACCCTTGAACTGTAATAAGATATATTATACAACAACCGCTCTCCCATTGTTTTCTGTGGAGGTCAGTCATTCAGTCATTACTCAAACGGGATGACAAATAAAGCAAGGCTAGAGGTGACACAAATAACACACCTTATTCAGCCCTGCTCTCAAAATTGTAACTCTCTCAGTGAACAAACAAAGATAAAAAATAAATAACTTTATAATGTTGTAGCATAATAGTGTGGCATGTTTCTCTGTAATAATCAAATTCCTGCATTCAAAATAATTGACTCAGGTATAACGTTAATATATATGCTGGAACACATTATACTGGATTTGAGACATGGAAAACTATTCTACCACAGATATACACAGTCAATGTCCGATGGGGTATATTGCACAAAGCCAAAGGATAGGTTATTGAAAATATCCAGTCCATATACAGAATGTTTTATTAAAACTTAAAAAACAGCTTTATCTCTATTCAGTTTCCTGCACTAAAGCATATATATATATATATATATATATATATATATATATATATATATATATATATATATATATATATATATATATGCCCTCTTTCAGGATAATGACCTTGTTGTGTGTGATATGTAACAATAATTCCACGGAAACTGTATTTGGAAGGAAAACACGTGGCGTGGCATTATTTGAAACCAAAACAAACGCATGTTTGTGCGAACAAAAACAAAAAAAAAACGAACCCTTTCTTGTGTCTAACTAAACTGGTATAGTGTCCTTGTCTAAACGGGGACAGGCTACTCCTGTTTACCCCGAGTTCCACACACACATAGTTTATTTAGTTCACTTTCAGTTCGAAGGTGACCGCCAATGATACTTTTGGGATATGCCTGCTTGTCAAGTATTTTATATCAAAGCTGCCGATAGGCCCCTCCGTGGAGTGACGTCCTCTGTCCCGCCTCACTGACATAATAAATAGTCAGTACGCAGAGACGTCAGTCTCTTTTGCCTTTCACAGACAGGTAGGTAAGGTGAGTATAACTCTAACCTTTTTCCAGTTGTGATAGACTCTTCCAGAGCTCCTTCTACAAGTTTTTCTGGAGGTCCCTTGCAATTAATTGATGGAAGTCAGCTCACCACTTCCCCTGAATCGAATCGGAAACACAACGCAACTGTGTTTCGTTTAAAATTATATATATATATATATACACAGTACTGTGCAAAAGTTTTAGGCAGGTGTGAAAAAATGCTGTAAAGTAAGAATGCTTTCAAAAATAGACATGTTAATAGTTTATATTTATCAATTAACAAAATGCAAATAGAGTGAACAGAAGAAAAATCTACATCAAATCAATATTTGGTGTGACCACCCTTTACCTTCAAAACAGCATCAATTCTTCTAGGTACACTTGCACACAGTTTTTGAAGGAACTCGGCAGGTTGGTTGGCCCGAACATCTTGGAGAACTAACCACAGTTCTTCTGTGGATTTAGGCAGCCTCAGTTGCTTCTCTCTCTTCATGTAATCCCAGACAGACTCGATGATGTTGAGATCAGGGCTCTGTGGGGGCCATACCATCACTTCCAGGACTCCTTGTTCTTCTTTACGCTGAAGATAGTTCTTAATGACTTTCGCTGTATGTTTGGGGTCGTTGTCATGCTGCAGAATAAATTTGGGGCCAATCAGATGCCTCCCTGATGGTATTGCATGATGGATAAGTATCTGGCTGTACTTCTCAGCATTGAGGAGACCATTAATTCTGACCAAATCCCCAACTCCATTTGCAGAAATGCAGCCCCAAACTTGCAAGGAACCTCCACCATGCTTCACTGTTGCCTGCAGACACTCTTTCGTGTACCGCTCTCCAGCCCTTCGGCGAACAAACTGCCTTCTGCTACAGCCAAATATTTCAAATTTTGACTCATCAGTCCAGAGCACCTGCTGCCATTTTTCTGCACCCCAGTTCCTGTGTTTTCGTGCATAGTTGAGTCGCTTGGCCTTGTTTCCAAGTCGGAGGTATGGCTTTTTGGCCGCAAGTCTTCCATGAAGGCCACTTCTGACCAGACTTCTCCGGACAGTAGATGGGTGTACCAGGGTCCCACTGTTTTCTGCCAATTCTGAGCTGATGGCACTGCTGGACATCTTCCGATTGCGAAGGGAAGTAAGCATGATGTGTCTTTCATCTGCTGCAGTAAGTTTCCTTGGCCGACTACTGCGTCTACGGTCCTCAACGTTGCCCGTTTCTTTGTGCTTCTTCAAAAGAGCTTGGACAGCACATCTGGAAACCCCTGTCTGCCTTGAAATTTCTGCCTGGGAGAGACCTTGCTGATGCAGTATAACTACCTTGTGTCTTGTTGCTGTGCTCAGTCTTGCCATGGTGTATGACTTTTGACAGTAAACTGTCTTCAGCAACCTCACCTTGTTAGCTGAGTTTGGCTGTTCCTCACCCAGTTTTATTCCTCCTACACAGCTGTTTCTGTTTCAGTTAATGATTGTGTTTCAACCTACATATTGAATTGATGATCATTAGCACCTGTTTGGTATAATTGTTTAATCATACACCTGACTATATGCCTACAAAATCCCTGACTTTGTGCAAGTGTACCTAGAAGAATTGATGCTGTTTTGAAGGCAAAGGGTGGTCACACCAAATATGGATTTGATTTAGATTTTTCTTCTGTTCACTCACTTTGCATTTAGTTCATTGATAAATATAATCTATTAACATGTCTATTTTTGAAAGCATTCTTACTTTACAGCATTTTTTCACACCTGCCTAAAACTTTTGCACAGTACTGTATATATATATATATATATATATATATATATATATATATATATATATATATATATATATATTCTCCAACAGCCTACATCGCTCGACGATTGTAGTCTGTTTCTAACCCTGCAGCTTGCTGTTTTCTTCTGTTTCCTCTGTTTTCAGCTGTGTAAACAATATTAGAAAGGAGACCGTGATTCCAGCGAGGCACAGCTGTACTGTGATCCGCTGTCGACTCGAAGCCTAGTGCCCCTACAGTTTGTCGATTACTATTGTTTCTTACTGTTTACAGTAAATAAAAAAAACAGCTTGCTGTCGAGTGTCTCTTTACTTCTGACTTGCAGTTTAAAAATAAAATAAAAACGACAACCGTGCGCTTCCTCATTAAGCCCTTGGCATTATTGTTGTGCAGACCGCGCGCATTACCACTAAAGCGGTGTGTTTGTATAAAGAAAAAAATAAGTGTGTGTTTTTCTTTTTTCTGTCTGTTCTTCTCCCTTCTCTAGGTCCATGACTGTACTACCCCGCTGCAAGCTACACGCTGCACGGGGTCCGGACGCCATCATGGGTGCTCCACTCCACTGCAAGCTTTGCACTGCACTGGTCGTGTGACTGCACGGCAACTGTATGAGACACTCAGCCCAGTGCCTTGGTGCTTTGCCCTCGATACTCGCTTCACGACATCGGTGGATTCGTGCCTCAAGAGCTACATGCCTGGGCGCTTTGACGCCTCGAGGCTTTTTGAGCCTGTGCAGCAACGCCTCTGGTGCCTGCAGCGCTTCACCGAGCACACTCGATCTGTGCCTCGTTGATATACAGGCTTGTACCTCCCCTCCTCACCCTCTGAGCCCTACGCAAAGTATTTCTTGTGCGCAGGCTCCACAGCGCCCCCGCAATCACTCTAGATCTCCCTCGAGAGGCAGAAAGAGAGCGAGAAATGCAGACCAGGTGAGCGATATTGCCGAGTTAAAGGGCCAAATGGCTTTGTGCTTTCACACGATTTGATTGGCTCTTGTAATGCTGAAATTTGCATATTTCCAGATTAGCATTACAA